>NC_138133.1:52116969-52801969 GCF_964188305.1 Podarcis bocagei
GTGTTGCATTTGGGCCAGCAACCTTTCATTGTAATGCAAGCTTTCCTGGGAGTCTAGAACAGTGTTTCCCAACCTTTTTTGGGCAAAGGCACACTTGTTTCATGAAAAAAATCTCGAGGCACACCACCATGCCAGATGGGAAAAGGTCACTTTTTACTTATGTAAAAAAAAATAAAAAAAATAGTAACAGCATAGAAGGTAATGGTTAGGCTAGCATCCCTCTTCCAAATATGCTCGGTTTTTATTTGCAGGGACTGTTCTACATGGGAAGGGGAAAGGAAAGTTAATAGAAGGAAAGGCGGGTGGGAGAGAAAGAGAAAGAAAGAGGGAAGGAAGGGGGGAAGAGAAGTGGAAAGGAGGGAGACCGAGGCGGGGGAGAAGCGTCTGGAGAGTTGCTCCGAAGTTTGGGGGGCCGCGGGGGTGGGCGCGCGTCCCAGCAGGCGGAGGCCAGCGCGGGCTGGGAGCCGCGCCGTGGCCCGGGGGCGGAAGGCGGACCGCGGCTCCTAGGATGTGGAAAGGGGACGGCGGCGCAGGGGGAGGAGACCCGCACGGCTAGGGCAGCGCGTAGGGGGAGGGGAGCGGGCCGGAGGCGGGCGAGGGGGGCCGCGATCCCGCGCGCCGCGAACATGGCCTCCTTCCCCGCGGGCCCCGCCGAGCCCCTCGGCCGGGGAGGGCGGCGCGCCCCCGCTGCCGGAGGAGAACAGAGGCAGGAGGAGGAGGAGGACGAAGGCGCTGCCGAGGAGGTGCGCCAACTTCTGCCAACTTCGGCGCCCGCCCCGTCGCCGCAGGCTCCTCCCGGCCGAGAGCCAGAGGACGGCGTCAGAGCAGGAGGAGGAGGATCGGGTTTGGCGACGGCTGCTGCGTCCTCTCCAAGCGTGGGGCTGGCCTCCGCCGTGCCCGATCCTCCGCGCTCGCCGCGCTTCTCGGCGGAGCAGGTCTCGTGCGTGTGCGAGGCGCTGCTGCAGGCGGGCGACCCCGGCCGGCTGGGCCGCTTCCTGGGCTCGCTGCCGCCCGACGCTGAGGCGCCGTGCCTGGAGGCGCAGGCGGGCGAGAGCCTGGCCAAGGCGCGCGCGCTGCTGGCCTTCCAGCGCGGCGACTTCGCTGAGCTCTACCGCCTGGTGCAGAGCCAGCGATGGGATGTGGGAGCTCGCTCGCTCGCCGCCCCGCGTGTGCCTATGTGGGGCACGTTACAGCCCCGTGACGTCAGCGCCACGCAGGCAGCCAGGCAGGCAGACGGCGAGAGCCCCGCGCTGGGCGGCCTCTCCTCGCTGCCGCCGCCCCGCCTCTCACCGCCCGACTCGCCCGCCTCCCTCCCACGGCACACCAGGCAACGTCTCGCGGCACACTAGTGTGCCGCGGAACACTGGTTGGGAAACACTGGTCTAGAATGATGTGTTTGGTCTGTTGCAGAATGCAAACAACATCCATCAGAGAATCAGATTACACAGGGTTGTTTGCATTATTCAGCAGGTAGCTGAAATACCACAACATTTAGATGTGGAAGCGATAAAATGCTCAGGAGGCTTTTGAAGGTTTATGCAGGCAGAGAGCGATTCTGTAACTCCCATCAGTTTATAACCAGATTATCTTCTGAGATGTGAATAAGGGCCTCTTGTAAGAGCTGTAAAGTTCTTATCTTCACAAGGCAGATGCTGATAAGCCATTGTTGGAGGACAGGGAAGCTCGGTCCTGTTTGGCCTGAGTAGTTAATGCCTTTTTAATAACCCTCTCAGTACTGATTGTAAATGCTGATGTGTGGAAATGGAAACATTTTCTTCTGCAAACTTTCAGTAAGTGCCAACCTGATGATAAAGAAGCTCAATGTTGACTTCAGCAATGATTCCAAATAGCATAATACCACTCTGCCATCAATAAGATATTTTGGGTTGGGTTGGAAAAAAGGCGCAATTCAGAAAAGTGTAACCACTTCTTGCCCTAGTGTATTCCAAATATGGTGCAGATTAATTCTCATTAGACCCAACTCCGTTGATAGAGTACCTTTGGACTGTAGATGAATCTTCTGTCACATGCACCCAATAATGAATTGCTGTCTCTCAGTGAGTATGTGGGCAACAAGTTTGATGCAAGGTGTAAACTTAAAACCACACAGCAGGTTTTCATCTAATAGTTTCATTCTCCATTGAGCTAACTTTAAGGTACATAATTGCTGGCCAGACAAATGGTCAGAAACCATTGTGGGGCATCAAAGTCCTGTACTGCTGTATTTGTCCATTTCTTCATCTCATTTTTCTGGAATTTAGTCTGCTCGTATGCTTCACCAAGGTCATTCCTTACATAGGACAAATGAGGTTAATGTGACAAGTAGTAGAAATGTTTTACTTACGATGGTGGAATGCTAAGAAGTGATCATATCTTAACTGCACAGCTACTGGGTTCCCATTGTTATAGGTGAAAAGGTAAAGTTAGTAAGATAGTTCCAGGTATTTCAGTAGACTTTTTTAAATAAAAGTAGCACAGTGTACAGCAGCAATGAGGAACCTCCAACCTGCAAGCCACATTGGGCCCTGCAGGGGTCCTGATTTGGCTCAGATGTACATTTTCCCTAAAACACACCCACCACACCTGACATTGTAAGTGATGTGGGATGTGGGACAGATAAAGATGGCGGCAAGGAAGTGATCAGGAACCTTAAAACGTGTCCCTGAATGCTCTTTGGCAGGTGACACCTGCTGCAATAGGCTCTGGCAGCAACCCTCTCTGGTATCAGCTGAGATTTGTAGGGGTCAAGGAGTGTGGTGGCAGCAACTACCATATAGTTTTGGGATGCTACTGGCTTACCTTGCTAGACAGTTGTGGAAGGAAGGGGGTAAACAGGCTTTCCAGACCTCTCCCTTCTGTTGCAATGGTGACATAGGTGTGTGGCCCTGCCTGCCCATCTGTCAGAGTGACTGCAGCAGTTGAAGGGCAGTTTTCAAAATCCTTTGCACCAGGTGTCTAAGCCCCAGATAGCTAGCTGGCTCTTGGGCACTTGGCAACCTGCAATGGCTTCAAAGCCCTTTTGCTGTATCCAAAGGGCTTTAAAGTCAGCCTCTGCACTCCTGTGTGAGCCATTGTCACAGCAAATGAAAGAGGAGCCTCAAACCACTTCCAGAGATCCCTGGGATTGATTGTTTAAAAACTCAGAGAATTTCAGCTCTGTGAGGAAAATTGTTGTTGTTTAGTCGTTTAGTCGTGTCCGACTCTTCATGACCCCATGGACCAGAGCATGCCAGGCACTTCTGTCCTCCACTGCCTCCCGCAGTTTGATCAAACTCATGCTGGTAGCTTCAAGAACACCATCCAACCATCTCATCCTCTGTCGTCCCCTTCTCCTTGTGCCCTCCATCTTTCCCAACATCAGGGTCTTTTCCAGGGAGTCTTCTCTTCTCATGAGGTGGCCAAAGTATTGGAGCCTCAGCTTCACGATCTGTCCTTCCACTGAGCACTCAGGGCTGATTTCCTTAAGAATGGATACGTTTGATCTTCTTGCAGTCCATGGGACTCTCAAGAGTCTCCTCCAGCACCATAATTCAAAATTATGAGGAAAATAGGTGCCTCCTAATGATATAAGAGGGATGCGGGTGGCGCTGTGGGTTAAACCACAGAGCCTAGGACTTGCTGATCAGAAGGTCGGCGGTTCGAATCCCCGCAACGGGATGAGCTCCCGTTGCTCGGTCCCAGCTCCTGCCAACCTAGCAGTTCGAAAGCACGTCAAAGTACAAGTAGGTAAATAGGTACCGCTCCTGTGGGAAGGTAAATGGCATTTCCGTGCGCTGCTCTGGTTCGCCAGAAGCTAGTCATGCTGGCCACATGACCCGGAAGCTGTACGCCAGCTTCCTTGGCCAATAAAGCGAGATGAGCGCCACAACCCCAGAGTCGGCCACGACTGGAACTAATGGTAAAATGGTAAAATTACCTTTACCTAATGATATAAGAATTAGAAACCCTGGTCCTCCTGTGTGACAGGCGGAAATAGTTACCACTATACTAATGAGGATAAGTGACTATGGGGGTGAAGATACCAGTATGGAGCCATGTGTGCTTTACTTCTCATGACTTGTAGCCTTTCCTGACATATTTGAAGATGTTTTATGACTCTTTGTTTGCTGTGTTTGAACTACTATATAAGTTTTTGTTCTGAAGTGCTTTGGGGCAGACCTTCTCAACTGGCATGTTGAGTCCAGTGAGCTCTGTCCTATTGCAATAGCTATAATAAATGCTGGGTCCCTAAATCTGGATGCTGGACTTGGAAATAGTTTCCTTGGTTCTGTGGTTTATTCAAAAGGTGGTTGTTCCTCACCTGTATAACAAACAAAGTGGTGTAGATGTGAATTCTTACTACACGACCAACTCTCATCACCCTCTCATCACCATAATTTGGGGAGGCAGAGAGTCATGACTATTTGAATTGGTATGAGTCTGATTTAAATGTTTAGGACAGATGGGGCCTTATTGGCATTTTGCAATAGCACCATTTCTTGCTTTCTGAGGCTTTGGCAAAGTATATGGATGCAGTTCCACAGATATGAGAAGTAATCCCCTTACTAAGTACCACCATTTCTTACAATGAAAGAAAAGGTTTTCCCCTATAAAATAGCATGGTTTACATCACTGAAATTTTAAACTGTCCAAAGTCTAATAATACATTTGGGAAATAGGACTTTTAAAACATAATCCTGCATTTTTACAATTATTCTGCATGGTTGGGGGTGCTGGCTAAGTTTCTGAATAATTGTGTTATTAACAAGGTACCACAAGTAAAGAGCAAAATCTTGGATTGCTGGAGGAACATAAAAATAAAGCTTCCATGTGTCATAGTGGATAATAAATATTTATCATTGTGCACTATACAACTCAGCATGGGCTGAATTCTGTAGGAGAAATAGTCAAAAACAGAGGGATTTTATATGTTCTCTATGATTGATGGTGGGTGTAAATAGGATAAATAGGAAAGAAAATTCTGTTAATACAGACAGGGAACATCTTCATAAAATTGGATTCAGTCTTAGATATATTGCTGGGATTTAGCTTCTTCCCACCCCTCTTTGGACATAATTCTGTATCTAGTGTAATTGGTCAATGAATACCACAATACTTCTTGCAATTTTCAAGACTAGTCTGCTCACTTTCAACTGGAAGCTGGGCATTTAGTATCACTGTTCCCATGCTGTGGAACATTCTTCCAGTAGAGATTTGGCAAGCGCCCTTGCTTTTGACTTTCAGGCATCTCTTGAAGACTTCTAGATGCCAACAGGCCTGTGGAGTTGTAATTTTAAAAAAATGATTTTAATTGTTGTTCTGTGCTGCTTTTAATTGGTAGTTTTGTGTTTTTATATTGCTGAACGCCATCGTGGTATTTTACTAGAGGGTGGTATATAAATGCTTTCAGAAATAAATAAAAGACTGTTAACTCATTTTCTGTACAGGGAATTTGGTGGTGATGCCATCTTATCTTTTCCCTCAGGCAGCAAAATGCCTTGGACTGGCCCTGCAATCTCTTTTGCAAATCTTTTTCATGAGAATACAGTAGCCCATTTATAGCCAAGGGATGTGGGCTTCTGTATTCTAATTCAAGTATACAAATCAAATTGTTGATGGGTGTACTTCCACATCTTATCACAGGACCACTTGCCTGCCAGAGCCATTTTGGTTTGTGTGTGTGTGTGTGTGTGTGTGTGTGTGTGTGTACAGGTGTGTGCACACATGTTAAATTTGGGAGCAGATAGAAGTGGTCAGGGAGAACTGAAGGGCCAACATAAAACTGGATGCCTGCTGAAGGTTTTGGTTAAATTGATTAACGGAATATGTAGAGCTTACTCTTATGCATGCTTACTCCTAATTAAGTCCCACCATGCTCTTTGAAGCTGACTCTCTCGCTAAATTTGTAGCCCTGGAATGATTCAAATTTTACTTGAAACTGGATGCAAAAGCTTAATAACCCCACACAGTATGGGGTTATTATGAATCAGTGTATCGGGAGGACTTTGATTTCTGTGCTGCCATTTTTTAAAATGGTGACACTCCAGTCACACCATATATTTAAAACCACTATATTACTTTAAACAATTATGGCTTCCCTAAAACGATTATAGGTGATGTACAGTGGTACCTCGGTTTATGAACTTAATCCATTCCGGAAGTCCATTCTTAAATCAAAGCTGTTCTTAAACCGAGGCACGCTTTCCCTAATGAGGCCTCCCACCGCCGGTGCCCTTCCACCATTCGGTTTCCATTCGTAGACCGAGGTAAAGTTCACTAACTGGAACACTACTTCCAGTTTTGCGGAGTTCTTATACTGAATAGTTCGTAAACAGGGCTGTTCTTAAACCGAGGTACCACTGTAGTTTGTTAAGGGTGCTGAAAGCTGTCAGGAAACCCCTTTTCCCCTCCCAGAGCTATAATGCCCAGAGTTCCATGGGAAGAGGGATTGACTGTTAAAACCACTTTGGGGACTGTAGCTCTGTGAGGGAAATAGGGGTTTCCTAACAACTCTTATCACCCTTAACAAACTACAGCTCCAAGAAATCTTTGGGGGAAACCATGATTATTTAAAGTGGTATCATAGTGCTTTAAATGTATGGTGGGAATGTGGCCTCTGATGCTTTAGAATCCAGGTAATTTATGTCAGTAGGTAAACACTTTTAGCACCCAGCCCCAAAGAAAAAACCCAACAACTTTCATAACATTTCAGGTGATTTCAGAGATGTTAGTGGGGAAACCAATGCAGCATTGAAAAGTTTAAAGCTAGAACTGCAAATCATAATAGGGAATAAATATGCCAGCCAAAGATTAATGGGTACTGTAAGGGATGTAATGTAGGAACCACAGTGAAAGGAGACGTAGGAGGATATTGCAGGCAGCCCACTTAACAAATGCCTCTCACTGCTTAGTATTAGTGGGAGCGAGCTTAATAATAACTCTGTTCAAATGCTACATTTTGAAATATCCTGCTGTTGAAAGGTGAAGCAGACCAGAATGTGTTGTCTCTTAGTCCTTAATTACCTGTCTTGTTATGCGTAACTATTTTTTGTCATGCTTCCTTTAATTATGTACTTAGAAATAAATGCATTAAAACCCACCCAAGTGCCTGATATGTATTTGAGATGTTTTCACAAAGCTCTTTTTCTCCCTGTCTTGCACAGGTGCCTTTGTGTTCTATCTACTGATTTCCATGTAATGTTTGCCTTAACGTGGAATATGAATTACGTGCACAACTGTGCAGACCCTGTGATGCAGGTTTTACATATAACTTCTGTTTACGTCTTAGACATGCAATATCTGGGGCCCATAATGAAATGTGCAGTATAATCCTGTACATATTTACAAGGATGTGAGTTGCATTGAGGTCAAAGGGGCTTACTCCCAAGTAAGGATGCATTGTCAAGGAGTAAGTCCCACTGAACAATGACATTTACTTCTGAAGAAGTGTGCAGAGGATCACATTGTTAAAATATAAACTTTATTTGTATTAAAATTCTCTCTGTTGCCCTTATTACTTATCAGAAGAAAAGGAAAAAAACACAACAATTTTAAGTGTGTCTCCAGTTTTTCCTAAGCTCTAGCAGAAGGCAAAAGAAAAATCATTCTGCTGCATGTTTACTTTCCTTGGATACCCTTTAAACCTGCCTTCGCCCAACCAGGTGCCCGCCACATGTTGTTGAACTACAGATCCCATTATTCCAGGTCATTGACCATGCTGATGGCAGCTGTAGTCTAAAAGGGCAGCAGGCTGGGGATGGCTGGTTATACTTTGAACATTGTGTCATTTGACATGAAAGCAACTTGCAGTGCAACAATATCACACTCAAAAGCAGCCTTGGGGAAAGAGTTAGGCTCTGCCTATCTGTATCTGAACTTAAAACATCTGCATCTGGACTCAAAACATCTCTTCAAAGTTTTCTCCTCCTACCACTTGTCATTCAGCTCCAGAAATGCATGCTCTTGACCCGGACATGACTGACAGAGTTTTGAGGGAAATATTTAAACATGAGAGAAGTCAAGAATGTTGAAAAACTTCATGTTCAATAAAGAGGTCATTGTGTGACTGGATTGAAGAGTCCTAATACGACAGCAAAGGAACGAAGTTGAAATTCTGTCGTGAAATGTGTAGGGTAACGGTTGGGTCAAGTGCTTACACTCAGTGTGCTCACACGTTGGAAAATCAATCTTGATGGATTGAAAAGAGTGTTTCGTTTTCATGTGACATTGCATCCAGACTAAATAGTAACCATTAGTTTCGGTTTTTAGAAAGCTATAATAATTTTTCCACTACCTTGGAAACTTAATGGAATCTGTGCATGAGATCCATCACATTCATTTGAAATATAAATCATGGTGATATTTGTACACAATGAATTAAAAGCAAATATGAATGAAGGGAGACGTTACCCACAGGCCATTACCCATGGATACTTAGTGGAATGAAGCAATAAGGTCTCTATCCTGGCTGGTGTAAAGGTGCAGATCAGAGATACATGGCGGGAAGCAGTATGCCAGCACTCTGAGTCTGTTTTCACTTACCATAATTGCTTACAAGTACCTGAGGATTTTTCTTTCATGCTGTGTAAAAGCAGATTCAGATCAGGGAGGGAGTACTCCATGCACATTTGAAAACATTTCCACCTGAATCCCCCTGTATGTGGGGACTTTTTACATCAATTTGAATGCTTTTAAAAAAGAGAGAGCTCCTCAAATGGTATTACATCCCTCCTCACTCCAAGATACTTGAATCAGCTCTGATATTTGGCAAGACAGAGACTACATGGTAAGTCTTGCTCCTATGAAATCCAGCTCATTCTTTCCTACTTGGTTTTAATCTCTGTGGGTTTAGTGAATGTTCAAGGCTTTTTGTAAAATCAGGCACTATGTGTTATCTTGAGCTGTAGTAAAATGAAGGTGGGAACTGTCAGCAGCAAGTTTCTCTCTCTGATACTTAGACAGTGGAACATATGATACAGGTAGGACCAAGTTTCCTGTGGAACATCTGCAACTTGTTTTTCTTTGCAGGGACTGTAAGATAAAATTTTGGAAAACTTGCTAAATTGACTTTGTACAGGCTCTTCATTAAACAAATCTCTAGCTTACTGGGTTATGAAATATTTATGATATATGCCAACTATGTATAGACATTGGGCAGCCTTCACGGGCTCTGGGTTACATTGAATTTAGACTGTGTTCTTTCATTTTAGTTTATTTCATTTCATTTGTTTATTTTGTATTTATAAGCCTCTTTCAAATGTCCTTAATGCTTTTGAAGATAGTGGGAATAATTCTCTGTACATTTTATTGAATTCCTTTCAGCTACTGTTCATCACTTTTAATGTGCTTATGGCCACAATGGCAGCAGCAGTGGTTCAGCTCCAGAGTCCCTGGGCAGCTGGCAGTGACTGGAGAGGATCCAAGTCTCTGTATCTGCAGTTGTATATGTAGGTTCAGCAGCTAACACTTTAGTTGATAGGTGGTGGGCAATTTGAGTATGTCTTGGCAAATGTTGCTCGGTCTATAAATAAACAGTGTCCCTGAGGTCATGTGAGTGCTGATTTCAACTGCAATAGGGAATGTCAAAGAAATTACTGGCCTTTCCTTTGAACAATGAATGTTAACTTTGAGTTCATCAAATAAATAATCAGTTTTTCATACTTTGTTATCTCAAAAGATATACATGTTTGGGATTTTTATAATAGGCTCTTTTTAACTGTGATTGCCTCATAACTGAACAGCTAAAATATTTAGAAGGATGACAGCCTTCTATATTGTAGCATTTGAAGTGGTACTACTGTTACGGACAAAGGTCCAAACCTGGGGTGACAAGCCAAATTAATGACACCGGGGTGGAAAAAGAAAATGTTTATTCAGATTGCAGCACTCTTTTCTATTTGAGTTTGGTTACAAGGTTACTGGGGAGACTTGTTATGCCTTGCTAGTTTCTAGTCAATCTCTAATGTATGAGACAAAAGCTAATGTCTTTTTGGTTCTCCTTATTATGTGTTCCCTTCACTACTGACGAAGGTTTCATTCATGATTTAATTTAACATTTAAACTTAGTCCTAGAACCTAATTTCCATGCCTGGCCTCAGCCTTAGAACATTGTGACTTTAAGACTTGCTTTCCCTCACTATGCAGGAAACACAACAAAACACTTTTATTTTTAAAAGTAGTTTGTAGTGGAAGATTTTATGGATAACAAAAGTACATATAATGCCTCTGTTTTCAGTTAATAGAATCCTATCTACAGGTCAGTTACATTTGGTGTGAGACTCTGTTATCTTAGGCATTGTGAGGTTTGGGGGAGAAAGATGTGGTGAGAGAAAGAAAGGAGGGTAATGATTTTTCCATCTTTTGCATAATGTATGTGCCGGGGTTTTGTGTCAGTGTCACATGGATAGGTTCTTTATCTGTTCATTTATCTGTTTTCATTGACAGTGTGAAAGATTGGGAAGCCCAGGACATGGTTGGTTGCATTCAGTTGATTGTAATGAGTTTTGCTTATGTGTGTGAAGGGGTGGGGGTTGTTGGGTCAAGATAGCCATATCAATTTGTATGCTGTTGTGAGGTGTGGGTGGGGTTATGTTGTTGTCTTGTTGGGAAGCCATACCAGGGCAAAAGCATCCTCTTTTGTTTGTACCCATGCTAATTTCAATTTGTTGGTTAGGTTTTCTAGTTGGCTTGTTTCCCATAAGGTTTGGTACCAGTGGTCTATGTTCACTCCTGACAGGTCCCTCCAGTGTCTAGTTATGATGCTTCTAGCTGCTGAGAGTAGGCAGCTTACATAGTGTGAGTGTGCGTTGTTGTCTTGGAAAATATTTAATAGGGCCAGTTCTAGAGTTGTTTCTAATAGCTGTTTCGATATTTTGTGGATTTCTTGTTTGAATAATGTCCAAAGGTGTTGAATTTTGGGGCATTCCCACCACACGTGGATGTATGTGCCTGTATTAATGCAACCTCTCCAGAATTTGGGTGAGGTTTCTGGGTGTATCAGCACCAGCTTCCATGGTGTTAGATGCTATGTATAAATAAGTTCACTTCTTTTGACCAAGGTGGATTTAAAGGGTGGTTTAGACCCCAATTTAGACCATTGGGTAGGGTTTATTTTGTATGTTATGTCATGTTCCCATTGTTGTATGTTATGTCATGTTCCCATTGTTGTTAGGGGGTTTGTAGGGTCTTGGAGTAGTATTTTGTATATTGTTGTCTTGCTGTCTCTCTTTCTGTTGTCAGGAGAAGTTTTTTGATTGTGGTCAAAGGCCTAGTGGCTGCTGCTTTTATTGCTGGGTTATTTAAGGTGGTGTGTAGTTGGTAGTGTGTAGGCCAGGGTATTTGGGTGCCCCCTAGTGTGTCTTGTATTTCTTGTGTTGCTTGTGTAGAAGTCTGTTAGGCAGTATAAGTCTTTGGCTTGCCTTGTTTAGCAAAACACTTTATAAATGGGATTGCCTTTCTTGGATGAAGGTGTTGCTTTCAGAGAAACTTGAGACTCATTCTCCTCTTGTTGCCAAAATGTAGTTGGTCCTTTTATTCTCTGTAGTGAGATTAGGTTGATCCTTTCCCACAGGATGCCGGGAATTGTAAATTGTCTGCTATGATTCTTCTGATAATTCACTTGTTATGGAGTTCATTTTTCATTCCAGTTGTATCTGACAATTGACCAGCTTAAATATGCATGAATCATCACATGCTGATTAATGTAAACTGCTATTAGCTATTCATGCATCATGTCTTCCTAGAACTAATTTTAAAATGTTAATGGGATTTGAACATCTTGGGGAAGAGAAAGATGATTCAGTCTTGCTTGAGCAAAGTATGAACTTCTGGCATTGTATTTAGAGCACATTTTTCCAAATGTTTTTCAGATGTCTGAAAGGCATTTGAAGTGATGGACCTTCAAAGGTTCCGGTTTTATTCTTCCACCCTTCCAGTAACTCTGCAGGTTGGTGGAGAAATAAGTGTTCTTTAATGTTTTTATGGGGTAGAGGTTTTGTTTTAAAAGTAAAGTATATAGAAATTTACACTGTGAAATGTACAAGGTTATCTGTGTGTACTGTCTTGTAGATATACAATATGTCCATGGTGCTGCTGTCAATTTAATTGCCTGATACATCCTGTCAAAATGAGGCTTGCTCAGAAACTGAGGTCCTTAATATTTATGTTGGGACCAGTTGATTCAAAGTTGGTAGGTTTCTATTGGATAATACATTGGACGTTCTGCTTCACTCCATTGGACCAGAGTTGTGGCCTGATGAGTGAGGAGAATTCCACATAAATTTAGAATGATTGTCTGGGGAAAGACCCTGCTTGAGTATCAAAGGGCAGGTCTCAAATCAGTCAAGAGAGAGCCAGTCAGTTGGTTGGTCAATCAGTCATTATATGAAGCAGTAGCAGAAAGAGCTTGGAGCTGGAAACTGGAGCCAGGAAAAAGATATTGGGGATCCTGAAGATAAGGTGGAGCTGAAGGTCTGTGAGGGAATAAGGGAATAAAGTCAAGGGTCTGCAGAGATTGTGGGGTGCCTGAGGTAACAGAGGTTGCTCTGTCAGGTGAAGACTTTGACATGAATCCAGGTTGACACCTGAAAGTCTCAGAACAAGAGGACCAAATTGAAGACTTTGTGAGCATATTGCCTCAGTGCCAAGTGATGAAGTAGTAATTGGGTTGGAGTGACTCTGGTAATTGGGTATTGGTATAAATAGCAAGAAGAGATGAATCTCCCAGATCTATTCTTTTTAAAGTGATAATAACACAGTAGCATGGTATAGTGAACACTCTTACTTAAATTAACAGTGGCCAAGTTAACTTTATTCTATAGTAACCATTCTAAGCAAGTAGAAAGTTTTTATTATGTGTTAATGAAAAATAAAATACAGCTTACATTTTTGTTCCACTATATGCAGTGCCTATACCACTCCTAATCAAAGCTAAAGGTGAACAAATGCATTTTATTGAATGGCATTTTTAAATATATGGTGGCAGTAGAGCAACAGGATCAAACATAGTGAGTAAATAGCAGTAGCTATAATAATCTTCCACATTTGATGGTAGTGTTGGTGGGTTAATAGAGAGGGAATTTTATATTTGGTGGCAGTATTGGTGAGATAATAATTGAGAAGCCCTCCTAAGGTTGTATGAAACATTCTCTCCTTGTTAACTTGTATCATGTGTCAAAGTGGATTATGTTGCTGTAAATCAGTGCAATCAGCTCCTTTCCCTGATTCTTTTTTGTGTGTTCCTTCTGCTTGAGTAATGTTGATGTGATCTTAGTCTTGCCACTAAGTACATGGCCACTTGGCATAGTTACAAAATACATGGTTGTTTGGTAGAACAAACCCCCATAACATCCTGTTTATTTGTTAGAAGCCGCTCAGTGACATTTTAGTCTTTCTTATGAGGTAGGTTAGAATTTGCTCAAGGGCCCCCTAGTGACCTTTCTCCAGTCAGTGAGGATTTGAACCTATTTTGTTCCACATGCATCCACCAGTGTGCTATGTATGTTCTGTTACACTAGCCCAGTTTGCATGTAACTCTGCAGCGTCATATAGAGCTCATCTAGACTTCCTTTTGCACTGTGTTTTCCAGGCACTGGTCCACACCATGTCTGAATATATATTTTTTCGTCCCAGTGCTTTCCCTGACAAAAAAAATCCACATTTTACTGCTGAATTGGAACAAACAGCAATCCATGGAGAACCCTGTTGACATTTCCTGTGAAAACATGGATTTTCCCACAGAAAGTACTGGGACAAAACACAAAACTGCTCAGACATGGAGCTTTAAAGCTAAAACCTGTGCCTAGAAGCATGGCACAAAAGGAAGTTTGGATGATCCTTTAGTGTTTTGATGGGTATCCACAATAATATTTCAAACATGCTGATGATAAAAGTAAATACTTCAAATAAGTAAACATTACATATATATATATATATATATATATGCAGGTTTTGGTGTCTTCGGGTGTCTTCCCGTGTAAGAGTTGGGGTGTCTAGGCGACGTTTCGACGAGGTCTCACTCGTCATCTTCAGGCTGGTGCTTTCGGCTTCTTGTTACTGGAACAGAGCAGGATCTCAGTGTTTGAGTTCCTATAAATACTGTTGAGGGGGTGTGGTGTATAGCCTCCAACGTTCTGGGCAGAGAGGAAGTTCCCAGGTTAGTGTGTCTTTTCTTCTTTTGTTCATTAATTACTTGAGGGATATCTTGAGTGATTTCTTGAGTGATATTCTGAGTACCACTTAGGAGGGTCATTAGGTGTGGATTAGTTGCTAAAGCTTTCGTGTCTTGACCTCTTGACCTTGTGAAGAGTTTTTTCTGAGAAGATGGCTGTACTGCACTTAGTTGTGCTCTGGCTTGGCTTCGTGTATAGGGGCGAGCTGTGGTTTTGTGCCCTGTGCCAGCCAGATCTGTGTAGGGATTGCAGGGGGGTGCAGCATCCGGAGGTGCCACTATGGTTTGGCTACTGGATGGTGTCTGTAATTTATCTGTGGAGAGGGTCTGGGTTTGGGTCTGGTGTGGTTGATTGGAGATGGCGTTCTGTGTGCCTCTGGTTCTGGTGTCGGTTTTTGTGGGGAGGGCTATTTTCCAGATGTCTGGCAGGCGGGACGTATCGTCACGCTTGTTCATGTTGTGAGGGTGTTTCTCTATCTCGATGGCTTCCATGATTATTCTCTTGTGGTGGTGTTCCATGTTAAAGAGCAATTTGGAATCTGAAAAATTAATTTCGTGTCCTGTTTCTTTCATGTGTTGGTAAAGAGAGGAAGTTTTTTCTTCTTTTTTGACGGCATTCTTGTGTTCTGCGATACGTGCATTTATTCGTCTGTTTGTTTGTCCAATGTACGTGGCTGGGCAGACTTTGCAGGGTATTTCATAGACCCCTTGGTTTTCTAACTGGATTTTATCTTTGGGGTTTCTGAGGATATTGGCTATTTTTTGGTTGGTGCAAAAGGCTGTTTTGATATTGTGTTTATGGAGGATTTTGCTAATTTTATCTGTAGTGCCCTTGATATAAGGAAGGAGGGCCATGCCATTGTTTTCTTCTGTGTCTTGCTTTTTGGGGGGTGTTTCTTTTTGGATTAGCTTCGTAACCCTGTTTTGCTGGTATCCGTTGGCGATTAACACATTTGAAAGATTCTGTAACTCAGTTGTCAAGTGGTCTTTGTCAGCCAGGCGTTTGGTTCTGGAGATGAGAGTCTTGGCTACGGAGTTTATTTGTGCAGGGTGGTGGTGTGATTGTGCATGTAAGTAGCGGTTGGTGTGTGTTTTTTTCCGGTAGATAGTGTGTCCTAGGGAGCCATCAGGTTTTTTGTAGATTAGGACGTCAAGGAAGGGAAGTTGGTTGTTGGCTTCTATTTCCAAAGTTTGGGTTTGTGTTCTGACTTGTCTAAAGCATTGATTTCAAAGTGTTCCATGTACAGATTTGCGATGACCGGTGAGAGGGGTGATCCCATAGGTGCTCCTTCTATCTGTTTGTATCTTTGTCCATTGTGGATGAAGTACGTGTTGGTTAGGCAGTGGTTGGTCAGGTCCAGGATGTATTCGGGGGGATTGTATTTGTTTTGAATGGCTGTCAAGGCTTCATTAATGGGCACTTGTGTGAAGAGAGATACAACATCGAAGCTCACAAGTAGGTCGTCGGGATGTAGGTTTTGCTTCTTTATTGTTTCTATGAACTGGAAGGAGTTTGTAACGTGTGAAGCGATAGATTCTGCATAGGGCTGAAGTTGCTTAGCGAGAAATTTAGCGAGATTTTGTAGAGGTGAGCCTATGGAGCTGACTATTGGTCTGAGTGGTGTTCCTTCTTTGTGTATCTTGGGGAGACCGTAGAGTTTGGGGCATCTGGATGATTTTTCTCTGGGGATGATTCTTAGCTGGATTTCTTCAGTGATAGGAGAGGCTTTTATTTTGGATTTGGTGGTTTTTTCCAGATAGGTGGTGGGATCTGTTTTTATAGGTTGGTAGGTAGGGTCTTGGAGTAGATTTGATAGTTTTGCTTGGTAGTCCGATGTGTTCATCACAACAGTGGCATTACCTTTGTCTGCTGGGAGAATGATTATGTTGTTGTCTTTCCTCAGGTTGGTGAGTGCTTTCTGTTCTTCTTTGTGTAAATTGCTTCTGGGTGGTTTGCTGGAGCAGAGGATGTTGGTGACTTCAAGTCTGATTTTATTGGCTTCATCTGGGTTGATTTTGGTTAGGCTAGCTTCGACTCCGCATATGATGTTTTCCGTGGGGATGCGTCTCGGGGTGACTGCAAAGTTGAAACCTTTGGAGAGTACTTTGGTTTCAGTTGAGGTGAGGATCCTGTCTGATATGTTATGTACTGTTTGTTTCATGGGTTGTTGTGGAGGGTGGCTGGGCTTCTGGCGTTTCTCTAGTTTGTGGAGTTTGTTGGTGTGTGTGTCTGTCTTATGTGCGGACTCCGTTTCAGCTCTCCAAACGGCTAGTTGTTTGCATTTGTCCCAGAGTGCAGGGTGGATTTTGTTACAAAGTTTGAGGTGAAGAGTGAGCAGATCTTTGTTGGTTTGGTTTAGTAGGTATCTTTTCTTATGTAGTTCGTTTCTGATTAGGGATAGTTCAGTTCGTTTCAGGATCCTTTCGGTAGCTGGGGTTTTAGAGTGGAATTTAAGTTGGAAGCATGTGGGAATTAAGTTGTTGTCTCGGCAGTTGCGTAGGAACAAGAGATCACATAAGATGGTGGCTCTTCGGATTTCTAGTTTCTCGTAGGTTCTTGTCAGCTGGAAGGTTTCCTCCCCGTAGAGGTGAGATATTTGCTTTCGTAGATTTTCACGGGTACAGGAATGCAGGTTTTGGTGTCTTCGGGTGTCTTCCCGTGTAAGAGTTGGGGTGTCTAGGCGACGTTTCGACGAGGTCTCACTCGTCATCTTCAGGCTGGTGCTTTCGGCTTCTTGTTACTGGAACAGAGCAGGATCTCAGTGTTTGAGTTCCTATAAATACTGTTGAGGGGGTGTGGTGTATAGCCTCCAACGTTCTGGGCAGAGAGGAAGTTCCCAGGTTAGTGTGTCTTTTCTTCTTTTGTTCATTAATTACTTGAGGGATATCTTGAGTGATTTCTTGAGTGATATTCTGAGTACCACTTAGGAGGGTCATTAGGTGTGGATTAGTTGCTAAAGCTTTCGTGTCTTGACCTCTTGACCTTGTGAAGAGTTTTTTCTGAGAAGATGGCTGTACTGCACTTAGTTGTGCTCTGGCTTGGCTTCGTGTATAGGGGCGAGCTGTGGTTTTGTGCCCTGTGCCAGCCAGATCTGTGTAGGGATTGCAGGGGGGTGCAGCATCCGGAGGTGCCACTATGGTTTGGCTACTGGATGGTGTCTGTAATTTATCTGTGGAGAGGGTCTGGGTTTGGGTCTGGTGTGGTTGATTGGAGATGGCGTTCTGTGTGCCTCTGGTTCTGGTGTCGGTTTTTGTGGGGAGGGCTATTTTCCAGATGTCTGGCAGGCGGGACGTATCGTCACGCTTGTTCATGTTGTGAGGGTGTTTCTCTATCTCGATGGCTTCCATGATTATTCTCTTGTGGTGGTGTTCCATGTTAAAGAGCAATTTGGAATCTGAAAAATTAATTTCGTGTCCTGTTTCTTTCATGTGTTGGTAAAGAGAGGAAGTTTTTTCTTCTTTTTTGACGGCATTCTTGTGTTCTGCGATACGTGCATTTATTCGTCTGTTTGTTTGTCCAATGTACGTGGCTGGGCAGACTTTGCAGGGTATTTCATAGACCCCTTGGTTTTCTAACTGGATTTTATCTTTGGGGTTTCTGAGGATATTGGCTATTTTTTGGTTGGTGCAAAAGGCTGTTTTGATATTGTGTTTATGGAGGATTTTGCTAATTTTATCTGTAGTGCCCTTGATATAAGGAAGGAGGGCCATGCCATTGTTTTCTTCTGTGTCTTGCTTTTTGGGGGGTGTTTCTTTTTGGATTAGCTTCGTAACCCTGTTTTGCTGGTATCCGTTGGCGATTAACACATTTGAAAGATTCTGTAACTCAGTTGTCAAGTGGTCTTTGTCAGCCAGGCGTTTGGTTCTGGAGATGAGAGTCTTGGCTACGGAGTTTATTTGTGCAGGGTGGTGGTGTGATTGTGCATGTAAGTAGCGGTTGGTGTGTGTTTTTTTCCGGTAGATAGTGTGTCCTAGGGAGCCATCAGGTTTTTTGTAGATTAGGACGTCAAGGAAGGGAAGTTGGTTGTTGGCTTCTATTTCCATAGTGAATTGTATTTTGGGGTGTAGGCTGTTGAGATGTGTGAGGAAGCTATCTAGTTTTTTCTTCCCGTGTGGCCAAATTACAAAGGTGTCGTCAACATACCTGAGCCAAAGTTTGGGTTTGTGTTCTGACTTGTCTAAAGCATTGGTTTCAAAGTGTTCCATGTACAGATTTGCGATGACCATATATATATATGCAGGTTTTGGTGTCTTCGGGTGTCTTCCCGTGTAAGAGTTGGGGTGTCTAGGCGACGTTTCGACGAGGTCTCACTCGTCATCTTCAGGCTGGTGCTTTCGGCTTCTTGTTACTAGAACAGAGCAGGATCTCAGTGTTTGAGTTCCTATAAATACTGTTGAGGGGGTGTGGTGTATAGCCTTCAACGTTCTGGGCAGAGAGGGAGTTCCCAGGTTAGTGTGCCTTTTCTTCTTTTGTTCCTTAATTACTTGAGGGATATCTTGAGTGATTTCTTGAGTGATATTCTGAGTACCACTTAGGAGGGTCATTAGGTGTGGATTAGTTGCTAAAGCTTTCGTGTCTTGACCTCTTGACCTTGTGAAGAGTTTTTTCTGAGAAGATGGCTGTACTGCACTTAGTTGTGCTCTGGCTTGGCTTCGTGTATAGGGGCGAGCTGTGGTTTTGTGCCCTGTGCCAGCCAGATCTGTGTAGGGATTGCAGGGGGGTGCAGCATCCGGAGGTGCCACTATGGTTTGGCTACTGGATGGTGTCTGTACTTTATCTGTGGAGAGGGTCTGGGTTTGGGTCTGGTGTGGTTGATTGGAGATGGCGTTCTGTGTGTCTCTGGTTCTGGTGTCGGTTTTTGTGGGGAGGGCTAATTTCCAGATGTCTGGCAGGCGGGACGTGTCGTCACGCTTGTTCATGTTGTGAGGGTGTTTCTCTATCTCGATGGCTTCCATGATTATTCTCTTGTGGTGATGTTCCATGTTAAAGAGCAATTTGGAATCTGCAAAATTAATTTCGTGTCCTGTTTCTTTCATGTGTTGGTAAAGAGAGGAAGTTTTTTCTTCTTTTTTGACGGCATTCTTGTGTTCTGCGATACGTGCATTTATTCGTCTGTTTGTTTGTCCAATGTACGTGGCTGCGCAGACTTTGCAGGGTATTTCATAGACCCCTTGGTTTTCTAACTGGATTTTATCTTTTGGGTTTCTGAGGATATTGGCTATTTTTTGGTTGGTGCAAAAGGCTGTTTTGATATTGTGTTTAAGGAGGATTTTGCTAATTTTATCTGTAGTGCCCTTGATATAAGGAAGGAGGGCCATGCCATTGTTTTCTTCTGTGTCTTGGTTTTTGGGGGGTGTTTCTTTTTGGATTAGCTTCGTAACCCTGTTTTGTTGGTATCCGTTGGCGATTAACACATTTGAGAGATTCTGTAACTCAGTTGTCAAGTGGTCTTTGTCAGCCAGGCGTTTGGTTCTGGAGATGAGAGTCTTGGCTACGGAGTTTATTTGTGCAGGGTGGTGGTGTGATTGTGCATGTAAGTAGCGGTTGGTGTGTGTTTTTTTCCGGTAGATAGTGTGTCCTAGGGAGCCATCAGGTTTTTTGTAGATTAGGACGTCAAGGAAGGGAAGTTGGTTGTTGGCTTCTATTTCCATAGTGAATTGTATTTTGGGGTGTAGGCTGTTGAGATGTGTGAGGAAGTTATCTAGTTTTTCCTTCCCGTGTGGCCAAATTACAAAGGTGTCGTCAACATATCTGAGCCAAAGTTTGGGTTTGTGTTCTGACTTGTCTAAAGCATTGGTTTCAAAGTGTTCCATGTACAGATTTGCGATGACCGGTGAGAGGGGTGATCCCATAGGTAACAAGTAACAAGAAGCCGAAAGCACCAGCCTGAAGATGACGAGTGAGACCTCGTCGAAACGTCGCCTAGACACCCCAACTCTTACACGGGAAGACACCCGAAGACACCAAAACCTGCATTCCTGTACCCGTGAAAATCTACGAAAGCATATATATATATATATATATATATATATATATATATATATATATATATATATATATATAATCTAGCATCTGAGAACAGACCTGTAATTTCTGGTGGATCTGTTGAGCTGTCAAGGCCTAGACAGATGAGAGATTTGTGTTTCAGGTTTACCCTGCCATTATTTATCAGTGGGTAGATTTGGCATCAAGACAAATATCTTCCCAATTATTGCTGAAATGTTCTATTCTTTCCCTGGCTCCTCATCCCCTCCAGCCTGTAATTAATTGCACTGCTGCTACAATTACCTTCACAGCCTCCCCTGCACTTCCATAAAAACAAAACAGAAAATCCCAATATGTCAGGATAACAACAGTGGCTTGCACTTCAGGATTGCCATACACCTCTCTGACTCCCCACTCCCTCCAGCAAAATGGCTATTGAAACACTGGGCTATTTTTGTAGGGCTGCTGTAGCCCGTGGACTCTCAGCCACAGCCCTTGCCCTGGCAACATGGGCACAATGATTTCATCTGCATTGGCTGAGTAATTTCCAAAATATTAACAGTACTGTATAAGAGAGTGAAGGCCATATGAAATAACTTGTGAGTTAGAAAATTTATGAACTCCCTTGCTGCCATCTTTTGCGTTTGCCATGACACAACTTTCCAACTGCAGCTATAGAACCTTAGGGTGGCAGTGGCCCAGGAGATGGCATTCTCTGGGGCAACCCCTAAGTTGTGCAATTCTCTCCTCTCAGAGGTACACCTGGCTTCTTCACTATACAGTGTTCAGCAAATGCTGAGGACGCACCTCTGTCCCCTGGCCTTTGACACTTGATATGTGTGTTTTCAGGGCCCATCTGTTTGTGGGAGGAGGAAATGGAAGTCGGATGTGTGAGAGCCTTAAACTTCACCTGGGCTTGTTCCAGCTTATGAACATAGCACTGAATCATGTTTTAGAATTAACATGGAAATGCCATTGTTACATTGCTGTTGCTTATCTATTGGTAGATGTATCTAAGGCTCAGAATAAGGAAGGGGAACATTAAGTCAGTCTCGTGTGTTTCAGTCAACCTGTTTCTTAACATTGTTTCCCTTCTGCCATAGAGTTCAGACTCAAATCTGTGGAGTTCCTATGTGGCCTGGCCTCACCCAGGGAACTCAACTGCTCCAGAGGTGCAAAGTGTCAGAGATGGAACTTTGACAAAGTACTGTACTTTCAGACTGTTATCTGAGGTCTCTTTAGAGATCTCTTTCTCCGGCTATTATGTTGGTTGCTATGCTTTAAATTGAAATTATGTACCAAAAGTGAATGATAATAGCCAGACATGTAGCAGTGACATATTGTGCATAAAAAGCTTCATCAGTTTAATATTCTGTATTACTATTGTTGAATACTATTGTGTTTGCCGGTTTTGCTGGTCTATAAATTTTTTCTAGGTGTATCACAGACTTCCAGCATGGGAGGTGGGGCAGACTTCTGTCTAAATAAGAGTTTATTTTGGAGTGACTTGGTTGGTAGGTTTTAATGGGGTCTCAATTGTTTTTGTAAAATTCAGACTTCAGAAATCTCTTAATTTGGGAAAGTTTACATTGCTTCAACTGTATTTAGATACACATGGACTGCTTTTTCTTTTTCTTATTGTGCTGCTGTGTTGCTACTCTGGTTCTTTAATAATGTATGTGTATTTATGTTTCCTGTTGCTTTTAAAGCTCTAATATGCATATAATTCTTGGAATCCTTTGGTTTTGAACAGTGTGGTAAACATGTTATTATTCAGGCACAGTAGTATCTGAATAGTTAGGGTTACTTCAGGCAGATAATGAGAACTTGTTCTGTAAGCTCTCTTTAGGAAGTTAAAGAAAGCATCACATTTGAATTAAACCAAAGAGACCGTCTGAATATGTAATAGTTACCACCAGATATTTCCAGCATTCCCCAAAGAATTAAAACTGGTGTTTAGCTGACTCGCAGATTATGATGAGCAACAAATATTAAGCAATTTGCTTAATTGTGCAGCTCAACTGCAGGCACAATTGAAGGACATGGATTATTCAGCCCAATTTTGGCACCAAAATGGCCCTGGTCACCATGACCTGGTCATCCTCTCATGACTTCTGTCAGGAGAGATACATGGGGAATGCAACTTTGTTAATTCTCTTAGTTTAAGTGGATTCTGGTACCATCAACATGGTATTCTTCTGGACTGACTTGGTGGGCTTAGGACTCAGGGCTTTGGTAATAAAGTGGCTCAGCTATGCTCAGCCGATAGAGCATGAGACTCGTAATCTCAGAGTTTTGGGTTCGAGGCCCACATTGGGTGAAAGATTCCTGCATTACAAAGGGTTTGAATTAGATGATCCTCGTGGTCCCTTCCAACTCCATGATTCAAGCTATTATTGTGTAGTTCCAGAAAGTGACACAGAGTTTGTGACGGTTGCTCAGTTCCATGGCACTTGTAGTCATTCAATGCTCTATCATGTTTCCACTACTTTTACATCTATATGAAGCTGCTGGGTGAGGTTATCAGAGTGGGTGGGAGTGAAGTGCCAGCAATATGCTGATAACACACAGCAGTGTGTCGTCAGAGCCGGGTGAGGATATGCATGTGCTAGTCAGCCTTTCTGAACCTTGGGTCCCCAGATGTTTTTGGCCTACAACTCCCATCATCCCTGACCACTGGTCCTGTGACCTAGGGATCATGGGAGTTGTAGGCCAAAAACATCTGGGGACCCAAAGTTGAGAACCACTGTGCTAGAGCAATGCTTGGATGCAGTAAAGAGCTGGATAAGGGCCAGTAAACCAAAAGCTGAAACCTGACAAGATGGAGGCATTGTGGCTGGTTAGTTCCCATGACCAGGAGTTAGGCAAACAGACTGTTCTAAATGAAGTTGCACTTGTCTTGAAGGAACAGGTGTATAGGGATACTCCCGAATCCAGCTTTTTGTTGCTTGAGGACTAAGTAGTTTCAGTGGTTTTGAGTACCTTTTTCTGATTTGCCACTTATGACCATTTCTGGACAAGAGTGGCCTTGTCATGGTGAATGCAAGCTTTAATAATAACATGCTCCTATTATTGTAATACATTGGAGATGGGCTGTCCTTGAAGATGATCCAGAAGCTTCAATTAGTGCAGAGCAGAATGTAGCTGCCAGAATTTTAACAGGTACAACCAGATTGATTCTGAAAGCATGACATTGGCTGTGTGTTTGTTTTGGAGTCAAATTTTAAAATGTTTATGTTCACCCATAAAGCCTTTTAATGGCTTTGGACCTGAGTACCTGAAGGAGAATCATCCTACACATGCCCTAG
Source organism: Podarcis bocagei (assembly GCF_964188305.1). Taxonomy (NCBI): domain Eukaryota; kingdom Metazoa; phylum Chordata; class Lepidosauria; order Squamata; family Lacertidae; genus Podarcis; species Podarcis bocagei. Next base: position 52,140,410 of record NC_138133.1, read on the forward strand.
GATTTTCTGAGGAGACTCATCTATGTATACCATCATTGGGGGAGATTTTTTATATTGTGGTGTATGAGAGAGAGAGAGACCTTTCTTTACAGTGTGACTTACCCTTACCTTAGAAGCATGCTTCAATTGTTGCTGTAGTTTTTACAAATTTTCACTTATGCTCAAACCATTTAGTTGGGGTTTTCTCTGCTTGGCTGCATGTTGGTGCATGCAATGTGTGTCTCTTTCACTGTTTTTAGTAAATGTCAGCCATAGTTTGGAATGTGAACAGTTCTTTTGTGGATTAATTGCATAATAAAATAGCAAACGATAGGCTTAACAACCCCAGATATGCAAAAATAAGGCAATCATAAAAACAGCTTCCTACATAATGAGTTTGTACTATAAAAATGCTTTAACTTCAAAATGGCAATTCCACTTTGATGATTTGGCATTTGTAGTAGTGTTGTCCACTTTTACATGTTGGAGAAGTCACCTAGAACAAAACAATTCTAGCCCCCAAGGCTGTGTGAAAATATAAGTGTTGAGTGTAATAGTATATATTTGAACAGGGTTCTAAATTGTGTGGAGATACTCCAGGGGATGAAAAGGCTTCCACTTCAGAAGTTCATCCTGCATCTCGTAGAAGGCAGGATGCTAATGGGCACTGAAGTTGAATACACTCATTTCTGTTCTCCCCCACACAGTGCTTCTCAAGTGAGTGATTATAATGCCCCGAAGAGGACTTAACTGTGAATTTATCAGTCTTATGATTGACATGAAATCCACACAATTTGATAAAGCAATATCTGAAGGATAGTTACTGGGTGAGATTGGGCCAGTTCTTGGGACTCAGCTAGATTGGTAAAGACAAAGTGTTTTGAATGCGTTGTACATGCTGTATAACGCTGACACCAGATGACGCTGTGGAGTACCATCTTCCCGTAGTGTCTTTCCCTGTATGAGTTTACAGTGCGTTTAACTGAATTGCTTCTTTGACCTGTCTAGATCCAGCCACTGTCTCTCAGCCTGACTCGCATCATAAGGTTGTTGTGAGGATAAAATGGGGACGAGACAACCATGTATAGCCACCTGAGCTCCTTTGAGGAAAAGGTGGTCTATAAATGTAATAAACAAAGAAACAAACAAAGGAAGAAGAAGACTGAATGTTCCTCAGTTTTACTGTATTCTGTAATATTTGCCACAGGCTGCTAACATTTGCTCATATCACAATGCCAAGTTCGGTAATATTGGATCCACAGTAACATGACTTCATCTGTCTGTTTGTTTGCCAACTCAAGGTAACAAAGCAACATTTTAATTGGAGTTTTTAATTACAAATATAATTAAAAGTTTGCATTTAGATTACTGGTTGGAGATATTTTATTCTTTTGGTGGTCTCATAGTAATAACAGAGAAAAACGAATCTAACCCTTGAACAAATGGGGAGGCGGAGTTTTGTTTCAGCATCATTAGGTAAGCCCATTGGCACTGAAATTGGATTAGTGTTCTACCTCATGTGTGCTGTAAGCAAATCACTTGTGAAACAATAGCTCTGTTAATCTGGACCTAACTTTTAAGGGGAATGCTTAGTTAAGTTCTACAGTGTTTCCAAGCAAAGATGTGACATTTCCCAGAAAATTTATCTCCTGTTTTCAAGGAAATTGAGTTTCCCTTTTTTTTGTATCAGATCTGTACAAAACTTTCACATTGCATCATCAACCCCCACCGTGTGTGAACCCCTTGCAGATTATTGCAGTGCCTGGATACAGAGTCAGGTCATGCATCCATAGTAGTGACCAGAGGAGGAATGGCCACCGGGAGGTGTGCAGAGAAAAGAAACACCATGTTGCATCTGTAGCAGCACAACCAGACACCTTCATCTGCCCCAGCTGCACCAAAACATTCCTCTTCCATATTGGTCTCTACAGTCGCAGCATGCACTGTAACCTTCCAACAGTTTGATTTCACCCCCAAAGGCACACTCTTCCATTGTCTCCCGACAAGCAAGCAAGCAAGCAAGCAAGCAAGCATCAACAAGTTAAGAATGGATGTATCCATTTTCTCAAAGATGTCTGTGTGGCTTAAGAGTCATTGAAGAATGAATGTAGCAGTTGCACTCAATGTTGGCCTGACAAAATATTTATAAAGAGTAGGCAAATAAATCATCTTTGTGAGTTGTTTCTTTTTGGTTGTCTATAAATAGAACTTTGCAACATTAGTCAAACCATCAAACCCAAATTAGATTGATGTAACACTTCAGTATACAAGCCACGTATACTTGCCCTTGTTAGGAATGACCGCTCCACGCTTAAAATGGGGGGCGCCCTTTGCGTGGACGCGCGCAGCCCCTGGATCTGGAGCGGCTCCAACAGCATCGGCTTAGTTTGCCTTCCCTCAGGTGGGATACCTGGAGGTCTCTGCCTACCTCAGTCAGTTGTCCAATCCCACCTGGGGGAAGCGTTGCCAAGGAGACCAGGCCAGGTAGGGGAGGGATTACCTGCCCACACAATAGAGGGAGGATCTTACCTGGGACTCCTCACTTGGCTCCAGAGCTTCTCCCACCTACCCACCCTCAATTAATGTCTTATTTGCAGGTTAACTTTTCTTCACAGGTATGCGGGCGCTGCTACATTAAGGTCGCTGTTAAAGGGCCGGAAAGGAATTTCCCTGCATTGGCAGGTTTCGCCTTTCCCGTAGCAAAACGTCACAACTTTGGCGGTATCAGGCCTTGGGCGGAATCCTTTAGTCCATCTTCCTCTTTGTGGCGGCGATATCAGGGTTCCCCGTTAAAGGGGTTTCTGAAGGGAGGCTTTGGCTGTACGCCGAAAGGTCGTCATTGCTCTCTCCTGCGGCGGCAGCGTAACGGGGGCGGCCATCTCTGCTTGAACATATGTTCTCCAGAGCCGGCCCATCCCCCCCCACACACACTGGATAACCCTGATGCTCCCTAGGTCCCCGGCTGGGGACTGGGGAGGGAGAACGCCCAATGCCTGAGCCAAGGTCTACCCACATTTGAAATTTAATAAAGTTGTGGCCAATTTAATCCCATAGCACGTTGTCATGAGTCGTTATTTCACATGACGGGGGGACCGCGCGGGATCTGGGGACTCCGCCTGTCCACGCAATAAATGTTGATGATTAAAACTATCTGCCACGGCTGAGTCACACACAGCTCAAAGTCCTACCAGAAGTCAGAGCCTGCAGTCAAGCTGGAAGGTCACTCCAGAACAGAAAAACAAAGTCAAGAATTGGAATAAGCACAATCAGGAAAGAGGAAAAGTAATTGAACAAGCAGGAAGCCTCTACAACTGCTTCTGTTAAGGAAAGTCAATTGCCAAGAGTTGAGTGTCTGGAGATAGTCCAGTACCTGAGAATCCTTTACAACCTAAGGAAATCTTTTCATCTGTAGCCAGTGCTTTTCTTCTAGAAAAAAGCAGGTGCCAGTACTCACCATGATGTTGTTACAGTAAGTGCCACATTTTTAACCAATGCTTTTGGGGAAATGGTGCTGGTACTGAGTACCATTGAGTACCCCTGAGAAAACCACTGACTGTAGCCCTGTGTGATAAAGAGCAGGCAGTGCACAGAGGTGTGTGTTTCAGGTTCTAGCCCTTGCTGCAATGGACACCTATCTTTTTTATGAGCTCTCATTTGTATCACCCTGCCAGATAGCAAGGAAAACCTCACTATGAATCAAGCATTAAAATCGCCACTTATTTGGGCTCAGACAACCAGTTTACCCAGCTACTATACACCATTAGGTAAAGGTAAAGGGACCCCTGACAATTAAGTCCAGTTGTGGACGACTCTGGGGTTGTGGCACTCATCTCACGTTATGGCCTCGGTCCAGTATACCTGAAAGAGCATCTCCACCCCCATCGTTCTGCCCAGACACTGAGGTCCAGTGCCAAGGGCCTTCTGGGGGTTCCCTCACTGCGAGAAGTCAAGTTACAGCAAACCAGGCAGAGGGCCTTCTCGGTAGTGGCACCTGCCCTGTGGAACGCCCTCCCACCAGATGTCAAAGAGAACAACAACTACCAGACTTTTAGAAGACATCTGAAGGCAGCCCTAATGTTTAATAGACTATTGTATTTTAATATTCTTTTGGAAGCCACCCAGAGTGGCTGGAGAAACCCAGCCAGATGGGCGGGGTATAAATAATAATATATTATTATTATTATTATTATTATTATTATTATTATTATTATTATCATTTATTACGGACTGAGGGAGCCGGTGTACAGCTTCCGGGTAATGTGCCCAGCATGACTAAGCCGCTTCTGGCGAACCAGAGCAGTGCACGGAAGCACCGTTTACCTTCCCACTAGAGTGATATCTATTTATCTACTTGTACTTTGACGTGCTTTCGAACTGCTAGCAGGGACCAAGCAATGGGAGCTCACCCCATCGCAGGGATTCGAACCGCCGACCTTCTGATCGGCAAACTCTAGGCTCAGTGGTTTAGACTAGTGTTTCCCAACCTAGGGCCTCCAGCTGTTTTTGAACTACAACTCCCATCATTCCTAGCTAGCAAGACCAGTGGTCAGGGATGATGGGAATTGTAGTTCAAAAACAACTGGAGGCCAAGGTTGGGAAACACTGGTTTAGACCACAGTGCCACCCGCATGCCTACTATACGCCGTAAGATTTAGGTAAATAGTTGTTTGTGTTCATACAGCATCTGTTGAGTCAGATCTCCAGAAAAGCAATGGAGTTGGGATAGATTACTCACCTTTACAAATATAACCTCTTCATGAAATATGCATGCTATTGATTTAATGAATGCTGCCAGCACTTAGAGGGTGTGTGTGTAATGTGTGAACTCTTACAGTTGAAGCCTTTTTCTTCTACCATAATGTAATAATAAAAAAAGTTTTTCAATTTCACATTCCCCAAAACACCCAAAGCCTTTTTATTGGCCATATTAGGGGATGAAATACCAAAGAAGGCATATAATTTATTCCTCTATGCAACAGCTGCAGCTAGAATAGTATACACCAGATATTGGAAAGAAAGAGGTATTCCAGCAAAAGAACAATGGCTGTATAAACTGATAGTTTGCAGAACTACCAAATATGACAGCTAAAATAAGGAATCAGGATGAGAGGCAAGCAAGAGATGAGTTGGGAATATTTAGAAGAATATCTAAAAAGAGACGACACCAAAACTATTCTACAAGTAGGGGTAATTTCTTGAGCAACAGTTAACAACGAAGAAATCGATGGAAGGAAAATAGGGTAGAAAAACTAATGGATATGCAGCAAAACAAGGTATACTGGAATGCCATGGAGTGATGGGTTGGGAAGTCTGTTTAGAAACAATGTGTGGTGAAAAATGCATGATGTGTAAATTGAAACTGGAAAATGTATTATTATTATTATTATTATTATTATTATTATTATTATTATTATTATTATTATTTATTAATATATGTTGCTTCTCACCATCCCTGCTAGTTTAAACTCTATTTGTTTATCAGTTGTAAAGTCAGTAAGGTTCAACTCCTTACGCAGTGCAGCACAATGCACTGTTTAGAGTGAGATTATGGGCTACGCTTTCTGTTGAATAAATCACATCCTCTCTCTAGGGCTTTGCAATTAGAAAATAGTAGGAGAATTGTGAAGGAATGTGTTAATGATGGTATGTTGTTGTTGATGGCAGCCATTCTGTTTTCTCTGCAACAGCATTGACAAACCAAGATCTGTTACATTTCTCACTGAAAACAAATAAATTAGGGTGAGATTACACATACACATTCATCTCTCAGTAACCACAGTATCGCAAACAACTAGATTCAATTACTCCAAGCAGATCTTTCCTACCACTCATAATGAAAGGTTATCCTCCCCGCTCGTCCGCCTTGAAGGCAATTCACACTTTCAGCTGGAATTCATAATCTGAAAAGTCATTGAATGATGAGCAATCAAGTGAAACATTTTAATGTGCAAATCTGCCTTTGGCTTCATTTTGTTATATCTGCCTATTGCTAATCTTGATGCTTTCTAAAAAGTGAATTGTATTGCTCTATCTACTCCAGCTTTTCCCAATTTGGTGCCCTCCAGATGTTTTGGACCACAGAGTCTCATCAGCCCCTGCCAGCATTGCTGGGCCTAATAGGGATTGTATTCCATAACATCTAGAGGGCACTAAATTAGGCAAGGCTGCCCTACTCTGGGGTGATAAGAAGCCATTGGGAGAGCTACCATCAAGTTTTAGATTCTGCATTTCAAGACATGAAAAAACACAGGATTCAGAGGGGGGAAACCACTCTGGGAATAAGATTCTGTGACAGAAGATGGAAGGAAGGGATAAAAGAAGAAAATGCAAACAATTTAAAATTAAAAGAAATGTCAAAACAAGTGGGGAACTAGTTGATTACCATGACTACTGAGAACAGAACATAAAGCAATAAGATTAAAATACGGAGTAGCAGATTTAACATCAAACATTAGGAAAGCAACATTTAGCTGTTCGAGCTGTTCAGCATTTAAACAAGTTGTATAAGAATTGTGTGGAAACACTTTCCTTGGAGATTTGCATAATATATGTTTTGTGTTCAGGGAAATGTTCTCAGCATTACAGACTAGATTTCATTATTTATTTATTTTAAAAAAAAAGACAAAACAGGTTTATTGGCTTAAATATGTTGAGCCCTCAAGAGTAAGAGCATAGAGGGAATTCAGGGAAGGTTTCTTAAGGAGTAGTTTTACCACTGCCTCCTTCAAACAGGCAGGGACCACCCCCTCTTGTAAAGAGGCATTGATCACCACCCTGGGCCCGCCAGCTGCTGGGTTTTTATCAGCCAAGAGGGGCAACGGTCTAGAGCGCAAGTGGTCGCCCTGACTGATCTAAGCACCTTGCCCACATCCTCAAGCCTTACCAACTGAAACTCATCCAACACAACAGGACTTGACTGTGCTTTGGTCACCCCAAGAGGTTCATAAGTTTGTCATGCAAGAGGATATAGGAGAAAAGTATGATGCACCTCTGGAGACAGGAGACACCTTTCTCCTTGATGGAATTTATCTTAACCTAATGCTATTCTTGAATAGCTACTTTCTGGGCAGTGTGCCTAAAGCCACAATCGTGTATAGTCAAAACACACTGGGTGAAATGGTGGGTTGCATTGCCAAAGTGTTTTTTCTGGATTCCCGCCTTCTTTTCACCCCCCCTTTTAATGTGCCTAGTGCGTAAAGCTGAATGTGCACAAGTTAAATGTGTGCAAGATGTGGGTATAGCAACACCCTTGCCTCAGTATAACAAATGGCTTGTATCACGTCACATTTTGTGGGGAACCTTTTGGTCCCCTCTGAGTATCATATTAAATGATCAGCAGTTAAATAGTATCCTGGAAATCAAAAAGCTGGGAGTTCAGGAAGACTTCTCCATGGTGCTTGCACAGTTTTCTTTTCTGTCCTTGTCTTTACAGTCCTTCTTGTCTGTGGAATCAGTATCACAGGGATCTGATACATTTTGTGTTAATTATGTTAGATTACAACATTCACACTGCTGGACTATTTCCTTTTCCTTTTTAGCAATGATTAGGCACAAAGAAGTAATACTGGAACAAGGCTAGTTGCTCGAAACAGTAATCAAAGGCGGGCAGACAAGGGCCATGCCTGAGAAACTGTATCTTCACTTAATACACCAAGATATGAACAAGCCTTGTACTTCCACACACATCAATTTCACTCTGCCCTCCATACCTGAAACGGGGAGCTAGTGTTTATAGTATGTAAAAGGTTAAAATGAGATTTACAGCAACTCTTGCTCCTCCTACAACATGGTGGGATTTGTGCTGTGTGCGCTTCAGATTTTTGTCAGTTCCATTCTGTGTAAGCTGACTTCAGAGTTTAATAAAGTAGCCATTCTGCTGTTCTCTTCAAGTATTACTCGTTATTTCCAGTTAGAGATTGCTTACTGTGCCGCTAGTGGAAGCCTGCAAAAGGACTTCTACTAGTGCAGTGGGGCTCCCCCTTTTTCTCCCTGCCCCACCTCAAATTGTCTGTGTGTCTGTATTTGTCAGGAGAACCCCCAGAACAGCTCATGGAGGCAACAGGTTGAGAGATAATTACATCAAGCAAGCAGAAATGCTTGTGCTGAAGGAGCAATCTTCTTAGTGCTGTGTTGAATTCCTCCCACTATCTGGAGACCTCAAAGCCATCTGTTGTGGTGCATAATTAACAGGAAGGTATGCAAGTGTGTGAGTAGATGCATGAGGGACCCACTTAAGAATATTACATGGTGTTAGAGTAAGGCCTGTTCGACATCAACATCCCTGCACAGTGTTTATGGTACAAATATAGTCTCTAGAGAAGCTAGTTAGCCTTGAAAAAAGCCAGGATATGAAGACATGGTTTGAAATTGACTTAATATCCAGGTGAACCATAGTTTCCCAGTTTGGATGTAACAGGAAACTATGGTTAACTGCTTGCTCAATTGGAATAAAGTGGCTGTGTTTGAAGCATAATTGGGCTGAAACATGAGTATAAAAAAGTAGCTTATGGAGGTAGTTTTCATGCACCCCCAATAACTGGGCAATTCTCACTAGATGTGTTGAGGTGAGGTTTTGCCTTCCAGGCAGGCCATCCCTTTCTCGTGTTCAGGTTTCTGCAATTCATTACGCTCGGCTACACATATGATTGTCTAATTCAGCAGCTGTAGTACAATATGCAAAACCACAATCTGGATTTGGGTGATAAAGCTTTATATGGTTTGAAACTTTGCAGCCACTAAGGAATGCTGTGTTCTGCAGTTTCATGACAACTTCTAGGTTGTGAAGCAGTCTTACTAATGAGCTGTTATAGAGAGTCCAGTCCATTCTTTTGTGCTTCTTTATAGCAGTGTTTAAATCAGCCATTACTAGCATGAACTAGGCACTGTCTTCCCTAGTTGGGAAGAAGTCATGGCTTGCATGGCGCTGGAAGCAAGATTAGATGATGCTGTTAGTCTCTTCATGATCTTAAAAAGAAAGAAAGGAATGTATTATGCTTCGATACAATTCCATATCTCTGTGTAGGGACTGTGAAGCAAGTTCCAATGTAAAAGCTAAATGAGATGGCAGCCTGCCTTAAATAGTCTGTTTTTAAAAAATCAAGTAAGAATACATAGAGGGATTTTTTTAGATGTTAGGAGCCCTGTTGAGAGAATGTTATGGTGGGCATGCTAGCATAATAAATTATATAGTTTTTATTGCTGTAAAGCATTCTGAGTTGTGCATTTGCACTATAAGGGTGGGATTTAAGTGTAAACATAAATGAAAAAAATGTCTGTAGCTTGTTGAAAATTGTGTGCTATAACCTGTGTATATAAACATAAGCAAGACAAAATTCCTTCAGTGGATTCTCTTGGTTGTGAAGAAAACTGAAACTGCTGATCCAATATTAGAAAAGGCAGTGGTGCCATATCTGCAAGACATTGGTGGGGCCCTACTTAGCAGATCTCAGAACCACATTAAACCAGCATCAGAGAGCAAAGTTAAAGCAATGCAAAAGCCTTGCGATGCAAGAATGTTTGGGCTATTCACTTAAAGTCTAAAAGAGGAAAATAAACAAGCTTCCTTCAGGAGGGCATTCCACAACCTTGGCATTACTATTGAAAAGGCCCCGTTTTCTGATGAGCTTTGTCTCTGAAGGGTTGGAAGACTCATGTGGGAGAAGATATTCTTTCAAATAATCTGGTTCCAAACCATTTAGAGATTTATAGGTAATCATCAGTCCCTTACATTGGGGCCAGAAGTGACTTGGGAGCTAATGAAACTCCTGTGACAATGGAGCTTACTGGTTTCATGAAGCTGGTTGTAGCCAACATCTTGGCTACTTCATTTTACATGGGCTGAATTTTCTGAACTCTTTTCAAGGGCAGCCACACATAAAACACATTGTTACTATCCTGGGAGACAGTGGAGGCAGGAGGAGTAGGTGTGGAATCATTTGACTCTCCAGCAGCCTGACCAGTCTCTCCCTTCTCCTGCACCTTTCCTTCACTCTGCATTCCTGCCTCAAACTCTCATCTCCTGGCTGTTTACAGATTCCCCCAGTTCACTGATTCCTTCTTCAAAGTCAGTCTCCAACCACGCTTTTCCTGGTGCCCACGCATCAGTATCCAGCTAGCACTCCTCAGTGTCCAGCCAGTTCCTGAAAAGAACCATGGCAACTAGTTGCACACCATTGCCAACCTGAATATGCCTGTGATTGCCAGCCTTTTCCCCAAATCTGGCTGAAGACCATTTTTGTCCATCACTTCCCACAACACAGATGCGAACGTATTGCGTCTATAGGATTTCTGAATATTTGAAACCAGCATGTTTCATATATCGCAGATATGGCAGCTGTCGTCTTGATCAGCTGTTGGTACTCTTGACATTAGCCATATTTTCATAAACTGTTTTTGCTAATAAGAGGTGTGCACACAATGACAAACCACCCTTCTGCTATTTTGCATGTACAATATGTTGTTGGTAAATTACAATTCAATTTCCATTTAGATTTAACTGTTGTAGACTTTCAGACAGATAATTTGTCAAGAAAACCAAGAGCATAAAGGGAGGATCTGGTAATAGTATATTTCATTTCTTCAATGTTTTCAGGATGATTAAGAGGCGTGATATCCTCAACCCCTGAATTTTTTTTTATTTAAAGAAAAGTAATACTACTACTATATTTTTCTTGCCACTCATGCAGTCATATGGTAACAAGCTTGTCAGGATGAGGGATAGAACATTCAGGCATGGCAGTTTTTACGAGCCTATAGTGTGTACTGCGGCGATAGCATTTGCAAAAATGCCACATTCATTGTATATTTCATGCTTCAGACTCCATTGAGAAAATGAACCTGCAGTTATAGAATTTAAAAGATGTGAAGTGAAGTCAATCTCATGTGTAAATCTAGTAGAAATGTTTTGTTCACTCACTTTCAACATATTCCATCGTGAGAATCAGCAGAAATACTTCACTTAAAGGAGTCTCGGTTCTGCTGTTTAATGAAGACTGTCAATGGCGCTTACAGACTGAATGTGCTTGTGTTACTAATTGTTTTGAATTAAATTCTCCTGATTTTTTTTAACTCTCCAAAACTGAAGAGTTGACTTGGTTTAGAATGTGAAGCTCATCAGTGCTGGGAGACTACAACTATTCCATCACATCCCAGCTAATGGGAGATAAGAGAGTGTAAGCTAGCTGTGCCCATGTGTGAAGAAAGCTGTAATTTGGGGCAAAGTTAGGGAGATTTAGAACAGAGAAGCAGAGAGAGGTGCAGGTTCTTCCTTCAGGAACAGTTAGAAATTGGCTGGGTGCCAGACAAACAGATGGATCTGTTAAAGAGATGATGATAATGCCCCCTTTGACTTGCTCCTAGTTTGGGTGCAGGATTTAGGACAGGATGCAACTGTGACCAGCCTCTTTGAAGTGGGGGATGGGCAGGGAATACATAGAAAACCACCGCAGCCTCTTAAACTACTAGGGGGACTAGGTTAATTGTGTGCAATGACTGTAGCACTAGAGTCAGGCAAAATTCAACCTACTGAAACCAATGGACTTAAATACACTTTATATTGGAGTGCATCCATGGCACTGAATTGTGCCATCTGTGACCCTTCTCTCCTGTCTGAATTATTAGCACAGGGATCTAAACAGTTCTCATATGCCTGACATGATGTTAGTCTGCAGATTTAGCAGGCCTGACACTTGCAAGCCTCTCCATCTGGGAACACCTTTACAGTAGCTATTAGTCATTTCTGTCCTGTCAAAAGTACTATCTTGCTTGAGTAGAAATAAAGCTGTTCAGGTCGGAAATTTTTGGAGTTGCAATCTGGTTTCAGTATCTAATTCAGAGATTTCCTGTGTCCTGATTTACAGTGACTTTGATCAGGAATGAATTGGCATAAAGGCTGATCTCACTTTGAAGATTCTACTAGGCCAAGGGCAAGATACATCAAGGGGACACAGAGACTATAATGTGCTGCAGCTTTGAGATCAGTGAAGGGTTTGAGTAACCAGGAACTTTCAGTTTACTAATGTCACCAGCAAAAAAACAGGAATAAAACTCCATGACACAATTATGGTGAAACCAAGTTAATTTTCTTGCATAAGTGTGGAGGTAAAGAAAAAAAGGATGCTAATTGTTAATTTATTCTTCCAGTATATTTTAAATTATATTTTCTAACCTTAAATTCACTGTTAAAGTACATAGAGATGTATCTCTGTAAGGAATCATACATTCTGTCTGTGACTTTTGTGAATCAAAAGTGTACATGAATCTATAGGAGTTAATAAAAATCAGTGGAATGATGTAAGTGAACACTTAATTTTGCACTTTACCTCCAAAACTCCAATTCTAAGCAGGAAGTGTGTGATAGAATGCATCAGTCCAGTGATGGCATAATATGTTGTTCAATAAATATGCTAATAATCTCCTTTAGGCATATTTAGAATATCAGAAAATTCTCTTCTTGGAGCTTACATGTTTTCACAGCAATCATCTGTAAATATATTAAATTACAGTAATGCTTTAAATGTTTCTGTATTAATCTTGTTAAATCATATATCAGCCTGTAGTTCAATAATTCAAGAAGCAAAGTAGTTACTTATCTTAAATTGCCAGCTGAGGCTTTCGGATTTTATTTGTTTGTATCTCAAGTAGAGAAAGTATTGGGCAGGATTTTTGAACAGAGGACTGGGCTATGAAAGAAAGTTAACAGGGGAATAAAATTATGAACACATGCAGGCAGTACCACTTCCCTTTTACACTGTCAATAATAGTCAAATAGTTGTGGCTCCATAGCTATATATGCAAGGAATTTTCAGAGCAGCATAGGGAAATGATATTGAAACCCTCTTGAATGTCATCAATCAATCAATTTCTTTATTCGACCGATAGTCAGAATTAAAACATTACACAATAATTATAAACTATAACATCATAGGAGATACATAGGTAAGGTAGGGCCACAGAAATAGACCTCTCACAGATAACCCACATCAAAGCATTCAGTTATACGTTTCCGGCGCTTGAGTGCCAGGAAAAGAAATTTAGCCACTGAGGTTGTTTTCCCAGAAGACTTATTTAGCAGATATGCTGTCTGGATTCCTCTTTGTCGGGAACTGAGCTGGGGTAAGTATGGAGTTATAAGATACTGTCTTAAATCGTTGTAGAAGGGACAGCTCAATAAAATGTGCTCTGTGGATTCTACCTCACCCAATGCACAGTGGCATAATCTCTGGTCATATGGAACTCCTCCATATCTTCCCTTCAGGACCGCCGAGTCAAGAACATTCAGCCTAGCCGCAGTAAATAGTCTGCGGTATTCCACGTAGTGGATATCCACCAGGTAGCGAGCTGGGGCAGCCCGATACAACTGCTCCCCCAGAAACAACCCAGGTTTCACACGGGCTATGTCCTCCTGTCTGGCAATATCCCTTAATCTTTGCGCGATCACCGCCTTTGCGTGGCTATACGTCATGGACTCTATATAAAGGGAGGACAACCCACACTTCTGCACTTCCTCCACTATCTCCCCTTCCCATGGAGATTTAAAGTTATCCCTCAGAATCAAGGGGGCCAAACCCACCGGTCTGAAACAGAGCTTGAGCCATAGCCATAGCTTCGCTTTCAGGGCCACATACCTAAAGGCTTGGCAACCGGTTTCCAATCTCATGATCGCGCCTGCCACGGAGGGGGGGATCCTGAGTATGGCCCTGAGGAATTGGGTTTGGATAGATTCCAATTTTTCAAAATCCCTACGTGAGCCCAAGGCAATGCCCACCAGCAGAAGAGGGAGGACTTTCATTTTAAAGAGACGTAAGGCAACATTGACAGTCTGTGCCTGTTTCTTGGAGTACAGGGTTCTAATCGCCAGGGCTGCTTTGGATGCGTTCGAGGCTATGTATTCTCTGTGCGCCAGGAAGGACCTATTTGATCTTACAACCTGACCCAGGTATTTGAAGCAACTGACCTGCTCTAAAGGAATACCATTAATTGACCATAAATTAGGTTTCGGTCGAGCAGCAAAGACCATTATTTTGGTCTTGGCATAATTTAATTGGAGCTCGTGTTGGGTCTCATATTCATGAAGAGCTCGAAGCATCCTCCTTAATCCGATGGGGGAGGTAGCTAATAGGGCGGCATCGTCCGCATACAGTAGGACATTTAAGGCTCGTCCTGCCAGTTTTGGTGGATGGAAATCAGCATTTGCCATATGCACCACTAGCGAATTAATATAGAAGTTAAACAGAGCAGGGGCAAGCAAACAGCCCTGTCTTACCCCCCTAGTGGTGGCAACCGGATTGGAGACTAGCCCCTTACTATCTATCCTAATCCTCAAGAGGGTATTTGTATGCAAATTAATAATCAGCAAGAGAAGGCGGCGGTCGATAGATGTCGCTGCCAATTTTGTCCATAGCTGGTTCCTGGGAATTAGATCAAAGGCCTGCTTAAAGTCTATAAAGGCGACGTGGAGGGCTTTTAGGCCATTGCCAGCGTACTTGGTGGCCAAATGATTTAGGATTAAGATTTGGTCTGTTGTTGATCTTCCGGGGCGGAAACCCGCCTGCTCCTCTGCGATGATATTGTTGCTTTCCATCCAGGTCGTTAATTTGTTAAGTAGAAATCTTGAATAGATCTTCCCAATAACATTTAGCAGGCTAATTGGTCTAAAATTGGCCGGGTCTGTGCGCGGCCCTTTCTTGTGAATTAACACAATCAGTGCAGAGTTCCAGCTTGGAGGAAATTGTGCTGTTTTGTTTATATAAGTAAAAAGAGCTGCTAGAGGTGGACACCACCAATCCTTATTGGCTTTAATAACATCTATGGAAATAAGATCGTCTCCGGGTGCCTTGCCCGCCTCAAATTGGCCTATAAGTGTTTCCACTTCAGAGCAGGTAACAGGATCCCACTCTGGCAAGGGGGCCAAATCTAACCTTCCTCCGCTGGGTGCGTGAGCTGCATATAAATCGGAGAAGAAGCTTTCCCAGGTGTCAGCTGAAATTTGAGGTTCTATCCTTGACAACGGTCTACCCAGGTATTTGGAAATTTGGTGCCAAAAGGAGGAGGGATTTCTATTTTCTGCAGCTTTTAGAAGGTTCTTCCAATCATTTCTTTCTGCCGCAAGCTTCTTTTCCTTTAATAGTGCTTTATACCTTCTCTTGAGGTTCATAAGGTGACTGCTAGGTGCGGGGTCATTTGATGCCCTATATGCCAGGAATTCGTTATATAGGTTGTTCTTGAAGAGTCTACATTCCTCGTCAAACCACTTTTTATGAGAGAAATGGTTACTATTCATTACCGGGGTCTTAGCCAACGAAGGTTTTAGCAGTTCTACTAAATTGTCATATATTGGCAGTGGCTCAACTGCCTGGATAAGGGAGTCCCTTGTCTCTTGCAGTTGGTCAGACCAAAGGAGTTCATTTATCCGTTGAGCCATATTGTCGGTCCATTTTAGGGCAGTGGGCCTCATCTGAAGCTGGTTATTTGTAATAGGCACACAGGAATAGGTAGCCAATTCTCCATCCAGGGTCAGAGAAAGTTCTAATGGAAAATGGTCACTTTCCAGCCTCGTTACCACCCTAAAGTTGGAAATTTTGGGAATTAGGTCTACTGATGTCCAAATAAAGTCTATGGTAGAGGCTCGGGAGCCTGACCAGAAAGTAAATTCGGCAGGGTAATCAGAACTGAGAGCTCCGTTTAAAAGGTGAAAATTAAGAGCCATCAAGGTTTGTCTACATTTAAAACCTGCATATGTAGCAACACTGTCTTTAAAATTCCTAGGTAAAAGGTCTGAAGTTAAAATGGGTAGTGAGGGGTATTTATTATACTTAGCAAATAATGATTTATCAGAGTGAGACAATCGGCCATTGAAATCTCCTGCAACTAGGAAGGTGGCTTCAGGATATTTCTCTAGGAGAGTTTCAAGAGTCTGTTGAATTTCCCTCCATCTTTGGTCCACCAGGTTTTTCTTATAGATTGGGTGCAAATAAACATTAATCACCACAAACACTTCCTCCGCTGTTTGTAGCTTTACACCCAGCATGGATGACGACTGGATGTCGATTTGTTCCACCTGCAGGTTTAAGGCCAAAGAAACTAGGGTAGCCAACCCACCTTGTGGTCTGCCAGATGATAGTAAATTCTGTTGTGCATTCAGGTAGAAGCCCTTATACCCTGATAGGGAGAAGCCCTCGCAAGCCCAGGTCTCTTGCAGCAAAAGAATATGACTGCCTTTTATGTAGGCGACAAAGGATGGATCCATCAGCTTAGGTTTAATGCCAGCTACATTCCAGGATAAGAAAGTAAGTAATCTCCTGGTCACCCCTTCGAGTCATGCTGGGCCTTGCGGAACCAGCACGGCAGAATCCACCTGGGAATGCATGCGGCAAGGGGGGACAATAGGCTGGAAGAAGGAAGTGATTGTAGCTTGCTTACCAGGCAATTTCCAAGCACCACTTACCGCAGCAGCAGCCATGGATTGAGGCTTAATTATTGGTAGCTGCAGGGATGGATTCTGGTGCACGGGAGTATCACTTAACGACAGGTCCATAGACTCTACATTTAAAGTATGCTCTAAGATTGAGGGGGGTGGGCCTTTTGGATCTGCGGATGCTGTAGGGAAGATGCAGTGTAAGGCGGGTGGAAGGCATCCTTTTCGGTTTGCCTCCAAAAGAGCATCCAGTCTTGCCACAGCTTCCGAGTTTGACCAGAGGGTTGTCAAATCTTCCACTGTATCCTGCCCGGGCTTGACATCCCGAGGCCGTGTACAGCTAGGTTGCAGATCAAAGGTCGTTAAAGCAGGTACCACTTGGGCTTGTGTAGACTGATCTACAATTGGTGAGGAATTCATCTTATTTACATGAGCATGATCTTCTGAGTTACGGAGACAGAGTAGCAACTCGTCCAATCTGTCTGTTATCTCTGTCCGCTCCAGTTTTGGCAATTGGGAGAAGGATAGAAGTAACTCACGCTCCGTAGAATTCTCCAGATGTATAGCCTTTGTCAGTGGAGGCAGGGGGGCATCAATCCAGCTGATTAGATCATGAGTATTGGGGGATCTAATATTTTCTGCTCTTGATTTCCATTGTATTCCAAGCAGAAAGCAGACTCTTCTGTTCTTAACGTGGCAATGAAGT
This sequence comes from Podarcis bocagei, assembly GCF_964188305.1. Classification (NCBI taxonomy): domain Eukaryota; kingdom Metazoa; phylum Chordata; class Lepidosauria; order Squamata; family Lacertidae; genus Podarcis; species Podarcis bocagei. Next base: position 52,157,509 of record NC_138133.1, read on the forward strand.
CTTCTCCAAATTAGGTCCATGATAGGAAGCAGAGATGTATCTGGGAACAGATTGTCATTTTGAACATCTCCCTGCCCTCCACCTGTTCTGCTCTGGCCACATTATTAATCTGTGAGCTAGGTGGGTCAGGTCCCCCAGCAGTGTCCATTGCAGACTTAGGGGCCCCCTCCCCAATACAACAGAATGTTAAGGAGTCCATACAGCCAGGCTGAGGCAGAATTCAATCTAGTGGCAGCATGCATAAACAGGATTCCTGGGGTCAGCAGCTGAAGAGATCAATTCAAAAGTTGGGGGAAGCTAAAGAAGTCAGGCTCATGCAGTTGAATGTTCCAGTGCCTGGCAGGCTTCAACTGCAGCCTGATGTAGCCTGGTCTCCCATACCATGCCCAAGACGATGCTTGAACCTGCTCTTAAGGCTCCTTTCTTCTGAGGCATATCATTAGTCTCAAGGAGCCCTTTGAAGTAGAGGTTGTGTGGTGACCTTGGCCTCTCAGGATTGCACTCCCTTGTCAGCCAGCAGCCTGTGCTTGGTCCTTCTGGTGCTGATACTTTCAAGCCCTGGAGAGTGACTTTGCCATCCCTCTTACTTTGCCAGAGGGTCCTTTTTCAGATGTGGGCCATAAAACTACTTGAGGGGTTCTCCAGGCATCCCCTGGGTGTAGACCTAGGGAAATCCCTCCCAGCCTTTAAATACTGATTGGGCTGTTCTTGTCTGCTCACCCAGGTGCATAGGAACATAAAAAGCTGACGTAAATTGAATTTTTAAAAAATCTACCGGCCCATCTAGTTCTGTTTTGTCTACGCTGACTGGCAGTAGCTCCCCAGAATTTTGGATGAGGTTCTCTCCCAGACCTACCTGGAAATGGATGTCAGGGATTGAACCTCAGACCTACTGAGCAATGACCCTTCCCCAGGTCCTGATCAGCAGATTCTTAATCCGAGGTCAGTCCAGCCCAGATTGACACTACCTCAGGATGCCTGATAGTAAAATTTGCAATTTCTGAAATGTCAACAGAGATTCCAGCTGCTTCTCTTTTCTCCTTTCTCCATTTCTCCAAATGCTTCAATTTTCTTGACCAGCTTCTGTTCTTGTACTGGGGAATAATGACATCAAATTTATATGCACTCATCCCCTATTTAGCAAACCATCACTGGCATCTGAGTTTGCTCCCTATGTCTTTCTGACTCACCGCAAAAAGACAAAATCTAAGAGATTGTTCTGTTCATTGTTCCTCCCTCTAGGGAAGAAGCCAGCAGTTCTCTGGTTTCAGTCTGCCTACTTGCTTGGACAGAACTTCCACTTGTCCTAGTGAGTGAATTTTACAAGCCTTGTGGCTAGAAATGTCAAGTGCTATGAGAGCAGAAAATTGCTTTGGACTGAAAGTAGCATTTGTGTGAGGGGCTTAGGCTGAAGGAACATTGTATAGCAGTGTGGAAGAAGGAAACAAGAAATGGTATGCTTTAGGTGTGTCTTTTCACTTGCTTGCTGTTGTCCCTCAGTAATTTTGTGAGCTGAGCTAGTGGCTGTAGATTTTCCTTGGACCTAAACATGTCTTACTTGGCAGGTGAATTACACGTTGTACACTTTCAAATATGATTTAATTTTAGTGCTAGGGATTGGTGGGGGTTGGGGTGGGGGTTGGGGAGTCTGCTTGGCAGTAGATTTTTAAATGGCCTGCAGCCAATACAACATGAAGTAAGGTGTTCAGTCTGCAAAGAAGTCACCGTGAACAGTGAGCAATGATGATTTTAGTATTTGTGGCCACTTGTAGAATGTCCTACCTAGGGAGACTTGCCGGCCAAGAACTGTGATTAGATTCCCATATCAGACAAAAAAATTCTATTTGTCTAGGCTTTTAACATTTACTATCAATTAATTGTATAAAGATTTTATCTGCCTTGCTGAAATTCTAGGTTGAATTTTTTTATGCTGCTGTTCTTCTCTTTACACTCCTCAAGCAGCTCTGCCATTTTGAGAGGAGCCTGCAAGCCCTAATTTGCACAGTGGCCCACAGTGACTTCAAGGGACTAGAAGGCAATCCATTGTTTAGTCTGTTACATGGCCAAATTATTGCCATCACATTTTATGCTGCAAAACGGGTGAAAAGCTCACATTTAGAGTTGTTTATTTTAAAAATCATTTCTACACTGCCATATAAAATATCAACGTGGTATACTCTATCAAACATAAAACATGATTTAAACCTTTTTTATATAAAAAAAGATAATCATTCAGGTGACTGGCTAATCAAAAAATAAACAGCTGCAAAGGCGTATCAGCACAAAAAGTATTCAAGAAACACTGGAAAGTTAAAAGCGAGGGTGTTTGCCAAATCTCTGCTTAGCTGCCTCAGTTCTATAGCTATCTGTTGGTGGGAAACAAGAATGCATAGTGGGATGCTACCAGATGGTATCTGTTTAAGAAACAATGACCACAAAATCCTTTGTAAATATAATTTTTGCAGATGTTTCTCAGAGTGTGGCAGTTGTTCCTCTTTGCAGACTTCAGACAAATTTGTGCCTGAATCAAGGATCTGTCCCTTCCCCCCAATAAATCTATGTTTCTAGTATATATGAAAATGTATCCTGCCAAGAGCTTGATATGTTTCATTGTAGACAATTAAGATTACAAATAGTCAGCGGTGTCATTAGGCACACACAAACAGCTGTGTTAGACATCCCTTGCAGGGGTGATGCTTCAGTAACAGCAGATGGAATGGCTTTTCATTTATTTCAGTTTTCCTTTCCCTCCCCACTGACAGGCATATTATATACAGGGTGGTGCTGTAAGATAGACATAGGTGGAAGAAACACCACGGAGATGGAAGTGGGACAAAGCAGTGGTTGAATTCTGCATAGTATACTCAAGTGTGGCAGTTTAAAGTCTATCAGATTTATTGCAGCATAAGCTTCTATGGCTACAGGCAGAAGTTGCATCCTGTAAAAAGGATGGAAATTCTGACTTTAAAGTTCTGTAAGACTGTGGTGTTTTTTTCTCTGCAGCAGATTAACATGACTATTCAGTGTTACATGGGTGTTGCACAGAACATGAATGACTATTCTAGGCCTGAGATTGTTTAAGGAGCTGTCTTTCAAGGTGGTAAGACATGGAAGCTGCATACTTCTGGGGCTGTCCCACAGCCCAGAATTTTACTTGGCTAGACAGCCCTTGTTAAGTTCCCTTTGTCTGATCGTGTAACAGTCTGTTATAGGCTGCTTACACACTGTATCTTTAAAGCACATTACAGTGGTACCTCAGGTTACATGCGCTTCAGGTTACAGACTCCGCTAACCCAGAAATAGTGCTTCAGGATGAGAACAGAAATCGTGCTCTGGTGGCGCGGTGGCAGCAGGAGGCCCCATTAGCTAAAGTGGTGCTTCAGGTTAAGAACAGTTTCAGGTTAAGTACGGACCTCCAGAACAAATTAAGTACTTAACCCGAGGTACCACTGTATTCCCCTCAAAGAATTCTGAAAACTGTAGTTTGTTATGGGTGTCGTAAGAATTGAAACTCTGTGAGGGGCAAACTACAGTGCCCAGAATTCTTTGAGGAAAGAATGTGCTTTGAATATGTCCTTAGCTTTGAATGTGCTTTGAATATGTCCTTAGCTTTGAATGTGCTTTGAATATGTCCTTTTCTGCTCATGAGTCAGAAAAAGCAGGAGCCTAGATTCAGAAGCAAATATAGTGGTACCTTGGTTTACAAAAACCTCGGGTTACAAACACTTTGGGTTACAGACTCCACTAACCCGGAAGTAGTACCTCGGGTTAAGAACTTTACCTCAGGATGAGAACAGAAATCGCGTGGCGGCAGCGTGGGGGCAGCGGGAGGCCCCATTAGCTAAAGTGGTACCTCAGGTTAAGAATGGTTTCAGGTTAAGACCGGACCTCCAGAATGAATTAAGTTCATAACCAGAGGTACCACTGTAATGGTTTAGCTCCGGGTAGTGCAGCTGAGGGATCCTGGAAGTCTGAGGTGGAATCTACACACATATAAAAAACACTGTGAAAATGCTTTTAAAAAGATGTTTTGAAAAATACATTGAATTTGGCATAGCTCACCATTGTCATCTCATGTCACATTTGTATATTGCACTTTACAACACATTTAAAACATTTTATTTGCAGCTGTATAGCTGAGTCCTGAAGGAGCAAAGTGGCCATGATTTCTGCATTGAGTACCTGCATGCTTTATGCTTTGCATTACATGTGAAATGGGTCTGTGTCTAATCAATGGTTTGTTTGTTGCAATCTTGCCTGATCCAGCTATCACAGTTCTGTCCTGAGCGCTGACCACAGTGAGAGCTATACTGCAAATTGATTTCAGTGGTTCATTCAAAGTAAGATCAAGGTCTGAACCAGCATATTTGTGTGTATGCTATGCTTATCCATCAGACTCCAAATGGGATCTCTAGCTTGGGAATCCAAGAGGAGAAATTCTTAATAGCCTGGTTCACCTGCCTCTTGGTCTAATAAACTATGGTTGTTAGAAGTAGAAATTAGCTATGAATTTAAGCACTTCCTCACTCCCTTACACTGAATTTCTGAAGAGACTTCCTAGTTTACTAAGCCACAGTTTCTTGTGAAGTCTCAACCAGAAAACTAGTTTGAGTCTCCTCTACAACCCATAATTAGGAGCTAAAATTTTGCCCTAGTTAATAGGAAGCTCTTAATCCATAGTATCCCTCTTTGGATGCCAAAGTAAACCAGTTTAACAAACTAGGTTATTCTTTATACAGCTGGGCACATGAAAGGAGGAAGGAAGGGGAGGAAGGTGCACTTTAGTGCTTGCTGCAGATTTCCAGGCCAGAAGTTCATAGTTTTCTGGGTGGTGAATCACCTTTACCAGGCCAAAGAACATTATGGCTCATGGTAGTACAATCAGAATGTTAAGAGTGGAAACATTTCTAGTTATATGTGAGTTACAATGCACCTCAAATTCTTAATAATAATAATAATAATAGCAATTGTATTTGTGGAGATAGTGGAAAGAATTCCCTTTATTAAATCTCTGTGTGTGCTTGAATATGTTAAGATAAGCTCAACATAGTTTTCATGAAGAATTTGAGTGCTTTATAATTGAGAAATCTTAAACTGTATTGATTATGCAGAAATTTGTTATTTTAGATTTATTTTGCTGCTATCCAGGCTTCAAGATTTTTGTATCAAGGATTAAAGACAATGTTTTTCACATAGCCTTTCCATAATACTGTGAAAAGGGTATTTAAAGGGGGAAAGGTTCACCACATGCACAGTTTAATGCTCTATGGAAAAAGTTATACACACTGGGCCATTGTAAATATGCTATTAGTGAATGTATTGCTAAGTTGAATTTCGGCATGTTTTCCCCTTGAAAAGCCATCTTAAAGTACTTTGACTATTTACTTTCTGTCATATCTTGGACCACCCTTAAACAATTATTTAATTACTCCATTTGTAGCTCACTTACTTTCTATGGATCTATTGTATGGTTTACAATAAGGAAAATCCAAATTCAAAGAAATGCATAGACATAGATATACAATAAGCACAATTTCAGATTATTTTACACTGAGACAAATCAGGACAGAAGTCCCCTGACCAGCCCTGTCTGTGTAAACCCTGCTGAAGGATTTCTGCATGTGTGATGGGTCTTTTCTCCTCTCCTTCCATGTCTCCTGCACCCCTGGAATTGGCTCTGGCAGGCTTGGGAGAACCCCCAGAACAGCACATGGAGGGAAGAAAGGATGGAACACCTGAAAGAGCACAATGAACATTCCACCCACTATATCTATATCCATATCCATATATCCATATCCATTATTCAAATTACAAAAAACCAAACCTTTCAGCCTAGCATCTTCACTCAAGCTTCAAAATGCTGGGAAATTAGTTGTGAAAGAACCACACAATTAATAGATTCATTATTTAGACCAAACTAAGGCCTGGGGCTGGTTTCAGCCCCCCAGGCTCTTAAATCCGGCTCACGGATCCTGCCACCTGCTTGGTCAGTCCCTGTGTGCTGCGGATGTCTTGTCGCATGGGGACTGACTTCCATGACGCTGGCGCGGCTTCTGGGAAGGTGGTGATGCTGGTGCAGCTTCAGTTTGGCTGCAGGAAGCTCCTGCAGCCAGTCCGAAGCTGCAGACAGCTGTGGGAAGGTGGCAACGCTGGCACAGCTTTAGATTTGCTGCAGGAAGTTCCTGCAGCCAATCTGAAGCCTCACCACCCACGGCTGAGGTAAATCCGGTGTGGCCATGGATGGAGAGGCCGGCGGGCAGTCAACGGGTCTGGGCATCGTCACAGGGCTTCAGCTGGAACTTGGCATGCCTGCTGGCCCTGTGCCTGGTGCCCGCGCTGGAGCAGCTGGAAGGGCAAGCTGCACCCCACCTGCCTAGTGCTCCACGTGCACGGCTTGCTCACCAACCTGGCCTCGTATGACGGGCCACAGCATGTGGTGCACACCACCTGGGAGCTCTGCGGGGGTGGACTGATGGAGTGGCTACTGCTCGTCAACAACAGTGGTGAGTGGTTGGTGCCAAGATGCTCTCCTGAGCATGTGCAGAGTGTGTTCCCCCTCCAGGTCCGGAGGCAGCTGTAGGACCAGCTTGCAGGGTATTTATATTTTTCAAAATATAGTCCAGCCCCCACAAAGTCTGAGGGACAATGGACCGGCCCCCTGATGAAAAAGTTTGCTGATCCCTGATTTAGACAATATGAATGTGATATAGAACCAGTGGCATTGAACAACCCCACACCATGACAAATAACAAACATCAACCCTAGTAAGTAATTACAGCAAATGAGCAGAGACAGATGTGGAAATAGACATAAAGACAAATATTGTCACCCCAGCATGATGATCCCAAAGGTCACTGTGAGCTCAGTCCTTATAGCTGAGAGCTACAGGTGGAGCACCCCTGTACTCCTGCTTTTCAGCATGAGTTAGGCTGAAATAAATACTGGTGTGGGAGGGAGTGGAAGGAGACAGATGCTCATGTAGCAGATCCATCTGAATACATTTCCTTCCCCTTCTGCCCCTGCCTGCCCTCCAGACAACATGAGGTACTTGGGGTCAGTTTAGATCTGCATCCAACTTCATAATGTTCAGGAGCAGATTGGAGATGCTGAACCATGTTCTTTTTCCTATCTTCCCAGAAGAATCTTAAAAGGTTTAATACTCTAGTCTGCCTCTCACAAGGATATAAGTCATTTTGGTCTGTAAGGATTTTGGTACATCTGTTTTCTTCTCCAGCAGAGGTTCTTTTGCACAACTAATTTTTCAGATGGTTCCAGCTTGAGGGGCACAGCTTGCTAAAGGAGTAAGTGGGACCAAATATCCCCAAAACAGTTCAGAATTTATATATTGTTCTTCTTCTTCTTCTGCTGCTGCTGTCTTTGTCTTTAAAATTTAGAAAGCTTGAAAAAATGGAATGTGCAATTGTGTCTCCTTATGGATAATAACCCAATGTCTACTTAATATAGAAGAAGAGACTAGTGGCAGTGCTTTTGAAATGGAAATGAGAGAACTCATATGCACCAAGGAAATGAAATGGGGAAGAATTTAAACCAGGCTTCCACATCCTGGTGCCCTTCTGATGTTTTGGACTTCAAAACATCTGGAGCTGGAAATATTGTGTGGGGCTAATGAGAGTTGTAAGTCAAAAAGTCTGGAAGGCAGCAGGTAACAAATGGTTAATATATACAAAGGAAACCATAAAGTCAGAAAACAGTAATGGTGGGTGATTTTAATTAACCCATTTTGAGTGAGTTCAAATTTCCTCACATCAAGCTGTTCTCTTGCAAGGAAGCCCGAAACAAAAATATCTTGATTTTCATTTAAGTACAGATTAAGATGTAGTTCAAGGGGTAATTGTGCAGGAACCACTTGGTAGCAGTAGCCCAGAATAATTTTAAGTAATCATGGTTACTGAAGGAATACATCTGTCATAAAGCCACTTTCAAGCAGGGAGGGAAGTCGACCACATGCCCAGTTTATATAGTTAATGTTGCGCCATTTCTCTCTGATTTGTACTCCATCGCTCACCAACACTGCATCCCAACTTTTCAATTTACCATTTGTGAGCCAAGTGAGAATAGATATTTATTCCAGTATTCTCCCCTTCTCCAGCATTTTATTTTCCCCAGCTGTGGAATAAGGCTGGAAAAGAATTAGAATGCAATAAAGGGAGCAGATTAGAGTTCACACGCTCCACTTTCTTTTGTTTTCCACTGTAGTGACAGCAGCTGGCCAAAGGTGAAGCATAAGCCATTGCTACTAGCAGGGGGAATTAAGTATTGGCAGAGTTGCATGAAGGTTAGGAAGGATTTGAGATGTAACTAACCAAAGATATGAAAACCAATTAGGATTAAAGGAAAGAACGAAGCACTTTTGAATCAGAAACTCTTCCAGAGGGTTGATTTGCTATTTATGCAACTGGGATATAAAAAGATCATTCATGAATGATGCATGTATTATAGCAGATGGTTGTTTACATGGCTGGATCATTTGGGTTGATTCCACAGCCAAGAAGTAAAGTATTGCCCATGTGGGGGCCCTTAGATTTTGTTGGACTCCATCTCCCATCAGCCCTAGCCAGCATACCCAATGATCAGGGAAGATGAGAGTTGTAGTGTCTGGAAGGCATCACCCTGACCACGCCAAAAAATGGTAAACCAAACAGCACTGAGAATACTGTTTGGACCTAGTGGTGCTTAGATCTCAAGTAAGGTTTCTGGAAAAGATCGTGTCTGATACAATGCAGAGCCACCTCCATTCAGTGTAGAAATACTGGACTAGGTGGACCAGTGGGGAGGCTGGGGAGGCAGGAAAGGCGCCAATACTGGGACAAAAAAGAAAATCCCACCTAAGAGCACTGAATTAGTGCATTTACAGCCGGGGTAGGGAGTCTGTGTCCTGCCAAGTGTTGCTGGATTTGCCATCATCCCTGACCATCATCCATAGTGGCTGATGGGAGTCCAACAACATCTGGAGGGACACAGATATAGTGCCCCTGACATAGAGTCTTCCTTTCCTGATTCCTAGATAGGCTCCATATAAAGCAGATGCCTAGGTCCAAATGTTGCTTTTGCAACATTTTCTATAAACAACCTGCTGTCCTGCTTTGCAAATTTAGACTTTGGGGGCGTACACCCATCATTAGCCTTTGTTTGACACAAGCAGGCGCAACCGTACTTGTAATACTTTTGAATATGGTACCAGGAATTGAAATGGTAGAGTTCTTTCACCATGCTGTATGGTTGGGATGACACTTTGGTCAGGCATGGACCAATCTTCCATTATCCATTTTTTAATATATATGCACACTATGTCTTCTGAAATTCCCAAACACGTTGATAGGCAGTAAAATACCTGGAAACATATTTAGGTGAAAAATGTAATACTAAAACAAAATAAAACAACTAGGAAGTTTATGGAACTATAATCTATAAATACTAGGAGAAACAAATGAATACTATATCTGATCACCTGCATTGAACACCCTTCTCAGTATTGCTTTGGAAATTTCATGTCAATTTCTGGGGTTCAGAACAGAAAAATCTAGCAGTTGCAATCTCGGTCATGCAGAATAGTCCATTATGGAACTGAAGAGCCTTAAAGGAGACATTGCAGAGTAGTTTAAAGCCAACAGAACTAAAGGGAGTTGACCTACTGATGGTACTCCCTGTGCAGAGCTAGCTCTGTAAACTTGAACAGGTTGTAAATCTGCTTCCCTGGCTGACACATGGCATGTTCTAGGGAAGGGGTTGAACTCAAGAGCAAGTTTTGTATTCTTTATCACCTTGCAATGTTGTTTAGGGTAGACACTATTTCAGGCATAGGCAAACTTAGTCCTCCAGATGTTTTGGGACTACAATTCCCATAATCCCTGACCACTGGTCCTGTTAGCTAGGGATCATGGGAGTTGTAGTCCCAAAACATCTGGAGGGCTGAGTTTGCCTATGTCTGCATTATTTCATACTTGGAAAACCATATGCATTGTGATAAGGATGGATGGATATTAAGTTCAACTGATGTGAATCATTCAAGACTTCCAAAACTACACACAGAGATATTTCACTGCAGAATAGTAGTGTGTGATGTGTTTTCTTACAGTCCTTTGTTCTATAGTAGCCCATTCGCAGCTGGTAAGAGGATACTGATTCATTTTAAAAACACAGTAGGCATCCATACTACTGTGGTGTGATGTGAAATTTGGCAAGCACAGGCATAACAATGAGATTGTTTAGTAAGTTGGCATTATGCAAAAGCAGTGCCTGCTATGAAACTGCCTTATTTTCCATACATAGATTATTACAGGTATCACTTTAATAGGTTTAAAAAGCATGATCATTATATAAATACTGAGTAGTAGGGCTTTGGAGTTCAATTCAGATGCCACTAAAGCAAGGGTAAGGTAGCTAAACTATGATCTAGTGTCATGTCTGAATTGGTAAGCCATGGTTTGTGAAACAAAAGTACAACAGTCTATAGTTTAAAGTGGGTTTGCTAGCCACAGTTTGAGCTAGCTGTGGTTTGGTGTGATATTTGAATTGTGAAACCATAGTTATAGCTATTGCTCAACCTCTAGAGCTTGCAGTGCTAGGCAGATGAAAAATAAAAGCAAACAAATAACTCCAAACCAAGGTTTGCCTGTACATCTGGAAGCTCAAACTGTGCTTTGAATTCTGGATTCTGGATGGTGCACAAAGCAATCCTGTGAGCTTTTTTCATCCATGCAGAAAAAAGCAAAAGTTATCAGACCAAGTTATGGATGAGTTTACATTGGATTGTGAATATAAGATTAACTGTGTCTCACTAATAAGGATAGTATTTAAAATGTGTTGCAGTTGAGAGAAATTTGGTATGTACTGTAGCAATGTGGGAGAGGGCCTTCTTGGTATCAGGATGAGCAATGAAGCTTGTATGGAGGAGGACTACACGTGCAGTTCAGTGTTTGTATAGGCCTTCTTTGCACTATTGCAGAATGTGCGGGCATGAAGGTGATACGGTCCACAAGTTTGTGTGACTAGTGAGTGTGATCCTACTACCTTTCTGACATATTCACTGGGGAGTTTTGTTGTAGACTTATTTCTGTTAGACTGTTTTCTTCCCATTTGGCAAACTTCTGCATTCTGGCAGGAGTCAGACCCACTCAAAAACACTATGAATTATTGTTTCTTTGCCATAATTTCACAGAAATTGTTGCCCAGACAATGGGTAAGATGTTTTTATGCATTTCACCTTTCCTTAGATTCCTTGGAGGAAACCGTTACTGCTTAAAATGGCATGATACTGCTTTAAATTTGTAGTGTAGGTGGGGCCTTAGTTTTAGTTCTCTGGTTGTTAAAGCTGATACAGTTATATATTTTATGCAACAGATGTTGCTTGTCAGCCCTGTGCCTTGTAGTGGATACTCTGTATAACCACAGGATGAAGTTAAACCCACTGATTTGGATGGCTTTAAAGGGGGATTTGATCAATCCATGGAGCATAAGACTATCAGTGGTTACTAGTCATGAAGATTGTATTTCCTCTAGTATCAGAGGCAGTGTGGCTTTGGTGGGAAACATGAGTAGGGAGAATTTTGTTGCTGCATTCCAGTCCTCCTGGTGGGCTTCTGCCACTCTGTAAACATGCTGCTGGGCCTTGGCCTGATGCAGCAGAACTCTGGTTTGTTTGATTTGTTTGATTTAATTTATTTATCAAAATGGGTTTCATGCTTGATTGTAGTAAAACTTCTATGTGGTTTATATAGTACAACATTCTTAGCATATGCAGGAGAGTATGTGTCTATCTTCTGTTTCCACAGTGTCCTGACATACCTGTGTTTACTGAAAGAGAACTGAAGAACAAGCAGCACACACTCATCTGACCTTAGGAAAACATCAAGCGCCAGCTATTTAAATTAACTGTTTGGAAGGGTTTACACATGTGCCTAATAGCACTGCTGAACTGTTTATCGGCTTCTGAAATTCTGGTAAAAAAACCCACAACCCATTTCTGAATGTCTCCTGCGGTGTGTGTGTGTGCGTGTGTGTGCGCACTGTGCAATAGGTTTTTCTTACTTTAGAAAATAACTTTGCAACAGTCCCCAAGGGTGTACAGCAACTGGCATCTAATAAACTCCTTGTAACATTTTCTCTCCGCAAAACGAAATGCTAGGAATAAAAGGTTTTGAAAATCCTTTGGTGCTTATTTTAGTGTATTTTGCCAGTGTGTGTCAGAATTACAAACAATACAAATAAAATATGCATTTGAGGGGTAGCCAGCATGGTGCCCCCTGAATGTCTTTGGACTTCAGCTCCCAACTGGCATAGCAAATGGCCGGGGATGATGAGAGTTGCAGTCCAACAGTATCTGGAGGGCAGCAAGTTGGCTTTCCCTGAATGTAATCAGACTTGAATACATCACTGAAATGGTAAATACTTGCCTGAGAGTAAAGTCTATTGAACTCAGTGGATCTTATTTCTGAATAAGCATGCATGAGATTGCAGTATAACAGTAGTAGTTACAGATAGGTAGCCGTGTTGGTCTGCCATAGTCAAAATAAAAAAATTCCTTCCAGTAGCACCTTAAAGACCAACTAAGTTAGTTCTTGGTATGAGCTTTCGTGTGCATGCACACTTCTTCAGATACACTGAAACAGAAGTTGCCAGATCCTTCTATATAGTGAGAAGGTGGGGAGGGGTATTACTCAGAAGGGTGGTGGGAATGGGAGATTGGCAGATAGCTGAGATGAGCCTGTTGATGACTCTTAACGACTGTAATAGGTCTTACAGGAAAAGGCAAGGGGTGAGAAGGTGAGAAATGGCTTAGTCATGTATAATGAGATAAGAATCCAATGTCTTTGTTCAGACCAGGTCTCTCCATGGTTTTAAGTTTAAGTTTGGTAATGAGTGAATTGTGCCAGAAAAACTTCTTTCCTGCCATTTCTGTACAGTTTTTCCCTAGTCCTCACGCTATCCCTTTCCTTTCAACTGTTAGAATATTTGTGAATATTATGAGATCACAATAACTTCCACTAAGCATCTGGATGCTACTCAGTTTTTGTCTGTGATTTCCAAGAACTAAGATATTGTTGCACTAAACCTTTTCTAAGAGTAGCTTCATAAGGAGCTAAAATGATTATTGTTATAATAATAAAGAAACCTTGCTGTTCTTGGTCAGCATCTGCCCACTGAGGCTCTGGGAAAGTTAGAGTGGGGGAAACTCTCCCACATGACAACTGACCACTTCATCAGCCTCAGCTGGTCGTGGGGGATGTCAGGATGAGGCAGGAAATTTGAAATTGAATGGGCCAATTGTGGCCAACCTTAAAGGTAAAGGTGGTATCAGACCTGGGAACACCTGGCTTCAGTCAGGTCCACGGTCAATCCATTTAAACCAACTGTGCTTGGAAACAGCAGCTCATTCAGTCATTGGATGTCCCGCCTACCCTTGGCCCTGCCTGAAAGTAAGCAGGCAGTGCATAAGCAAGACCTTGCCATGGAACTAATCTGTCACCATACTCAGGGCCAGGGAGGAATTTGCCTGCAGACTAGGGGCGCCTCACCCTTATTGCTGTTCCAGGACAGTCCACTCTGCTCTATCAATAAATTCATCATCTTGCCCAGTAGCTTGAAGTGTGGATAGGTGGACCTCCAGTTGCTGTACCTTCTCTTCCAGCAAGCCAACAAACTTGCACTTGCTGTAGGTGTAGTTTTGCACATTTTCAGGCAGGAAGGCAAAACATGGTACAGGTGTTGCAGGCCACTGCAGCAGCTCCCTCGCCATCTCTTGGCCCTATGTACACTGTGAGACAGCACTCTGGACACTTCCCCCCTCCCAAAAATAAACCCCACCAACACGCCCTTGCAAATGCCCCTGTTTACAAGTCCTGGTCATAAGCTCCCATAGGTTGTAATCAGCGGAGCACACCTTCACCTCTTTTAGGGTGCCAGAAACCACCAGTTCCTGCAGTGAGACACTTGCCACTCCCAAGCCCTCCTCACCAGTTTCCTCTAGCTAACCATAATAAGCCAAGACAGGGAAGGATTGAGAGAGCAACTGATCAGTCAAACTGCTGAGTTACAGGACTTTCCTGAGGTCAAGAAAGCACTTCCACTGTTGGATCCTGGCCATGGTATGGTAAAGCATTGTTTAACATTGTTTCAATGGTTTCCTTGGAGGTTTACCATTCAAAAGAAAGAAAAGACAAGATCAAGAGTTTGTCTTGACAGATGTCCCTGAATGGGGGAAACTGTCCACCCCACCCCCTGTTCAAATGTAATAGCCCTACTCTTGACCACTGAAATATTTGGATCTAGTTCCTGCTTTTATGTTTTGATCATCTTTGGTTTCCTGAAGAAATTTAGGTAAGATTACTCTGATAGTAAATACTAACTTGACCTTTGTCAATATTTCAAAGGCAGAAGAGGACATTTGAAAAGTCATGCTTGTAGCCCTCTAAGACAGCAGTTCTATGAACACTTATATAACAGAACGTCCCAGTGAAATCAGTGGGGCTTTACTTTTGAGGAAACTTGCGTAGGATCTGGCTGCAAGCGATTTAACAGGAGGCAGGATTATTCTAATGTACATTTCAAGATTCACCAGCATGCATCTTTCCACACATATTTTCCTTTTGTGTAGTGGTTCTGTTTCCACCACTAAACTTTAGGCATGGGTTATTTTTAAGTCATACCTAAGAGAAGCCATGGCAACCATGGTCAGAATAACCTGAAGTGCATTTTGATGCAACATGCCAATGCACATGTCTGCCAAGGACATATTTTATTTTGTACATTCTATCTACCTTTTTATTTTTATGTTCATGCTTAATTTGGAAAAATAATACTTTTCTCTCCCTTTTTCTACACATTCTTTTTCTATTTTATTATTATTTTTAATTGGGCTGGATTCAACTATCTGGTACCAGTAGCAGAAGCCCTCACAAAAGACTTCTGCTAGCTCAATGCAGCTTTCCTCATCCCCCCCCCCAATATTTTGGCTGGGGTGTATATGTCAGAAGATCCCCAGAACAGCACACAGGCAAGCAGAAATGCTTGTGCTGTTTTTTAAAAAAATATTTGATGCTTTATTATGTTTATATATATGCTGTAAGCCACCTAAAGTGGCTGGGGAAACTTAGCCAAATGGGTGGGATATAAATAATAAAATTATCAAAATTATTATCATTAGCACTGCTAGGCTGTAGTCCTAGCACAGTTATCTGGGAGTCAGCCCTATTCAATTTATTAGGATTTGCTTCTGAGTAGACTTAGCTGAGATTGCACTGTTACTTATTACTTGAAATGAAAACAGTGATGAAATGAAATGAGTTGAGAAATCTGCCAGTGTGAGCAAATTTGCAACATAGAAATGTATTTCAAATGTGTTTTATATGATGATTTTGAAACTGGGAGCTGACAAACTGGTAAGTTTTTGGATGTATCACCTTTAGTCATAGATTTTAAATGGAGAGTTCATTCTCAACACCTTTGTGAGTTGTGGGTTGAAAGTGAGCTGGAAAACAGTGACTTGCCCAGTGCTACCCTTCAAGTGTGTTGCCTTCAAGCCTAATCTTCTTTCATGTGTGCCATGCTGACACCAGCAAAGTTACCCTTGTTAGCCCATTTCTTATGCCACCATGCAGTCATGAAAAGGAGTTGGGAATATTAAACCAGGGCCACAGCTGAAATTCCCATCATTTCTCTTGGAGTCTAGCAATACTCCAAAGGCCACAGGCTCCCCATCCTCTATCAATGCATGAAGCTGCTGGATGCATCAGAATTGCTGCTTTGCAAATACAGTGGAACCTCGAGTTGCGGACGTAATTTGTGATGGAGGCACGTCCACAACTTGCAGCATTCGTAACCTGCAGCGCCACGTCTGCCCACACTTGTGACTCATTTTGGTGCTTCTGCACATGCACGAGTGGCGAAACCCAGAAGTAACCCTTTCGGTACTTCCGGGTTTCCTGCAGTCTGCAACCTGAAAACACATAACCCAAAGCTTTTGTAATCCGAGGTACCACTGTAGCTTGAGCTCCAAAACAACAGGAAACCCACGGCAAAGGGTAATCTTACAATTTGCAGTGAAGGGGACGTAGGCTTTATACAAGGTGATAGGAGCCCAACTTTAGCTCCTCGGTGGAACAAGTTTCAGCTCCCTCCTAACTCTCCTCTGGATGATTCCACCAACCCATTCACCAACCCATTCATAGGGGTTACATATATGTGCTCAACTGGCCATGCTCTTAACTTAGATTGCAAAGACTGACCTGGGACTGAGGCATATTGAACTCTGTGGAACTTAACTTCTCAGTCAAAACTCATAGGTTTGAACTGTTAGCTATTACTTCTCAGGGCTGCTTTTTGCGGTTATCATATTTCCACTTTCTTCTTTCTGATCAGCATTTGACGACTTTTGTGAAATCTGCTTCTTTTAAGTCTATTTTCCCCATCTCATTCTTGTTGTGGTTATTGATCTATTCAGTCTTCCTTATCACTCCTTGTGTGTCCTTGGGTTTTGATTCTCTGCTCTTGCTTCTTTCACAGCAGCTCTTTCTTCTCCTCCTTCTGATGATTTCGCCCCTCCTCCACAGCCTGTTCATCCCCCACTTTCCCACCTTCATACTCTCCAACAGTCTATGTTAGAGAAACAGAGCAACCTTCACAAAAAACTTGCTGCCGGCATGACTTTATGCACTGTAAATTCACGCTTGTTTCATTTCTGGGCTCTTTCATATGCAAAACAGGCTTATCTTTCATGGCTTTTTTACTTCATCTAATCCTTGGGGTATTTTTTAATTCTAATTCCCATTCCTATTTTTTCCAATTTCTGCTACTCCTTTTCAGTCTTCCTTTCTCCTCATGAATTTGCCTTCTTGGTAAGATAGAATCTATCAGTAATACAATTATGACTCCCTTATCACCTTCTGTTCCTTTATTTTGTCTCTTATGCTCCCTCTGGCTTAATTTTCTTCATTTTACTATGTTATCTTTGGAGATTTAATACCTCCTCCACAATTTAAACCTATTTGCCTCCCCCCCCCTTACCTCCTACCTTTCTTCCTCTTCCTCTGCTCTTTATTTTTTCCTCATTTACTTTATAGATTCCTTTTTCTTCCAGTCTCTATTCCTCCCATATTTTTTTGCAAACATTATGCTACCACTGTTGTTGACCTTGTTGATCAATATGGGTGATACCGGGTCTCTGAAGGGTTCCACAACTGCATTCCCTGACAAAGGAACAGCAGGCCTCTAGCTGTCTGGAATTGCTACAGCATGGTGCCCCAAGCCCTGTCACTTGTCCAGAAGGTTGGTTAATGATATCAAAAGCTGCTGACAGGTCCAGGAGAATAAATTGCATCACCCATCCCCCCCCCCAGCCAGGATGGATGCAAACAATTTTATCCTCAAGGAACCTAGCAAAAGTATCACAGCAGGCTACGGAGTGAGCAAAACTTACACTCAGCTTAGTACTAGAATGCAGCAGCAGCAGCAGCAGCAACAACAACAACAACCACCCAGCTGGAAAACTGAGGATGAAAGAGAAATAAACATTTTTAATTTCTTTAACCACCATGCAATAGGTCTTCAAACAGAGTCTAAAGAGTCAGATTTGTCAGATTTCTTGAGAATTCTTCTGCTTCTGCTAAATCGTCATCCATTCAGACTCAGGTCACCACTGAATCATCGTGACACCTGAGTGTTAGAAATGTGACATCATCTAGAAGCTATGGTTGTGAGTTGAGGATTATAATAAGACACAAAGACACATTATTTTAGGTTAATGGGCAAAATTAGGCCACAACTTTTATTGGTTACAGCATGTGAGTAGTATTGGCTTAGGCACTGGATGAAACAGCAATACATGACTCCACCCCGCTCAGCAGGGAGTCATATCAGGATTAGCAGGAACCTGATTGGGAAGTGAGCGCTGCCATGGCTGTTTAAATGTGGCTAGCCCCGCCCACCAGCCAGCCCTATTGGTCAGCTGGAAGGCTTGGCCATGGCAGCAGAGGCAGTCAGGAGCAGGGAGCTGAATACGCCTCCCTGTCGCTGCGGGAAGCTGCTCCCGCTCACAACCCCTCCCCTCTGGGAGGAGGAGAGACCCTCCCAACTCCCTGTTATAGGAATAGATCAAGTCTTCACTAGGATGGTCAGACCATTTTTTTTGTGTGTGGCACAATCAATAAATGAATACAATTTGGCAAAAAAAGAAGTTATTTTCATCGTTCCTTCTTATTGCTCACAATTGCCAATAACCATAGTTGGTGGTACAATGCTTGCTTACTGGTTCCTCTTGCTGTTGTGGGATTCTTCTTTTGGTTTCTTTAATTTTTCCTCATGTTTCATATTATTAACAACAAACAAACAAACAAACAAACAAACAAACAAAGATTAAAAAGAGAAAAGGATAGCCAGACCAACTGAATTCATAAACCCATGGGACCCACTGTTTTTGTTGATCAGCAGCAACTCAGTTTCAGGTACCCAAACTATAAATGTGCCTTACTTCATCTGCCTAGTTTGTTTGGGAACTTGTTACAATTTGCTTAGACCATTATATGCTGTAAAAGGGGAGTCGTTATAATGCACAGTAGCTCTTGCGTGAATAAAGGTAAAGGTAAAGGTACCGCTACCCGTACGGGCCAGTCGTGACCGACTCTAGGGTTGCATGCTCATCTCGCTCAAGAGGCCGGGAGCCAGCGCCGTCCGAAGACACTTTCGGGTCACGTGGCCAGCGTGACGAAGCTGCAACTGGCGAGCCAGCGCAGCACACGGAAACGCCGTTTACCTTCCCACTATAAAGTGGTACCTATTTATCTACTTGCACTTAGGGGTGCTTTCAAACTGCTAGGTGGGCAGGAGCTGGGACCAAACAATGGGAGCTCACCCCGCCGCGGGGATTCGAACCGCAGACCTTAAGACCAGCAAGTCCTAGGCACTGAGGTTTTACCCACAGCGCCACCCGCGTTGCATGAATACAAAGTTAAAATTGTCTGTAGCTGTTTTTAAGAAGGAAGAAACCTTTTGGCAAGAGCAGTTACTTTGAATACACTGTTAAACGGTACCGCCAACCCAGTTCAACCAGAAGTAAATCCCACTATGCTCAATAGGACTTAATCCCAAGTAATTGTGCAAAGGGTTGCAGCCCAAGGGTTTGTTTTTTAAATGATTTTTTTTTAGTTCAATGGAGTTGCTTTTTCAGGAGTATGGTGAAATCTTTAAAACACACAGACCATTATTTAGAAAGATAGAGAGACCTTTGTCATCAGCTGAAACCAAATATTTGTGGTCTTGTAATGAAAATAATGAAATATGATATTTAAAATCTGTTTATTTGAAGACTGAAACATAGCCTTATATATTATTCATTTTACAAAAATCTCTTCCAGCAGTCAAGCGGCTTAGCATTATAAAGATTGCTTGAGCTTGACTTTTACAATAACCTAGAGGTGAGGATGGAGGAAAAACCTGACTGAGTTCTCATTTGAAGGAGAACCTACTTAATCAAGTATTGTGTACAAAAGTGCATATACTAGAGTGATGTCAACATAATGAATATATTAGTGAAAAGGACAATAAAATGTATTATATTAGGAGAAACTGCTTTGCAAAAATGTGTGTATAAGAGTCCTGTATTTTTGCAGGGTAGAAATATTATGAAACTCACAGTTGCCAAGGTAATAAGGGAGAAGAGAAATTTGTAGCAGAGACTCAGTAGTTCAGTTCCTGCAACCACTGGTTCTCCTGTGTGTGTGGGTTAAGAATGTCCAATGTTTGCAAGAAATATTTGCAAGAAACAATACAGTTCCATTGTTAGTTGTAACGTGTAGTTCTATTGTTAGTGGTGTTTTTGGAGACTTGCATGCCTTGGTATTAGGCTCCCTGTGGAATTTGACGTAATAGGAGAATGTTTTGAGTGTATAAACCAATTAATCTAGCACATTGTTACTTCTATTAATATTATAGCAGATCTGGTTTATGGTCTTTTAAAATGTTGAATAATTTTAAATCGGCATTACTCCAGCCTTACACTCAGCACTCATCCTGTCTGACTGGTCCTTGATTATCTCCAGTGCAATGAGGTTTGAAAAACCTTCTTAGCTAATTCCTACAACCAATGGCAAATTGTATTATAATGCTTCTGCTCACTCATTTATTCACCAGGTTCCACTATTGTTCCTACTACTGAGATAGATCACTTGTTGTCATCTAGTCCTTTGTATGCTTTACACCCAAAACATTCACTACCCCATATATGGATTTTTACTCCCCCCTTTGGGATGGTCATGGCAGTGATTGCTTGGACTAGTAAGGATTGAAGATGGATTTGTTACCAAACCAAGCTTGAATGTGCCACAAGACCCAGTGTAGAGGAATGGCATTCTGTACTTTTCTAGGTTCTTTAAAGCAGTGTTTCCCAACCTTGGGCCTCCAGCTGTTTTTAAACTACAACTCCCATCATCCCTGACTAGCAAGACCAGTGGCAAGGAATGATGGGAATTGTAGTCCCAAAACAGCTGGAGGCCCAAGGTTGGGAAACACTGCTTTAAAGAATCTGGGTAAGCCTACTCCCCCTCCAACAATTTCCCCAAGCCACTTACTCTTGTAGAATCTGCTGTCAAAATCTGCCCCCCAATTGGATTCACCTCAACATACAGTGCTACCTCGGGTTACAGACGCTTCAGGTTACAGACTCCACTAACCCAGAAATAGTACCTCGGGTTAAGAACTTTGCTTCAGGATGAGAACAGAAATCGTGCTCCGGTGGCATGGCAGCAGCAGGAGGCCCCATTAGCTAAAGTGGTACCTCAGTTTAAGAACAGTTTTAGGTTAAGAACAGACCTCCAGAATGAATTAAGTTCTTAACCTAAGGTACCACTGTACTAGGGATGCGGGTGGTGCTGTGGGTTAAACCACAGAGCCTAGGACTTGCTGATCAGAAGGTCGGTGGTTTGAATCCCCACGATGGGGTGAGCTCCCGTTGCTCGGTCCCTGCTCCTGTTAACCTAGCAGTTTGAAAGCATGTCAAAGTGCAAGTAGATAAATAGGTACCACTCCGGTGGGAAGGCAAACGGCGTTTCTGTGTGCTGCTCTGGTTCGCCAGACGCGGCTTAGTCATGTTGGCCACATGACCTGGAAGCTGTACGCTGGCTCTCTCGGCCAATAAAGCAAGATGAGTGCTGCAACCCTAGAGTCGGTCACGACTGGACCTAATGGTCAGAGGTCTCTTTACCTTTTTACCACTGTACTATTATCAAAGCAATTCATGCCCTTGATGGATAACACAATAAACATTTGTTGTATCAAGTAGTAAAAGGGATTACAGAGTTGGCAGTGCGTGACAATCATAAGAAAGCACAAACAGTGAAAATGACACGTGCATCTTTAACAACATCCAAGCAAAAGATCATTTGTGTAAAAAGTGATTGTGTCCTTGAATGTCATGATTTTATTTTAATCATCTCTGAACTTGGAACATGGATTAAATAATGAGATTGGGTTTAGAGATCTGTGAGCCATTTTGCTAGACTTGTTATCTTTTTTTTCTTTTTTACTTGATCATACTGTAGTACACATTGGCAAGGTTTCTGAGTTTTGCATTTTTATTTTTGGTTTCCCATTCTGTGTTTGGCAGATTGTTTTGCCACTAAAATAGTTTCTAAAGGCAAAAACCACACAGGAATTAATTGTGATTGTCTACATAAAAAATGCAATGAAACAGTATACCCATTTTAACATTAGGTAGTCAATCTGGGTTTCTGTTGCAGAAAATGACAAGTCTCTGCCTGAAGGCTTGCAGTTTTTAATAGATAATATACATGGAGGAATGACTATGCAGTTTCATAAGAATGGACTCTCAAAATAACAAATAAATGGAAATGCTTATTGGCATTTTAAAAATAAATCAGATAAATACTTGTTGAGTAGAAAAGGAAGCAAATAAAAGTCTTAAGGGAAGGAACAGAAGTGTGATGGATAGCAGGGGATAGATAATTCAAGGCATGAGGAGAAGCAAGTGAAAATGGACAAAAATAAGTATTGGGAAGGGAAATTCAGCCGTCTGTACATGCCTGCTTGTGTAAGTCCCATTGAACTCAGTGGGGCTTTCTTTTGAGTAGAAATGCATAGGATTGTGCTGTGAATTTGTGATTTTATTTAAAGCATCCATTGGGGCTAGGGATGCTACCTTCATTTGGCCAGGCCACTCCATATTTGCATCACCTATACAATCCCCACCAACGTAGAGCTTTCTCCCTTGCAAGATTTAGCGTAATGCCATCCGCGATCCTGCAAAGGTATTGTCCTTGTGGTATAAAACAGGTCAAAATCATTGTACATGTTTTATTCTACTGCCCCTTTTATGCAAAAATCCATGATGAATATTTGAACACCATGCTGAAAGAAAGCTTAAATTGCTCAGACTTCTCTGGGGTTTCCTCTCTACTGCAGGCATGACATCACAGAGAAAGTAGCAAATTTATGAGAGATGCCATGAAACTATGTCGCTAGAAGTTGCTGACATTGTAGATTTGCCTTGTTCTGGTGTATGCAATGTTCTTTCTCTGTTTTTCAGCTGTGTTCATATTGTACAGTGGTACATTGGTTCTCTAATGGTTTGGCTCCCAAACAAATTAGCTCCCGAATGCTGCATACCCAGAAATAAGTGTCCCGGATTGCGAACATTTTTTGGAAGCCCAATGTCCGACCCAGCTTCTGTGGCTTCCGATTGAGTACAGGAAGCTCCTGCAGCCAATGGGAAGCCACGCCTTGGTTTTCAAACGGTTTTGGGAGTCAAACGGACACTCAGAATGGATTAAGTTTGAGAACCAAGGTACCACTGTATTGTCTACAAACAATAAAACTGATTGATTGATTGATGTTGCTACAAGACTCAAGAGGCACTTTTTAATATTATGCCTTTATTAGTTTTATCTTAAAGGATCTTTTTTATGAACAGACTCCACTTTTATGCTTTAACTTGTATACTCTTTTATTCTCTGTATGCCAATAAAGAAGACTGATTGATTATACTTGTAGTAAATAGTAAAGCACTTCATCTGGATGTAGTGTTGCAGTCTCAAACGTGCCCATGACCTTTGACAATTACAACTGACCAGGACTCCAATGGGAATGCAATGCTTTGTGCATACTGTGACCTCATATGCCCTGCTTCCACATGCAGCCTGAACAATGTGATAATGTAATCTCTTCTGATGATTGACACAGAGTATTGAAACAAATGGTCTAATAATTGCACTGGAAGCAGACAGGAGACCCAGCCATGATTGGTTTCTTATATCTACAATTTCTATTCTGGACTCCAGTTCCTCCTGTTGTCATGTCTCCCTGTGATTATGATCTGGCACATTGCTTGATCATGTCCTCATCCTTTATCACTATGCCAAAGCTGCATTTTGAATGAGTTGATTTCTACATGGTTGAGGTAAAAAAAAATTTATCCAATCACATGGCTGGGAATAATTGAATAGGACCCAACTGTGGAACTGGTCCCTGCTAGGATGGGAAATGCCCATTCAGTGGGAAAGACCCACACAATTGAGTCACTTACGTGTTATCTCCCATCAGTGCTGGAGCTGTGTATTGGAAAGGAGTTCTCCTATGGTTAAGCTAACATTTAAGAAGCCTCTAAGTGAAGAGTACTTAGATTCTTGTATTCAATAATAAGAATGAATGTATAAGGAAGAAAAAAGGTTGATCTGAATTTTCAGGGTTTTTTAAAATTTTAAACAACCTCTTTTAACTGGTACAGGGAGAGGAGCAAAAGGGATTTCAGTAAGTGATGTAAAGGAGGGGAGAGGAAGGAAGGTTTCCTCTTGCCATGAAAAAGGGAAAGCAGAAAACAAAAGCAACAAAGAACAATATCTGGGTGAAAGTCAAAGCATAAAAACTACAAAGCATACAGCAAATGAGAGGATTGATGGGATTATTGAAAGAAGCTCAAGGCACTCCAGAAATGTGGTGTAAATGGAGCAAAAGGAGATAATGAACATCAAATAGCTAAGCACAGAACATCTTTCTTAAAGGCTTTTGGGGGCCAGTTGGTGTTAGAGGATTGATAGGCCCTTTTGGAGCTACATGTGGGAAATCGCCAAGGAGTGAAGCTGCTATATTATACTATAAAGTAGGGAATGCAAGTTCTTCTTCTTTTGGCGTGGGAAAGTAAATAAAGGCTGGATTTTAATAAAATATTATTTTAACTTTTTGGATTGGTTTTGTTCATTTGCAAATTTCCTCAGGCCAAGCAACAAAATATGGAAAATATATTGGCATTTGTACAAAGGCGACACAGGATTGCTGGAAAACACTATAAAGCAGTGCAGAAAT
The DNA here is from genome assembly GCF_964188305.1 of Podarcis bocagei. Classification (NCBI taxonomy): domain Eukaryota; kingdom Metazoa; phylum Chordata; class Lepidosauria; order Squamata; family Lacertidae; genus Podarcis; species Podarcis bocagei. The sequence goes on from NC_138133.1 coordinate 52,181,833, forward strand.
AATAAAATTGTGCTTATCTAAACCAGTGCATAAATGATACATGAAGCCATGATGCACAATATAGACAGAATGCAATATGTGGTCCGTCTTTAAATTTTCCAACGTGTTACACAAGCAAAAATAAGTATTGAATAAACCACGCTGGCATTTCTTCATTTATCCCTAACATTCCAAAAACATCCCAGTTGTTCTTAAATAAATTACTAGAACTTCACGCCAAATTTTCTAATAAGAATTTTAGTTACTGCAAAGTTGTCCTACTACAGATGATACTAGAATGAAGGATAGCTGGAGATGGTACAAGGCCAAAGTCAAAACAAGTCATGTTTCCTGTCATTCTGAGAGGCTTTATTTTGCTATCCTTAGGGCCAATTCACACATGGATATGCTTCCCTTTATTACACAGGGTTGCAGTTCAGAGACTCCACTGTGCTCTTTACAAGGAAGCATTCTAGCTTCCCCCTTCAAGAGGTAGGCTTCACACTCTCCAAAATTATCCCTGGAGGCAAGGCTGAAGGTGCAAATGGCTGTTGTCTGAAGAAATTGCTGCCCATTTCTTGATGCATAAGTGGAGTTGGTTTCTATTACCACACAGCAGTGTGGTTAGATCTCACCCACAGTACACAGTGCCATGCTGTTGAAAACATAACTTTTCACCATTGAAAAGTGTTGTGCTTGAGGTGATTCCTAGTGATAATGAAATCTCAGTTTGTAGCTTCAAGGAGGTTTCCTCTTCCATATTTTAATTATGAAATGTATCAAGAATGCCTTAATGGCTGCTGAAGTCTAGGCGGCGATGTTAAGTGTTCATACAAAGGGAAACGAATGCAGTAAAATCAGTGCAGTAGAAACTGGATTCTAAAAGAACTATTTAAAACCAGAGAAATGAACTTCATGTGCTAATAGCTGTCTTGGCCTTCAGTGCCAGATGATGAACTTCAACTCCCAGCTCTGTTTTTGCCAAAGCCTTTAATGTGTAAATCAGGTCAGTACATAGGGAAGGCACAGGTGAAAAGGTGCAGGAGGTACAGAGGTATAATACACACCTGACTAAGCACAAGCTAAGACATTGATCCAACAATCAATGCACTCCCTGCACATTTTCCTTTTGAAGAGTGGAGCCGTCATAGCACCTCCCATTCCTCCTCAGGCTCTCACCATCCTCTCCATGGCATCTCCACGGGACTCGTGACACTAGCAGTTTTATGATTATTTTCAAGGCACTTTAGAACCATTTCTTGGAAGAATTTTTTAAGAGCTCCTTTTTGTTTGTTGATGCATGCTTCTTATAATGGCAAATCAGATACACTGGAAAATTTCTAGTATTGAAAGAGAATATGTGATGGAAAAAATACGTGTAGCTATTATTTAGTTGCAAAGCAGAATACTATATATGTCCCATATACTGTCTGCCAATTCCCCTGGTTTTCCTGCAGTCTTTGTTCTAGGATACATGCCTCTGATTAAGCACACTAGAACTCTTTCAGGCTCTGACTTTACTGTCTTCCTTCTGTTCACAGTGGCAATTAAAGTCGGTCGTGACATTTTGGGTATCGGCAAGGGGAGCCTTAGTTTCCGGGACTGGAAGTAGAGTCTTCTCAATGTCACTCCTCGCCCTTGGAACTCTCTTCTCTTCATCCAAGGAAGTATTTAGTGAGTTATATTGATTTTTCTCCTAATGTCTACTGATTTAATTGATGTTTATCCTGCCTCATTTTCATGTTGTTGTTGTTATTTTTTAAAAAATGCATCTTATTGCTGTTTTATTGTTTTATACTTTTTTTTTACTTGTGCATTGAGCATTATTTAGTCAAAAGACAAGGTTGATATTTAATCAATAAATTATAACAAAATGCTCAGTCACAATTTGGAATAGGCATTCATTTGTCACTAGAGATGTGAAAGAAGCAGTGTTGGGGTTTTAATGAACTTGTACAGATTCAGAGGGAGATCAACCCCTTGTGGATTTTTAGCTGGCATATTTTGGGGATTTGCCTGGTATCTTCCATCACCATGTTGCTCTTTAGGCCAAACTGTAACTACAACAATTTTTTAAAAAGAAAATCAATACTTACTTGCTTGAATTCTTCTTTGCTGTATTTATGCCTTTTCTTTTATGGATGCCAGTTGGATTCTTGGAAATATCACTGGCCTCAAGCTGTTGCAGTCTTGAATCATCGATAGAACTGTGGAGAGTCTTGGGAGAATGTGTATATGTGTGTGGCTCTGTGTGCATGAGCACTGCAACAACAATGCGAAGCTTATGGTGTGGCCTTTCGAATTCATTTAATTTTAAGAAGCCTTAGGGAGATAACTGCTTCCTGAATAAGCTCCAGCAGGTACCATTAAGTTCTGAGCAATTGTGCTAACCAGCCAGTCAAGATTCACAGTTTATTCCCACTCCCACACAATTAATCCTGAAATAAAGACTTGCACTGAAAGAAAGAGCAGGAAATCTGAAATAAAATCTAAATTAAACACTGATAAAGATGAATGAGTGGTATGTGTAATCCCTAGTTGATAACAACCCAGAAGCAGTATTCCATGGAAATTGTCCAAGTGATACAATGCTGTACAGAAATAAAATAAAGAATAGGAACAATTATTCTACTCCTTCTCCCTATACAATTTTTTTTACACAAATAACAGGATCACAGAATTTTTGAATTACAAGGGATCCCAAAGGTCATCTAGTCCAACCCCTGCAATGCAGGAATCTCAGCTAAAGTATCCATGACAGATGGCCATCCAACCTCTGCTTGAAAACCTGTAATGAAAGAAGGTCCACCACCTTCTGAAATAGTCCATTCTATAGTCAAACAGTTCTTGCCACCATAAAGTTCTTCCTGATGTTTAGTTGGAATCTCCTTTCTTGTAATGTTGGTTCAGGTCTTACCCTGTGGAGCAGCAAAAAGCAAGCTTGTTCCATCTTCCATGTGACAACCCTTCAGATATTTGAAGATGGCACACTTATTTCCAGTTATTAGCATGTAGTAGTTACTTAATCAACTATGATAATTGTACTTGGTGCAAATGAAATGCACAAATACAACACATTTACTTAAATAAGGTGTGCTTATTTAAGTAAATGCTTTCATTTGTCAATACCTAATCTCCTGAGTACCAAATGCCAGTTGATAACAGCATGCTGATTAAACACAAAAGGTCTGATTTAGTGGCAAATTTGTATAATAGACCTGAGATGTGTTAGAGATTATTATTTTATCAGCAACTTCCCCCAGCACATTCTCCAACTGCTGCTAAGCAAACTTGCATACCTAGGCAGTTCTCTTGCATAAATGATGCTATAGTTTTATATAAATCCCACAGATTTCTGACTAATGTTTCAAACAAAACATACAGATTTCCAACGTTCAGAGATCAGATTTTTTCTTAAAAACGAACAAACATATGGCTTATTAAATTAATCTCCCCCAAGTTTTTAAATAAAAGCAGTGGTTGAAAACACATCTGTTGGTAGCTAACTATAGTCACATCTTTTCACAGTACACATGCAAAGCAAAACGGAAGCTTTCAAACAAATATTATTGTTTCTCTGGAGAGGTTAGAGAGGCTTCAAGGAGGCTAATCAAGGCACAACCCCCTCCTCCCCAAAAAAGTTGCTTTCATATTTCTAGTGGAGAACTAGTATGAATTCATAGAGAGGGTGTTAACTCTCACCTGATGCTTAACTGACATTTTAACATAGCACATAAACCCTTCAAAGAAATAAAAATATCTTACATACTTTTAATAGCTTTGTAAACTTCAAAGTCTCGAAAGGCAGTGGCAGAGGAGGTGGGTGTGGCCCGCCCCGTGTGCCATCCCCGGGGTGGGGGTGACATTGCTGTGCCGCTGCCCCCATGCCTCTGCTTGCCGTTTGCGGCACCTCCCTGGGATGCCGCTCGTGGTACCCCCCTGGGGGGCGGCGCTTGCCCCACCCCTGTGAGCCGCTCGCCCTGCCCCCCAGGTGTATGCCGCTCCGGCTGCCAGAGCACCTAGCTCCGCCTCTGTCAGAAGGAAGGGAATGCCACAGACTCCTGTATTTATCCAATTTACACTCTGATCTTTTGCTGACTTTGAAATGTATTAGGTAAATATATGCTGTTGGCATCCATTTGTCTTATGCACCTTTGGGGGGTAAAGTCAAACCATTGGAGAGTTACAGCACCAGCTGTGGCTGTAGAGACCAATATGGGAGAGACATGCTTTATTGAAGGTGGGGCAGATGAAGGTTTTGCTGCTAAAGGTGCACCATGGCATTCCTTCTCTCTGCACTTCTCCCAGCAGTCCTTCTTCCTCTGGTCACTGCTATGGAACCATGACCTGTCTCTCTATCCCTAGACACTGATAATCTGCAAGGGATTTCTATGCAATGAGGTTAATGTTGCCAGCCTTCATGTCATGTTTGCTGACAGCTTTGTAACACAGAGGTGGTCTTCTCAACAGGCCTAGTGCCTGAAGCCAGCTCCGCGTAGAGCACATCCTTGAGGTTCCTGCCATCTTGCATTCTATGTACAGACCAAAACAGTGTAGATGATACTGAGACAGAAGTGTGAACATGCTGGGGACGTGGGCTTGGGGAGAGCACATATTTGTTCGGTCAAATCTCTGTCCTTCCATCTGATGCCCAAAATCTTCCTGACACAGCACATATGTAAAGCATTGAGGCATTGCTCCTGGCAGATGTAAGTTGTCCATGTGGCATTTGCCCTCCTAGGTGTGTGACATCATACTGGGTCATAAGGAAAGGGCTAACTAAGTGTAAAATGATTAACCAATAGGAACCCAAGGGGAGGAGTTAGAGTTGTTAAGAAATCAGTCTGGAGTTAGAGAAGGGAGAGGGAGGATAAGTTGTTGGGTTGGGCAAGTTTGATGTGAGATACTTAGAGAATCTGTTAAGAGGAGTCAGTTAAACAGTTGGGATAATCAGTCAGAAGGCGTTAGGAAGGTATAGGCTGGTAAAGAAACTAAGGTTAAGAAACTGACAAGAAAAATTATCTGAAACCATAAACTTGTTAATGCCTATAAAAGAAACTTGTTTATTTGGTTTAATGTTAACAACTGTCTGGACTCAGTGTGTACCCGAGAGTAACGGGTTGGTGGCAGCGGGAAAGTGGGCACAGTGGTGGTACAGGGATCAACAGACCATCAAACGTCCGGGGACCCTGTGTGATTGCCACAGTCCATGACTCATTTCCATAAAACAGTGTGCTCAACGTGCAGACCTTCATCTTGGTATTGGTCATTTGCATCACATTCTGCCATACTCTTTTGGAGAGGCAAGCCATTGCCATAGTTGCCTTGCTAATATGCTTGTCCAGCTCAGCATCAATGGAAAGTTTACTGGTTATTGTGTGACCGCAGCTGCATGCTGACAGCTTCTAGGGGCCACAGGTGAGAGTGTAGGGTGGGGACCAAAGGTGGATGAACTACTTCCAAGGGAGTATGATGTGCCGTGACCCCCGCTAATTGATTTACAAACCTCGATTAGCGGTTTATTGCTGCCCGGCACGCTTCCGCCCCTGCTCCTCTTGGTCACGGTCAGCAGAGCTTCGCACAGCGTTGTAAACTGTCACCTGCTGGATTCAGCTCCCGGACAAACACACAGAGTCCCGTTTGTCTCTATACAGCATTTATTTCCAACATTTCTCAGGTATTTCCAGGGCTAGTTGCAGCCATCACAGCCCTGCGTCTGTTCCCCACAGCTCACATAGTGGGACTGACAAACTCCTCCCAAAACTCCTCCCAGCTTCTACAGCTGACGTCAGAATGGTGAGGCATCATGGGAACAACTTAACCAGTTAAGTTCCAACTCCAACACCCCCCCTTGCATCACATTCTGACAAGACCCTCTGAGTTCAACACCTTCCCCTTTGCCTTGTGCTCTTTTCCAGCATCTTTCCCAGGCACCTGTTGAACCCCTTCAACACTCCCAGAATCACACTGTGCGACACTTTTCCACGCACCTGTGACCTGATACCCTACTGACCCATTAGGGCCAGCAGTTGTGTCTTCTCCGTCAGACGTTTCCCCCTCTGACTTGACAACCCTTCCGTGAGCTTTCTCCATTACGTTTACCGGAGATGAAGCCTCACACCTGGACACTCCTTTCACAACCCTTGGAGATGCCCAAACCTGCCCTGACCCCTGACCCTGGACCTGGTCCCCATCACCGGGATCTGAACCCTGATTCTGGACCTTGTCCCCGTCACCGGGATCAGTCTCTGCCTCCCTCACCTCCCCTTGAGGAGACTTTGCACCCGTCACCTGGTGACGTATTCCCTTTTCCTTGAAAAATTCCTCCAGAGCAGACCCAGTAAACTGTGACCCTTGGTCGCTCTTGAACCCTTGCACCCTGGTGGAGAACCTTAGTTCCACCTCCGCAACCCAATCCTGGATCAGTTGCGCCACCTCCCCCTGTGATTTGAGAGAGAAACACCAGCCAACCTGGCTGTGGTTACCTGTCAGCGACAGCACATACCTGGCCTCACCCAGACTCTCAGACCTCTTGGGTCCTGACAGATCTGTGAGAACCAGCTCAAAGGGCTCTTTGGTTACCCTCCCAAACCCGGGAAAACCAAGCACCTTTGCACCTTTGCATGCCCTGCACCCTTGGGACCTCTCACATTGTGTGATTTTACACCCTTTTGTGCACCTGTGCAACTTTTGCACATGACTGGGAACCTTAGCACACTGCACCTGTGCTTTAGCACACTGCACCTGTGCTTTACCAGCATTCCCACAACCCTCCAGAAGTGACTCCAGAACAAAGACGTTGTTCTCCCTCTGCACGTTGACCAGTTGTCTCCCTCCTCTGAAAATGGAACAGGTGTCATTTTCAAAACGAGCATTGTATCCCTGCTTCTTTAGAGCTGATACATATAAAAGACAACACTTCAGTCCCGGCACAACGTAGAACTTTTGCTCCTCCTGTGAAGTAGAGAAAAACACGTTAGCCATCACACCACAGACTGATTTTTGTGTTCCGTCTGTGAACCTAACAGTCATCCCTGTCAAAACAGCCCTGCATTTCCGCAGCTTCCCAGCAGATGTCTCTGGAATCAAGTTGCAATTAGCAGCAGAGCCAATAACAACACTCTGCTCTGGCCTTGTCCCACGAGTCTCTTGCTGGCACCTGGCACGTTCACCAGCCTCAGTCTCACGCCTGGTTGTTTTTTTTCAGACCAGTTGCCATGGAAACCCGACTGGTTCCCATGAGAATTCAACAGTTTGACCTTGCAAACATCCTGTCTTGTCTCTCTGCTCCGGTGGGGGCAACTGCCACGCAGACGTTGAACTCCAGTGGAAAAACACTGCCTGGGGCTCCTCCCAGCTGGCTTGGCCTTCCTCCTCCCGGAAAAGCACCTCTTGCCAGATCCGCCCCCCCTGAACTGCCGCTTCATTCCAGCACGTACAGTGGAAAACTTTGAACGTGCCTTTGGAAACCTTCCGCCCCCCCTACCTGCTCAGCAGCACTCCTTGTGGCTAAAGCATCAGGGACAGGGGCTCCAGCCATCTTTAGGCTTTTGAATTCCTTCTCCAGGGCTCTGGCCTCCTGCTGAAGCTTCACAGCAAACACAGCAGGACATTTCCAAGTGCCAATAGTCCCTTTGCCCCCCCTCTGGGGCCCACAGCCTTTCCCAGCTGTGCACCGGCTCTCACGTAGGTGATCAGCGCCATCTTGTCTTTCTGTTCTGAAGCAGCCATCTCCCGGCCTTTGCTTTCCGCCTCCAGCCTCACAAACACCCTGGAGCGCTGAACGGCCTCTGGCTTCCTGGCACCCAGAACAGTAGACTTTAGATCAGCAGCCAGGTTGCCCAACTTCTTAAAGTGAGCCTCCCACAGTCCTCCAAGACCTGGCAGCCTGCCATCCTCTTCCGTTCTCCCAAGGGGCCCCAAGCTGTACTCACAAGATCACCAGCTCATCCAGCACCCGTCCGGAGAAACGATTCCTCAGCTGCTCTCAGCTCTTGGCAGTTCTCAGCAACTTGGCTCCACAGCAACGCAGGCACTTCTCTGCGTCTTGCAGCTGCCGCTTGCTTGTTTGCTTCTGCCTGCACTTCCTGCCGTTTCTGCTCGACACCGCAGATCAAAGCTCCCGACAGTTTTACAAGCGGTGATGACCCATAACCTGTGCTGTTTTATTAGCCGTGACCCCCGCTAATTGATTTACAAACCTCGATTAGCGGTTTATTGCTGCCCGGCACGCTTCCGCCCCTGCTCCTCTTGGTCACGGTCAGCAGAGCTTCGCACAGCGTTGTAAACTGTCACCTGCTGGATTCAGCTCCCGGACAAACACACAGAGTCCCGTTTGTCTCTATACAGCATTTATTTCCAACATTTCTCAGGTATTTCCAGGGCTAGTTGCAGCCATCACAGCCCTGCGTCTGTTCCCCACAGCTCACATAGTGGGACTGACAAACTCCTCCCAAAACTCCTCCCAGCTTCTACAGCTGACGTCAGAATGGTGAGGCATCATGGGAACAACTTAACCAGTTAAGTTCCAACTCCAACATATGACATATCCCCATCAGAGGTATGCTCCTCTCCAAACACACCATACTAGTATAACATAGGAAAAAGACTGCCTTTGTGAAACCCTGGAAAGCTGCTGTCAATCAGTCAGCAGAGTGTTGGCACTTACCTGACCTCCCATCATAGGCAATGTTGTGACTTCCCAGGAAGGAGAGAGGTAGCAGCAAGGTCAGCAGGGCACAAATCCACCGGCAGAGCCAAACTGGTGTTCTCACACCAGCACACTGACCTTTCTACTGCCTCCCTCTCTCCCTCCCAGTAATCCACAGTGATGGGGATGGGAAGTCAGGTAAGTGCTGATGCCTCACAGATCACTATTGCAGTCTGTTGAAGAAAGTACAGAGATACCTTGGGTTACAGATGCTTTGGGTTACAGACACTTCAGGTTACAGACTCCGCTAACCCAGAAATAGTACCTTGGGTTAAAAACTTTGCTTCAGCATGAGAACAGAAATCACGTGGCGGCAGCGGGAGGCCCCATTAGGTAAAGTGGTACCTCAGGTTAAGAACTGTTTCAGGTTAAGAACGGACCTCCAGAACAAATTAAGTTCTTAAACCCGAGGTACCACTGTACTGAGGTAGATGGACCAATGTTCTGACTCAGTATAAGGCAGGTTCCTTGTGTTCCCCAAACCCACCGGTGTGAAGTGCTTGTTGTCACAACAGCCAGCCAGTCGTGAAGCCAAAGCTGCATTCCATCCAAACCAACGTCTTGTCTGTGCAGAGTGCTGATTGGCTGGCCTTCATGGTGGTCACAAAGCTACTACTTTACTTGCTCAGGCTTCATGGAGGCATAGTTTCTGATTGTTTGCGGAAAGCCCTTGGGAGAAGGTGACTTTAACAGCTGTAAGGAGGTGGGGACTTTCAGTCTCGCAACTGATCCATGGGGCAAGACCTACTGGGGATACGCTGCTGTGCTCCTTAGGGCTGACACTCACACAGATCTGTGAAGATTGTGTTTTTGCTAACTCTGAACAGTGTGATTTACAGCCGGCTCACTCGCTGACACCTGTTACTGCTCTTTGAAGGCTATATTTTGTCTCAACTCTTTGCCTCTGCTAGCTTTTCTCTTTTCTTCATAGAACCTTTCCACTTTTTTAATTCATTTTTTTATATTTATTCACTTTATAAGTTTCCCTTCCTCCCAGTGAAGCCCAGGGTGGCATGAAGGTTCAGCTTCCAGTGTAATCCATTCTCAAACCACCCACCCCTCTTGCCTTTCTGCATTGTCAGTGCATGAGAAAGTTTTGTTTTCTGTGTCATCCCTGGAGGATTCCCACGGCTTTACAAGATGCTCACAAAGGAGAGAAATATGCTGAGCAAAATCTGCATTTCACCCATATGAGTTCTCTTAAATGACACAGGAAATGATGTGGATTTCATTCTGTTTTCAGATGATCCAGTAACTCACAAACATAATAGCATCACAAATTACTTCTCTGCAGTTGGCACCTAGCTTACATTCTCCTTACACATCTTTGCTGCCTATTTCATTTCTATATTTCATTAGGGAAAGAACTGTAGCTGTGCAGCAAACATCAGCAGGGTAGATGAATTGTGATTCCTTCTGAGTTATTTAGCAGAAAACGTCTGTCCTAGTATCTCATACCTGGCTACCCTCATCATAGTCTTTTGAGTCCTTTTGTCTTATCCCCTTAATGCCTCCTTTGTCAGTTCTGCCAAATGAATGGATCTTTCAGCCTGGTCATTAGAGTCAAGCCCAGATTCTACTTAATGGAGCCAGCTTCATCCCTCTGATCTTTCTCTCAAGCCTCAGTTCTTTCATGTGTTAAAGCAAGCTTGTGAAGTGAGCAGGCTAAGTAGCAGGAAATCCTGTTGAGGCTAGGATCAAGCCAGCAGAGTGTCAAGGCCACTGGAAACAAATGACCACATTTAAAAGATTAAACATGGTTCAGATTTCTCTCAGGGTTTTGTAAAAGATGGTGCAGGGCCAGTTCAAGCAAAACAGGAAGTAAGTAAGCAAGCAAGCAAGCAAGCAAGCAAGAAAGCCTGTGGCAATGATAATGCAGGTGGACATTTGCTCGGAAGAGAGACTTCTCAGCAGTGAAGCAATATGGAAAAGATGTGGGATGATTTCTAGATGTTATAGACTCAGGGCCAAACTACATCTTGCACTTGCTTGATTGTGTGGACTTTCACTGCACATAGGGAGAGGAGAGTTAACCCATTCATCCCAAGCTGTGACCCCCCAAAAGAATCTTCCCTCACTCTTCAGTATGGCTATGAGAGCTTTTTTAAAACAACAACAGCAATTTTTCTAAACCTTGTAGTTCTGGGCAGATTTTTTATCACACTTGCAGTTAGGGAGGAAATGGAGTAAACCTCCAGTCCCCACTGTGATCTCTAAAACAATCAACACCATCCGTTCACCTTTCTTAACTACTATCATCATCATCATCATTATGCATTTAGCACAGCATGGTTTGGCCCTTATTAGTGAATTTTATGTTATGGGTGATAGTCAACCAAGTTTTGAAACTGAGTAATATGTTTAAGTCAGCTCAATTAATTTCAGTAAGTTTACTAGATGGCTAAAACTTAGATGACTACCACTCTAAGTTAATCATACTTAGTCCCATTTGAAATCAGTGTTGCGAGTTGGCCATGACTATTTTAAGTGATTTCAATAGGAACTAAGTGTACCTATGTGACATACAATATTTAATGGCCTAGTTCAGTTGTCACACTAAACCAGCCTCTTTGCTCCTCTCTGGTCCTTCTGCTGCTATGCTGCACTGAAGATCTAAGCCATGGTTGGCCAGAAAAATCACAAACCATAAACCACAGGAGAAATCTTTGTTAAAGCTTCCAGTTCATGTACAGATAGATAAGCCACCAGCCTGGATGTGGACAATGTACTATATGCCAAATTGTGCTTTAGCACAATTCAGCACCACAGCAGAATGACAGAGGATGTAATCTCCTCCCTGGAGCCTGCACACTGACATCGTCATACTAAGCCATAGATCAGTATAGCAGGACATATGAACCAAGGCAACATCTAGCACATAGCTACTTTGCTTATTTTACTTCTATTAATTATAGGCATGCAGGAGGCATGGCAATCCTTTTTGGAAGTGCAGTGTACTAGGAAGGACAAGTGAAAATCTCCTTTATTGCTAGAGTTCTTGGGAAAAGCTTCCTGCTGGTGTCAATTGAAAGCTTTCCCCCTAAGCGTTCTAGCCGTGTTAGAATGGGCAGCCAGCCAGTTTCAATTCTGATCACAGTTTGGAGAGAAGAGATAAGTCTCCCCTCCCTATGTACCGCATTCCTTGTAGGGTATGCTCCCTACTTCATGACTGTAGTTCATTAAAAAAATGAAGAAGTGGTGGAAAAGAACTACCCATTAAGCATAGCATGTAGTTTGGTCCTCAGTCTTGATCCAACCCTGTGGTTTTGAATCTATAATTCAGATTTCTTGCCACATGAGAGTAAATTCAACAAGACTAATTGGTAATCTGCTCCCCCTTCTTCACACACAAGTGCTAAAGAGTCATCCAAGCACTGCTATCATTTATCATGCAAAGCTTTTAATATCTCAGCCACATAAACAGAGAGGTAAACAACAAGGCATGGGTCACTTCCGAGGGTTGATATTTGAAGTTAATAATTAACTTGCATCTTGTAAGGAAGACAAAATGAACAGAAACAGCCTTCTGCCACTTGGCATATATGCACTTCCTCACTTGACTGATGCTAGAATAATTACAAGGAATGCCATCGCTTTTTCTGCAGAGAAACTTGTCAGTTTCATATATGTGAGCAAAGGAAATATACTGTTGTACCTTGGTTCTCGAATGCCTTATGACTCGAATGTTTTGGCTCCCGAATGCTGCAAACCCGGAAGTAAGTGTTCTGGTTTACAAACTTTTTCCGATTGAGTGCAAGAAGCTCCTGCAGCCAATTGGAAGCTGTGCCTTGGTTTTTGAATGTTTTTGGAAGTCAAATGGACTTCCGAAAAGGATTCCTCTCAAGAACCAAGGTAAGACTGTATAGGTAAATTCCTGACTGGCTTACTGCTCTATGCAGGGCCACCCTTCAATATAACTTGGAAGCTGCAACTAGTCTAGAATATGAATGGCAGAACATTGAGTGGTACAACCAGATGGGACCACAAGAGACCAGTCCTAAAGAATGTGTGGTTCACTTGCCAACATGCTTCCAGGCCCAGTCAGAGTGCTAACACTGACACACAAAGCCCTGAACAACTTGGGTCCCAAATAGCTGAATGAACCTCTTATTCTCTTCTAACCTGGTTATGTATGAAGATCAACCAGGGAGGATGTTTATATGGTTCCACAGGCAAGGGGAGTGAGTGGTGTGGTGTGAGAAATGGTTAATCTTAAAACTGGTTTATGGTAGATGTTTGGTATCTTGATGTAACCTGCCCTGGCAGTAGTCTGGTGGGTGGTGGGTTTATAAATTGAAATATGCATTTTAAAAAACACACCATTTATCACAGTGAGCAAATGCTTCCAAGAGCTTAAAAAACACAAAAAGACACAAAATTGGATTCAGCATAATTCAGCACCACTTCATAATTTATCAGTTGTTAAGTTATAATGCAAGGTCTAATATATTTTACTATAATTTCCCAGGCATAATTACTATGTATAGGCATGCATGAAATATTACCCACTATAATATGTAAATACACTTAAATTTAATTAGTTAATTTGGTTGAATTCCAGACAGTTCATCAGCTAAAACAAATTTAATTGGTTGGCAACTCTAGTACTTAAGCTTCTGTATGCTTAAGTTTAAACAAATTTATGGTTTAAAAGAGTGGCTTATTTAACCTTTTAAGTCAGCAATTCCTTCACCTATCTTGACATGACATTTTAGAGTAGTGCACTAATATTATCCACTTAGTAAAATCTACAGTGGAAGCTAAATATCCATAGTAGTCATAAGACTGGGTGATTGACAGACCAGTCCAAACTCCATTCAGTTGTGCTGGAGGGAATTTGGGTGAGGTAGAGGTGTCCCTCCCCCCCCAGCTCCACCAGCTGTGCTAGACTCCACCACCATGAAGCTCTTAGCTATGTACATAAACCACAGGTAGGAAGAAGCTACTTCCAGTGATGTCTCTGCCTGCGGTAGCTAGTGTACGAAGCAGAATGTTTTGGAGCTGGGCCAGTTGAGGACCAGAAGAATCCCAACCCAATCCAACTGCCGTCAGTGGGTTTGTTAAATAAATAAACATAATAAAATATATGGCTTTGGTAAGACATCACTGCTGAAAGCACAATACAGCACAATACGGTACTATAGAAGGAATGATGTTTGGAGTTTCAGTTCATTTAAAACAGAGGCCTGGTAAGAGGGAGAGATAATATTTGGTAATAAGAGATCATTCTGACAAATTGCCCAGCAAGGAGGAAAAATAGTTGGATTTCTTTGTTTAAATGGTCATATCTCAAGATTTTGGATTGGATTAATCAATGGAGGTGTATGAGGTAGACACATAAGCAAAAATAAGAAGAGTCGGTGGAAGAAGATTGGAAAAAGTTTAAAGACTATCCACAGAAATATTGTAAAATTAATGAATGCTAGAAAAAAGTTGGAATGAAGCTATATGGCTTTAGTAGAAATATTATAAGGAATTAAGTACAGATAGGTTAATAGAGCATTAAATGAAAAAATAAGGTTAGAATGAGTTAAGATAATTATAGGATAGAAAACAGAGGAAGATGGAAAGGAATTGCTGAAATAATTAACAGAAGTGGAATACAAAAAGGGAGGTGTGAGGAGGTCGTGGAAATAAGTGAATGAAAGATGGGATAATGAAATTGTTTTATTTATTTTATTGTCTTTGTTTTGTTTTGTTAATTTGATGTGTTGTATTGTATTGTTTTTCTTCTTTTTAGTGTTTAAGTTTTTGGAAAAATAATAAACATTATTATTAAAAAAATGACATATGCTACACTGAAAGTCCAGAGTTGGGAAATGTTAGCATTATTGGTGATTGCTGACAAGCATCTACAGCACATAATACCAATTTTGAATGTTGACCTTTATTTTTAAGAGGAATATATATAAAGTACAGTTTGAGCCAGATGCATTCATTCATTCAATTTATATCCCATCCTTTCTCTCAATGGAGCCCAGGGCAGCAAACCCATCAATAAGACATATATATGTGTATTTAAAAACAGTTGAAAACAGTTCTAAAAACAGTCATCTCAGGGTTGGAAGGAACAGTGCTTTTCATCCATCACGTGCCTGGGTAAAGAGGAATGTTTTTCAGTTTATACTGCCAGTCAGTGAAGAGAGTGGCAGGCACACCTCACGTGGGAGGGCAATCCACAAACCGCCACTGAAAAGGCCCTACAGGTCAATGCTAGCCAAGCTGCCTTTTTTCAAACCATTCAGATAACCAGGCATTTAACTAAAGCAATATTTTAAACTGAGATTAGTATTAATAACTATTCCACGTGAGAAACCAAGCAGATTTGTTGCTTTGTTTTGAGTACCGAAATTTGAACAATGTGGTGTTGGGCAACGTGAGCAAAAGCAGCCAACGGCCAATTGCTTATGTCAATTTATTTCGCTTGATTGATTGTGACGGGGAGGGGATGCTAGTGGATTTCCCCCCCCCCCTTGAAGGCTGTAGTACAGTTTGTACTTAGTGACAGGATCCTGACTAAATGAACCAGTTATCTTGCCTAGTATGGCAATTCCTGTCTTTAATAATGAAGTTTTCAATTGGTTGCTTATCTCAAGAGCCATATGGTTTGGAGGTAGGGAAATTATTCATGGAGAAAGACACATGGAGAAAGCTTAAATAAGATTGCTACTCTGCTAGCTAATTTCCTGTGTCACTTGGTAAAGGAGATGAAAACTCCTAGCTAGCTTGCCGAAGTGTGGGTGGAACCACCCTTGAATGCATCAGAGCCACTTCTGTTGCAATAAATAAAAAAAAGATAAAATCCCAAGCAGGATTCCTCCGACAAATGCTGCGGTCTGTGTTGAAAAAGAAAATTAAATGAAAGATGGATGACTGAAACTAATATGGCACTTTAGCCTCCAGGGCATAGTACCAATTGTACGAGGTGTACTGTACTGTAATTAAAAGCACAGACAACATCTCAGTGAATGGAAAAAGAATTGTGTTTTTTAGGGCAAGAATTATTGTACGTGCAACTCTTCGCTAAATTTAGAATGCAGAGTCAGAATTCACTTTTGAACATTACTGTCACCAAGAGTGCTGCTTTTTTAAATTATATAAATTATATAAAGTATTTTTTTTTAAATGCATTAAATGTGTGATGTAGTTGGGAACCTATGGAGGCTCCATGTACTACGTGGGGTGACTGATAGACTTATTATTTATTATTTATTGTATTTGAACCAACACTAAAAGAAAGCCAAAATAAAAACAAGGCTGAGCTGGGGTTGGGGACTTAATGCTGGCTGAGCCAGCTAAACTAGAGATCCACTGTATCCTAAGTTGCTCATGCTAGCAGATCTTGTTATAGGATTGCCCTGTGAGTTACTTCAGCATTAACACCATTGCTCAATCAAATACAAAACGTGCTCTAAAAAATAAACTGAAAAATAATACTTTTGTTAAACCTCTTTGCAGTTTCCCTTTCAGTGTAAAATGTTTTAAATCTTCTAGTCAGATTCAGATACCAAAGTTTCTGCTGACCAGAAGATACATTGTGATTCTAACATCACTGGAAATAAGAGAATAGATGTTCTTCCAACATACTGAATCCAAACCGAAAAGCTTTGATAGCTCTCAGAAAGACACAAAACACTTTGAGCCTGATTGAGTTGGATTACTTAAGAACACCTTGTAAGCACAGTGAGAGGGTTTGCCAGGGTTCTGTAGACCATGTAAGCAGGAACAGAAATTCATACTACAAAAGGGGGAAAGGTGCAACTCAAGCTTGTTAAGCGCAAAACAAGGCAAATGCCCACAAGGCTTCAGTCACAACAAATTGTCACAAGACTTTGGCCACAGTAGTAGATATAATTACTGCTCAAAGATGGCTCACTGCAGCTGAACTGCTTATTCGTTTTATTCATTTAGCAGAATGTATCTTTGTTTTATAACTCCCCTTTCTATCTTCCATCTTTTGTGCTTGCAAAAATTGGCCAATAACTTAATGATATGCTTACATTATTTATCTGATACCTACCTGGTGCGATACCTGCATAAAATGTATTTGTAAGCATCTGGGTGAAAAGAGCAAGGCTCCCTTAAAAGATGGACCAAAGCTGTGATTTTTAGCTTATTTTATTATTACCCATTTGTTACCCAGGTTGAACATCCCCTCATTGTTCTCTTGGCATATACCCCATATATATAACACTTCTTTTGCTTCCTCCAAATTCTGCTGTCTCTGCATGACCTTTCTTAATTTTCTTCCAGCTCTCCAATCTAGACATGAAGTTGCAGATTTCACCCATCTCTCTATTTTTGTTAATCACAGACATAAGCATAAACTTTATAGAGATTCAGAGCAAAGCTTTGCTCGTGTCAGTCTGTGTTTGTTCACGTCAAAAGCTTTGCTCATGTCAAAAGTTTTGCTCCTGTCAGGCTACCATGACCATGCCTTCACAGTGTCAGAGGTAGATATTGAATTTGTAATTCTCCTTCCTATAAACTTCAAATTCAGTGATGTTTGCATGAAACCCAAACAATCACATATTCAGTGTGCTGAACTACATGCTCAGAAATATGTTATCTATCCACCCTGGGCCTCTAAGGCAAAAGAAATCATTTTGTCTCCATCTTGTTTCCCATGGTGTTCTGAATGTAGATTAAGCTGCTGGGTAAGGAGACTAGGCTACCATAAATGTGCATATGATACCCAAATGTAGTTATTTCTTTATTAAATTTCTATACAGTGGTACCTCTGGTTAAGAACTTAATTTGTTCTGGAGGTCCGTTCTTAACCTGAAACTGTTCTTAACCTGAGGTACCACTTTAGCTAATGGGGCCTCCCACTGCCGCCGCGCCACCGGAGCACGATTTCTGTTCTCAACCTGAAGCAAAGTTCTTAACCTGAGGTACTATTTCTGGGTTAGCGGAGTCTGTAACCTGAAGTGTCTGTAACCTGAGGTACCACTTTACTGTCCATTATCTAGTATCACAGGGTGGTTTTTGTTTACAGTTTCTAATTCTGGTGAGGTAGGAAGTTCTAAATTGGTATTTGATGCCAGTTTTAAAGTGGATGGGGGTGAAAACACTGATGCCTAATTCAGACAAGGAGGAGGCACTTTTGTTTAAGGGTTCTGGTAGTCTTGGGAATAGCTGTTTGACCAGTTAAGATGGAGTTGCACACCTCCTTGACATTCACATTTGCAGCTCTCAGAAACACCTACATTTAGCTAAGATGGTCAGGTAGCACTGGGCTACACTGCTTACCAGTCTCAGCACAGCAGGTTTATCAGACGTGTCCTTCGCTGGAGAAGCTGGGCATCTCTATGGCCATTCATACCTGACTTAACCACCCAAAAATTCTTTAGGGAAGCTTTTAATGTTTAACAGACTACTGTATTTTAATACTTTGTTGGAAGCCGCCCAGAGTGGCTGGGGAAACCCAGCCAGATGGGTGGGGTATAAATAATAAAGTATTATTATTATTATTATTATTATTATTATTACTACTACTACTACTACTATTACTATTATTATTATTATTATTATTATTATTATTATTATTATTATTATTATTTTCTTGTTTAATTCAAGCCAGGAATTAATCTGGCATACAATGGAAGAGGCGTTAGGATGAAACATTCTTTCCCATTGTTCATTCCCAGTTTCCTAAACCATGGCTTATATGCATGGTTGATAAGACTGTCTGAACCTGAGTCAATGTGCAGTTAAGTACTCTTCTAAACATGGTTAGGATCAGGAAGCTTGTGTTTCATGTCACAATTAGCTGCAAGTGTTGAGACGGAGATGTCTGGCTTGATAATAGGAGTTGACCTTTCAGTATGAGCCTATGCTTTTCTTGTACAGAAAACCTTCTAGGTTCTCTCAGTTTCACAATTCAGGGGTTTTTCTTTGCAGACTAGCTTTATGGCTGAAGTCTTGAAACTGAAAGAGGGCTGCCCAATGGCAGATGCTAAACTGACCTCTCACCATCTTCTTATTAAATTAACTGTATTCACAGGATGGTAAATTTATGTTATACCTCCTTGTTATGTTTTACAGTAAATATCAGTGTCTAAAGGCTATGAGACAGTCAGTGAAAAGAAAAAGCAATTTTCAGTATTAGCATAATGTTTTATTCTCTTCTTAAAAGAGACATTTTAAAAATAAAATATTTTGTGGCATGCACAGAAGAAAACCACAGCTAGTGACTAGGCAGTGCTTTTACCTATGAGCTGGTGGTGAATGGTGGGGTCTGAGGAAACCATAAGTGCAAACCATAAGGAAAGATCATAGGATCATAGAATAATAGAGTTTAAAAACCTCAAAAGAAGCATCATCCACCACCTTCTGAATGATACAGACTGGTTTGTGTCTTCCTTAAATAACAGGTTATCTTTCTAGGTAGCTTTTCAGAGTCTGCCGTTCTGTTGTGTGTGTATTTTTTAAATTTAAATGGTCAGGTATTTCTTCACAAAGATAATGCCACCCTGGCATTGTTGGTTTAAAGCTATCTAAAATATTCTATGATGATGTCTTGTTACATTTTCTGTGTATAGTTTGATGTGACATAATGAGGGCATATTTTAACTTTAATAAGGACTGTAAACTTCTTTAAAGTAAGTCTGGTAAACTCCTGATGTAACACTCTTCAACAATTTAAAACAATACAAATATGTTCCTTTTTAAAGTTTAATTAGCAGGAGATAAGTACCGGTAATTGAATGAGAAGTTTTCAAGTATGTTCATAGCAGTAAAATCAACAAATGATTATACAACAGCTTAAAGACTGACAACCATATTAGCTTTTGTGGACTGGCGTCCACTTCATATTAATACTTATATTTTTCTTAACTCATTTGGAGGAATAGGAACAGCTTAACCGAGTTTAAGGTCATTAAAAATCAAGGATAGACAGTTTAAGATAAGTGCATGACTCAGAAATCCCTTTCTTAAGCACACCTGACATTTGACTTGGGATTTTCTTATCATTTGTCATCCCTGCTCTCCTGTATGTGAAACCTTTGAGTTAAAGAAAGCCATGATGAAACAAAACTTGGATGAGTGAAGGACAGCACAGTTGGACTATTAATTAGGCATCTAGCAAGCATTCAGTACAGGAGTGCTCAACTGTGCCAGCACCCCAACTTGCATTGCTGCTGTGACCCAAGCTCAGTTCTGCTCACACTTGTCTAGTTCTTCTCTGCAAGCTGCCTCCTCCAGGGTAGAAAAAGAGGTTGAGGGAGGGACAGTGGGGAGCAGGCAGAAGAATGTCCAAACACAACGGCACTCCATAGGGGCCTATCAATCAGTCCCTATGGGGGGAAATGCTTGGAAAGTATCCTTTCCCACCAGAGAGGATGTCTCTTCTGTTCTTGGATGAGGGAGAAGGAGCAGTAGAAAGGAGGACAGTCATGGTACCCTCTCACCATCCTATCGGTGCTTGGAGAAGCTCCCACCAGCATTTCCGAGCATTCAACATTATTGCTCAAAGTGCATAATGAATTGGAGGGGCAAGCACAAAACTGTTTGCCCATTGCTACCATTAATATTGCTAACCGTGTGCATATTCTACCATTTGGAAAAGAAATGTGGAAATGGCATTCTGTTACAGTGAAGCCCCATGTGACCCAGACTGGTCACCCTTCACGGCAGATCTGAAAATTCAAAAGCTTGCAAATAGTGTTCTTACTTGTTTTATGTGAAGTGCAAATTTATTGTGTTGTCCTTGGAACATCCAGGGCAGTTGCATAGTGAACTACATGCCATTTCTGTCTGATGCAGAATGGACAGGCATATGGTTCAATTTTTTGTTTAATCGGGTAGCACTTTGACTGTTGATGCATCTGTAGATCATTTGAAGAAAACATATGCTTATGCATATCCCTAGTTAAAAGGCCACTTGACGGTGCTAATCAAACTGTATTTAATGATAACTGTCTTGACAGAGAAATTTTTTGATTTATTGGCCTCTAGAAAGCTGGTAAAAATCTAATTATGTCTATAGAATATGCATTTTATTAATAATTTTTCTACAAAGAAGTTTTACTCAAGAATATTGGGAGAGGAAGTTTCAGGCAGATAAAAATATTTCACTGTGTTCTTGATTTAATTCTCTTTCTTTCTCTCTCTCAAAGCAATACTTATCTAGGTTCATTTTTATTTATATTTGTTCAATACTGTAAGGCAGGCATGGCCAAACCTGGCCAAACTTCCCCCCCCCCAGATGTTTTGGGACTAAAATTCCCATTATCCCTGACCACTAGTACTGTTAGCTAGGGATGATGGGAGTTGTAGTCCCAAAACATCTGGAGGGCCAAGTTTGGCCATGCCTGCTGTAAGGGATTGACTGTAGTGGATGTATGCAGATAGAAGCCTTCAGGCTATTAACCATTTATTTTTAATTGCTATGTGATGTCCAGTCATCCTCTGTTCCTTTATGCCCCACCAGTAGAAAATCACTTCCAGTTGACCCATGCCTTGTGCAGAAAACCTGCATTTTCCTATATAGCCTTGTTGGCCCCGCTTGCTTGTTGCTTAGGCTTCCTGGTCTTTATCTTGTTTGTTTTCTAAGCTTATGGAGCACATACTGTGGCAAGCAAGTCTTCCTCCTCCTCTTGGTTCCCTGTTTCCTATCTCCTCTTGCGTACAAAACCTCTTCGGTTAGTAAGGATGGATCTAGACACATCAAAGAAGCATTTCAGTTTAAAGTGCTGCAAATTTAAACAGCGAGAACCGGCAGAGAAAAAACGGGACTCCACATCGCCATCAGATAGCACAATATTATATTGCATATACAATGCATATAAAACACTTTTTCTTTACCCATCTAGCTGAGTCCTAGGTGTTTTGTTTTCCTCTGCCAAACAGATGCTGGTCTTTTCTCTGTCAAAAGTTCGTGAATTTTCATCATTCTGTGGCTCTTTCCCTCAGCAATTAGGTTGTTTTGTTTTGTTTCCATTGTTTAGTTAACAGGGGCTGCTGGTCCTGAGTATACCTTGCCATGCCTATTATCTCTCTGTTAACAAGAAGCACCGTTGCATCATGTTGCTTCAGCCATATTTTCCTTTATTTTTCTTCCTCAGCAGCTTTGTATTAAATGAAATGTTCTTTTCCTGTGGATTGTAAACATCTAGTTGGATGGGCCATTATCATCTTGAATGACGTTGTGTATGAGAAAGCTATTGTGCAGTTGTGGGGAGGGGGGTGAGACATTTAC
This sequence comes from Podarcis bocagei, assembly GCF_964188305.1. NCBI lineage: Eukaryota > Metazoa > Chordata > Lepidosauria > Squamata > Lacertidae > Podarcis > Podarcis bocagei. Next base: position 52,203,726 of record NC_138133.1, read on the forward strand.
CTTTCACTTTGAGAGTAGGAGAGGGTTTCCATGTTTGACTATTACAATGGCAAAGTCTGGGGTTTAATGTGAGATTTTGGTCCACTCATGTTTTACGGTGTTGTGAAGTGGAATGAATTATTGCGTTAACTGTGAAGCTACACAGATTCTCTTGTGTGAGTTTTCACTGAATTTCTGAAATCAAAGGTTTGTACTCGATGCTTCCCTGGATATGACTCCACATCCATCCACAAAATTGGAAGATATTCTATCTGACCTAAGGTATAACAGTGGCTGCTTATTATTATTATGGTCATATGATGAATGCTGCAACTGAGTCATGCATTGCAAATATGTTCTGCTGTGTTTCTTTGTCTATTGGTTGGAATACTTTGTTCTTTTAATTTAGAGAAAAAAGTGTTTTAGGAAATGAATAGTTGATTTTGGGGGGTGCGGTTTTTTTGGTGGGGGAGTGGGGAGGAAAACTGCACTGGAAGCATGTTATTCTAAGATTTTAAAAGGTTTTGTGTGTTTAGTTTTTGGCCACAGGTGTGTGGGTATGAAGTGGAATGAATATATGGATTCAAAAACTTAGGTCAGTTGGTATTGCTTGATTTCTAAATAAACAGGCATGGAGTTAGTCTTGTCTGAACATCATACTTGGGCCCACTTACTTGGAAACTCTCTCCCTGTCCATAGATGCACAGTTCACATATATAGGAGGGGGAGAGACAGTGGTACTCTGCACTTGTGTAATGAGACTTTCTCAAATAAATTTTGTACAAGTCCTATTGTGGTGAAAACAGCAAGGTTAAAAATAGCAGCCCTACAAAGTCAAAATGTTAACCAGCTATCACTAAGTGTATATAAATACTAATAATTTAGATCTTATGAAATCTGACAATTGCTAGTTTAGTTTTAAATAGAATATGATTCCAAATCTGCTAATCCTTCAATGGCTATTGAGAATCTGGGTTATTGTAACTATGAGAAAGCTTGCTAATTTTGTTACAATAAAGGGAGGAAGGCAAGAAGATTAGACCTTTGTGGGGAAATGGAGTATATTTATTATGTTTTGGAACTTGAAAGTGAATGTTCATATACAACCATAAGAGTAATTAGGTACAGTTTAAGGATAATAGCCAATGAATATTATTAATTATATTTGCAGTTCTATAAACACCAGTGAATTTATCACTTCCTTTTTGTACTAATGTAGTATATATGTTAAGAAAACCTTTTATTATATGTATAAAATCATGCAGTACATTTAGAAAGAAGAATTCCAATATAGCTATGCCCATTTCACAAATTGTGAGAAGTTGAGACATGTGCTTTCTAATGGTTTAATTTTTTTTTTTAAAAAATGAACTTAGGAATTAATCACACTAATCACATTACATTAAATTGATGCTTTATGCAGCTAACAATTGATTTTAACTCAGTCCGGATGATAAGCTTGGTATATGTTTTGTGGTTTGGTGTTGGTTAGTATGCAGCAAGTGATGGATTTGAATTAACATCATACGTTATGCAGTTCAATGGGGCACCTCGGTGTTCTATTTGGGTATGATGGTTATTAGCACAGATGGCTTTTAAAAAGCCTTTGAAAAATTCATAGAGATAAGGCCTATCAGCAGTTGCTAGTAATGGTGGTTGAATTGCACCTCCATGTACAGATGCAGTATACCTCTTGAATAATTTAATCAGGAGATGGTTATCTCCATCATAACCTCTTTACAAGTTTTCTGGATGCATATATGGCTGATCACTGTTGGGAACAAGACAAGAGTGGTTGAATTCCAGCAAGGTGGGTCTTAATGAAAAATAATGGGATACATTTTATCAATGAATAGCCATAATGTTATTCCTTGATTTAGCTTTGGTGTTAAAAACTGCAACTTCTGATGCTTTAGCTAAAGCCCAGTCATATGCCTGGCAAGTAGATCACAAACAGATGGCTCAGCATTGCTTGCCCGGAAAAAATGTCACTCCCCTTTGCCAACCATTAAATATGGTTGGCATGCACTTGTACTGGGCACATCAGCTTCCTAATGATCCAGAAAGCTACTACAATGCTGTAAAAGGAGGTTACAGCACTCCCTTTCTTCCTACCCATGATTGCCTGTGTAACTCCTGTCAAGCCAAGTGACACATGTTGCACTGGGGCATGGGACCTGCTTTGCAAGAGCACTATTGCCTGCTTCTGAACCACAAAATATTGATGTTGTGGTGGTGATGGTTTAACATATTGATTTCCTGCCTTTCTCCCAGACTGGGATTCAAAGTAGCGTACCACATTTAAAATACCATTATAAAATGAACAATAATGGAGCAATAAAAATGAACTAGTAAAAAACCAATAGTTAAAATATAGCAAAACTCCTTTAAAACCAGTATTAAAAATGCAGTTTGCCCAGAAAGCAAGCCAGTGGCAAGCATCATCTCTACCTTAGTTTTCCAAAACCTGTCCGAACAGGAAGGTCCTCTGCCAGCAGGGTAACAAAGAGGACTTCACCTAACCTTCAGGGAGAGAAATACACCAGAAAAGGCCTATCTCTTGTGTCAACACCAACTGTGCCTCTAATGTTGATGGGACCGAGCAAAGGTGCTTGGTCACCCAAGAATCTTAACATCCAGGCAGGTTTGCATAGGGAGATAAGATCTTTCAGGAGCCTGTGGCCAAGGACCTAGGCCCTAGAGGTCATAACTAACATTTTTAATTGTGCCTGGAAACAGACCTGTAGCTAGCAAGGTTAACAAGGGAGTAGCGTGCTCCCTGTAGCCAGCCCCAGCCAGCAGTCTTGCCATGGTAGTCGGACCAGCTGAAGCTTCCGAACACTCTTCAAAGGCAGTCCCATGTAGATCATGTTGTAGTAATCCTAATGGAAGGTCAAGGGGTCATGCCCCAGCACTGGTGAAAGTGTACAAGTGCAGTTTCTAATGGAAGAGAATTGGTTATTTTCATAGGGAATGGGAAGCCAAATTCTGTTTTGCCCCAAAGCATACTTGCGTCTTGATCAACTACTTCAGTGGTGTTTCACTCCCCTGAAACATCATCTTCTCTGTCTTCTTTTAGAATTCCTTAGCTTTCTAAAATGCAGAATTATCATGCATGACAAACATTATTTTCGATTGTGCTCCATCAGTCATATTGCTGAGTATTGCATGTTTTACCTTTATCTTTAACCTGCTGAGCATTGCATGTTTTCACTCTCACTCCTGCCCCTGCCCAGCATTTTAATATTCTTGAAAGCCATACAGCTGAAAAGAGCCGAAACCTTAGATCAGTTAGCCCTACTGTCTGCACCTTGGGAAGGGAAAATGTACTGTTCTTCCCCATGAGGATCCTTTTAGCAATTCCCAGAAAAACACTGGCCAACTGGTGATGCTCAGGGAAAGACATTTCCATTTTAAGTACTCTTGAGATGGCACTCCAGTCTCATCTCTGTTGGTATGTGGGGGAAATCAGTGTCAAAGATATAAGTGGTCCCCTGATTGATGAAACTTGGCTCTTAGTGATGCTGCTTTATTATTTTCTTTTGTGTTGGAGATCAGAAAGAATCCTTCTGTGGCTCTAATGAGCTGAAGACTGTTTTCTTTCCTCCCATTCTGACATGAAATAACACTCCACAGATTATTATTTTTTAAAGACCTGGCTTGGAAATACATGTCTCAGCTTATTAAACCTAAGATACACTGGAGCCTTCTGCCAGTGCACTCCATTCTTGGGCCACCACATCTGTCTTCCCTTCTTGATTTGAAGACTTCTCAGGCTAACAAATCCTAAACACTTGTTATGACCTGACAACTGGTCCTGATAGCTAGGGATAATGGGAGTTGTAGCCCAACAACATCTTAGGCTCCAAGGTTGAGGATGGCTGGTATAGATGGATTTGTCAGCTGCTTGGAGGGTAATACATTTTGCTGTAATGTGGGAGTTAGATGTACAATCCCTTAATTCCAAAACAGATGATTGCAGTGAGAGGAAATCAATGAGGCAACTAGTTATAAACTGTGTATCCAACACAGTAGGGATTTCCTATCCCTATATACTATGTAGAAACAGGAAATCCTATATGATGCCATTGATGATGTCAGGTGATTGACTTGTGGATTGTCCCTCCCAACTGTCAAAGTTGACCCATGGGATGAGAACAGATAATGATATCTCCCACTGGGACAAAGAGGTCCCCACTCATGCTAAAAGTTTTCTAGCAACAGGACTATGCCCATAGTGCTTTTTAACTTCTTCCCTTTTATCTGAGATTGATTGCGCAGTAATGATAGTGGCTATCTTCAGTGCAGCAGAACCGATGTATGCACCTCTGTGCGATTTCTTTGGTGATACATGAAGCAAGTGTGGTGTCAAGTTTGATCATACCATGAATCATCACGCCTGGCCCTAAATGCTGGTGATTCATGGATGAGGTCTAATTTTTGTGCCTGTAGCAATCACCCTTCTCTCTTAGGATATGCAGATGGAGGAAAAGGAGAGCACTTTGCACTCCAGTACTTGCACCATCATATTAAATATGGCCTTTGAGGATAAGCCATTAGTGCTCATCAGTGGAAATGTCTGAAAATAGCTTTGGTTCTCATGATGCCAAGAAATGATAGAATAACTACTGTTGCAGTCCTGAAAATTAGTTGTTTTGTTTCTAATGCAGCATGACCTGGATAAGAATCCTGTAGCTATTGTTGGTTCAATTTGTTTCCTTCTCTGTTCAGAATCCAGTGAGTGGGATCTGTGCACATGAAAATAAATTTAGACTTCTGGCATCCAATGCTGCCAAACATTACTGAGGGTGGTGAAATCCCTTCCATGCAGAACCTGAAGTCATGTATGCTGTAGTTCTGCACTGCATGGACAGTGCCAAATGGCTTTTCAGTGCCAATATCCTGCTCAGAGATGGAGCACAGAGCATCACACTCCAAAAGTGCTCACAGTTATGCAGTTTGCAGTTTTTATTTTTGCACAAGAGAACTTTAGAACCCAAAAGCTAGTGTTTATACTATATCTAATGTAGACGGATACCACCAGAAGATTATTACAGGTATTACAAAGCCTGAATTTCTTAGCAGTTTTCTTCTTGTATGCAATCTGGCTCTGATTTAATATATTAAGCATGTGCGTATATTCATTTACATAGTGCTCTTCTTACTTGCTTTTCATGCATGTTGTAAACCTTGCACCAGTTCTCCAAAGTAGGCTAGTATTTTGCCCATATTGCAGTTTAAAGAAAGGGGCAGAGTCTGAGAGCCAGGGAATTTTGAGTCTTCAAAAAAATTCATAAGCAAAAAGAAGGGCTTACAAGCAACTAAAGTAAAACCTACTTCCATTATTGGCATATTATACGTTTCTCCATTTGGCCTGTGTGGAAATTTCATAACATAAAAAGGCCTGATGCTTAATTAAACAGAAGATTGGCTTGAGGTGCAAATCCTGGATCTCCACTTGATAATATCATTAGTAAATGAAACTTCCCAGTTCAAAATCCCAGGATGTACATGGTAGCAATCCAAATCCCCTATTATCAGTTTCTTTTATAACTGAAAGTATGAATAGTCAATTTCAAGCAGGATAGGGATTGTGTGTGATATGTAACTAAACAGTAAGCGCATGAAACTTGGCTGTGTCAGTTGAGCTCCTTCCTTGTAAATGAGAATTCAGAGTAATGGGCCATTGCATCAACACAAGTGAATGCTTCCTTTGGTCTGGTGTGGAGTCATATCAGGACTAGGCAAGCTGCTGCCATCACTGAGTTGTCTTAACAGCAGGGCATGCATTGAGCTGCCAGCATCCTGTGGCTCTGGGTGCTCAGCTGTGGGAGCAGGTGCATCTGGAGGTTAATTAGCCACTTAGGAGGAAGTGACTGGGGCAAGAGGACAATTCTCAGCAACAGGAACAATTTGCTTGGCAGCTACATTCACACAGCTCGCTTACTGAGAACTCGACTTGCAAAACCAGATGAAGCCTGTTAGGTAGAAATTAGCATAAGAGAATGTGAGACACCCCCATATTATCTGACTGCTCCTGGGCAAAGCTATATTGAGCCAAGCTGCATTGAAAACTGCTAAGAATTTAGCACTGTTGTAGTGTTCAGATGTATCAAAAAGATGTTATTTGAACATCTGCATGAAAGTGCTAGGAGAGATTATCCATAATTTTGGTGTGAGTATGCTGATGGCTCCCAGGTCTGTGTTGGTGGTAAAGCATCCCAGAGCTGCTGTCATATGTTCATAGGAAGCTGCCTGTTTACAGAAACATGCTGAATCAGACCGTTGGTCTTCCTAGTTACTATATACTGAGGCAAACCATTGGTCCATCTTGCTCAGTGTTGTCATACTGACTGGTAGAAGCTCTCCAGGATTTCAGAAAGAGGGTTTTCCCAGCAGTTCCTGGAGGTGCCAGGGCCTGGATGCATTTCCTGCATGCAAAACAGGTGGTTCCATGATCCCTCTCAGTGAAGTTTATCTATCCTGCATCAGTGCAAATGGAGGATACTGATGAGAAGTCAGAGGTGAACATTGATGTTTTGCCCCCAAGCTGTAATTTTGATAGGGTTATGATTTCCCAATCTGAAGAACTGTGAAGTCTTGGAGTCCTTCTCGATTTCACATCACTTTCCATTCAACAGGTGGCTGTCATAGCCAGAGCTGTTTTTTTAACCAACTGAATTCATTGCTTATAGGTGCTTTGTATGTAGTGCTACGATAAACCATGGCTTAGCATGAAGACATGAGTGTGAGGATATTGTGGCTACTTTGCTCCTCGTTGAGTCCCTCTGCTGCTGTGAGCAAAACATTGGTTTGGTTTGGCAGATTGTCCAAACCCAGGTTCATGGTTTGTTTCAGGACATACCACAAGCTGTAACCATGGTTTGTTCATGGGTTTACCTTTTCACTGCATCAGATCCTGGACAGTGGTCTAATTTAAACATGTTAATTTTATTTCTATTTAATAAACACTTTGAAACTGCCAAGCTTGCCTAATACAGTGTTTTCAGCACCCATCCATTGTTACTAATGAACTTATAAAACAGAACATTTTCCGTGGGGAAATAAAGCCCTGGAAAATTTTCTGCCTCACATCACTGGCTTGCAGGTCTTGGAAAGCTGCTCACTCCGTGCCTTTGCCTGTCATTTCCATACTGTGTCATAGGGTCCTCTGACCCTTAGGGGTGGGTTTTTGTAGGGCAAGAGGCTGCAGTAGGGAGGGAGGGGCAATCAACCTTCTGCTTGTGCAAGCTTGTCTTAATAGAAAGAGAAAACTGAAAAATTGAGGGGATAAAAAAGATGCGTCTTAAGGAACCAGCACTAGATCCTTTAAAATAGTCTGTAAAACAATAAAAAAAAATTAAGGTGTTTTTTGTTTTGCTTCTAAAAATGAGGCATATTCTTTTGCCTGCTTGTGAAGTCTAAAACTTGTCCTTTTTAAACCTGTCAGTTAAATCCTTTCCTGAGTCTGCCAGTGGACTTTTTTCTTCTCTGTGTGCTACCATTTTGCAGTTAACAGCATGTGTTGAAATCTTTCAATCCAGGAACTGTGAGGTTCTATGGAAGCCCAGCAGTTAGTCCCAGCAAAGTGAATTGAGATTTCACTGCCTCTCAATTGCCCATTCTTCAAAGCAGGGGACTGTCTTACTATGTATCTCTTGCCCAAGAGACTGAATGCATTTTTGGAGTTTACTAAATAACAAATATATCTGTACAATCTAGAGAGTTTTAACATCCCCTTTATGTTATTTCATTTGTCTAATGAAAGAGTTGAAAAATGTCCTCATCTGAATTTGCCTCGGACACAGGTTTGAGCCTACAGAGGGAAATTGAATAGATTAAATAAAATTTCAGTTCCCATCAGTAGCTTGGGTCCTGTCTTTACCTATATCACATTAAAGGCTGAGCTATTAGTAATTGCCAATTTTATATTGGCTTCATAATAAACCTACCTTCCCACTAGGTATTTTAGTATGATTGATGAGATGAAGATGGAATTGCTCCATGATATCAGACTTCACTGCTTGTAAGTTGAGGTATATAAGAGCAGAAGCAAAGAGGAAGAAATCCTTTCATTTACTTCAAAGCTTTACAGCTGACAGGGAGCTAGCTGCATGGCATTGCAGTCTGCTACTTATTTGACTGCAAGACTAAATGCCCAGGGAAGCTGCCACCCGAAACCCAGCCATGCTCTTTCATGTAGTATGGATGAGGCTTGCAGCTCTGAAATGCTGCCTGACAGGAAATTAAATTCAAGGCTTTATTCCAATAAATAAATAAAACATCAAGAAAACATTTAGTTGAGAGAGACCACAGCAACCTCATGCTGAATTAACAGAAAGGAAGCTAGCACTGCTTTCTCATTCTGGACTGCTTTATTCCTTGCAATATTGGGGTCATACATGTTAAGGCAGAGGAAATTATCTAAAGATAAATGGTCTGAAATTAAACTTTCCTTCCCCTGCAAGCTTTTCAGTGCCACTCATATTCTACATTGCATGGATACTATATTATATAGGACTTTAAATAGGGGTGCTTATCCAATTTTGGTAAAACTCAGAAACAGGCCCATTTGGGCCTTGAATCTGAAGTCCCATATAGGTTCGCAAAATACATTTGTCCATAGGTGGCAGCCTCTACCTGCTGCTTGTCATTGCAATTGCCTTGCTAACAGAGCAATACAGACTATAGGAAACCAGCATAATTTATGCAGCTTTAACACAGCTGGCATTAAGTTACCCCATTCTCTTATATGACCTTTTGCAGTGCTATGATGCTCTGAGAACTGTATGCACTATTCCAAATGTGTCCACACCATACAGATTCACGTATATTACTGACCATTTCTGTTTTCGGTGACTTTTACAATAACTTCCTACATTTAGTTTGATGGGTTTGCTGCTACTGCACACTGAGTTGCTACTTTTCTATTTCCAAGACAATAGGCATAGCTAATTCAAACCCTATGAGGTTATGATAGGTTAGATGTCCCTCCCAATGTGTGCCAAATGGCACTTTTAAAAACATCACCACCCAGAATCTTATTTGCTTATTTGTTAATGTTGTCATTCACCCAGTCTGGAGAGAGCCTTCTGAAAATTTTCCGTCTATTTTCCATTTCACCATCCTGAATAAAGTGGTTTCATCCTCAGATTGGCTTCCTTATGGCTCATTTGCATGAATAACTTGAACAGTACTCAACCTAATACAGAGAAACTGCTGCTTATTTCCCCTCATTATCCATTTTCGTTTTTATCTGCTTTTTCTTCTTTTACCATTTACTGGTACGTAATAGGATTTGTCCTCTTATTCGGTGACTGCTAAATTTACCTAGGAGCCACTGAAACTTGCATAAAAAACTTGTTTGTAACTCATGTATATAACATGTCTCCTGGGCCACCAATATCTGCATGATTGTGGAAGGGAGGTACCAGTAGCTCAGTGGCAGAGCATCTGATTTGCTTGCAGAAGGTCTCAGTTCAAACCCTCGTGTCACCAAGTATGGCTAGGAGAGAATCCTGCCTAAAATCCTGGAGAGCTATTTCCTGTCAGTGTTGGCAATACTGACCTAGATGGACCAATAGGACTAGGCCTATTGGTGCTGATACAGTACGTCAAAAGGCTGGTGAGACAGGATTTCCATTTCCAGAAACCATGATCAGTTGTTTTCCTTCGTCAGTACTTGCTCTTCTCCAGGCCTATGCAGGTGATTATATGAACATCTGTGGAGTGAAAGTGAGAAGGGGCAAACAGGCTAGACCTACCCATAATAAAAAGCACAAATGTCTGAATGGGTATCCTAACTGTGTTTAGCTGAATGTGATTAGAAGTCTCCCTAAGATCAAGAACCTTGTACATTGGGGAAATTGTCCCATTTCAGAACCTGCAGACCTCCTAACCAAGAGCACCTCTCTTTTATCCAGATTTAATGACTCACTCACTGATCCTGTTGCTAACTCCAGACACTGAGAACTTCCATGGCCACCCCAGAATATACTAGAAAGGAAATATAAAGCTCAGCAGCAGCAGCAGCAGCATACTGATGAAAATCCATTCCCTGTCCCACCAAGATTTCTGCCAACAGTTTCATGTGCAAAAATGGTTCAGATGCATTTATCTCCTTTTTCACCTGTCTGTGAGAGAAAATGCACTTAAGACCACATTTTGAGAAATTGAATGGCTTTTACTGAGCTTCAGTGTGAATCCATACCTACCTATACTCCCAAAGAACACCTTTAGTACAGCATTGGACTCTGGACCTCAATCCTGGAAAGGGACTCTGTGGGCTCAGTAACAACTGTTGGGGGCAGAGATAACCCATTGCTACTCCTGGTCAAGAGCTCCTTCCCAAATGCATATTCACACAGCTGTGTGAAACAGCTCAGCCCTGAGCCAGGATAGGTAATATTTGTAATCTCTCCCTCTCTCTGGGAATTTGAAAATCACAGTGTTGTGCTCTTACCACTCTCAAATTTCTTCTCACAGGTATAAATGTGTCACAATATTAAATATCCCCGTGATCCCATATATATGCTACAATGCACCAAATATTCATTAATTTCACTGTGATTTTTAGATATCTTTATTTCATCTATTTCTTGCAATAAATGAATGTTTTATTCAATATAGTTTTGGTTTGGATAATACATTTGTGTGTTACATGCAGTTCAGGCATATTCCCAGGGCATCACTCAGTTGTTTCCAGAAGAGGTCATATTAGTGTGTGGGTGGTAGGCACACACATACGCACACAAAACAAGCACACACATCCCAGAAGACAGGTAACAGTGCTTCCCAGTGTGAAGACTGATGCAAATAATTCATTTTTAGCCTCTCTCCAATCTCCTTTCAAAAAGTGGCAATATTAAATAGCAATGGTGCAGTATCTACATAGTGTTTCTGTCCTTCATTTGGTCACATACCATTTTTATGGACTCTAAGGATGCAGGTAGGAACAGTATGGAATCACAACTGCTTCCTTTCATACCAGAAGGGAATATGGATTCATCCTAGCACTGTGTTTAACAATATTTTATACAGAAGAGTCCCAGAAGAATCCTAATTTTGCTTCATTTGGATAGTCTTGACAGGGTTCTGTGAAATGGAAACAAAAGAGATGGCAGAAAGAAGTGAGGCAACGTTAATAAAAGCATCAATTTAATAGACTGCATAACTTTCATATCAAAGCAGTGCATTGCACATAAAACATTTCAGTCTATATTTAAACTAAAACCTGTAATTATTTTTTTTAAAAAAATTGAAATTAGTAGGGTCGGCAAAGTCTCAAATTATCAATGACATAACAATGAACTTTTAGGATCAAAATGGGAAATCTACCCACAATCAACTTGATGTGGAATTATTTGAGGTGTTGAGCATGTTTTTTCAAGCAAGGCAAACTTCTGCTTCAACACATCAGCAACCACAACACACAGCCACGCTGGCACCTTTTGTCTCACCAATATGATTCTATGATTCTAATTGTTCATCTCTATCAATATTCAGATGTTGAAATTCCATGGCATTAACCTTCTAGATACTTTTTATTATTAGACTTATCCAATCATTTCTAGCTATCCATCAATGGTAGTTGGTGGTCACTGGAGCTGGTGGGATAGAGGGCAAGGCAGATACTCCTAATAGAGATAGACACCAAGACGTGCATAACATGAACATAGAGAGACACAGACACACACCTAGCACAGAGACACGCCTAGCACTGCTCCATAGACACAGCTAGGGATACATACATTTCTATGCTGCACGGTAAGACACGGGAGCTCATTTTTTGCAATATTCCACACAAGCCAGGATCTACTTATAGGGGAAGAGTCTCAAATCTCCTGCCAATCGTCTGTCAGCTGTTTACCCTTCTGTGTTTCTGGCAGGGGAGTTCTGAGAAATGGACAGATATCACCAACATGGTGCCCATAGAGTTCAACTCCCATCAGCCCAGGCAGCATGGTCAAGAGTCAAGGATAAAGGCACTGCATTGGCTACCCCAGTGTAGCGTGTGGCTGGCTGGGCATCTGCTTATAATGAGATATTTCATTGCATCTTAAACTTTGTTTTGAAAATGAACTCACTAGGAAAATCAAAGAGAAGAGCACCATAAAATTTCCTTGCAAATATATATCTGGGTCGCCCTGCTGTTGATTCCATTTGACCTCTTCTTTTTGACATAGTGCTTAGTACCTTTCTAGGATAATCATAATGTGATTCTAGTAGTTTAAAAAACTCTATTTGCTTTCTATAACTACATTTTTAAATGAAATTCATTCGTGCTCAGGTAGACTTGTTCTTTATTACTTGTTCTTTATTACTGTGTTATGACTGTAGGTGGAATCAAATCCTACTCGTATAACCTTTCCTATCCCTACCATACAAACAGTGAAAGTTATTTAAGTATTATATTTTAAAATGCAAAGCATCCAAGGCTTCAGCTGTGATCTTTCTCCCCCACCCTGTATGTTTCACAGATGCATCCTGATTCTTCTTTTCAACTTGGCCATAAAGGATCAAGAAGAATCATGACTGAAAAACTCTGTGGATGGCTACCAGTTTTCCTCTCAGCATTGCTATATCAAGTCTTCAAGTGGTATGTTACATTTTCCCCAAGAACAGCTTGTGGGTTGGCCTTTGGCCTTTGAATACAATAGGAATTATGCTGGCTTCATTTTAATGTCGGGCAGTTTCTGCCACTTCTATGTTTGGGGGAAGCCTTAATGAATGGTGTGATATGTTTTCTTTCATTCTTGTTTCAAAGGGCAGGTGTGCAGTGTTCATTTAAATACAACACACTCCCCTTCTATTATCAAAGAAATAAACAACTATCTGACGTTTAGAAGACATCAGAAGGCAGCCCTGTTTAGGGAAGTTTTTAATGACTGATGTTTTAATGTATTTTTAATCTTTTGTTGGAAGCCGCCCAGAGTGGCTGGGGAAACCCAGCTGATGGGCAGGGTATAAATAATAAATTGTTGTTGTTGTTGTTGTTATACAGAAATGTAAAGATAGAGTAAAAATTCTCTATGATATGCACTTGATTACTCATCCTATTTACATTGCTTCCTTTGATATGAAATGATGGGCTTTCTCATTGAAATGAATAGAATAACATACAATATTTTTCGCTCTATAAGACACACCAGACCACAAGACGCACCTAGTTTTTGGAGGAGGAAAACAAGAAAAAAATATTCTGAATCTCAGAAGCCAGAACAGCAAGAGGGATCGCCGCGCAGTTAAAGCAGCAATCCCTCTTGCTGTTCTGGCTTCTGGGATAGCTGTGCAGCCTGCATTCGCACCATAAGACACACACACATTTCCCCTTACTTTTTAGGAGGGAAAAAGTGAGTCTTATAGAGCAAAAAATACGGTAATTGATTTTGTGAAATTCCATCATAGTGGACAATGAGAATAAATAGGTAGTTTTGGTTTTAAAATGCATAACATAACAAACAAGAACAAAACACGACATTTAAAAAGCCATAGATTGCTTAATCAGTCAAAGGGCTGGTTGAAGAGGAATGTTTTTGCCTGGCACTTAAAGATATACAATGAGGACACCAGGTTAATGGGTGGAGAAAGGGGGATGTGATAGGGGCGGGTCGCCCTGGTTGTCACCACTGGGGGGGTGACAAAATGCTGGGTGGCACTCACCATGGGGCCTGCTGTGCACCCAAACCATGTGTCTCTCCTGGGAGTGACGTGGTGGCTTGGGTGCCCACAAACTCCGCAGTGCCCCAAAGGGTCCGCCCACTGCCTCCCCCTCAGCAGTAGGGCGGCTGAGTGGGAGGAGGTAGGCAGACTCCTCAGAGGCCCCGCGGAGCGTTCTGCCCTGGCTCGCCCCGCCCTGCCCCGTGGGCGGCTGGCCCCCTGGGCGCAGGGCATGCATGCCGCCCCAGGCGCCCGATTGTCTTGCTCCGCCGCTGCCAGGTAAGCCTCCCTAAAGAGAGCATTCCACAAAAGATTGTGTGATCTGAGTAAAAGTTGGATTCAGCAGACTTAATCTGAGCCTTCACAGGCATATAGACTTTGAAGAGAAAGTGGGAAAGAACTCTACCAGTTTCCTACTCCAGCTATAGGCATTTGTCAAAGGCAGAAAAGGCAACCACACACATTTACCACTTCATGATCCACGAGGCAGTAAATGGAGGGTGGAGACTGGCTCAGAGGCTTTGTGAGCAGCGAGGGAAGAGCTCAGGTGTGTCATTGTACCCATGGCTGCTGGCCAACCCCTGACATATATGAATTGGTCATCTTTACAACAACTTTATTCAGTAGTTCAGTATTACCACTTTTGATTATTGCTACAAGGATTTCTACTTTGTTTTTCATTTCAAATAATTTCAGAACCAGTTGTGAGTTAAAATACCACACACCAGCATAAAAGCAGAAGCAGATAAATTGCAACCCAGTGGAAGCCTGAGCTAGAGTAGGCAGAGTGCTGAGAGATCGTAACTTGCCAAAGGCCACCTGCTGAGTTCAGAGGAGATTTGGACTGGGAGCTTCAGATTGTAGATCTGTCTCTTAACTTCAGCAACTACAGCCACACCTGGGAAAGTACATATGGATGACAGTTTAGAACAGGCATGGCCAAACTTGGCCCTCCAGCTGTTTTGGGACTACAATTCCCACCATCCCTGACCACTGGTCCTGTTAGCTAGGGATGATGGGAGATGTAGTCCCAAAACAGCTGGAGGGCCAAGTTTGGCCATGCCTGGTATAGACCTTTTAAGCTTTTATATTGCACATTACCTTCTATAGATATAAAATGTGCATATAACATGGCAACATAATGTGCACATTTTACCACTTCACATGACTTATTAAAACATGAAATTTATTTTTATAAACCACTTAATCAAAATATCTTGTAAGTTATTATTAGTAGTAATGCACCAATAAAAGCAGTAGAATTTGAAAACAATTGTGCATAACTAAATTATATGTAATAGCCATTTCCTCTTTCCTGTTGTTCACTGTCTTATAAATATAATAAAAGTATTTTCAATGATTTTTTTTTAATATGTAGTTTCTAAGCCATAGGGAAATGGCCTTATAGAAACACAAAAGGCAGCTGATCTGATCTCTGTGTTACTTTAAATGAGGTAGAATAGCTTTGTCTCTAAGAGCTCCTGTTGCCCTTCTATTAGAGTATAGTTATTGATTTCCCTGTAGAACAAGAACACTTTAATCAAGCATTCAAAAATATTTTTGCAGTATTGAATAAATGCTTGCTGTACCAAGGGGATTTCAGGTTTTATTGCCAAGCTGCCCATCATGTGTTGTTTTGTTTGCATATGCCATCTGAGATAAGCTAAATGAGCTTGCTACTTTTGAACTTTTGAGTTCTTGTCAGTAGGAAGAGAGTGAGATTAGTTAATTAAGTCTTGGTTTGGAACTGCTAACCCCTTTCCAAAACAAATTATACTTTCCTGCTCCACTATCTGCTGTGAACATCGTCCTAAACTACAGGGGTACCTTGGCTTTCTAACTTAATACATTTTGGGAGTCCGTTCGACTCCCAAAACCATTTGAAAAGCAAGGCGCAACTTCCGATTGGCTGCAGGAGCTTTCTGCACTCAATCGGAAGCTGCGTCGGAATTCAGCTTCCGCAAAACGTTCGCAAACCGGAACACTTACTTCCGGGTTTGCAGTGTTCGGGAGCAGATTTGTTCGGGAGCCAAGCCGTTCAAGTACCAAGGTACCACTGTACCTCAAACTGAAATCAGGTTGGAATCAAGCTATATTCATAGAACCCTTTATCTCAATCCTAAAAGTAACTTTTAAAGATGGTTTCACTATATGGAAAGCACCCTGGACCACTCTGTGGCCTCCTCCCACCACATGGCATCGCACGCAAGCACTCCTGCCAAGTTGGGTGGAGCCTGGTGCCTGCGTGAAGCAGTGTACCTCCCCACAATTTGGGCAGGTGCAAAAAGTAATGAAAGTAGGATCACATGTGACTGTGCACCAGTATCATGAGCACCGTTTATCACGAATGTGAAATAAAAAGGGCACCTTGAGGGTCCCAGAGACTCGTCAAATTGTTTCAAATCTTAAAAAATACAAAACGCCCACCTTTAATCTTACAAAATAGGATTTGAGTACTACTAGTCTAAGATACAGGGTGATTGTTATGACCTGTAGATTATTTTACATACTATTACTTATTATAAACTCCATTGCGGAAGTAAAGTGCAGCTAATGCAAATATTTTAAAATAATGCCTTTTCTTATTTTTCTAAAATATAAAATAGTGGGCAATATTTCCCGCCTCCCACAATTTCCAATTTTTCCACTGGAAAAAAATAAAGAACCTCCCCTCCCCCCACAAAATACCCTAAGGGGGAAAAATCCCTCTTTCTTTCATTCACATATCCAAACACTCAAGTTTTTGAAGGCAAGCTGTATGAGTCGGTGAGGATCATAACCAAGGAATTATGAACTACAGTGTCGCTGCTAGTGAAAAGTAATTTTAAATGACTGGTGTGTTGAGAGATACATGGAAACAAATTTACCTTCAATCATAATTAATTAAACTGTCTTGCTTATTTCTTCAAAGCTTTGCAACTCTCTCTGACTTTTGGCAAAGCTGGCAGAGTGGGTGGGTGATGAAAGATGATGTGCAGAAATATCCAGAGGGCCATGGATTCTCCACTCCTGCCTCAACTAATTGATACTCTTCTAAGAATTTATAATTCCTGCTCTTGACAGCATCTCTGTAATCCAGTGTGTCTGTTTAATTTATACAATTTGTTTTAGTGTTTACTGGCCAATAAGTCTTAGTTTTAATAAAATCTTTCCCTCTATTTTTAGACAAATATCTCTTGGTGCCATAGCACATGGATTTCAGGACTACATGTGAAGAGGTAATGCCAAATACAGACACAATTATAGTGTTTTATTTTGATGATAAATGTGATATGAGCTGTTACAAGGAAGGCTAAACTGTATTTTCCAGTAAGTCTCACAGGGCAGAGGGAGTTATTCCAACCATTTTAGGGACCCCACTCCGGATTTGAGAAGAATTTACTCCCTATACTTTTCTTCTCCTGAAGAAAAGGCAGCAGAGATTTAGGATAAGAGTTTTCCTACTCCTAGATGGGCTACCTTCCCAGGTTGACAAGCTCCATCTGCCCCTCCCTTACCTCTCCATCCTGTGCAGAACCATCTTCTTGGCCATTGGACCCACTATTGGTTTCATCCACTCAATCTGCCAGAGCCTGTCTTCTCATGCAATGGAAGACCCTAACTCACCAAGGGTTTGAGACCCACCAGCTACCCTCACCTGGTTTAGCTAGCCAGTGAAAGCCATCCCTGAGTTGTGGCTGCTGATAGCTTCTAAGAGCTGAGTGCTGTGCAGGGGGGGTGGGGGGCAGGGAACCAAAGGTGTGCAAAGCATTCCAGAATAAGCACGCCGTGTCCCCCACCAGAGGTCCTACCTTCCCCTAACACCCCCAAACCCCCACATAAACAATGAAATAGTTATAACTAACCCACTGCAATTTGAGTGGACTTATCTCAAAGGAAATTACACAATAATACAATAAGTACAGTTATTCTTGCATTGAAGGGAATTGGATTAGTTGACCCTTCCATCCTTACAATTCTACGATAGTGCTGCTCAGGGAACAGAAGAAAATGGAGCACAATTCTTGAGTGTATAAAACTGGGGATATATAGCACAGGAGGAGAATAAGTTGCTTTCCTCTGTTGGCAGAAAATTACTGGGCAATGGAAATGCACCTTTCCCCATCATTGCAGTGCTATGACAAGAACAATGTGCGGTTGTTTAAGTTCTCCCTTCCATGCAGTTCTTAGAGGGGCAATAAGGCCAAGTGGCAGGTAGGGAGGTGTGTGTGAAAACAGAGGTTTCGAATTGATTTGAATCAGCCTGCAACCTCAGAAGATGGGGGAGAAGTAAACCTTGATCTGTGAAAATAAAATACAACATCAAAACATTACGCAGAGTGTATTTCAGGGCAGCATATATTTGCTTGGCTTTATGAAATCTGAAATAATTTAACCTTCTTCTGGTGCTAAAGAATGCCCTGTTTTTGTGTATCAGCGCTGCATTGACATAAGGAAAGGATGGTATTTAAATGAATATATCATCTAAAGCTGTATTGTACAACTGTAGCTTCTAAAAGGCAAAGACTACCAGGGCCTTATTACATTTTAAGTTTTCCATGTAAATTAGGTTATTCTGCTCATGTGCTATCAGTCAGTCCATTGCCGTAAATGGTTTGCTTTTTTCATGCTTGACTTCTTTGTTCAAACTGTGAATAAACTCTGCCCATGTGCATTACAATGCCGGCTTCTATTTTAATTTCGTTGTGATGTTTAATTATGTCTACTGTATAGTTACATGCCGCTTAATTCTTGCCCTAAGCTCTCTTTATAAAATTTCTCAAGAGATTTTATAGAGTAATCAGCCAAGTCAGAAGTGTGCAGTCAAGTAAAGCAAAATGACTGTATAAACAATTCAGCATTTCTTTAAAAAAATAAAAAATAAAAATCTCAGGCAGCCCTCAAATTAATTGGGAGCTATTGGGACACTCCTAGGTATGAATAAATAGGTGTGTTGTTGCTCACTCTCCAACCTTGCTTGGCTGAAAGAAGTTATAACAATAGAATTAAATGTGGTTATTAGCAAGGTTCTCCCACCTTTCCCTTTATTCCCTACTTCCCCACGCCTGTGATTTTAAGCAGAGAAGATGCTCTTATTCCACAAGTCAGGAAGCCAAAATGCAAAGAAACAACTTTTTTAGGATAACTCATTTGGATTTTGTCTGCTGCCCAGAGTGACTGGGAAGACCTAGCCGGATGGGCGGGGGTAGAAATAATAATAATAATAATAATAATAATAATAATAATAATAATAATAATAATAATAGGCAGGGCTGGTACACCCATGAGGCACAATGAGGTGACAGCCTCAGGTGACAGGATTCACAGAGGCAACATATTCAAATGTAATTGGTCAAGGCTGGAAAGGAACCAGGGAAAAGCGACTTGGTTGTGGTAAATTAAGAGTCTTGCCTGACATTTCTCAGTCACCACATCAGCTGAAAGGCCGCTTTCAGGGCAAGCAGGGGAAGCAGTGCCAAGAGAGAGGCAATGTTTGTGCCTCCCCCTCAGCCTGCATCCTGGCCAACCCTAGCTATTCCCCTGGGTTTGGAAAGTATGAATGGATATTAGGCGCAAAGATATACTGAGAAGGAAAATAACTGAAACCAGAGATCTTTGCAGGGTATCAAATGGATACGCTACCACTGTCTAAACTGCATATAAACTGCCACATAAGGAAGAAATGTGCCCATGTAATAATTACCCATTACTCATCTCAAACAGGAAAAAGATATGAACAGAAGGGACATAATGTCTGGACATTAAAAGGTAGTCTTTAGGGACATTAGACATCATCCATTTCAGATTGTCACAGTACACCTCTTGCCATTTTTTTAGTTCAAGCTGACCAGCTGGATTTAGACATCCTTTAGTTAACCAGTCTGCAGATACAAGCCATGATCTCAAAAGCACTTGGAATGGATTTGCTTTTGTGCCTAGAGGAGCTATTGGATTATAACCATAAAGCAGGATGATTGGAATCCTTCATGGTGTTTCAGTGCTCTACTGTGATCCTAGTTAAGCTCCTGGCTCATGAGTAATCCTAATTAGGATTAATCAGAGGCTGTAAGCTTGACACAGGCTTGCCGGGGTGACACCTTCCATTAAGCAATGTGTAAAGTTCAGTCCCATATGCGTTGTGACACTGGATACTGAAATAAGTGTCTTGATATTGTGAAGGGGGATTTTTGCTTGCAGTATTTGTTGACATATCCATACTGAGCACAGATATGCAAATATGTGTTATTAAGTGGATCAATCTCCACAATCCAGACATGTTGCTAGTAATCAGTTTTGTAATGTCATTGTCTCAATATATCTATTTGCAACTAATAACCATAGACATTTCCAGAGATATTTTGGAATATGCTGGCCTCTGTTAAAGCTTTTCCAAAAGACTATCAGAGAAAAAGTATCCTTTTGATCCTCTAACATGAACAATCAGCATGCAGCTTGGAAACTAAGGAAACCCTTTTCTCTGTTCATCCTTTGAAGACAAAGACAGGGATTTGTTTGCTGCAGGATGGTAACCAGGAGCCTTTCAAAGTGCGGCTGCACTTAGCCAAAGATATTTTGACGATTCAAGAGCAAGACGTGATCTGTGTGTCTGGCGAACCTTTCTATTCTGGTGTAAGTATCATTTTCTTCAGCAGTTTTCAAAATGAAAACATTGTGTATGTTGAGCTTTCCCCACTCCCTTTTGCCTTCCATTGGAGGGTGTTGAAATGAAGAAAAGTTGCAAATTTTTAAAATGATGCAATCAAGTCTAGGTTGAAGTCATGAAATGCTATGGTATGGTACTTCTTGGTGTTGTTTTGGTAGTACAGTGTAAATAATATGAGCAGCGTTCAGGAGATCACTGCAGTGAATGGTCCTAAGAAGCATTCAATTAATATAATTCAGTCATGATTCAAGTGGGATGAGATAGCTTACTTAATGGGATTTAACTTTACTAGGTGCTATGTTGGTCTCAGGTTAAACCCAGGACTCCTGAGACAAAACAAAAACAAAAACCTTACAGTGGCCATGAGTCTCCCCCTAAGACTCCATGATTGGGCAGGGATATAAAGGATCCAAGTTCTTTGGGACCTTGTAAAGTAATACAACAACCTTGAACCTGGGCTGGTAGTGTCCAGACAGTGCAAGCTTTTGAGCTCTGGAGTTATGTGCTGATAATAGTTCTGTTCTCATCAACAGTCTAGTCCCAACATTTTGCTCATGCTGGAGCCTCTGCACCAGGCTCAAAGGTATCCCTACGTAGAGCGCATTGCAACAATCAAGTATTAAGGTTGCTTATGAACTCTAAAGCCAAGAGCAGAGTGTTATGGAGATATAAAAAGAGCTTTGCTTGATCTGACCAAAGACTTGTCTAATCTAGCATCCTGTTTCCCACAGGGGCCAACCAGATGCCCTTTGGAAGTCCACAAGCTAGACATGAGAGAATAGCCTTTTCCCACTGTTGTCCCCTAGTCACTGGTATTCAGAGGCTGTTCTTTCTGATCCAGTATCTAACTTTATGTTGATGCTGAGTTACCCATTGGCTCTACTCAAAGAGAATTTAAGAGTTGCTTAAGATCATCAAACCATATCCCTGCAATTCTACCAAATCATATCCAGTTTTTGTGTTTTTTTAACATGGATTTATCATTCCCATTTGCATTTCCTTAATATGTCAGAACACCTATTACTTATATCTAGATGACATTTAAATAATGCCTTGGCATAAATGCATGATATTTTTAATTTCCCGTACAGTGTTACAGCCTACACTTCCAGAATATTGTTTTAGAAGGTAACGAATGATGTGCTCCGCTTGGTTAGCCTGGGTGCATGTTATCTGAAGATTAAATGCACAACCCATTAGATAACATATTGATGTGAAGATGGGATTTACTTTTCCTGCTAGAACAATTGTCACAGTTGACACTTTTGAGCCCTTTTCTTTATTTCCTCAGGAACAGAGATGAGATTATAAATGACTAGGCTCATCCCAAAAGACTCTTTGTTCAAAGTATTGTCTATTTCTGCTGTATGCTATTTGAATAATTGTCTAGTGATTAGATATGGAGGGTCTGATTCAACCAACCTGGTGTGTGCTAGCGGAAGCCGGTGCCAGGACTCCTACTACTGCAATGGGGCTTTCCTCCTCCTCTGCACTTTCTGTGCCTCCCCACATCTAACCTGGTGGCAGAAGAGGGGAGGTTGTTCCATTTGGCGAGCAGAAATGCTTGCACTGATGGAACAATTGTTCTAGCACTACACATTTCTACCCTTTTAGCTGAACTTTGCTTCTCCCACATTTATTGGATAACTGCCTCCCAGACATGTATTGTGAGCCCTTGCTCTTGAAGGATCAATTTCACTGAAGGTTAGACCACACGGTACTGGGAGCAATTTGTTGAAGTTATGAGTTTAATGTAGATAAAATGTTATATGTGTTTAAATATGTTGGACTGCCCGTTGCAGAGGACTGGTGGTTTTCCACTCTAGGGTGGGGCAGGCTGAGTCTTGTGACTGGTTTATGAAGTATTTTTCCTAACTCGTACCCTGAGCTTCTCTGTGTTT
The DNA here is from genome assembly GCF_964188305.1 of Podarcis bocagei. NCBI lineage: Eukaryota > Metazoa > Chordata > Lepidosauria > Squamata > Lacertidae > Podarcis > Podarcis bocagei. The sequence continues at coordinate 52,225,908 of NC_138133.1, forward strand.
GGTGCTATGTGCAGGGAAACAGTTTGCTCTGTTGTTTTTTGAGTGGTGTCTCTCTGTGTGTTATAGCAGAGAGAGAGAGAACCTTTGCTTTTAAGCAGCATGGACTTACTGTGGGATCCGGGGAAGGAACTTACTGGACTTTAAAAGATGGGAACTCATTACTAATACACAATGTAGCATTTTGTTGTTATGCAAGAGTTACTGTTTTGTAACTAAATGTTTAAACACCAAGTGTTAGGTATAGTGTCAGTGAAAAGTATCTGATCAGACTTGTGTAGAAAGAAACCCTCTTCACCACAAGTAAAGCTTTAAAACTTATTTCTTGTGGTGAAGAGGGTTTCTTTCTACACGAGTCTGATCAGAGACTTTTTGTTGACACTATATCTAACACAATTATCCTAACCGTACAGCATCTCCAAATGTAGTATTTTCCGTTCCTTTCATGGGAATAAATGACACCCATCTACACATATGGAGAGAGTAAAATGGGCCACTCAGGGATGCTTTTGAGATGGAGTTAACCCACTGCCATTTGTCAGTGTATCCATGACTCAATATTCATTTTAGGTCAGGAAACGTTCGGTGTAATTGTGGGTAGTGTTTGTGCTGCACACAGTGGCAGCTGGTGACATTTTGACTTGGTAGGGCTGCATTTTCTAAACTTGCTGTTTTCATCACGGTAGGACTTGCACAGCACATATTTAGGAAAGTGTGCCATTTCACGTGTGCAGAGTGCCATTATCACCTTCTTTCTTTAAAAAACCACACTCCCCAAAAGATATTAATCATCAGTGAACAGGGAAAGAACTTCCATGTAAGAGGATCAAAGTATGATTTTCTTGTTTAGAAATTTAGGTATACTTTTTGAATCCATGTGTTGTTTTCAGCTACACATCTGTTCCTATTTTCAGTGGGAGGGCTGTGATCCAGCAGCTCCAGTGGATCAGCCCCCACTGTTTATGTGTCAGGATTGTTTTAGTGTTCTGGTGATACAGCTGAGGTATTAGTATTGTATTGTGTATTTTTTCTGCATGCAAATGGTCTGGTTATTATTGTGATCCCCTAGGGTGTATAATAGCAGGCACCACTAGATAAATAAGGATGGATTTTCACCCCGCTTCATGGGAACATATGAGGGGCTCATTTCTGAAAATACTCCTATATGCTATTGAAAAGTGACTGCAGGTTTATCTCTGTGTTATATTGGATACCTGGACACATATTTTAGAAGAATTGCCTAGCACTAAGTGTTTGCATGTGGCAATTCATTGGCATTTGTTTTATGTAACTAATTTGTCACTTTACGATTAGAAAAAAACAGAAAGAGCAGTTCCTTATTTTTTAATGTTGAAATTCAAAACTCCAAAATGAAGATATAGTGTGCAAGCCTATTTTCATAAGAAATATTAAATCTGAATAGAACTGAACTTGGCTTACTCTTTCAGGAAAGGACTGTAACAATTAGAAGACAAGCCGTAGGAGGATTTGGATTAAGTATAAAGGTAGGTGGCATTTCCCCAACTGTTTCCTATGTTCAATCAGAAATGCCATTTGGCTTGTGAATAATGCATTTAATGAGATCAAAAGGTGCTTGATTGTATTATTACCTGCAATTTCAATGAAAGGTCTGTATTGGCTGATCTTTACAATAGATAATCAGTTGAAAAAATTTTCCCCATAGTTAATGGAGGAACAATAGAGGCAATATCCCATTAAGATTCATTTGTACTTATAAGGTTTGGTATATATTTTAAAAGTATATTTCATCTGTGTAGTCTTGTCTTTTGTTCAGTGGTCCGTTAATTTTAATTACTTGTTAATGAACACAATGGCAGGCTCACTAAATAGCCAGTGAGTTCCCATAAACTATTTATTAATTTCATAGTTGCTTGCTAATAAGATTGAAAATAGTCCTATTTCTCCACTGTATTCATTGTATTACAGATGGAATATTAATCCACATGAGGATTGGTTTCTCTCTCCCCCCCTCCAAATATCTACCTTAGAAAAGCTTAGGAAACATAAAAAGGGAGATAATTTTAAATGGTACATTATAGCTCTGAAACACCATATAAAGCAACAAATCTCTTTTGAACAGAGCTTTTAAAAAAATCTCTTTAGTACAGAAATCTTAGCTGTTATCTATGAATGCAAAACAACATTGGTATATGTTTTCAACAATGAACTTATGAAATATGATTTGAGAGGGAAATAAAATGTAGTTCTCTTGCATTCTCATTGAGTAGGAACTTGAAAAAAACAAAAACTTTCCAGTTCTTAAAATGAGTCTGGTGTGTTTATTTTAGCAGAACTACCTAATTAAACCAAATGCTAATTAGTGCACTATGGCTAAAATCCCATAAGAATGAAAATGGGAACAAGATTTTTTGTTGTTGTTTAAAGTCATTACATGCTGTTATTTTTTTCATGTCTAGAAACAGAAAAGAGAGTAAGTTGTGTAAGCGTGCCTGAACTAAGAATTTAAACATTGGAACACTGGTAGATTTTTTTTCTTTTTTAAAGCTACTATATAATTTATGATGATGCTGAAGAAAGTTCAGAATGCTAGGGACTGGAAGACAATTAACTTCTTCTTCTTTTTTTTGCAATACAGATTTCCGCTGGTTTATAAGCATAAGAAAATTATTACTCTGGACAAAATCCAAAAATTGTATTCACCTTTCATACATTCAGTTAATTTCAGATAGCTTGCTCAGTCTACCATCATAATATTAATTGCCTCAAATTACTGTTCATGCTTTTAATTGGGGTTCTGAAACAGAATCCTTGGCTATATTTTAAAAAGAGCTAACAACAGACGTAATGACATACAATACCAGATATAGGAGAACAGAAGGAATTCACATGAAATGACAGTAGGAATTTAGGGTCAACTTCTACTTTTTCAAAATCTATGTTGGTCCATTCGTGCACTTCAAAAGATGTTGACTGTGGTTATAAAAAAACCCAAATGCATAACCTGGTACTAATACTCAGCAAGCCTAAAAATATCTCTATATCCTAAAAAGAGGGGCAGGGATTGTCATTACTACACTATTAGCTTCCAGAGACCTACTTTTTGACCCTTTCCTGTGTTCTTAGTAGCTAGTCAAAGCGGAAATAGAAGCTAAGAGTCCTGATCTTTTTTTCTGATGCCCTTCTGTTTCATTAGCAGTTCTCTTTCTCTCCTTGTTCATTTTCCCATATCAGCTAAGCATTTACAAGTTGCATCCCTCATGCTGTAGGAAAATCCCCACAAACCTCTCAATATCTGCATTTCATTTTTATGCTTTTGCCCAATTCCTCATGGTCTCCTCACTCACAGGATCAGGATGGACCTCCAGATGCTATTGAACTCCCTTCCACCTGATCAAGGATTATGGGAGTTGTAGTTCAGCAACATCTGTCCCCATCCCAAACTTAAGGGATAGAGAGGTGGGCTTGGATCAGGCTAACTCATTTATGGGACTCCAAACCTTTCCATAGATCAGAGCTGCAGCTAAGGGAGGGGGAGAGGCTTGCCAGGTTTTTTGCCCCGGGTGAAGCCTCCAGAGGGGCTCTATTGAGGCTCCCCACCTGTGTGTATATATGCGCAAATATGCATGGGTGTGTGTGCTAAATCGGGTCTTTGACCTGGGTGAAATAAAGCCCAGATTCACCCCTGCTTAAATACTCACTGCATCCAACAACTAACTCTGACTTCCTGACCAGCTTCAAAATCACCACAATAGTTTCTACTATGCTACTGTCAGTTCCTAGTATTCCTTGTATTTCTCCTCCCGAAGTTGCTGACTGGCCATTGCTTTGGACTTTCCACTAATCTGTGTTCTCGTTTCTCTGTGTGCATGAAGTCCCAACCACTAAGCTTTGCTCTGTGAAGGGAGAGTATCTGCACCCCACCCTCCTCACCCCAAACATAAAGTTAACGATGCTCTACCAGTTAGGTGAAAACTAGTTCAGGGGTAGTTAACTTTCTGTCCAACAGAGTCTGCAACCAAAGATTATTGCCAAAACAGTGTCTCTTGCCTTATGAATGTTGGTGACTTGTATTGGTGTGCCAATATGAACCAACTATCATTTGCTGCACTTGATGTCACTCAGGGTTGTAAGAGTTGCTTGATGAAGTCAGTTGCTTGATGAAGTCATTGTGTGAATTGAACAGTGCAACCTTGGTTTGAAAAAGGTGAACAAGGCTAGAGATTTGAATCTTTCTGCAATAATCCAATTTATACTTTCAAAGTCTGGAAAGTCTAAAAATATAAAGGCATTGTTTGAAGAATATGAAATCTGACATTAACATCGATGTTTCAGAATTGCTTCTAGGATAAGAAAGCATAAGGACCAAAACTATGCTTAATCATATTTAGTTGAAGAGTTTGTGAGTTTTTTTATTCTGTTTATTTTTCTGTATAAAAAACCCAGCACAGAAACTGAGCAGCTTATTTTGATTTCCACTTCCATTCCTCACCTGCTTTTAAGGACAACCTGTTACTTTTCTTAGAATTCTCCTTTTCATCTCTTATTTCTTATTCATTTTCCTACTGACTTTTTGTGCTATGTTACAATGAGAAAAAGAAAATGGAAAGCAGCAAAGAAAACCTTCACATTCATTTTAATCAAATGTCCAATATTCTTGCTTTCTATTGTATGGCTTTGTTTATCTGTTCCTTGTCAGCACGACAAAATGATCACAGCATGGCTACTGTTTCAGAACTGGGCCTATTTTTCTTATTATAAAGTGGGCTCCATATGGTAATCTCTGGAGAATCTGGGGGAACCTGCAGTGAGTTTGCTTTCTTTTGTCAACAGTTCCACATTGTTCCGTTCTCACCCCGGTCTTCTGATACTTCCAACAGACTTTTTCCCCCTCCCTAACAATGGAGCTGATTGCATTCATATGCCTATTATTAAACAGAATTGTGAAACAGAAAATCTTTACCCCTTTGAATAAAACAAACTTAAAATGAAGTAAAAACTTCAAAGAAATGTAATAATATTTATAAACTGACAACAGGCTCAGTAAAATGTGGTTATTTTCATCTCATAGGGCGGAGCGGAGCATAATATTCCAGTGGTTGTTTCCAAAATTTCAAAAGAACAACGAGGTAAGTATCCGTGCCAGGCTATTTGCTCAGGGGATCCAGCAAAGCCTCACCAGGTTTATACATTTCAGACTGGGGAGGAATAACTGAATAGTTAAGAAAAAAATTGAAATCTGGGCCATAAATGTGCATGGCAGGATATTTTTAAGGAACAGATGAAGCTGCTTCATGCTGGGTTAAATCCATTGGTTCATCTAGTTTGGTATTGATTACAGTGGCAGAGCAAGCCGATTGGGCGCCTGGGGCAGCATGCGTACCCTGCGCCCAGGGGCGTGGCGAGCCACTCACAGGAGCATGGCGAGCCAGGGCAGGACGCCCCGTGGGGCCTCTGAGGCGTCTGCCAGCCTCCTCCCACTCAGTTGCCCTACAGCTGTGGAGGAGGTGGCAAGGCAGACCATTTGGGGCAGTGGGAGCCTGTGGGCCCCCAAGCCACCACGTCACTCCCAGGAGAGATGCGTGGCTCGGGCACGCTGCAGGCCCCGCGGTGAGTGCCACCCGGCATTTTGTCACCCACCTCAGTGGTGACACCCAGGGCTGACTGCCCCCACCGCCCCCCTTCCTCCACCCCTGATTGTTTACAGTAACAGGAAGCAGCCGTCCAGGATTTCAGGCAGGGTTCTCTCCCTGCCCTATGTGGAAATGCTGGAGACACAAGGCAGATGCGGGGAGCACTGGGCCTGCAACCCTTCCTCACACTTTGCACATTTAAAGTAAAATAGAATTTCCTTTGTGAATTTTAGGCTCACATGCTTTAAAACCCCTTTCAATACAAGCCTAATTATTGTCCCTGAACCGTTTTATATGTACAGCACAGATTATTGTAGCTGTGGTGCGCATGCAGTGTGCCAAGCATTCCCAAAATGCATGAGAAGCTTCTGTTTTCGTGGAGCGCCATCTGCACAACAAAACACCCCAGAAGCCTAGGGTGCACTAATATGTATCCAATTAGGTTTCAGTCAAGTTGTGCATAAGGTTGAGGAGGAGGTGGACTGTGGCCAGCAAGAGCAAATTCTATAGCAGTTCCCTTCTTTGGCTAGAGTTATGAGGCTGAATGCACATCAAAGACTAATGTGCAAATTGGAACCTAGCTGTCCATCTGAGTTTGCACTTCTGTGAGAGTTGTGATGCTCTTCTTAGCTAACCCCCCCCCCAAAAAAAAGTGTTTAAAATGTTTAGTTTGAGATCAGAGATTTATATTTAAATGTCTTTTGGGCAGATTTTTTTAAAGCACAGAAACTGGATGGAAAGTGACCGGGTCAAGAAATAGACAGATATGTCAATCTCTAGCAGAATCCCTTCAAAATGTCACTCAGATCACAAGATCCACTGCAGCCTTTAAGCCTGATAACTGTATTTAGAAACAAGAGCTGCAGCTGTTCTTTATATTTTCAGGGTTCAAAACTAGAAACATGTCCTAGATGCAAAAGGGGAAATAAATTTCCTCAATAATACTTTCAGAAAATATTAATTATCTATGTAAATGTGAAATATGAAACCTGTCATGGATTTGTTTTCTTTTGTCACCTATTTCTCATTGTCCTGCTCACATCCTGCTCCACTGATGCAGCTAATGGAAAAATATAGAGGAAAGGTTGAAATGAAAAGCACACCTTTCCTTTATTTTCTCTTTCTTTTTAGCGGAACTCTCAGGCTTGCTGTTCATAGGAGATGCAATTCTACAGGTAGGCAAACCCATTCACTTTTGCCAGGTTTTAGTCCCAAGTATAATGTGAAGTCTAACCTAAATGAAGCCAATGCTCAAAATTGTCTTTTCTTTTTTTTAAACTCAACAGATTAATGGAATTAATGTAAGAAAATGCAGGCATGAAGAAGTGGTGAGCTTATACTCCTTTTCTAAAAACCATTGCGGTTCTTAATAAAAGTCAGCATAGCTGGACTTCTGTCACAGTGTTCATCGCTATGCTCTGTAAGTAGATCAATGATCCCAAGATTGCTAAATGATCTAACCTTTGAATATTGTAAGTTTACCATAGAAATGGTTTACTGGCCTCAGTTGTGTTACAGCCTAAGGGAGCCTCTGCTTTCTTAGGATTTGTAGGTCCTTTATTTCTGGTGTGCTGTGTGTACCTCCTTTAAGCAATACTATTATGTCTGGTTAAGCAGCGCTCCCTGTACATACCAGATGTGTGGAAAGCTCTCATGTATAAATAGAGAAGTGAGGGTCAGGGTACTGGGCCCACCCCCAACAGCCTGCACCCACACATTGAGCACAGATGTCTACAGTGGAACCCCTTAATGTGAACAGCTCAGTATGGTTGAGGTGCCAATGGAAGCACTTACCCCAGTGCAAATTTGTGTGTGGGTGTGGCTAATCTGGATTGGGACTGTAGCATGGAGTAAGGAGTTAAATATCCTCCCCCCTACAAGGTCTCAGTTTAGACTGAGCTTCCTCACACATCCTGTTTACTTTTTCAAAGTAGTTCACACAACTGCTAATTGCATGAATAGTTTCTCACTCAGTTTGGTCTGGGGAACCTGTGGTCATTGAAGTGTTTCTGGTCTACAACTCCCATGAGCGCCAGCCAGCATGACCAATAGTCAGAGATGATGGGAGTTGTAGTCTAGCCACATCTGGAGGGCCACAGGTTCCCCAGCACTGCTCTAAAAGATAAGATGTCTTGCATAGTTGAGTGATTTAAGAATGCTTTGAAGATGTAAATTCAAGGAAATTATAGCTCTTTTAAAAAGAAGAGTTATAGACTCTTACAAAATTGTGCATCAAACAGTAATGTAAAGGAGCTACTGATTTCCTAAAGAAACTCTTTTCTTTTTAATTGTATATTGCATTATATGAGGTTCAATAACGAATTAAGTTATTTTCCTAATCCCATTTCTTGGAGCTGTACTTCCTTTTTAGTTTTGTGCTTATTTCATATATGGCTCATCAACTTTCAGAGTCTGATTTGTTTGCAAAAGCAGCTTAATCCTTTGCTAGGCTTCTGTATACTAAAACTAAGATTTTTATTTACTGTGTCTTCGAGCCTTGGTGTTCCAGCAGTGATCAGATTACTTTAGTCAGTAGTTAAGCTAATGCAGAAAATCTCTCTGTGGGAGCAAAATGAGATATTGGGGCTTCAGGAAAAGGTTTGGTTGTATTTTTGAGTGCAGTGCCATATAGCTATGCTAGCAAGTCATTGTTTTGTGTTCAGAGTCAATGAAGCAAGATATGAAATGTTTGTGAAATTATGCCGGCACCCTTGTTAACCTGATTATGCTTTCTAGGATTAATATTTCTTTTCGGTTATAATTTGCACAGCCAGCCATGCTTATATTTTAGCACCTGACAAATGCTTAACCAAAACCTTAGGCATAGATGTAAAGTGGGTACTTCTTTGCAAACCTTCAGCCATAGAATCATAGAATGGTAGAGTTGGAAGGGACCCTGAGGATCATGTAGTCCAACCCTCTGTAATACATGACTGGATACTTTTATAGATGACTCTTCTCCTGCAACAATCAAAACAAAGCAGATATAAATGAATCAGTAATGACTGGACCGAGAAACGTGTTTAGAAAATTGAGAGGGGCACTTCAGTAAAAGGACTGTGGCAATATTCAAGGAACAGGACACCCTAAACAGATTATGATGATTGAGCCCTCCACTCCTCCACTGTGGTCCTTATCAGATCCCGGAGCTATTCTTCTTCTCTCTTCTGCCTTCAACTAGGCAGCTATTCCTGTTCTATCTTACAGAGCTACAGAGCTCATGTCCTACACAGCCCAAATGCCCACTCCCCCATCTGGCATCTCTAATCTGTGGGCATCAGATTGTTCACCTCTGTGCCTGGCCCCAGATTCCCATCACTTGCTGCTTCTGGCTTGCCACAAGTGTTTCACATCTGGTATGTATACATTGCAGCAGCCTGCTTAGAGGTGAGTAGAAAGAGGCTCACCCCAAAATCAATTGGGATCCATTGAATGACCCATTTGCTCTTCACTGGCTGCATTCACGACAGTTTATTCAATTCTCACAACATATCCTTTAACCGTTAAACTGAGCTTTCCTGCAACACACACAAGAAAAAACACTTTTGGAAGTGTAGCAGAATATATTTTAGTGCTCATTTCAGTGTTATTGGCTTCCGGGGGGTGGGGGGGACACCATTTGCAAAGAACACAGAAATGAGTGCTAAACTTGATCTAAGTCTTGTCAAAGCTTAAATATAATGCAGAAAAAAACAGTTAGGAAAACAATGGGAAAATGGAATAAACTGTCTCGTGAATTGTGGGGGATTGGATGTATGTTTAGGCCAGGCATTGAATGGGCTGGATTTCTCCATTTCCCATCTCATGTTCCCAATGGGGAATCCTTGCTTTGGCATTCCTTGATGAGCCACTGCCTGTGGTCCCTTTCCTGTTGCCTGACCATCACACCTTACCCTCCTCTAGAAGCAGGCCATCTGTCTTTCCTGTGCACCTGGTTCCTCAGGCTGGCCTGGCCTTGGGGGAGTGGGGAGATAAGTTGTTTCTAGCTGCTGCCCTAATATTGTTGCAAGACATTTCCCTAGTTAGTCATTTATGTTTATCTATTAAAGCTGGGAATTTTAAAAGTGGTGCTAGAAGGAGAGGATGTGGTGGCAGAACCATCATTTCTCTGTAGAAGGCCCATATGCATTTGTTATTATCTACAGTTAGAAAGATCTTCGGTATTTGGGCTGAAAGAGGCTGTGATAGATCTTGCTGTGTGGCTCAGTCATGAAGGGATAGAATTACACACACACCAACGTTTTAAATCTTTCTTAAGTTATACAGATCCACAATTTTTTTCCTCCCACAATGAGTTCATGTCACTCCTCGACTCCCACCTTCCTTGGTGCCTGAGACAAGCACCATGCGACTCAACAGACAGGCTGGCCTGTGGCCATAGTCACCTCCTTCCTGGGAAACAAACACATTTTTCTCCCTTTCATGTATTATCCCGGAGCTCTGCTGTTTGTGAGTTCAAAGAAAAGTGCATGAAAGAAAAACAAACAAAACCTAATTATAAATCTGGTGCAAACAGATATTTGATGCACGCAAAGGCAGGTCATTTCATTGCCTCTCTGTCTTAATTTCCCTGTCCAAGAGAGCTTTGGCCCATATCTAATGAGTGTATGTTAAAATGGAAAGTGCTGTTGTTTGGAGTGCTTCACAAGCTGTTGTTTTTAGTTCTTCACAGAATATGAACTTTCCCCAAGTATGTTAAATTGATGGCAATGCAAAAATATGCTGTGTTTTAATGTGCTGTATTAGTATCAAATGCAAAGTTTTGTGGACTTCTTTTTATTTTTTTAAAAAACCTTCTAATGCCTTGAAACTTCTTGTCACATTTAGAGAGAACCCTCAGTCCACATCTACACAGTATATTTACTTATAGGCAGTGCTTTCTTTCTGGGGGTATACAGGGGCATGCATGCCCCTAAACATTTTGTGAATCTAAGTTTGGCCTCATTGAGGGGCAGTATTTCAATATGAGTAAGAAAATGAGAGTACCCCTAAACATTTTTCTCTCGGAAAAAAAAGCGCTGCTTATAGGCAAAGACTGTTTCTTAGGGCCAAATCAGACTTGATGTCAGCTAATTGTGTTATTATTATTAGGATTTCATTGGGGTTTCTTTTGCTTTACCATTTATTTAGAAGATTTATAAACCTTTTGAGAAAACAACAAGAAGAAAGTGGTGCACAAATGAAACTGGAGATAAAATACAGCTGTGTCCAATTAAAAACAAATATACATAAAACCATCACAAATAAAAGCAAGTGTGTGTATGTATATCTATATATAAACATGCACACGCACACACAAATATACAAAAATAAAATCATTAAAACTTTTAAAACAGGTATAGGTAACTTAATTATATATCTGGGTGGTACTGCTGAAATAAGTTATTAGCAGGTGTCTAAAACAGAATTTTGAGGGGGCCTGCCTAATGTCAATAGGCAGCGCATTCCAAAGTGCAGGTGCTGCACTTTGGAACCTCTGGCAAATGTGGAAGAGACACTGTGTGGCACTTGTAAAAGTGCAAGTCACACAAATGGAAGCCTTCAAATAGGCTTCTGTGGGGCAAGGTAACACACTAAGTTAACTGGTCTCAAGCCCATGAGGCTGAATTTTGTGGAAGTGGTCTTCTGCTGCCTTCACCCAGATCCTACAATTGTCCCTATTTTCCAGGGATGTACCTGGTTTAGAGAAGCTTTCCTGGTTTCTGATTCGATCCCGGAATTTCCCACTTTTCTTAGGATGTCCCTATTTTCATGGGAGAAATGTTGGAGGCTATGGAGTTACCTAACCCCCAAGCTGTCTGAAGGAAATCCTGTATAAGGAAGATTTTTTAAAATGTTCAACGTTTAATTATGTTTTATATATGTAGTAATCTGCCCAGAAGGCTGGATCAATCCAATCAGATGTGTGGAGTATAAATAGTAACATTACTATTATAGAATGGGATGTCCTTATTTTCATAGGAGAAATGTTGGAGGGTATGTTCACCCAGTGAAACAATCTTTAATATTCTTTTTTTAAAAAAGAGACTTGTCTCCTGTAAATTGTGCAATGTAGTTTTACCCTGCCATCAATTTAACAGACTTTGGTAAAGGTTTTTTCCCCTCCCTGTGGAGATAACAACAGGGTTTGGCTTTTTGAGGGAAGTGGATTTAGATTGCAGAAGGAGCATGGAAGGAAATGGTTAAGATCATCTCTCAGAGTATCACTCCCCCCAGTTAGCAAGGCAGTCCTTTAGGAGCTGCTAAGTACTAAAATGAAAATCATTGTGCCTAGTTTGGCCTTTAATTGCTGCCACTGGCCTATTTTTGAGACAAGCAATCTTGGATACCGAGTCCTAAAATAGACCTTTTTCAAGGAAGCATTTAACCAACCACTTTAGCTAGTCTCTTTTGTAAAATATGAGTGAAAAACTGATACCCACAGAGAGACTTCCTATTAGACAGAAAAAGCAGGCAGAAATAGCATAAGAAGAGCAAAATAAATAGGTTTGGACAAGTTTGGCCTTTCTTCAACCATTGGCTAAGTTCTCAAAACCTGTTTCCAAAAGCCCTTTGTTTGGGCCACTTAGCAGTACTGGAGGGCTGCTTGGGTCAGAGCCTGTTGGATCAGGCTAGTGCCCATCTAGTCCAGCACCCTGTTCTCACAGTGACTAACCAACCAGATGCCTATGAGAAGCACAAAACTGGACCGGAGCAGAATAGCACTCTTACTGACTTGGGATTCCCAGCAATTGGTATTCAGAGGCATGAATTACCGTATTTTTCGCTCTATAAGATGCACCAGACCACAGGACGCACCTAGTTTTTGGAGGAGGAAAACAAGAAAAAAAATAAATTGTGAATCTCAGAAGCCAGAACAGCAAGAGGGATTGCTGCGCAGTGAAAGCAGCAATCCCTCCTGCTGTTCTGGCTTCTGGGATAGCTGCGCAGCCTGCATTCACTCCATAAGACGCACACACATTTCCCCTTACTTTTTAGGAGGGAAAAAGTGAGTCTTATAGAGCAAAAAATACGGTATTTCATATCTCCGGAGCATGTGTCTCTTGTAAAGCTATAAGGCAGAGCCAGCCCAGAGAGAAGTGGGGAGAGAGAGAAGGTGAGAGGGGTGGAGGGTACTACTGGTCGGTCCACTTTACTCTCAAACCAAAAGGATCCCACATTTTTAAAGTTTCAGCTGCATCTGGGCAAATCATGAATGAGCTGAATCACACACCCCTGATAAGTAATAAGTGAATTAATATCTATGTATGTACAAACACCATCTGTTGTGTGTGCCAGACTTAGATAACATATTGGAAATTTAACATATCCACACACTAACCACCAGCATAGATAAATATATACATTTTATATTTGTATTATGTGGATAATGATAAAATTGCAGACCCTCTGATTGTCCCTGTTTTCCAGGGATGTCCCTGATTTAGAAAAGCTGTCTCAGTTTCTGATTTGATCCTGGAATGTCCCACTTTTCCTTAGAATGTCCCTATTTTCATTGGAGAAATGTTGGAGGGTATGGCATTATCAGACTCCCGAGCCAGCAGAAGGCAATCCTGTATATGGAAGGTGTTTTTTTAATGTTTAATGCTTTATTGTGTTTTTATATATGCTGGAATCTGCCCAGAGAGCTGGGGCAATGCAGTCAGATGTGTGTGGCATAAATAGTAAAATTATCGTTATGGAATGGGACGTCCCTATTTTCATCGGAGAAATGTTGGAGGGTATGAAAATGCATTATAATTGTTATCACTTCAGCTCTAGGTTCCTGTACAACTGAACTTCTCAATACTGTGTTTTTACCTGTCTGTACTTGTCATAACTGATTTGTAGCCAATACTGCTACTCAGAGTAGACCCATTGAAATTAATGAACACAGCTAACTTGGGTCTATTAATTTGCATAAGTCTGCTTGAGTAAAACTTAGTTGGATGCAACCCATTATGCTGCAGAACACTCTGGGATCACAAAATGAATGAAGGGCAGACTAAAAACAGACATATTAAACAAACAATTAAGACCCACTGCTTAGCAGAGGTTGTTGATAGACTGCCAAGATGAGGACTGAGCCAAATGATCACCAGCAAAAACCTTTGGGGCAAAATGCCCCCCCCCCGCCCCCAAGTCATGTCACCTCCTTTTATGACTATCATTTTCCTTCTCCTCAGGCATCATGTTATCATCTCCCTTGCTGCCTGATCCTAACTAGCCAGTGATCATGTAGCCATGGAAGTATCATGCCACCCTGTGACCATGCAGTGAAGAGGGTGAAAATTACCAAGATGTTCAGGCAACTAGGTGGAACACTTCTGTTCTGGCAATGTACTTTGTGGGTCGACAATAAAACTGTCACTGTTCAAGTGTGCTAAGAAAGGAAGTACACTCCTTAGCCAGAGGCACATTCTCCTTTGTCCTGTGCTGTAGAAGATTCATTGTCTGCTGTTACCTTTGAGCACTGGAAGAGAGAATGTGTTACCTAGACAACATAGGAATATGCTTCCTTCCATATGTAGCTCTAGATTTTGGGCTGTCTGAACAATTGTAAGGCCCGGTAAAATCTTGCGAAGCCCCAGATCTTCCTGAATGTACTCTATGGGCTGTTGCACCCTGCAGGCATTGCAGTGAGTAGCAGAAAGCTCCTGATTTCAAATGTGCACTCAGTCTCCTTATTCATCCTGTCATTTTTTCACAGCCATAGGTGTGTTTGTCAACAGAGTGCCTAAGTCTGAAGTCAACTTCTGATTTCACCTTGAGCATAATTCCAAAAGTAGCGGGGGTAGGATATTATCTGAGCAAAGCTAATGCCAGTATTGTGTGATTATTGCAAGATTGGTACTAACTGCAGTTTTCCACCCACTAATTCATGTCAATAAGCAAATTATAATAATTACCAGCAACTAAATGACCAAATTATGATTGACCTAGTGGTGTATTGTAAACAAGATGTACTTTAATAATGGTTTTTCTGAACTGTATTGCTAAGTACCTATTTTCTCAAAAGATTGGGGGGGCTTTTGAAAGGAAGGGTCAAATTGTAATAGTGTGGAAGAGTGCAAATAGATACTTGGCAATTTTGTTTTATCACAGTTTTATCATTTTATGTCAACTATGATTGGAAAAATATTTGACCTGCTCTCTTCTGAGTCTAGCATGAAAAAGGAAAGCTATAATTATCAGGTAGTAGTTTTGCAAGGTAGGCAACAATCTGTTTTCCTTGTGACCCAGTTTCCACTGATGTTCAGTACCATCCTCTTTGTTATTCACCACTTCTCACCCTCAGAGGCTCCTAAGAGCACCAATAGTAACTTGGAAGCCAAATGCCTTACAACTTGAACGTTTTGGCTCCCAAACGACGCAAACCCAGAAGTGAGTGTTTCAGTTTGAGAACGTTTTTCAGAAGCTGAATGTCTGACATGGCTTCCACGGTTTCCGATTGAGTGCAGGAAGCTCCTGCAGCCAATTGGAAGCCGTGCCTTGCTTATTGAATGTTTTTGGAAGTTGAATGGACTTCCAGAATGTATTCCGTTCAACAAACAGGGTACGTCTGTATCCTTTTTCTTCAGAGTACATTGGGTGGGACAATTGCTGCAAGAGCACAGACACCCCTCATCATTGGACTGCTTCTAGGGCCTTGTCCTTTATCCTGTTCACTTTCCTTATGTTCCACTAATTTCCTGACTCCAAAGTTGCGCTCTCTCTCTCTCTCTCTCTCTCTCTCTCTCTCTCTCCTTGTTCTAAGCATGAGGGCTCCAGGGGCGCCGACTTATAAAAAATATTGGGGGGGCCCATACCGGGGTCCTGCCGCTGGTTCGCTCGGGTAGCCGGGAGAACGCAGTTCGAGGTGGCGGTGTTGGGGAGAGACCCTTGCTCAGGGCGCCACAAGACTTGGCGGCCGGCAGCCTATCTGGGGGGTTTTGGAGCATATTTCGGTGGAGCGATTGGGGAGGAGGGGGCTTGTTGCCGGATTCTTCAGCTGGGCCGGAGATCCGCTGCTGGGGGGTCCCTGGGCCGAGTTGTGAGCACGGCCTGCTGAAGGGAGATCCAGCCGATTGTGCGACGGGGACGGCCGGGGCTCTCCGGCTAGGGCGTGCGGTTGCTGGCTGGCTGGCTGGCTGGCGAGGGAGCAGGTGGGGAGGAGGCGGGGGTTACAGCTCCCTCGGGAGTGCATTTCCACAAGTGTGCGATGATGTCACAAGGACAAGAAAGGCACGCGATATGGACTATTGCGAGCAGGGCGATGCAAAGCTCCAGAGTTGCCTGCGCTTCAGCCCTCGGATCACAAACTGCAGTTCTTTTCCAGGTTGCTGTCTCGATTTTACATCTGACCGAGCGTCTCTGAATTGTGGCTTGTTTGTGCATCTTTGTGCAAGTATTTCTAAATTTTGCTTTCTTTGTGCAAAAAATAAAATAAAATAAAAAGGACGACCTGACGTTATTTCCTCCATTTCACGAGGAAAGCACCAACTCTCCAAAAGCGCGCGCAACCCAGCCCTAGAAAGTTTGCATCAGCCTCGTCCGTCCCCAGGGTGCTGCAATCCTGTTGCCTGTATCCTCCGATGGGAGTCGCAGCTGGAACGATCCTCTTCCCTCTTCCCCCTCTCTCGGTGCGCAAAGCCAGCCACGCTCCGCCTTCCCGATTGTGCCTCGGCATGTGAGCAGAGGATCCCATTTCAGCGCCGCGCTGTTGCCCTCGGGCTGATGCTCAGGTGGCTCTCGGTGACCTCTTCCCCCCGCCCCTCCCCATGCGATCTGATCTCTCCCCTCCCTCCCCCCAGAAACTCCTCCCCTCCCCTCTCAGGCTTCCTTGGCGGCGGTGCTCTGCTGGAGGGGCGCCCGAGATTATTGGGGGGGCAGAGCCCCCCAAACGAATTTTTGAGGGGGCTCGGGTCCCCTCAGGCCCCATGGAGTCGGCGCCTATGGAGGGCTCCCCTCTCCAAATCTCTCTTTTTACATTTCTTTGGATGTTGCTTTAGAGAGTGCTCCCTCTTATCTCTGTTCCCCTAAGCTGCTCATTCTGCATAAACTTGTTTAGCAGCTTTTTAGTTTCATCTCTTAACAGCAAATAAAACAGATTCTGTTTTTCAATACTATTTAGTTATGGCCTGTTCAAAACAGAATTTCCACACAACTGTGATCTTGTGTTTCACTTTGCTCTTCCAAACAAGTGTCTGGTGCTTCCAGAAGGGAGATTGGCAAGCCTGGGCTTGTTCTTTAGCTCTTTTCAGGTTAACTTGAACTGCAACAAAGACTTGTCCTATGGTTTACAGTTGGTGGTTTGCCCAGGAGAGCTAAATCATGGACCTGAGTTCTGAGGACATGCTAAGGCAAACTATGCTTAGGTCAGTGCAGACTAGCAGCAGAACAACTGGGGAGGATCAAAGCTGCTGTGATCTCCTCTTCCAAAGGTCATACACTTGCATGTTTGCCCTAAGCCATAGCTTGACATAGCTTGACTTGTGAACGAGGCCAGTGACACTTTAAATATCATCTTAGTGTTTCTTTTGTTGTTGATATTGCAGATTCGTGTCCAAGGGAGAAAGAGCCATTCAGATATTTCCAGCTATAAAACCATGGCTATAATAGAAGTTGTACTCTGAATGTCAATTAACCACAGGCAAGAATGGATTTCTCTGGGATTATTGCCTAATTAGGAATATGAAATGGAAGTGAAGTAAAAGCTGCAATGGGACAAAATTAAAGATGAATTGTGATAAGCATTATCGTTTCCAATGCATTCAAACCATCACCGTTACGCTCATCAGTGAACACCCTGAACAATTTAAGCTAGTTGCTTTCATTTTTTTCAGCACTGTGCTAGAATGCTGACCCAGTATTTTTTTTTCATTTTAGAGTTGTTTATCAACCTACAGATGTAAAATCATCTCACTTGCTCAAAGTATTTGGAGAAAATAGGGGAGCCCTTTGTTTTTAGAAAAATCTATGAAGCTCTCTGTGGGGATGGGCTGTAGCTCAATAGCCTAGCATAATAACCTTTACAGGCAGAAGGTCCCATGTTCAATCCTTGGTATTTCCAAGGTGGGCCTGGGGGAAGAAAACCCTACCTGAAACACCTGTGGACTCACTGCCAGTCAGAGCAGGAAATGGGTTGTCTTGGTATAAGGCTGTTTCCTGTCATCCAAATATGAGAAAGAGCTCCGAGGGCAAGTTCTTATTTTCAGTTCAGGTCTAGAGAATAAGATAGAGACACAAGAAGCTTCTGAGAAAGAACAGATTAGATGACAGAAGATTCAGTAGCTGCAGGTATCCTATAAACCAATTTTCGATACCCTGGAGCCCATGACCAAACCAGCTGGAGCTGATTAATGTTATAGTTGAAAAAAAATCTGCAGGGCACCAGGTTGGGGAAGATGCAATTGAAACAATGGAGTGTGTAACCTGTGCTGGATACTAATCTTAAATCAGGCTTAACACCTGTTTTTTAAAAACATATTGTTGTGTATATGTTTTTTTTTAAGGTATGGAGAAGAAAAATTAAGGCCTGTAGGTTGTGTCTAGCCTGCCCATGGCTTAACTTCAGTTTGCACTGCCCATGAAAGATAATTTCAGGGGAAATGGGGAAGCTGAACTATTATATAGGACTTTATTTCATTGCCTATCTATTCCTCTTGTTGGGCACTTACTATTTTAGTATAGGTTTCAGATTTTGCAAAATAGGGATGGGACAAAAATGTTTTTTATATGTTTCCCTGTATTGCTGAATCAGTGGCATGGATGAACGCAAAAAACCCAAAAAAACTTGTATGGGAGAAAGCAAAAACTACTTTCAGAGGTTTTACAAGTTATGTCTCACAGATGCAGTGCAATTATTCATCTGTGTATGAAAGGCTATCATTATGTGGATGGGCTGAAGCAGGCAAGAAAGGAAATTTTCACATGGTTTGCAGGTGACAAGACTAATTTTGTCAGAGAAAGCATTTGCTGCAGTACAAAAATATCTTTCTCAACAGAGATTGGAGGCAGAGCAGCCTACGTACTAAGCTGAGAGAGCTGCAAGTATTGATCAAAAGCATTACTTCAAAAACAGATTTGTCAAAGGATTTTGTTTTATGCCACTGTCAAGGTTCTGGAGAGCTCAGCTAGTAGGGGGGAAAGCTTGCAAAAGTTCATTCAAGTTCTTTAAAAGATTTTCTTCTATCCATTTAGTTACCTTTCTTTTGCTAATAATATTTTTAGTATGCAAAACTGAATTTAAAATTATTTTTCAAGGGTGATTTATAAATAAAGCTGGGTAATAGAAATAAATCTGTCTAACAAATCCTATATTAAAAAGAGTGTGCCCAGCATCACTGTGTGTTCAGTAACATGTACTAAGGCTCATTTTTCAAGTGTGATCACACATAGGTCAGATACAAAGAACAAAGAAACCAATTTCCTTACCCCAAAGGGGTTTGCTAATCAACCATGCCAGCCCTGCCCATTCCATGAGGGGAGTTTGGGATAGAGAATGGAAGCCTGCTATTGAAAGAAATAAAAGAAAAATATTTTGAGAGCTTAAGCCATACTTTGGATCTCTCCTATAAAATCTGGAAACAGTGGCCAAAATTACAACAGCACAAACACTTTTCTGTTGGACATAGAAAGGAGATGTACTGAATAACAACTCCCATCATCACTGGCCATTGACCATGCTTTGGGGGCAGATATGAGTTGTTGTTTAGCAACATCTGGAGAGCCAAAAGTTCCCCACATCTGGCATTGTGGACACAGATTAGTCGCTGACACTGAGTTGTTCGGTGTGGGACTGTGTTTGACATACCCATCTGAAAAAATTATTCTCTCTAGATTAGCAATACATAATGAATCCAGCTCACAGACACTTCCACTCTCCCTTATGCCACATCTTATTGACATTCTTACAAAGCCGGCTGTGTAGAGTAGGGCTGGTGACCCAATATAGGTTCATGTTTCTGGGCAGGCAAAAGTATTTCATCTGGCTGAGAAATGGCTCAGGTGCAGCATTTGTGAATGCAATTCCAATTCCCCTTCCCCAAAAGAAATGCAGAGAGGAGTTGCATGTGACTGATTTGCTGAAAACTGTTGTTGCCTTCATTCCTCCACTACATAAATCCCATCATTCGCTCAGATATGTATGAACTGGGCCACAACATTAGGACAAAATATGCCTCCCTTTTTATGTTACATTACAAAGCTCACATGTCAGCCCTTTCTGTCAGTTTTCAACCACCGTGTTTTTATCTTCATGCAAGTAGTTTCTGAATAACCATCCCCATCCTTTTTGCTGTTGGAGTTAGACAAAAGGCTGCTCAGCATAAATAAGATTACTGAGTTCTAAGGAGCTGAACCACAATGTATTTTGCACAACACATGTGAAATTAGACTACTGTATTCATAGTGCTTTGTGTCTTCTGCCATGTCTGAAAATACTTCTAATAAACTACAGTGGTGCCCCGCAAGACGAATGCCTCGCAAGACGAAAAACTCGCTAGACGAAAGGGTTTTGTGGTTTTTGAGCTGCTTCGCAAGACGAATTTCCCTATGGGCTTGCTTGTTTTTTGCAAGTTTGTTTCCTTTTTCTTAACACCCTTAATACAGTTGCAACTTGACTTCGAGGAGCAACTCATAGAACGCGGTGTGGTAGCCTTTTTTGAGGTTTTGGGCGATTTTTGAAGCTTTTCCAAAACTTTTCCGACGCCGTGCTTCGCAAGACGAAAAATTCGCTAGACGAAAAAACTCACGGAATGAATTAATTTCGTCTTGCGAGGCACCACTGTACTATTGCAATGCTGAGGGATATGGAGGAATCTATATAGAGTGTTCAGCAATTCAGAGATTCAAATGACCTGAGAATACAAATACTGTAAAGTAAGATGCCCGATTAGAGCACTGCATCTCTGGCTGACATTTATTAATGATGTCAAGCATTATTTAGAAGATATATTGAAAAAGCTATAGTAACATTTCTAGTCTTTTAGTATTAAGCTTTTATTCTTATTTTTGTGCATTCTCTGAGGTCTCTCTAACCAAATTTCAATAACAAAAGCATCCCATATTTAAATCAGCTCATAACTTTGATTGTGATTTAAAATTTAAATTTAAATTATTAAAAATATATGGAGCAGCTTTGAAGGGCATGACATTTAGAATATTAAAGAGCTGCTTAAAATATGTGGCTCCAGTGTTTTAAGGTATTTGAGAAATCTCATGCCTGTTTGTATCTTAGTATCTTAACCACATGTAGCCAGAAGATAGAAATGAAGTCTGTTTCAAAAGGGAGAAGAGGGCATCATGGAGAGAATAAAGAGGAAGGGGAGTGGTCAGATCTTCTGCAGGGCCAAAGGGCACCTTTCTGTCAGTAGTATAGACCAATACATTTACTCTAGATATTTCTGGGTCCACCATAACTCCTTCCCATGGTGGGAGTGGATTAAAGTGGATTAAAACCTGCATGTACCTTGATTTTTTTGGATGTTGTCCACATCACATTCTTCCCATCCAACTAGCAACCCATAGTTTTATAACAGTAAGCTCTGATTTTGCCAGTGACACCTTAGCCCCTAATTTGGTGTTTTGGTCATTGCTAGACTCTGGGGTCATGATTCCTAGGAGTCTAAAAGGTTCCTGTGTTCTGAAACCCAATGCATAAAGTGGTATGCATTCCATCAACCAGCCTTTTTCAAAAAAATACCACCAATGTGCCTTTCTTCACCATATGCACCAACATGGTGAAGCAGTATATTTTTATTGTCTGTAGCAGCAAAAATAAACATTACTGTGGTATACTTTTTAAAGAGACTGTCCGATTAGTGAGCAACGAGCTTTCGCTGGCATCTGTATGCTTTAGCAGATGTATGAAATAGAATGTGAATGTATATATTCAGCAGCAAAAATGTTTAAAGTGTTGGGTTAGAATAGGACAGTTTTAATGTTGTAACCTGAAGGACTCGGTGATCATTTTCAATGGACGTGAGATAGCAAGATTATTAACAGTACAAATTGAAGCTCAGTTTTGTATACCTATTTTAACATTTCCGTACATCTTAACGTTTTGTGAGATAGGTGTCTTCTCTTAAATTTCCGCATGTTGCTGGTGATACCTTTTTCCCTACCTTTTTCTTTCAGTTGTGCATTGCTCGCTACAACCTTCTAAGTAGCATCATCTTTGATATTTTCTGTGATCAAGTGTGTCCCACTTTCAGAAAGGGATGCTCAGCAAAGTTTACATGACTTCCACTGTGTCAAATTACTGTGAAACATTTGCTCATATCTGTGAGAGCAGCACAGGGACAGACAATTCAGTTCTTGATAGATGGTCTGGCTGTTACACTAGTGAGAACAGTTTTGATAATCTGGATGAAGTGACTCTGGGTAATTCATGTAACAGAAGAGAAGGGGAAGCACACATTTCTTTTAAATCACCGAAGAAAAATTCAGGGGTTGTTTTTTTAGTCCAAAGTGAGAGGCAAACCAGACAGATTCCACCAATATGCATTTATTTACTAGAGAATTTTATTTACTAGAGTTTTTTTTCTGTGAGATTAGAAAGGTTTAGCTACCCATGCACTATATCTTTTTACATGGGATGTCTTCATACTGAATTCATACTGAATTATCCAATGAGACTTCCTTGTTTTAAGCAGAAAGGGAGAAGAAGACTGCTCATGGTGTCCTTTTATGATCAGAGGGGAAATGATATTATCCAAGCCCCTCTTGCACAATTTCAATGGAACGTCGTTCCTTCCTCCTGGAAATAATCATGTTCTAGAATGCTAATCACAACTGTGCAAGGTTTAGCCTGGCCAGGCAGGCACTTTTCACAACCTCATGAGTCTCCTGGTTGAAGGGTGATTGACTGTACAGCTGTGGGTTCATCTGCTTTGGCATCCACAGAATTCCCTCCTCTCGCTGGATTTTGCACCAAAGTCAGCTTTCTCATAAGAGAGGCAGTTCTGCTCACAGGTGGGAGGCTTATGTGTTCTGCTTGGTGATAGTTCCAACATCTGGCCATCTGCAGGCTTCACTCTTGCAATATAAGGCTCAGCTTTTGCTAGATGTCTGATTCAGTCCCAACTTTTACCAAAATGCTTACCCCAGACCTCTGTGCACTGAAGTCCTTTTGTAAAACAAGAGAAGGGATTGGGAAATTTGTCTGTGAAGAATTTTAAGGAAACCAGAATATAACCTTAAAGCTTAAAAATGCACGTTTGCTTTTATTGTTCATTTCTTTTTGTGTTGTACAGTAAGCAACTGTGCAATTGTGTGTGAAGGGTAGAATGTAATTTTGGCTTGTATGTGTGTGTTACATCTACATCTTTAATCCTCAGGTCCAGGTTCTTCGGAATGCTGGAGAAGAGGTGACCCTAACTGTATCCTTTCTCAAAAGAGCACCTGCGTTTCTCAAACTGCCCCTCAACGAAGACTGTGCATGTAAGTATTAACTGTTATTTTTATAAACAACAACAACCACAACCCAAACAAACCCAAGTCTGAATCTATCATAGGAGCCCCAGAGCCACTTCAAATTACTACTTTTTAAGCCTGCTTCTGTGAATTGCCCTGCCTTTCTTAATTTACAAATCATAGTTTGGTTTTTGTTTGCTTATTTTTGCTGAGAATTGTATGAGTTTTTCCCTAGAGCTGATTTTGAGTGTTCCATTTTAAACCTTTGCTTTAGAGATGATGTTATGCTCTCAACTGATTACAACTTGCTTTGAGTGCTATTAAAGTTATTTGACTTAACGATAATTTGTCCAGAGTATTTGCATTTCATTTCTAGATTAATACATAATGGCAGAGATTTGGAGAAGGATTGGCATTTCCCCCCTAACTTGGCAATTGAGAGTGAATATATCTGTCTTGAGGACTTTTCATTTTAAATTGCAGTCATGGGCTTGAACAGATTGCTCTGCTTTAAGTGAAGATTAATGGAGTCCATAGTGATCAGTATTTTGTTTTTGTTCAACCATTTAAACTGATTAGTCTTATTGGGAAATAGCAGAAATGGAGAGACAGCTGTCTTCCTTCTATAATTTTAATAAATTGTAGGGACTAGTACATAGTCTGAGATGGCTCTGTCTGTGTTCTATAGTTGCCCTGTGAAGATTATCACCAGGGTTTCCCTCAGCCTTTTAATTAAGAAAAGGAAAATATTGTTTTAAAAAAGCTTCTGAAATGAATTCAAATAGCCTCCTACCCATTAAATAATTCCCATTGCATTATATTCATTTATTTTCAAATGTTGATTAACTTGTTGAAAGTGTTCTCATTTCTATCATTATACCAGTTTCTCCTTTATTCATACTAATGAAGATATTTTATATTCATTTGATATTATCAAAACAATTCACTCCTTTCAAGTTTCAAAAATACTACATGTACACAGTAGAATTTGCATACCTACTTTATTTTTTACAGGCAGAAGACTATTTGGGGGTGGTGAAGTAATGTAGGGTCACCACAGTTATTTGCTTCAGAATTTATAAATCGCTCTACTTTCATAGAATACCTGGGTGGTGTATCGAAATAGAATGTAAAAGATAATGCAGATCATAAAACAGTGTTGACATTTATAAATCTGTACCCTGATGGCAATTTTCAAATAGGGAAAACATCTTGTTATTACAAGTCTGTAAGATTACTTTGCATGGCAAAGAACTCCCCATCCCTTCAGTCATCTTTGATGATCTTCATATGCATGGTGGTTTTTGAGAGCTGATGCATTTAGTATCCCTGTAATACACATTAAAACACCCTCTGTAGCAGAGGCAACAGCAGAGCCCTATGTGTGGCTGAATTGTAACTACTGTATGACAAAACCAATGTCAGTTTTGATTATGAAGTGTGCGTAGTTCAGTAAGCTGTGATACACTTTTGTATGTATTTATGTTTTTATTAGGCATTCCTAGTGATCAAAGCAGTGGTACTTCATCGCCTCTGTGTGATAGTGGTTTACATCTTAACTACCATCCCAATAATACGGTAAGAAATGTTGTTGTTTTTTTACCTTGCTGCCAAAAATATGAAAATTTACCACACATGACTGTTAACTGAGAAGTTTACACAATCTATGAGCATGCTGGGAATATACCTGTTTCAATGTTAGGTAGACTCCATAGAAGCAAAGTGTACTGTAAAAACCCTTTTCTCATTACGCAGCTATAGGTGGGGGAACTTTGTGCTAACTCCTGGTTTAGTAATGAAATGAAATCAGACAAAGACCACAACTGACAAGCGGATTTAGATACTCCATTATTTTTGCTTCATTTAAGTCTTATTAAAATGGAATAAAAATTCTATAAAGAACCTATGGATCCCAGTATGATTTTGTCATAAATTACCTGGAAACCTAGAGAGCTTGGAACCTGCCACAAACCTCTTCGCATTAAGTACGTTTTCCCCAGTGTCCATGTTCCCTCAGTGGTGGTGGGTTCAGTAAGGACTGACCACATCGCTGAGCAGTGCTTCTGAAGCATCTGAACTTCTAGGTAACTAAAACTGGCATTGCTACCTACCTGTGCCCCATCACAAACTGGATAGGATACTGAGTACAGTCACTTTCTTAAAGAAAGTAACGCAGAGTGAAATGATGGTGGGGGTCCCATCCAGTGTGTTCTCTGTTATGTCACTAGGAGAATGCCAGGACCTAATAATTTATTTTGGACATACAGCATTTATTTGGCTTTCTTTTCCCCCTCAGAATTAATTCTAAATTGGATGTGGGTTGGAGGAGTGTTCGCTCATCGCTATTTTGGCTTGCAATTCAAATTATCTTAGTGAACCCACACTAAATTTTAATTATGTTTTCCCCTGGACAATTCAATTTTACTACTACATCCAAACCGGAACAAGGTCTGATTTCAAAAAACTTCCAAACAAATTGGAAACAAAGGTAAGTTTGTGTGTTGTAAAAAAAGGTATCAGCACCGACTCTCATGGAAGAAGCTTTTTTGTTCTTTGTTTGAACATCACTTAGCAATACATCATAGGTGCTGACAGACCCAGAGGCTCAAATAAACACCTGAAATGTTGCAGCATTATTCTGTAGTCTCCTGTCTCTGGAACCAGCTAGAAAGATTCCATCAAGAACATTTTGACACTTCTTGCTTCTGCGGAGGCTACAAATACTTCACTATTAGTGTTTCTTACAACCCTTGTAATATTTCCCCCCTTTCATGTCTGCATGACCTCAAAATGTTTGAAATAAAATGTTGTTTTAAATGTCAGCCTATCCTGTTGGGGTGCTTGTTTTTCTTACCACAAGTTTGCCTCTTTTGCCACTATAATATCCATAGAAATGAACACATGAAGAAAGGTAAAAGCACCTTCTGGATAGAGGGGCATGAGAGTTATTCCCTTTATCGGTGATGTGAGCCAGAGCTCTGTTGCATGAGTGGTTTGTTTTTCTTTACTTCCTTTGGCAATAACGATGGTGAAGGCTTATTCTATTCATTGCAGATTCTAGGATAGGTCTATCCTCAACAGCTGAATTCCTTAGGAAGGATATAGATATAATGCTCATTACACTGGTGTCTCTAGAAACACCCCTTCACTTTCTCCTTTTTGAGTATATGGTGCCCATTGAATAAAACCAGCCCTTTCTTCCTTATATTTGATGGCTTCACTTACGAGCATCCTGCAGGATGTGGTATACTATATAGTTCTCTCTTTGTATTGAAGGTAGAGATTAATGTTACCCTTCCCAGAGAACCTTACAAAATAAAACCTTTCCTGCTATACATATCCCACTTGTTGTAGTGATGAGCATTTTGCAACTAGCCAGTTCGGAAGATTTTCACTGAGTGATCTTGGACCAACCACAGACTCTCAGCCTATCTCACAGGGTTGTTTTCGCGATAAAATGGGGAGAAAGAGGACTATGAAACCACCTCAAGCTCTGTGGTGGAAAGATGGCAGAGAAATGTAATTTAATATATAAATGAGGTACTGTTTATTGTAGCTGCTGATGGTAACGCCAAAACATCAAAGGTGTTTGAAATATTTTTCAGGACACACTTTCATGTTCTTCATGGCCTACTTCTCCAGGGCTTAGGTGGGAGAAGAGGTGGTGTGATCTCCGATTAATCCCGCTGCTTCACTCCCGGTTTTCCCAGTATCTCCCAGGGTCAGATATGTGCAGGTGAGTAGATAAAGGAAATATTTTCTCCATATACTGGAGAATGCCAGTTGTAATTTTTGAAGTGAAGGGTCTGAGAAGGAGAGGTGCCCTCAAACTACCAGATCATTTTTTTACCATCGTTAGAGAAAGAAAGGCATTTTTTTACTAATAAGGAAAAATAGATGTTATGTTAGCTGGGGCTGTAAAACACAGTTAGTGCTAGAAACTAATATGATTAATACTCTAAGGTACAACTTTCCCCGAAGTTCTAGATATCACAGAAGGAGAGAGTCTTACTATTTACAAAAGGGAAAAAAACAAAAAACCCTCAGCAATATTAAGTAGAATGGGATTTTTTTCCTAAGTCATAGAGTAGAGCTATTGAGTATGACTTAGTTGGTTAAAATCCAATTTTAGCTAAGTAAATTAAAACCTGTTGGTACTCAGGCGGAGCATGTTGATTACTTCTAGATGGAAATGTAGCTCTTTCTCAAGTTGTGCATGAGCCAAAGAATATAACTAAGAGACTTTTTGCATGACTACAAAACCCTTATAAGACATGTAGAGGCACTGATTGCTTGAAGGAATTTCACATCCAAATCTCCATGCCTAGAGAAGCTAACAATCAGTTAAAATGCCTAGTATCAGTCAGCCATGATCTTTTCTTCAAAAGCTAGACTCGACACTAGGACTAGAGTCTCCATGACAAACTATTCAGTGTTTTCCTGTGCTCTAACCCAGGAATACTTTATTAGGAGTAGTGGCACTGTGTACCTAGCTTCCTGGAGGTGGTATCTCTGCCACTTAATGAGACAGGGAAGGGCAAGGCTGTGTGGAGGTTGACGTGATAAAGGCACCCCTATGTATCCAAACCTGTGGTCCCAGCAGGGCACCTGCACAGCACCAATCCTCCTGCCAGGTGTGTGACACTGCCCTTCCTGCTTTGTTCTATGTCGCTAGGCTGGAAAATGTTTTTAGTTGACTCTGGTTAGACAAAGGAAGGTAGGGTGGGATGGGCCAAATTCATATTGGCAAAGGTATGTGTTTATTTGCAGGCTTCTAATGGACAAGGAAATCAGAAATCAATATGCTGATCTCTTTTTCTCAACCTGCAAATCCCTATGAAAAAATCTGTGTGGTCCACCCTCTACCCCACAGTGTTAAAGTGGAAGGATTGTTACAGCTGATGTAAAATGCACTGGACCAACCTGAACCAGAGAATAATATGCCCTGTGCTGAAATTTTTCTTTTAAAAAAATAAATCAGATCAACCTTCTATCAAAATTTGTCTGACTTTAAGTGACCCAGATGTAATGGATAGAAGATTGATTTCGAACGAACTGCAGCTACAATTCCCACATTTCTCATGTCTAATCTCAGTCATATATTCATCATGAATAAATAGACCTGTTGTACAATTTCCAGTCCACACTCAGGAGATGGTTTTAGGGCATGAAATATCATTGTGCTCCCGTGTTTCTTAAGCCACTCAGACCCATGTACTTTCTGGAGGAAATTGGGCCCTTACTGCTTCAGCATTTCAAAGGTTTTTATAGGCTTGATAATTATCTGTCATTTGGATGTAGTAAATCAGTCCACAGAGCATTACGGCAGATAAGTCAGCTGTGCAGAATAGCAGACACAGAATGCTTGGATGCCCTCCCCTCATATTGATAAATACATTGCACACATTCATTGTGTTTAGGTTATGTCCAAATGTTGGGAAAGTGCAATGTGAAAATCATTAAAGTTATGTGGATCAATTCTGAGTTCTCAACCCTTCACCTAATTAGTTTTTGAAGCAGATCATATTTGAATTTTCATTAAAAATCTATAATTTAGCGGAGCATGCCAATATAGAATATTATGCTTTAGTGCTTTTATAGAATATGGGGAGGGGGGACTCTTAAGAAAGTTATGATAGATTTTATTACAAAGTCTTGTTCTTTATTTTATTATTTAAAAAGTTCCAAAATATCTTTTTAGTCTTCTCATTGAAAGTATTTTCCCTTTTATTTATTCTAGCTCTGAAAATTTAGTGTTGATGTAGCTTCTGTAGTTATAAACCTGGGTTACTAGTGATCTGTTCCACAATTAGGGAGGATGTATATGCTGTGTCCAGATCTGTAGAACCTTTCTTTGTTTTTTTGCACAGATTCCTTCCAATAAGTCACCCATTGCTTTTGGAATTGCAGATGTGAAGCCACTGTTGTCTTCTTCCACGATAGTTGTCCTTTATAATGCACTTAGGCTGCCGTTCTATTTACACATACCTGGGGCGTAAATCTATTTGAACTCAATGGGGTTTGCATTTGAGTAGATGCTTAGGAATGCTTTGTGGCACCAATGGTGTGAATTTGCCAGTGCCTCCATTCTTTTAGTGCATTAAATCAGGGAAGGAGAACCTATGGCACTCCAAATGTTGTTGAAGTCAAAATTCCATCAGCCTCAAATAACATGGGATGATGGAAGTTGTAGTTCAGCAATACTGGGATGGACTCAGGCTCCCCATTATACATCAAGAATAATGTTTACATTTCTTTAATCAATTAGTCAATCAATCAATCAATCAATCAATCAGTCAGTCAGTCAATCAATCACCCTTCAATTATGTTCCTAGGGCAGTTTATATAAAAATACAATTAAAAATGTAGCCAGATACGGATAAGCTCCTTACCAACTATATATCATTCTTGTCTAATGAGCAATTCCATATGGTGGGAGGTTGCCAAAATGAATTCTTTGCTTCTGAAAACACACCAATTATTATCCTAGCTCCTGTAGAAGCTAAATGATGCATCTGTTCTTGTTTTGGGGGATACAGTGGATGCCATATTGAAATAATGAAATTCTCCAAGGTGGAGATGAATGACTCGGATCCAGAATCAGCATGGTCAAAATATGTGGGGGGTAAAGCTGAAGAGCTATGTGCCACGAATTGCAAATTGCAGCTTGTGCAATCTGCCAGGCTACTACCTTTTCAAGCTTTGCGCCCTGAGCAGATAGCCCAGTGTGAGCAATCTGCATTCAGTTGTTCTGTGGGTTTTGCCAAGATTTATCTGGAGATGTGCCATATACAAAAGCTAAATATAGAAGAGAATGACTCATAAAATAGGGAAATCAGTAGCAGTTCAATGGCTGACTTTTATTGTGGGGCAAGGGTAGGTAGAGGGGAGTGATTTCGAAGCTTTTTGACAAGTATTATGAAGTTGGTAATGTCGGAGTAGGTGCACTTGTCTCCTGACCTAATCTATTACGATGTGTCCATAGGCAAAATGCATTTCAAGTAATCGCTGTGGATGGCATTTGCAGTGGAATAATTCAGTGTCTCTCGGCTGAAGACTGCATTGACTGGCTACAAGCAATAGCAACGAATATTTCCAACCTCACAAAGCACAATGTAAGTATGCCTCTAAGTTAGTTCATCAGATTTCCCAGTTACATTTGATCCTGACTGTCATAAAGGCCTCTTGGGTTTACGCACAGAATTATCTGTGCATAAACTATGCTTGAAGCTTCCCCAGAGAAGTGAACTCAAGTCTGTCATCAGCTCAGAATTTTGAAAGCTTCTTGAAAGGGGAATTATTTTTTCCTCGTGGCTACATAGTCCACTTCATGGCTATCAGTATTATTTCCTTTCCCCCCCGATATCCACCGACAGAACTAGAAAGAAAAGTAGAGAAGGTACAGTGCTTCCAAGATATGCAGGCTTTCAGCATTCCTATTCTGATACCCAAGATCATGGAAAAGCTCTGTGTTACCCCTCTCCCAACAGCCTACCCCATTCACATAGTAACACAGTTAGATATCAGGTTCAAATCCCATCTTCTCCAGAGAGCTCACATGGTCACCTTAAGCCACGGGTCAGCAAACTTTCTCAGGAGGGGGCTGGTCCACTGTCCCTCAGACCTTGTGGGGGGCCGGACCCACCGCCTCCCAAAAGCACCCCCCTTCCGAAAGACACCCCCCCCGCCTATGCCAATCACGCTGCAGCCGCCAACACTGTCTTGTCTTCGGCAATGAGCCAAAGGGGCACAGAGCCCAAACCGCTGGCCTGGGTGGCAGAGGCAGCCTCCACGCTGCTGCCACTTCCTTTCCGTTTGGCCGCTTCCTCCTGCTCGGCTGCCTCAGCAGTAAGGAAGGGGCAGCACCCAGATGCCTCTGGCCTGGGCAGCCTCCGTGCCACAGCCACTTCCTCCCACTCAGCTGCCTCAGCAGGAATGAAGGGGCGGCACCCAGTGTGGCTTCTAATTGGCTGCAGGAGCTTCCGTCACAGAAGTAAGTCTCTATGCGGTGAGGTCTCTGCACCACGTCTGTTTAGCGTGGGGACTGACTGAGTGGGCAGCAGGGTCTGCAAGGTTTGTGGGCCAGATTAACGAGTCCAGTGGGCCGTAGTTTGATGAACTCTGCCTTAAGCCAGTTACAGTCTCTCAGCCTTATCTGCCTACCTTCCTCACAGGCTTGTTGTGAGGGGGAAAATATGCAGGAGAAGGGATCATGTAAACACTTTCATCTTCAACCGATAAATGGCCCTTTAAATTGTGTTGTAAATACAAACCCTGCCCGGTTTAGTTTCATTTGAGTGCATCTGATGCTTGCTGCAAGTGGGGCTTGCTTTCAGCACTGAATGTAAGCCCAGCTTTTGGCGGGGAAAGTTGCATCAGATTCTTCTTTTGCAACCATGGTTTGAAAGGATCAGGACTACAGTTAAGTGCTCTCCTAATGCTTCCTGTGGAATGTGATCATGTGGCATCAGGTGACTGACAGCATGCACACCTATTAAAAATGGCCCCTGGAAAGTTGGCCAGTTCTGAATCTAGAAGATGTTAAAAATAAAAAAGCATTTTGCAGAATGTTCATTCATGCTCTAATGGCTACAATTCCTCTTCCTACTTCCAACCTCACTGCAATATCTGGGGTCTTCCTTCTCCCAAACTGCCTTCTGTGTTTTGCCTTCTGCCCCAGTTGGACTTGTCCCAGATTTAAAAAGCTGAATCTTAGAGACCGAACAAATTGTGTGAAGTATTTATATGCTACAGTTCCTTCTGATTATATAATCTCAGTGGCGATGGTGATGATGATTTTAGGCAACCTTGCATATCAATCTATAATATTCCTAGCTGGAATTCCTGACTGATACTATTCTGTGTCTGTTCCCACCAGCACCAATTACTCTATCCCCTCTCCTCCCTCTCAACTTTTAAATATTGCCCTACTTTAGTTTAGTTTTGGTATCATATTGAGTTCTCTGAATCTTGCAATATCCTCCACAGGCTTCTAAAATTAATTTTGTTTCTAATGCCGGGAACATACTGAAGAATTTTGTATCTTGTGGAGATTTATATCCAGCTACAGAACCATTCCAGCTGGTGGCAATACTGAATTGGTATTGCAAACTTGAATCTGTCTGCCATCTGTAATGTTCTGTGCCGCACTCACCAATTCCCTCACTATTTATTCATCTTGATAGTGCTGTCACTGCGTATGGCTGTCAGTCTCACGACAGCCTTGACAAATGGGACTATTGCTAACCTTTGTGCTTACTCTATAACTATTTTCTATTACTAATTTTAACTTGTGCTTGGGAATATTTTTGGTATTTCAAGGAGCGATGTTCTTACAGTTGCAGCAAACATTTTAAAGCCAAATTTCAATTGCCTCTGATTAATTGCTTCTGATTAGCACTGTAATTATTGCCACAGAAATAATGATGTTTTAACACATTGCTATTACGTGGCATGTTTTTACAAGATTGTAATGTATACAGCAAATTCATAGCCAGTTAAAGTTCCCCATAGTCTAGGCGGGAAAAGGTGGGGGAGAGGAGTCTATTTTGGTAATGTTATATGGCTTGGCTTAAGCTTCAGCAATCCATGGAATGATTTGAAGTATGGAGTAAGATCCTCTGTTCTGCCCTTCTGAGATGTGTCCTGAATGCCCCAATCCCTCCCACAATTAGCTGTGCCTGGTGTAGTTTTGTCCTGAGCTCTGCAATATACCATGTTGGCTCTTGTATGGCACACAATGCAATGGTCCATAAACAAGTGTAAAGAGATGCACAATGGGGCAAAAACTCCCAACTTCACATAAAGACTGATGGTGCCTGAACTGGTATTGACTGACCAGGAAAGGGAACCTGAGTTTGTGTAGCTCAATGAAAGCTGCTGCGAATAAAGCAAATTCCATGTCAGAAATTGTTAGAAGAGGAATAGTAAATAAAACTGTCATATGATATCATTTTTAAAAATCTATGACAGTTCTGGTCACTGCATCTCAAAAAGGATATTGTAGATCTGGAAAAGGTACAGAAAACAACAATAAAATGCATCTCTCCATCGTGAAAGGTTATAGTATTTGTAGCTTTTTAGGGTAAGAATATGAAAATGTAAAAATAGCCTCAAGGGTCAAACCAATGGCCTCTCTAGTCCAGCATCCTGTTCTCGCAATAGCCAATCAGAATCCTATAAGCAGGATTCAAGCAAAGAGCCCACTCCTCTCCTTTGGTTTGTTGCAACTGGTAGAAGAAGAAAAAGCAATTATGGGAAGAAGGATATGATGAAGGCTTATTAGAGAAAGTGGATAGGTGAAAAGGTGTTCTTCCTCCTGATGCTAGAACCCGAGACCATCCACTGAAGTTGAACAGGAGGAGATTCAGAACAGACACTTGATTACCAGTTGCTGGGGAGAAGCAGCTGTGCTCATGTCCTGCTTGTCAGCTTTCCGTAGGCATTTTTTGGGATACTATGGGAACAGAAGTCTGGGCTAGGTGGGATCCATCATGGCTCTTCTTATGTTATTATGACTCTACTCCTTGTTTCCAAAAATACTAAATAAAAAAATTCCTTCCAGTAGCACCTTAAAGACCAACTAAGTTAGTTCTTGGTATGAGCTTTCGTGTGCATGCACACTTCTTCAGATACACTGAAACAGAAGTTGCCAGATCCTTCTATATAGTGAGTAGGTGGGGTATTACTCAGAAGGATAATACCCCTCCCCACCTTCTCACTATATAGAAGGATCTGGCAACTTCATACCAAGATCTAACTTAGTTGGTCTTTAAGGTGCTACTGGAAGGAATTTTTTTATTTTGACTATGGCAGACCAACACGGCTACCTACCTGTATCCAAAAATACTGTAATACTGTATGCATTACAGAGCCAAAATTAGACTCCGAAGCCAGGGCTGGGTTGCTGTACTAGCAGCAGGCAATTGCTTCATCCCCCCCCCCCCCCCCGATGAAGGGCTGGGACTCTTGTGCACCTCTGCTAGTGCAGCATCTCATACAACTCAGTGATAAGAAAGGAGTCTCAAGTAGTTCTTATATGGCCAATTATTGCGAAATGTCATAAAGCTAAATGCTCATAGTTAATGTCTTGCCAGAATGAAATTACCCCTTCTTTTCTGCGACTGAGTCCCCTAGCTCCCTTAATGTCTTTTTTGTCTGATGGGGAATTGATCTGTAATCTAATCATAATGTTCTTTTAAATGTTAGTCGACAGGAAGAATTGAATATTTGACAGCCTAAGCAGGAATTGAGCGTTCTGCTATACAGGGACATTTAAGGACGAAGAAAAGGACATTTAGCCACAGAGTCACAAGAAAATATAATGTTTATCAACAAAAGAATGCTGCTGGAAATGTCTGTGATTCAACTAACTGAAACAAGACGGCTTCTGGCATACATTAAGCTGAGGTTAACAATTTTTGTGCCACCTCAGTGCAGTGTATAATTTTGCTTGGGTTGCCAATGATTGCAGTGTCACTTGACAAGCTGTGTCAGAATGGCAAAACAGTTACTGAGGATATCTGCAAACATTTAAACAAGCTGAAGTACAGCATATTTTCTGATCTGTATTTGAAATGCGTTCTTATTTGCTCTTGGCAAGAGTGTCAAGATATCTGTCTCTCAGAAAGTAAGTATAAGCTCACTGAGATGCAAAGATGGACTCGCCATGCCTTTGTGGAGCACAGAGAAAACAAATCAAGATAAAGCAGGATAAGAAGAGCCTCAGCTGGTGTGAAAAGTATTGCTTGAAAGCCTTATGGGCCAGCTAATCCAAGGTTAAGCTCTGTAAATCACAGTTTAGTTTGTGTCAGAGAATACTTGTAGCTTGCTGCACAGTCATATCAAGAGATTCTGGCACCAGTTAATGTTGCTCTAAGTTGGTAGCTCTTTGATCCTTGCAGCACAAAGATTGCCAGAAAACAACACAAGGAGCCAGGTGGAATGTTCCTTCCCCTTTCTACACTTTGCAGCTGATTGGCGTCAAAAGATCCTGTTGAGTTTCTGAGAGGTTAACCCTGGAGATGCCTGTCGCTGTGCTTTATATAGCCTGAAAAACTGAAGCCCTGTGCAAGGTGGCAAGAGGATGGGTGACTTGAAACAGCTGCTTTTGGATATGGAGGAGAGGCTGTAAAGAGGGCAGTGGGATGGCAGTAACCACAGAAAATGTAACAAAAAGAAGAGGGACTTTGTATTGGAGGGATATTGCTCTGGTCTAAAGTTCTGCTTTTACATAGCATTTCATGATCACAGCCATTTAAAGGACATCTTAGGGCCCCATTGCCAGTGGGAGCACCCACAGGGGGTATTTTCATCAATGTTTGGACCCCAGTGTAGGCACCATAATGATCACAGAAGATGTCATGAGTGTACCTCTCTTAGTGACTTCTCATTGTTCCACATGGAAGACCATTGGATGACTTGGTGGTGACTCAGTTCTTCCAGATTTCCTTGCATGGGATTCTGTTTACTGTTTTGGCTTACAGTAACTCTGGGGTGAAACAACATTTGCAGCATTGTTTCCCAGTAGGAACTGCGAAACTTTCAGCACACCTTGTGATCCCCAGTGAGAAAAATATGCTGTCTTTGTGTCACTTCTCTTAAGCAGAGGAGGCCTCATCTCTCTTTTCAAAGTTGCAGTTTCTCCCACCATCTGTTGAGATATTGGGACAGAATAGCCATGGCAGAAGCCTGGCCCTTCCACAGTTTATTTTAAACACTGAAAAGCCCCACACATTACAGGTCATTCAAAACGAAAGATTGGCTAGATTTTTTTTAAAAAAAACGATTGTTATTAAAGATTTCTTAGTTTACAAAAATATGTACATTGTCTCTTTTTTCAAGTTGCGTTTTCTACAGATCACTTTCATTTGTTGTGAGACATTACTGTTACATACAGTGTTAGGTTAGGAAGAAAAGAGGGAGAAAAAGGGGGAGTGGGAGTGGGGTGGGATCAGGTGACAATGCTTCTACTCTTCTACTTAGTGTATGTGTGGGGTTTTGTGTCGGCGCCACTTTTACGGGACTATTCACTTGTTGTATTTACTTGGTGGTTAGAGAGGTTGGGGGTAGCTTAGGGTGCAGTTGGTTGTCTTTGGTTGGCTGTAGTGAGATTTGTTTTTGTGTGTGAGTGGGGTATGTGTATGTGTTTTTGGATCAGGTTAGCTAGATTGATTCGTATGCTGTCGGCAGATTCTTCTTGTTGTCTTGTTGAGCTGTGTATGTGATAAAGAGGAACCATACCAGGGTGAAGGCATCTTCTATTTGTCCCCATGTCAGTTTCAGTTTATTGCTTAGTTTTTCTAATAAGGCTGTTTTCCATACTATTTGATACCATTGGTCCATGCTTACTCCTGACAGGTCTCTCCAGTGTCTGGCTATGATGCTTCTGGCTGCTGAGAGTAGGTGGGTTATCAGCTCTTTATGATGTGAGTGGGCATTATTATCTTGGAAGTTGTTTAGTGGAACCAGTTCTGGGGTGACTTCTAATACTTGCTTAGTTACTTTGCATATTTCTTGTATGATTGATGCCTTGATTGAAGGCTGCAGCCCATGCACTGGTAAGCTAGAGATTTGATTACTGCAACACACCCTAAATGGGGCTTCCCTTGGGTCTGATCCAGACACTTCAGTCCATGCAAAATGCTGTGGCTAGACTGGTGATGGGAACAGACTACCACAAACACATGACACTGGTGTCAGGGATCTTTAGCTGAGATTCCTGCATAGCAGGGGGTGGATTAGATGATCCCTTCCAACTCTACAATTCTATTATTCTGAAAGTGAAAGTTTTTAAAGAATGCACACACACATGTATAGACACACACAGTATACAGTCAAACCTCGGTTTTCAAACGTCTCGGCTGTCGAACATTTCAGAAGCCGAACGCCGAAAACCTGGAAGTGAATGCTTCCATTTTTGAACATGCCTCAGAAGTTGAACGGCTTCCAAGGCGTGTTTCTCCATTTTTTCAATTGATTTTGTTGACCGGCAATTGCGCCTCGGTTGTCAACCGTTTTGAAAGTCGAACGGTCTTCCAGAACAGATTACGTTCGACAACTGAGGTTCCACTGTACACACAAAAATATAATCTGTCTCCATATCCCAGATAATCTTGGAGTAACTCACAATTTAAATTCATAAACTTGCAAGCAGGGAAGAAGCAACCAACTCAACTCCATTAACTGCAACAGTTCAAATTGGTGCCTGTGCTGCAGCAGCTATAAGCTTGACCTGTGTGGGTCAAGTCATAGGGGGAGCTCTAATGTTTCACAGTTGTTTAATAATTAAGGACACAATTATCATTGGGCTCAATCTCAAGCAACACTGGATTTAATTGAAAGAAAATGGGCCTTAACAGCTTGAAGCAGTTCAATCTGTCAGATCAAAAGTGTGTGTGTGTGTGTGTGTGTGTGTGTGTGTGTGTGTGTGTCTTAAGATCTGGTTGAATTCCCAGTTAAATACTAGCTAGTTTAAATAGTTCTCTCTGATAGTGATATGTATTCATAAAATCAGGCAATATAGTCAGATTAGTGACACTGGGAATCTTGCCCAGGCAAGGTTCTGAAGCTCCTTTCTCCCATATTGAACAAGTGTTCAAAGAGAACCTTGCTGTGCATTGCCTGTACTGCCTACTTCTGTTCTGGTTTTAGGGTTCCTTGTAAAAGAACTTTGCTTAAGGGAATGGCTTCACCTTTCTATTTTGTTTCTAAGTTGTTCAATATGCCTAACAAATCCATAAAAAACCTTGAAAACAACAAAGCGTAGAGGCACTGAATGGTTTAAGCACTTGTAACTTGTAAAGAAATCTGAAATGCCTTTAAGATTAAACATTCAACTATGATAAATTATCAGTGCAATGTGAAAAGTGCTCTCCTAGAAGTGAGAGGAAAGCAGTTTCAGAAAATTAGAGGTAAACAGATGTGCATTTGATCAGTCTAGTAGATCATCTATGAAGCTCTCCAAGCTGCTTGCATTGTTAACATGCAGCAGTTTCTTCATGAAAGTTCCACTTTCATTACAGTGGAGATACGGTATGTAATGATGACAGATGTTTCAGCAGACTGGGGACACTGGCTGCTAGGTGTAATTTATGCAGTGGAACTTTTGAGAGTGTTACTCAAAATTCTGTTTTTAATTTACACTTGCAGTAGGTTGAAGCACATTTTTTTTAAGCATATGCCAGTTTTGTTGTCGTTTCCCTTTGCAAGGGAGCAAATGCATCAGTGGGATGTATTGGCCTCACAGCTATTACAATACAATCAACGTAACTTTATGTTAAATGCTGCTGTTCATGCAGCTCTAAATTATTCATCCCAGGATTTGGAGAAGATGAGTCGTGTTGATGTGTGTGTGTGTGTGTGTGTGTTTAAAAAAATTTAATATTTCTCAGCACGGAATTCCTTTGCATCTTCAATCATTTAGCTTAAGGAAAGTGAGCTATTGCAAGCCAGCGGCATTACTGTGTGGGAGGTGAGTATCTTCTTAACTCTGTGTGAGATATTTCAGTCAAATTTCCAGCAATAGCTTAAGTTTACACAGTAGTCAAAAATAAGGGGTGGTATCTAATTGGTGTCCCTCTACTGATAGAAGGTATCTGTTTGGCTTGAACAGAAATTGAATCAAGTTTTGATCACTCCTTGCAGCACCAAAATCTGCTGTTGAAATACTCTGACCCTCTGGAGCAAATCTGGGCAGATTAGCAGGCAGTGAAATCTTTGAAAATTGCCTCCCTCCTAGGGAGGCAAGATGCCTTGAGTCAGCAAAGGGACACCAATTGGATAATTCCCAATGATGGGTGTCTTGGGGAAGTAAAAATACTGCTCACATATGCTAAACCTCAGAATCAGAGTTAGGACTTGATTTTAGGGAATAATTGCCATGCTCATTATTCTGTCTCGCATAGAAAGCATTACAAAGCGTGTTCTCACTAGCAGAGAGCACGTGTTGTGGTTGGGGAGCAGGCCACCATCATGACTAGGCAAATTTGGGGAACCCAAGCCGGTAAAGGGTTAATTGGGTTGCTGGGGATTTTTGTATGTTGCTAATTTGGAGGAGGGGTCAGAGTCTATAAATTGAGGAGTTAGACTAGGGGACGCCCTCTTGGCCATTTTGCATCGGATCACCCGCCCCCCTCCCTTTTTATAGGGTGGTTCTTGGGTTCATTTGACCTTGCTATGCCTGTCATGGGGTCGTTCGTCTTTGAGCGGGGGCCTGGTAGGAATTTTGCCATTTGGCTGATTGGCTGTTGCCATTTGGTTTTTGCCTACTGCGTAGCAAATCGTCACAACTTGTAAGGTTGGCGGTTAGGCATTGGTTAAATTGGTGCTTGGAGGGGTAAGGTGCCTATCCCTCCAAATGATGCGAATGGGAATTCCGTTAAAGGAATCCAGGGGCTTGCCATTCTTTCGTCCTTGTCCGTGGTGCCGGGCTTGGGCCGTGCAAGCCCCACCGGAACATGAGGGTAAGAGGTGTTGGACTCAGTTCCCAGCCTCATTTCTCCCCAATACTTGTTTCCCACGCTGGCTTCCTGTGGTGCCCGGAA
Organism: Podarcis bocagei; assembly: GCF_964188305.1. Lineage (NCBI taxonomy): Eukaryota > Metazoa > Chordata > Lepidosauria > Squamata > Lacertidae > Podarcis > Podarcis bocagei. The sequence continues at coordinate 52,265,437 of NC_138133.1, forward strand.
GTTTCAGCTCTGTCCTCGGGGGCAAGGACAGATAGTCATAACCAATGCCTAAGCAACCACTCACATTTTCTGTATTTGAATAAAGTTGTGGCCAAAATTATGCCAAAAACCTTAAACAAAAATTAACGTGTGCTGTGTGAATTTTTGGGGGGTGGCACTGCGGAACTCAACACGCAACTGAAAAAAAACAATTATGACAACTATTTAATTTTAAGATGTCTTTTCAGCAACACTTTGGTGACTGATAGCCACTTCACTCCAGGTGCTGCTGTGATGGGAACTCCAGGTAGCTCATTCAGGACTTATCCACACCTACTTTTTGCCCTGTGCTTTCTAGGCACAAGTTCATGCTTTCAAGCTCTGTGTCCAGACTCTCTTTTATACCTCAGAGCTTTCCCCATGAAAACCTGTTCTTTAAAACTGAAGTGCAACAAATGGGAATTTGGGTTTTTTGTGGATTGCAGTTTGCTCCAGTTCAGCGGTTTTCTCAGGGAAAGCTCCAGAACAAAAAAAGAGCACTCGGACACAGAGCTTGGAAGTGTAGACAGTGGAAAACTTACCTGGAAAACGCAGAGGAAAGGTAAGTGTGGAGAAGCCCTCCATTTATCAACACTGTCAGGGCAGGTAGTCACAGACCCTCAGAGAGAGACAAAAGCAGTTTACAGCTGCTGTTGAAAGAAACTAAGCATTTGTCACTTGCAGTTGCCACATAGCCTGATAAAGAAAGGTCTCCTCACTTTATCATTGGGCAAAAATAGTAGCATGATATTTTCAGGGTCATTTTAATGGCAGCCGCTGGAAACAGAAAGGAAAAGATTGTCAAAAAATTGTACAGTGGTACCTCGGGTTAAGAACTTAATTAGTTCTGGAGGTCTGTTCTTAACCTGAAACTGTTCTTAACCTGAGGTACCACTTTAGCTAATGGGGCCTCCTGCTGCCGCTGCACCGCTGCTGCACGCTTTCTGTTCTCATTCTAAAGCAAAGTTCTTAACCCGAGGTAATATTTCTGGGTTACGGGAGTCTGTAACCTGAAGCATATGTAACCTAAAGCATATGTAACCCGAGGTACCACTGTAGTTAAAATCATCATTTGTTTTATTTCAAGATTTTAAGAGACACATTTTCACACACACACCCCACATGCATATATTGGCATTAGTCTGTTTAATTAAAAAGGAATTACAGGAGATTTGCTCATTTTACTCCCTCATTTAATCTATTACAGAACACAAGCAGTAGCTGTTTGTGTAGTTTTCTGAAAAGTGAAGATATCCCATCTTTGGGAATTTTAAAGAAGAAATAAGCTGCTGTTGTTTTTATCGCCATGATAGGGCCTGAAATGTGTTCTTTAAAAACTTTTGCTGTATCTTTGTGAATACAGTAAAGCCACCAATACAATAGATTTTTATCATACCTTTTTTTGCTTCTTGATGCTTCTTCCTTTTGTGAAATACTTAACTTCTGCCATCCTGTTATTTTTTTCCTCTTTTGTGAGTACTAAAAGTTTTCAAATGTACTTGAAGAACAAATAATATGGTGATATGTTCACTACTGGTTATTAACCAGAGAGTGATCTTGAATGGAGGAGGTTGCTGATGTGAAACAACCATAATAATGCTATCGACTTAATCCTGCTGGTGCCTAAGGTCTTTCTAATAGGATAATAAAACTGGAAAGGTGCTTTGGTTTCACTTTATACCTTCATTCTGGCACAATAAAACCCGTGTTGCAACTCAGCACCAAATGACAGGGCAGATGCCCTCAATGTGGAATTCCAGGCATGATAGCAGGTATACTAACAACTCCAACAGGAGAGGTACCCTTCTCCTTTGCTTCTTATTTACAGGGCTCTCCAGCATCAAAGCAGATTCTCAGTGCTGTACACAAATACCAAGAAGTCAGATACTTTAGAGATGTGCACTCCAGCCATCTTGGCAGCATTTTGATTGTCCTCATTAGATGACTGATACTTCTAATCACAGATGTTGTAAGAACTCTACCGGTCCTATAGGAGGTGATAGTTAGGCCAACATACCTTGCCCTATATTGGCACCATTATTTGTTGCACCTGCTTATTACAGTTGCCACACACAAACCTCAGCAGGGCTCAGAACTTCAGGGCAGCCACTGTAGCCATCTGAAGCTTTGAACTGTCCCAAACTTTCCCTCTCGGTAGACTGTTAATCAGCAACAATACCAGGTGGGTCACTGAACTGTAATACAAGCTAATACCTGGGATAGGTAGCTTGTACATCAGAAGATAAAATCAGAATTCAACATGTCCATAACAGATTGGAGAACTAGGCCAAAACTAACAAATGTAAGGTACTAAACTTAGGTAGGAATAACCATAGTTGTTTTGCATAACTGTTGTTGGATTTTAAAGTAAAGTCCTTTTACTTCAGTGTTGGAAAAGTGGTGGTGGTGTTTTTTAGAGAGTCCCTTAAAAACAAAACTAGTGAGTGGACCAGTTTTGGGTGCTTAGTAGCCAGCTTTCTGCACCTCAGTTACACCTCAGGGGCATCTTCTCTCATGGGGCTTGTCAGATCAAGAAGCTCAGGCAGACTCCAGGAGACATTCTTAATGGAAAAGGGTACAGACAGACAGCTGCACCCACCATAATTTAAGAGAAAATTTAAAGTGGTCTGCGGATGTTCAGAATAACTGAACCTCTTTTGCAAGAGAAGAAAACTAACATGAAATTGAAGAATGGTTCTTTGTGTAGCATTAATACTGTTTGTTATAAGAAGTCAGTTAACCTTGGTCCCAGGGCCTGAAGGAACATTATGCTGCACCATGTGCTTTGTCAGTGTCTGGATAGGAGATTGCCTGGGCACCCTGGGTAAATTTCCTTGAGTTATTAAGGTAAGAAAGAGAATAGAAATCTAATAGGTAAATAATAATATTTCCATACCACATGAAGTAACTAAGCTATCATGAACCTCTTTTTATGTCCATCTCCCCTTTTTAATAATTTTATTGCATTTTTCAAAAAAAGAAAACCCCATCTGGTTGAGTTTTTACAAAATATATCATAGACATGCACAAGTAACAGTATAATAAAACATATGTTATTTCCTTACTTCAACCCATGAATAATGGTTACTAGAATACAAAAATACTTGGTTTAAAAGTTAATTTGTAATATGTGATGAATCTACTACCTGAATGGAGAAGCTAACCAACATAGCTTCTGAGTTGCTGAATTGGGGGGGGGGGATTAGAGGAGACAAAATGCCCTTAGCGCCATTGCAATGTCACAACCTGTGGCAGTTCTCTGGCACTTTGCCAGTGCTGCAGGCTGACGTAGGTCATTGCAGTGACACAACATCATGGACTGGCACTGCTATGCTGGAAAATATCCACCATCTCACTTGACATATATCAGAAGGTAGCAGAATCATTTGCTTTATGGTTACTGTCTAGTTGTTGTTTTTTTAACCAAAAATTATCTCTGTGCCTATATGCACTCAGTTTGCATTATGTTTTCTTGAAGAAAAATACCTGCACATTGTAGGCTGTTTTGGTAATGATTGCTTTAAGCAGCAATCCTATACCCACTCACTCAAGAGTAAGCCGTACTACACTCAGTGGGACTTAACTTGTGCTTCGTCATGTTCGGGATCGCATAGTTAAAGTACATTGCAGATAATTGCACAGGAAGAGGAATTGGTACTGGACGGTGGAAATGAATGTACAGGGCCTATCTAATAAATCAATGAAATTTTGTTACCTTTTTCTGCAGAGCCAGAAATCTTTTTACTTTATAGTAGCCCTGGAATTTCCAAGCTGAATGCCATCTATGAATAGTCAGACAAATTACTGTAAAAATTATTTACCATATGTAAAAGAGCTATGATCAATATTGCTTTAGGGCATGTTCAGTAAAACTTTTTGTCAGAATGGTAGCTCCTTTGCAAGTGAAAAGCAGCATTATGAGGGCAACATTGGACCTATATTTACAATGAGAGTGGGAAATCCAAATAAAAACATCACTGGAAACTATTCTTGATCATTACAGAGTCACATGTTTAGTACTTTAAAGTTTGCTTCCGTAGCATGCTGCTTATGCAAAATAGTGTTCCTTAGGTGACTTATCAAATGATAATATGGTTTCGAAAAGTGGCTTGTCAATTGAGATTTTACAATTTTATGTCTGCATCTCATCTCAAACAAAGGTAAATTTTAGGTAGTAAACATGATATTATAGTTCCCAGAACTAGAAGTTTCTATGTGTAGATGCTCCTGACTGAATGCTCCCAGAGGAAATTATACTGGCTATAATATAGTTAAAATGTGTTAGATTTGCACACTATTATCTCTACATTTCCTCAGTATTCATCGTGCCTCCATCAAAATATTTCTTATTTTTTAAAAAAACCAAAGTGAAAATCATTTGAGTTTATGTCATTCTTGACAGTCTTGGGTCAAGCGGTATCTTGTTAAATGTGTGTTCATTTTACTGACAAGTGAGAGATGCCTAGAGAGAGAGGGGGCATTTCATTCCAGTTCATCCCTTTGTTTACAGCTGATGGTGCTGCTAGCACTCTTGGCACACCTCTGGATGAATGTCACAGAGTCTTTGTCACTTCTGGATATTGCTGCAAAAAGCTTTCCCATATTCGCTTTCTCCATACGTGCAGAAAGCTTTTATCTCCAACATGCAAAGCCTTGATCTCCAGGAGTAGCTTGTTGGTTTGACTGGGTAACTGAGGCCACACGGTGGCAGAGGCCTCCAAAAAGCTGTGAGGCTGAAATAATTTGCATGCCGTTAGCTGACCAAGTAGTTTTCAGATTGGTAGAATGTTGTGAGCCATCTTCTCTGTACTAGTCCATTAACCCAGGCAGACTAACACATCATTATACAAAACCTCTGTTTATGTTGCCTTAAATAAAAGTATTAGGCTAACGCATATGGGTTTTGCTGCACATAGGAGGCTTTCTGATCTCTTGTGAAAAACCTCATGAAATACCATCATGAGATACTGCTTGCGTACAGGCAACAAAATATATTTTGATTATATCAGGTGTAATAAAAGGTTCACACATGTTCCATGCAGGTAACATAAGTTGGAACCTGACGTCTTCTTAATTTCCACTTTCACGTATTTGGAAAGGAAGCCATATCCATCTTTCAAAGTCAAATGACATTGTGCATTTTGTACATGAGTATCCAGACCTGAGACCGAAATGCCATCAGGAATTAGCCCAGACAACCAATGGCTAAGATTTATGGTTGTAACCAGCTAAATTCCACTCAGATCAGACACATTGTAATGAATGGACCTGAGTCCATTAGTTTCAATGGATCTACACTGAGTTGGATTACATTGGGATAGAGCCTCTAGCTTTTAATGGCTCTTTAGGTTTTGTTGTTAAATATGCCATGTTTCGCATTTTGTGAGTTCCTGACATTATTTAACAATCTAGAGTTGTGGTGCTTTGGCTCCATGTAGGTAGAACACATGTAGGTATGAAAAAGAACCTATTTTTGTATGCTGTCATAAAGAAGTACATATGTCACAGGCATGCTTATATGTGTGATATCCCTTTATTTCAGAGCCTTGTATACTATACCAAAAGTGTTTGAAGTATCCTTCCTGTAAAGCTTGCCTTACTTACATTTTGTTCACTTTCTGCTGAGACACAAAATCAATTGATTTAGATTAGAGTTAGCTCTAGAAATTGTATGTAAAGCCTCGTCCAAATAAATCTACTGAATGTTATTCTTATTTCTTGGAACTCATATGAGCTTGGTTAATAATGATGATCTACTACTACCTGTGCAATGTTGCTATCCAAATGTATAACTTGATTCATTATAGAATAGATACATGTGAAACCTGATTATAGATCAGGGGTCGGCAAGGTTTACTGGCCATGGGCTGGATCACTCCTATGGAGATCATCCGGGGTCGGACTGGCACAGCACGGCACTGGAAATTGCTTCTGTGCATGTCCGCAGTGCCGGAAATTGCTTCTGCGCATGCCCAGATGCAGAAAATTGCACCTGTGCTGAAGCGATTTTCGGCGTCTGGACATGCGCAGATTTGATTTCTGGTATCTGGGCATGCGCCACTTGGCGAGTCCCCGCACCGTGCTGCGCCAGTTAAGCGCAGCATTCAGGGGACTCACCGAGCAAGCAGTTCGGTTCAGGGGCGGTTCGTGGACCAGTAGAACGGTCTTCGTGGGACGCATCTGGCCCATGGGCCGCACGTTGCCGACCCCTGTTATAGATCATCCACTTTGTGTTTAAGGCTTCATCTGTAATTCTGGTTCACTTTTCTCTTGAATACAAACATATATTTTATTCTGTTAGTAAATGTTAGCAGTTCAAGCTCTGAAATGTTTTCAGGTTTACAAGAACACCAGCCCTAACGTGCAACAAAATTAAATGTATAGAGTATAAGTAAATGAAAGGAAAACAGTGGTTTGCAGAACACTTAGGCATACATTGGATACAGTTCACTTAATGAACCATAGTTATAGAAGCCCTGCGCAATGCACTTGCACAATGGGACTTCTCCCCCCTGCTCCTCCCATGTACCCCCATAATTGGGGAAGACCTTTAGAACAGTGTGCAGGGGAAGCTGGGCTCATTCCATTGGCAAGCTGATGTGCTTGCACAGATGGAACACTTATAATGGCACAGTGTTGAATTCCACCCATTGTCACATTCAGAAATGCACTACATTTAGAAATATTGAATCCCTAAAAATCTGCACAAAACCAACTCTGTCAGCATCTTTCAGTAGGCTTTGAATCATTTCACAAAGTAAATCTATCACAGTGCCAATGGATGTGTAATGTGCCTGATTTTCATAGTTGAATGTGCTTATTTATTAATCAATTTCTGTATTCACTTTTATAGATTAAAAAAATCAACAGGAATTTCCCCGTAAACCAGCAGGTAAGAGAAGAAAAAATATATTTTGAAACTTTAATATCCAATTGTTCTGTCTCTGGTGAAATAAGCTTTCAATCATCATCTGAAGGCCTTCTTCATATGTTCCCCTCCGCTAGAGGTCTGGAGGTTGGCAACATGAGAACGGGCCTTTTCTGCAGTGGCTCCCAGTTTGTGGAATGCTCTCCCCAGGGGAGCTGATCTGGTGCCATCATTATATATCTTTAGGCACCAGGCTGACTCTTTCAATAGTGTGTCCCATTTCACAAAATTAACAGCCAGAAGGACTATAGACCAGTGTTTCCCAACCTTTTTTGGGCAAAGGCACACTTGTTTCATGAAAAAAATCTCGAGGCAAGCCACGCCCCCTCCAGCCAGCCGATTGGCTGGCCAGGAGGCGTGGCCGGATGGGATTCCCCTGCTCTCGCGGGGGCTGAGATGGGATTCCCCACTCACGTGGGGGCGGATGGGATTCCCCGCTCACGTGGGGAAGGGCGTGATGCCCGCAACCCCACCTCCTGGGGCAGGCCCAGTAGCGAGCGGATGCGCAGGCCAAGTAGCGAGCGGCGATGGGATGTGGGAGCTCGCTCGCTCGCTGCCCCGCGTGTGCTCGCCGCCGCCGCCCCGCCTCTCACCGCCCGACTCGCCCGCCTCCACGGAACACAAGGCAAAGTTCCACGGCACACTACTGTGCCGCGGAACACCGGTTGGGAAGCACTGCTATAGACAACACAACATTCAGAGATGCTTCTGAATTTCACACTGGATTTTGGAGTCCTAAATTATTTGGTGGCATTTCCAAGTTGTACACTGCAATAAAGGGAAACTTGATCGCATGCATGATAGTTTCAAGTTTTTTGTGTGTGTTGTGTTTTAATTATGCAAACTGATAAAACACCTCAAAAAAGAAAAGTTAAGTTGATTCTAAATATGGCTGCATAAATACATAAATGCCTTAGTAAAACACTATACAAAAAGCATCTTGATGCACTCTTACATTACCATTGCTTCAAGATTGCTCTTTTGCAGACATAGAAAATGTGTATGCATTGGTAAGGTAGGTAGAGAAAAAGACACAAATAAATTGATGGAAAGAAAGCCACAGAAAATTGCACATGGCCTTCAAGTTCCTGGTTTCTTTTAAGAAATTCTCATTGTCAAATCAAAATCCTAATTAGACCAGAGTGAACCAGAGGAACAAAAAAAGTAGTGCAGAATGCCTCTAATACATAAAAAAGCATGTCATTCATAAAATTTAAGCATATTGTTGTGATCTAGACATTGCATAGTACTGGATTCAGCATGTAAGGTTGTTTCTTCCATGAGCTGTTTGCATGGGTGAAAATAGCTGGTAGCTTCTCTTTTTCTATGGAAGAGTGTAGGGTCATGAATTTTAATTATTGTCTAAGTGTTGCATATAGTTACATTGCATATAATTTGGATTTATACTCAATAACAGCAAAATAATAATAATCAGAATTGGGTGGTATTGTAAAGGTGTTCATATTTTTAAAAAATTACGTGGATTGAAGGCAGGAAACTATAGGGCACCATGATGTCATGTTGTGATGTCATATGCTAGAGAGGAGGAGTTAGATGTGTGGCTGTTGTTGTCAAGGAAAGCTGCCATTTAAAATACTGCAAGGATCCAATGAAAGGTCTTTTGGTTCTTTCCTTTTTGTCTGTCTCTCTCTTTTAAAAATGTCTAACCCTGAAACTCCTGATAACCCAATTCTGAAAGAATTGCTGTTTCAAGTTGTTGTCTCCATAAAAAACTATTGTCTCACTTGTTCTGTCTGGATTTATTTCAACTTAGCTTGTTTATTCACATGTTTTATTTCATTAAGTTATATATGAGTCTTCTTTTAGCCCCTCAAACACCTCCTCAGTTATTATTATAAACACCTTGTGATTCATTCTATAGCATGAATTTTCAAGCTTGGTAATAGATCTCCAGACACTGTCCTGAGGCAGAAGGAGCTCACCATCTGAAAGCATTACAGCACTAGAGGGAAATGATAGAGGGGGAGGGAAATTTCCATTTCTTTCCATGAAAGGAGGCTCCAAGAGCACTGCAATTAGAAAATGTCAAGGTGACATATAAGGGCTTCTATATTTGGTCTGCCAAGTTAGGACAGAGAAACGCAGGTGTGCTTCATTTTCTTGGAATTCATCACTGCCGAGCAGCTGTTTATCAGTGACAGAAAATGTCAGTACCTGGGAGAGATGGGAACAGTAATAAGTGGTGGTGAATTCGGAAAGTTAATGTAAACATTTTCTTAAAAATAAACAGATGCACAATTTAATCTCCTCCAGGTTTCCAGATCCTTTTTGCGTTGACCGTCCCCTTCCTGTTAGTTGTTATTTTCTGAACCAGATACAGACAACACTCAAGCTGGTCAGGCATGCTGGATTTTTGCTTTTGCGTAGTGAGCTTTCAGTCTGGTATCCTTTTACTTTCAGAGGATGACTTCTGTTAATCTCATAATGCAGAGGTTTCTGAGTCCACGGCTCCCTTGACCAACTGCATCCTTTCTGTGGCAGCCCTGTGGGGCTTGGGAGCCCAGTTATGTCACCCCTTGCATGCAGAGCTGGCAGCCCCTCACCCTTTTTCAAACACCCTTCCTTGTGGAGTCTTCCCTCAGCCTCCTCTCCTCTTCTCTTCTCTCCCCTCTCCTTGGCAGTCCTCCAGGCAGCCACTGCTGCCATCCCTGGTCTCTGAGCTGCCCCACCCCACCCCAAAGAGAGGTGCCTCCTCACACTGCCCCATAGGAGCATGGGAAGCACCCCCAGGCCAGGCCCAGAGGCTCTTTCTGCTTGGGGAGCTTATAGCCAGGGCTGCTGTGCAAGCCTTTGGGAAGCAGAGATGCAAGAGGGCATCAGAGGAGGAGCTTCCCTGGAACTGAATGGAATGCGAAGCAGTAGGTCAGTAGGCTATTGACCCACAGGTGCCTCATTGGTGCGTACCCTAAATGCCACGTTGTGACAAAATGACAGGCAGTTGGAAGCCAAATTATCCACATATGGCCCAAATCAAATGGTAGAGAGTAGGCAAGAGGTGTACTCCAAGGACAATGAAAGGTACTCTTAAATTCCTACTAACCCCTCCCCAGAGGTGTCTGGGTAATCATACCCAGCTTAAAGGGTGGGTGGGTCATTGCAAAAGCACAGGATGAGGAAGATGAGATGAGCCATATAAAGAAGAGCAGCCACCCTCGCCAATGACATGATTCCCTCCCCACACCTCCTCCTCACGCAAGAAGGCCAAAAACCCTCCTCTGAGCAAGATAGGGTAAATTTGCTCCTCCATAAGATAGTCACCTGGCATTAGCAATAATTCCACCCAACCCCTATGGGCAGTGGGTGGGGTGTATGTGCTTTCTTGGGCTCATTCTTTTGAACAATTAGGACAGAGATTTACTAAAGGTCTAGAGGCAGTCTTCTCCCTCAGCTACCAGGTGTTGAGCCAGCCTTCTCCACTAGAAATTATAACTGTGTTTATGCAATTTGTTTAATGTGCTTCACATGTGTTGTCTCAGTAATTTTTGCAACAGAACTTTAAGGCAGGTTAGTGTTATTATCTTCATATTGCAGATGTAATGCTGTAGCTGGGGAAAGCGGCTTGCCTGAAGGCCACCTAATTCTTGGTGATCCCTCCACTGCATTTTGTAGAGACATATCAATCCTACATCTTTGTAGAGCAGAAATTCTAACATTATTCATAGACTTCAAAGGCTCTGCTTTCACTAAGCGTTATATAATAGACTTTGAACAAGAGCAGATGCTACTTTTAACAATGCACCTCTGCACAGATTTTCCTTGTGAGAATTCTTGCACTCATCTTCAAATAAACCAGCATTCACGTATCCCATATATGAAAAATGAGGTTGCGATTGTCTTAGAAGTCTTGTTTGACTGGTCATCTGTGCAGTTACAAGTCATTTCAGTGTATCCCACTGATCTTTCCTGGCATGTGGGCTTCCTCTTTTTTTCTCCTGGTGGTCAAAGGACAATGATGGAAGATATTTGTCCCAGCCCTTAGCACATACCCAGGATGGCTCCAAATCTGAGCAGTAGCTGCCTTGAGTCCTGGTCTGAGCTTTCTAGAGAGTTCCATACTATGGCCTGCATATGCATGGAATCCACTGACTGCACAAACAAGACCAAAGAGCAAGGGTTAAAGGTTAGCAGTAAATATTTGGGGGATGTCAAGTAAGGTATTAAAATGCAGGCACTTGGGGTTACCATTCCTAACTCGGCCCTTGTCACTTCAGCAGACCACATTTATTGTCCCCCTTGTGTGTGTTTTGAGGATCCATTTGTAAAGAGGAGCAAAGCTATCAGGGACAAGATGATAGGACAGTATTTATCTGACTGATAGACATCTGTGTTGAAGCTGACTACATACAAATATTTTCACTGTGAAATAATAAGCTCCAAGTAGACATTATTCATGTTATAACTCTTTGCAGAGCGGTAAAATAAAAAATGAGCGCTGAAATAAAATATTAATGTTAGGGTTTTAGGCATTTAGTGGGATCAGTTACATATTGAAACAATTGTCTCCATATATGTTTCTAATACCTAAAGAAGAAGGGAAATGTATGGCCACGTGTGTGGGTGTCTGTCTGTGTGTACATTCACACACTGCTTTGAGATATTTGACTCTATATAGAGATAATTGCTTCAATTCTCCATAGTTGTTTCTCAAAAATTTTTAACTCAGCATCTCTTGACAGACATCAATGGATTTTTTTTTTATGTCTTAGAATATACTTGCCCCGTCACCATCTGTTGTCACCAAACAGATTTTTGATCAGGCTCATCACGACGAGGAAGGCACTAGGTTGAAACAACTATTGCTAAGTGTGTATAAAAACGCATAGGGGAGCTGGGTTCTTGCTGTTAAATTAAGCAGAAGTGCACACCAGGGTGTCAATTACGCTGCGATAATTCCCTCATATTGCCCTGTCAGCTGTCTGTGCAACTAAGCATTGATTATTTTCGCAACTAATGTTTGATTATTTTTGCATTGATTTGAGCTGAGAATGCCTTTGTTATTAAATGTTTACTTGGTTTTATTTAAAGGAAGAGAATTCCCCAAAGAGAGTTGTAAAAGAAAAAGAGGTAAAAGAGATGTAATGTAATTCATTCTCATTACTGCTTTAGATTCTTCTGAGAAGCCTTATTTCTTCAGTCTGGGATTCTTTAGGCTTCTCATGTTTTGAGAATGTATGCCTTTCTTGGTGTCCTTCTGTACTGTGTCCCAAGTTATGTGGCAAGTGTTTGAGAAGCTTTTAGGCCGAATGTGTGTAGCAATTCCCTTTCCTGGTTTTTTTTAAAAAACACAGTGCATGCTTCTCTGTCTGCAGGAACAGTGCAGGGTCCTGGTAGCCAGTTGGTTAGCTGAGCATTTGGCAAGTGGGCTTTCCTACAGATGGTCAGCTTGAATGCTTGTTGTGCACATTGGCATGCTATGCATGCTGTATTCATGCAAAGACGGTTAAGGTAAATTAAGAGAGCTGCTGGAAATGCCAGGTAGAAGGAATGGTACATTAGCCAGCTTCCCGAATCTGAAGGAAACTCAATAGGGATTGGTGGAAATCCAGAGAGAAAAGCATGGTTTTGTTGCTGCTGCTGTTTGAAATTTTAGAGTGTAACCTAGCAGTTCTGTCAATATCCACTTCCATGTGATAGTGATACATAGCAAAGTCGTGCTATTGTGAGCCATGCACTTGCGTCTAGATCTCATTGAAATATCCTTGAGATGTGAGCAGCTTTCATCTGCTACAGTGGGTGCATATTAGCAGCTTTGCATTTCCTTGACCATGATTATATTTAGAGTTGGGTCTCATATACATCCACTGTAAGGATGAAGGGACAAAAACCACTTGAAAATTAGCCCGGCTGAATTGATTCAAAATAATTTTAGTAGGCACAGTTTAGGCATTCCCAGTACAATTCTATTCATGGTCACAGAACTAATAATTCTTGTGTTTAGAATGTGAAAACATTGAGTAAGCCTAGATGAATGTTATTCCTTAGGAAACTGTATAAACTCCATAAATTAATTGGAACTGATGATGTAGACATTTTAAGCACAGCTATGCATAACACTTAAGTTTTACAGAAGGATGTTAAAATTTAGTTTATCGAAATCATGAAAAAATGTTTTATTATTGTCTGCTCTATTTCTGGTCAAACAATATTTCTTAACATGCCATGGTATCTTTATCCCTAAAGTATTTTGTGGAGTGTTAGATGTTCTAGCTGCACACTCACCCAAGAAGACAGTATTTTGACAGTATCCATTTGATATTCACTCTTTAGATTCACCCGCAGCAAAGTAGTTCAAACAAATTCCAAAAAGATGTATCATGTATGCATAGGATGTTCGCTGCAAATTTCTAAGATGACATTCTGTTGATCTGGCACTGATATCTTGTCAGTTCTGCTGTTCATCTCCATAAGCAGAATCTTCCAACAACCTAAGTATAACTATATTTATGCTTGAAGGTGATAATACCTGTAAAAGCATTTTGGGCTTTACTCACTCAACACCCCCCCATCCCCGATTCAAATATTGTTATCTTGTTATGGCAGGTTTGTTGTCATAGGATATTATTCTTCTATGCAAGAACAAAGAAATCTAAGATATTTCAGACTCACACCCTTACTGATCATCTTGGACCATTGATAGGACATTTATCTCTGAAATTGCATGCCATGCTCTTCTGTATTCCTTTACTTTCTGTATTCCTTTAATGTGAAAAGTTTCGGCACATAGGCAATAACCGTAGGGGTGGTGATGCCAGGATAAAACTGCCATGGAAATAGACTTCTTTGAAACCCTTCTTTGAAAAGCATACAATACTTGTCTCCTAGTTTTCCCGCTCCTGTTGTTTTTATCTTAACACCAAGAGCTGAAATTCAGGAAGGCATTTGATTTTTATACATATTTTATTGCAGTATGGTAAAGCTTTCAGCATCAACTAGTGAATGGAAATAATGTTAACTTTCATATTATAATTTACAGGGGATCTGGCATTAGTTTACTTTCTCATTATATTAGAGTATTGAAGATCTGTCAGGTAATAATGAATACATTCAACCTAGTGCCCCATACCTCCAAATATATAGCCTAACATAACAGTCATGCTGTTTATTATGGGAGCTCGGGGAAAGAGAAACTATCAGAGCCTTAAATCAATGCAATTTAAAGTCTTTGTTATTGATCAGTTCATGAAACATGGTGTACATCCATCTATAGCTTCATCTAGCTTATAGAAGTTGTACTAGTCAAACTAGCTGCTCATGTGAGCTTTGTCCAAAGCTCTCGATATGCCTCAGATGTTAGGACTGTATACTTAGGAATAAAATTAGGAAATATAAATTAAATAATGATAAAAGATGAATTAATAAAGTACTGCCAAGTGTTTGACTCTCTCAAAAGCCTTTAAGATAATTTCTGTCCTCGGGTTTAGATAGATAGACATGTTTTTGAATTTCCATCCTGGCAAATCTTACCTCCCTCTGCCCCAAACTCCCTTCCTCACATTGCAGAGCAGCATAGATACATTTGCGACTAAGATTTTGGAAATTTCTAGGGCAATGGAAATGGCAATGTGTATGCCCATTGTATGATTCCTGAAAAATATATCTCCTTCCCTGTCTTTGAAATATTGTCTGAAAATCTTAGAAGAACATGTGTCCCATAGCTAACACTGAGAATTTCAAAATACCATGTATTCTGTTTAAGCATACAGTTCACTCTTTCGTAGTGTGCAATAGGGTATAAACATGCTTATCTTCATATGGACTGTGCCCATTGTTCAGTAGGTTTTTACAGCAATCTCATATAAATCATTTAATCCACCTGAGGATTTGATAGACTCTTTGAAATCTGTTTTGAGCTGTGTTCTTAAGTGTAATTAGCCTTCAAGCTCACAGTTTGGCCTTGAGTTGCAAGTCATGATCTCTCATCCTGACTTATCCCAGAAGGCAGTCGTGAGGATAAAAAGCAGCTGAGATGAAGTGCAGAATACAAATTCCACTATGTCTTTAGTGCATAAAATATGCAGGTAGTTAAGGATGCTGCATAAGAAACAGAATGCAAAAAGAGAGGGGGGGGCAAAAAAGAGAATTCTCTTCCTTAATTTTGTAGTGTAGGGAAGTTTTGTCAATTTCAGTTTGGTGGGCAAGCTTGAAGCAAAGTGGATGGGGGTGCAAAATATGGAGAAGGGTGTTTGAGCAGGCAGAAAGAGTGTTTCCCAGTAAGCACAACCAGTCAAGAGGTATCTGGGATTAGAGGGCCAGTTTTGATCTTCAGACAGAGCATATCTATGTGGGGTTGCCAACTTTACTCGTAGGGTTTCTGTACGTTTCAAAAGAGGTGGATCACCTGCATCCCTCCCACTTTTTTTCAGGACTCCCAATTCATATCCAATGGTCAGGGACCACAAGAGTTGTAGTCCAACAGCATCTGGAGGGCCACCCCTTTTGAACAGTTGTCTGTATCTATACTAGGAAAAGCTATATCTGTCTTGCCTCCACTTCCAAAATGGCAATTATGGTTGCATCTCTTCTTTTACAATTTAAGCTTTGCTTACTAAATTAAATTAGATATCTCTTGCTTCACAGCCCTACAGTTCTACATTGCCTCACTCTTGAGCATATTGATTTGAAAAACTCATTTCAAATATGAAAATGCTGTATTTCATATGGATTTTTTTCCAAATTTTACCAGTAGCAGCTTGGAATAACTAGAACTTATGTACTAAAGGTGCATATGTAGGTGAAGTCACACTTATTTCAATGGATTTGTACGTAAGCTCAGACATAGGAGGTTGTTACAGCACAATAGCACAATGAAATTAAGATAATAAGAAGTTCAGCTGCAATTCGGTGCAGATTTGTCTGAAAATAAGCCAAAAATAAAATATGCCTTCCTGGATCAGACCAAAGGTCACACAAGACGCTTCTGGGAAACCCACAATGAGAATATAAAGGATGTTCCTAGCAACTCCTACTGAGAATAATACTGCCTCTGATATTTGAGGTGACATATAGCCATATGATTTAATTTGTCATTGATAATTTTGCTCCGTGGATTTATCTAATTGCCTGTTGGTCATCAAGCTTCATGTCCACCTGTTTGGGAGCCATTTCCTTATCTCATAGCCATCAACAGATGGTAAATCAGTTTGCAGTATAAGCACTTTAACTTAATCAGGTCACTAGGACTCTTATTCTATTTTGAAATGAATGTTAGATTTTTGTGTGAAGTTTAAAGAATCTGAAAGTCATACTGCTGTATATGCACACAAACAGTTTATTCAGTGCTGCTGTAAAGAGGGGCTAGGGCACATAGATAAATGAGAACATATATTTTAAGCTGCAAATGATCTAGCAACAGCTTCTGTTCCAAATCTACAGCTGCCCTCCCATTTATCTTCAACCCTTAAATACTAAATTTTACAGCCTGTGTATGGCAGCCTCATCTATCTTTCACATCAACCTTCTGGAATCATGAAATGCATTTCTGAGAAGGATCCATTGTGCGCTTTGCAGGAAGGAAAATATTGTCCCATGTTCAGCTGCCAGGGAAGGTGCTTAGAATTCAAGAATTCATCAAACTTTTTTTTTTTTTAAAGTTGTTGGGAAATCAGTATATGTTGCTTGTGGGTTGGCTGAACAAAATTATAGAAGACAAGATAGGCCAAACTGGGAGTTCCTCTCTGCTTTAGTGGGCATTTTGTCGGCTATCTTTCCAGTACTACTGAGCCACAAACTGAAATGTTCCGAACCACCTGCCTCTTTGTGATCCCTCAAGCTTCCTGCTTTTAGTACCTCTCAGGTTGTCCCCTCCTCTGAGGTGTGGCCAGTTTCTCACTAACAGGAACCAAGATCTAAGTAGTTTTCTGTGCCTTCCCTGGGGGGCTCTTGGGCAGGCAGCTTCCACCACTCTTCCCCATCCTGCCAGTCCCTGACACTAGCAGTTATTGATAGCCTTATCCCCATGAATGTTTCTACTCTCTTTTGACATGCAAAGTGACACCGCTTCCAGTACGTACTTCCCTGGCCTTCCTGTATAGTTTTAATCTATGTAATTGGTTTTATTTCCTTTTATGCATTTTTATTTTTGCAAAGTGTTTGAGTTTATTTTATAACAAGTGAGGCCTTTTGTTCTTTATAGCATAAAGAAAGCAAAATCTTATGACCAAAACTTGATTTAATAAAACCAGTTCAGGAGCTCAGCTAGTCTTACAGCTGGGTTGCTTTAGACAAGTCAATCTTCCCATGGTGGTTATTAGAAGGAATGAAATAAATAAGAAAATGCTTGTAAATTGTAATGCATATACCTACAGCATACACACAGATGTAAAGGAGCAGAGCCCCATATAGCATAAAACCCACAAAGTTAATCTGCCACTTTCTTATTTGGGAAATTTATTTCAGTGTTGATGCTTCTTTTGGGCAACAATAAACTTCATTTCTGGAAGTTCTGCTTGCTAAGTTACTTTAAATGAGTCGCATCAGATAATATGTTTTTGGAATCTGCCAACCATGAAAAATTCTTCATTACTAATCTAGCTTTGATGAAGTAATGAAATGAGATATAATCTGGAGATCTCAAGAACTACAATACATTCTTTTCGGTTTCAGCTTTACATTGAAATTCAGTTGATTTTACATACGTTATGAATCCATTTCACATGTCCTCTTATATACAATTGCTGTAATAGATTGTTATATCTGTCAATTACTTTAGTTACCTCTTAACACTCTTTATAGGTTCCATTATCTTTATCTGTGCTGTTTGCACCTACACTATAGCCATCACACACAATCACTTCAAGACTTGAAATTGGAATTATATACCTTGATTATTCTATCCTCTTTCAATTATAGGCATTGATTTCTCTTGTAGAAGATTAATGGCCCTTTCTATAATGGTATAATTCTGCTAGCAATTTAATCTTATGTCTACATATTATCAAGTTTGATTATTTCTGATGTTTGTGTTCCTATAACTTTCTTTTAGACAAACCTGACTGCTGTGTAGTAAACTATTTGGAGTGTGATTAAATGGATCAGTTTGTAATTTGTGATTAATTTTATAGAAGCGCATTCAAAATCCAAGCATGTGATAGAAACAAAAAAAGGTGGATTGACTGTAAATACTGGGAAGAAAGACCAGTACACAATGGTACTGGGGCTGGAGATGGATCATGTAAGAGCAATACTGTATCTTTGGCTGAAAATTGAGCTGAAAGTAGCTATCTTGAGCCATAAACCATGATAAGTCACAGCGGAGCAGCTTCAGAAGTCAGAATGCAGGCAGTATAGTAGGAAATCAAGATTGAAGAGTGGTCCAGAGAGACTAAATAGCAACAACAAAATGACTTACTGCCAAGGAAAGGGGATAAGTAGAATTATCTTGCAATAAATTGGTCTCTCTCAATTCTTAGCCACCCTGTAGTGCCTGAATATAAACGAGAAGCAAGCTCTTAGGGGGTGGGAGTAGGTCATTTAGTTATCCAGACATTAGTGTTATGCCTGTAAGTTAGTTCCACTGGAAATTCAATATCCAAAAGACTTACCCAAAGCATACTTTATCCCTGCTGCCTCAACACTATTAAGTTAATCCAAGCCCACTAAGACTTCTGGACTTCTTTGCAGTCCCAGCTCAATTTGTCTTTCACAGCTATGATTTTTATAGTAGCAAACAGTCTGCTGTGGATTTTCAGGGGGAATGTGAAGCAGTACCCAAGACTCTCTGATGCATGGTAAATTCTTGGTCACAAAGTGTAGGAAACTCATATCAAAGAATTTGTGAAGAACAGCTCTGTGGAGACTGTCAATGAATGTCCTTAGATCCTTGAGCAAACCATAGCATTCCTTTGAAAAAAAGGACAGTAGGGTCCTTTTAGTGATAAATTTGACAGCCTAATGGGATTACAGAATAATGTTTCTATGCCAGTGGGCAGGTGAGTTGCATGGCAAGTAAACAAGACACATTGATGATTTCTTACTGTATAGATATGTTGGATTGTATAAAACTAGACATGCATCAACAACTGTAGACACTAACACGTATATGTTGCAGCTGCAGGGCCATGTGCAGTGAGCCCTCAGGAGCCAGGAAGAGGTAGTGAAACATAAGAATAAACAGGCACAACAATGTTCTGGAACTGAAAACAGCCACAACTTTATTGATCACAGGTGCTGGTAGGCTTTGGCTTAGG
The DNA here is from genome assembly GCF_964188305.1 of Podarcis bocagei. Lineage (NCBI taxonomy): Eukaryota > Metazoa > Chordata > Lepidosauria > Squamata > Lacertidae > Podarcis > Podarcis bocagei. The sequence continues at coordinate 52,284,589 of NC_138133.1, forward strand.
CACTGGGGATGTCTCTGAGTCAGTCTCCTGACTGATGGCTGACATTGAACAGGGTTGTATCTGGATGAAGGGATGCCTCACAATGCAGGTCAGCCAAGCTGACCCCCAGGCCAGTTAAATTTTCAGTTGTGCTAATGTTTCCAAACTAACAATATATAAAATTAACAAACTGGAATTTAACAGTGCAGATCGCAAATAAAACTATATGGTAACACAAAGCAACTAACTTACTTTTCTGAACACTATTCAAAGTCTTGGTGCTGATCTTTAAAGCCCTAAATGGCCTTGGCCCTGTATACCTGAAGGAGCGTCTCCACCCCCATCGTTCAGCCCGGACACTGAGATCCAGTATCAAGGGCCTTCTGGTGGTTCCCTCACTGCGAGAAGTGAGGTTACAGGAAACCAGGCAGAGTGGCATCCACCCTGTGGAATGCCCTTCAATCAGATGTCAAGGAGATCAATATATCTTTTGTGAGACATCTGAAGGCAGCCCTGTATAGGAAAGCTTTTTAAGGTTTAATGTTTTATTATGTTTCTATATATGCTGGAAGCCGCCCAGAGCGGCTGGGGCAACTCAGTCAGATGGGCGGGCTGTGATGATGATGATGATGATTTGAAAGACCCAGGTAAATAAAAAGGGTCTGAAATTGCATTTTGAAATGGGAGTTTTGAAAGCCAGACTTGAAGGTCAGCTGTCATTGATGTTATATGCATTAGGGCAGATTAAGAAAATTAGAGAGCCTTTCTTTTTTTCTTTCTTTCTTTCTTTCTTTCTTTAAAAACTTTGGATATGGAGGAAACAGAGTGTGAGAGTTAAATATATTCCCATTTCCATGGAATATAGCCAGTGCTTTTTTTCTGGGGGGATGCAGGGGTACGCATACCCCTAAACATTTTGTGAATCTAAGTTTGGCCTCATTGAGGGGCAGTCTTTCAATTTAAGTAGGAAAATGAGAGTACCCCTAAACATTTTTTAATGGAAAAAGCACAGAATATAGCTGTGTGTGTGTGTGTGTGTGTGTGTGTGTGTGTGTGTGTGTGTGTGTTGTGTCTCTAACACCCTGTTATAGTGTGTATGTTGAGAGCAAGTGCTTAGATGAGGGTCTGCCCACACCATCTACTGGAATGCACCCCCCTAGCAGCTTTCTAACCAGTTAATATGTCCCTTGGCTGAAAAAGATTTCTCACCCCTGGACATATGGGTTGTAAAATCCGATAAGATGGGTTTTTGACACAGGCTTTGGTGGCATTTTGTAAGAGTAAATGAGAAGCATGGGGAAGGCTTTTAAGGCAAAAAGCCATTTCGGGTGGTTCAGAATGGTAGAGCTGAAAAAAACAAATGGCACGGGGGGGGATATATATTGGGCTAAAGCAGCGGAAAAATTGGGGTGAACATGGGAAGGTATGAAAATATGGGCAAGGAGTTGCATCTACTTTCCTGCTCTCTGATCCCCACAACATAGGTTTTTGCATGCAGGGACTACTTATTTGGTGACCTATGAGGTGTTTATCCAACTATGCTTCTCCCCCCCCCCTTTTTGGTAAGATTTCTTTTAGGTAAGTGAGCAAATCAGTAATATAAATTACATACAGTTCTGCTGAAACAAAGTTATAGGGTCTCCCCCTTTCCCTGATCAATTTCATGTCTTGCAATGCAGCAAGAGATGGTCTTGAATATTGCTTCTGATATCTTGTAGTCTTTTGAATTAACAGTTTGACAGGTGCTGTACGGTCTGAATCAAAAATATCCTTTTTATGTTAATAAATCTTTAATAAAAGAAAGGCCCGTCAGTGAAATCAATCTAATTCATTCACATGATGTAGAGAGACAAGGGAACAATATATCAAAGAGCAATTGCTTTAAATTTCCAGGACTGCTTTAATACTGGAAAAAAATCCAGTGTGAAATATCAATGCATCTATATAGAACAAATGGCTTTATCTGGGTTGATAAATGACATCAGACATTATGAAATATTACCAAGGTTTTCAGAGAGAAAATCTGTTAAATGAACAAAATCCCTTGCTTATAAATTAAATATCCCCAGTTCTCACACATACTTGATTAACTTTATTTATGGGAACTAGCAGATCAGAATCTCAAGATATTGGACCTGCAAATGTAGGAGCCATCATGTAAATTTTCTTCCTTATCTATCAGTTGGATAGCTAGCAGTGGCAGTAGCAAACTCCGCAAAGGCATTGTAGAAATCAGTTGTGTCTAAAAGTCATCAAGGGTATAGACCATTTTAGTTGGCCCTACATCCTTCTAGGGTTGGTAACTCCTATAATATTGGCACAAAGGTGACAAGCCTGGTAGCTGGATCTAGTCTACTGAGCCATTTCTAGTGATCCTGTGACAATTAGGTGCTTTTTGCCTTGAAAGATGGCCTCTTCTCCCAGATTCAAAAGCAGCGACTCTTTGATGCAAAGGAAGTGCGCTTCCAATTCTTCTTCATTTTATCCACAGCTTGATTTTCCCCCCAATTTCCAGTAAAAAGCTACATTCAAAGTCACAAGTAGTTAGTAGATGAGATGTTTTTTCAATAAATCACAGCAACTCTTCCATGCTGCTAGTTTTGAACTAAGTAGAAACTAGAGAAGGGAAAATCTTTTGATGCATAAAAACACAATTGCTTAGGCCTAGTGATTCAATTACAGTTTTAATCAGGGGCACCAAAAACAAAGACATGCTATATTCTCCATGTAGTCTACTGTCAAGTAATTCATTTTACAGTGAATGCAGTTTAAAGAGACAGTAACCTTGTCCGAGTTATGCTTTTCTTCTACTTCTAAAAGAGGTTAAAAACAGGCGCTTGGGTCACAATTTTTTTTTTGCTCAACCCTAAGACTCAGGTTCATGGTCCACTAGAAGATGAGTATCCTCACAAGTGATTATGACCAACATATGATACCATGTTTTGGCAATGTTATGAATGATGTTTGGACAGCTGGTACATCTCTCTCAGTATAATATAATAGAGTTTCCTGTAACAAAACTGTCACATAAAGTTTGCAAACATGCTTGAATGCAGTGTTAAGTATATTTGTTGCAACATCATTTTCACATAATAATCTAATGTGGGGAAGTGCGATTATATTCTTTTATGCAATGCAGTGAAAATTTATTTCCATCTTCTCCTTTTTATTTCACACAGTTGCAAAGAAAACCAAAAAGAAGCATTTCATTAGGAATTTTAATTAACAGTGGGCTGTTTGCACAATTGAAAGCTTGAAATTATGCATGGGATGAGTTGTGCATGCCATGTATATTGTTGAATGACTTTCTGTGTGAATAAATCTTGAGTGACACGTATGCACAATTCAAGACGTGGATTGTGTCAGCAGAAATTTCGTGGGACTTCTAGAAACAGGCTGTTGAATGTTGCATATTTTCATAACAAATGTTCATCGTATGTGTGTAGAATTTGTCAAAACTATTTGTATTTTCTGCCAGATAGTCTACACAGGCTGGACAGAAGAACGGGAACAAGATTCTCTTCAGGACAGAATGTATACACCAAAGTTTCTAGCGTTGAGAGGTTCTTCACTTTATAAATTTATAGCACCTCCAGTAAGTATTAGTACCATTTATTGGCTGCCCATTAAATGATTTTTATGAAATTGATATAAAGGTTTTATGTTACTCCTAGGCATTTCATTCAGCTCTGTTGTAAGGAAAAGCAACAATAGTGATGGGAAAATTTGATTTATTAAGACAAAATTGCTATGAAAAGAAATGACCATACAACTAATTTTGTCCATTCCCAGTACTGAGATTTCTCTGTAAACTTAGAAACTCTCGGATCTTTACACAGCATGTTTTCAGAAACTACCTTCTCTGTTGATGCCATAATCATGAGGAAATATCTAATAAGTATGAGGGGGAAAATTCTTGATAGAATTTTCTTCTAGTGTACAATTTTGTTTCTGACCATGTAACAAAAGAATGAGGTTGGGGAGATACCCTGCTTCTTTTCCTTAGATTACTGCAATACATTCTACATGAGGAAAAGGTAAAGGACCCCTGGACGGTTAAGTTCAGTCAAACGTGCCTATGGGGTGCGGCACTCATCTTGCTTTAGGCCGAGGGAGCCAGCATTAGACCACACTACAGAGGACTGCCTGATTCTTTCCCTATGGTGGAGCAGATCTGATAAGGAAGAAGAAAAGGGAAAACTTTTCAGTGCATAGAAATATAACTCTTTAGGCCCAAAGTTTGATTAAGCTCTTAAACAGGATGCTAAAACAAAAAAAGACACTTCAGTCGGTCCAGAAGGCTGAGGTCAGGCTCTTCATACAGGCCACATATAAGGAGTGTATGAATCCCTTAGCTACACAGGCTTCCATTTTGTGTCCAGGTTCAATCCAATATTCTAGTGATGACCTTTGAAACCCTTTATAGTTTGACACCTGGATATCTGAAGGACTGTCTACTCCCATGTGAACAAACTCGGCTGCCTTCTGAGATCATTGTTAGAGGTCCTCCTCCGTGTGGCATCCGTGCCATGTAAATATGCTGTGTCCTATTTGGCATGTGTCCAATAAAGAGAATATATCACACTGAAACTGCTTTTGTAAGGAGCTTGCCCACAGAGATTGGTTTTGCAGAGCTTTCAGGTTATGCTTGTTGAATCATTCAGATTAGATTCCAGCCTTGTGAAGTGGTGCAGGGTTGGCAGGGCAGCATGAACAGCACCCCCTAGAAAAATGCACCTGGAGACATTGCCCCCCCCCTCCAGCTATGCCTCTGATTTAACCCTTTCTAACCTCCACAGAGGTGAGTGGGAGTCATTATCAGAGCTCAAGGACACATTCCAGCCAGACAAAAACACTCAAGAAGGATTTGAGGGCATAGCCTGCAGAAAAAGGGTGCAAGTGAGGAGGGGTGTAGCTTAAGGAGAGTCCCAAGGACCATATATACCAGACTAGAGGGCCACATTTGGCCCTCAGGCCTAAGGTTTCCCACCCCTGCTGTACACCATAGTTTGACATTACTTTCCAACCGATATAACTGGATGAAAAAACAGTTCAATTAAAATTTGTTTATTTTCACCCAAGGTTACTACGTGGGACTGGACACGAGCCGAAAGAACATTTTCTGTATATGAGATTATGTACAAAATTCTCAAGGTATGAAGAATAAAAATGCAACTTCATTGTACTGAGGGGAAGGAGGGATGGCTGTATTCACCAAACACAACCTTGTCATTGACTACTGCTAGCAAAATATCCCATGGAAGTCAAGTTGGTGGAGAAAAAATGGTCTGTGTGAACAGTTTCAAAATGATAGAAATAATTTGGGGAAAGGATTTAATGTGGGCTAAGATTTTGCCATGGGATCTTGTAAGAATCATGTGGAATAAGAAGGGTAGCTTTGTCAGGAACCTTTCTTTTAACACAGAACAATCAAAGTCATTCCACAGACACCATATACACCTTAGAGTATAGTTTCCAACTCTGAGGGCCTGATTTTCAAGGAGGCCTGAGCTACAGCACCTCATATGGCCAATGTCAGCACCAGGCCACCTTTGACAGTGTCTGGTGCTTTGCCATCTACCCACACAGAGCATGACTGGCTACTGATGCTTCCTCCACACCCCCTTGTTTCAGGAGTATAGGAAGCTGCCTTATACTAAGTTAGAACATTAGTACACCTAGTTCAGTTCTGTTCGTGCTGACTGGCAGTTGCTCTTTGAGGTTTAGATAGAGGGCATGGTCAGTTCTACCTGGAGGTGCCAGGGATTGAACCTGGAACTTTCTACATGTAAAATATTTGCTTTGCCCCTGAGCTGCATCCCTTCATTGCAGGCATTCTAGTGAGCATGAGGACAGCTTGGAGCCACCATTTAACTTTCCTACAATGTCCCAAGCCAGTCACAATGTAGCATTGCTGAGAAATTGTGAGACATTTAAATGGTTGAGACCTCCATTACATTGGGGGTGCTCCAATGTGCATTGTAGAAGGTGTGAATTGTGACCAAGGGATGGTGGCCCCAAGGTACCCTGGTGCTCGACTGTGCACAGTGGGTGAAGTCAGCACTCATATGGGAGAGACCCACCAGAGGGCATTATGCCAAAAGAGTCCCTTCAAACCTGGAACCAGCCCTAACTGCTTTATTGTTGAATAGATTATGTGTTGGGTTCATTATTCAATTTTATTTAATCTGCTTCCAAATATTTGGTGAGGTTTGTTACTGATACCACAGCTTGCATGAAACCATATTGTAAATTTAGGGCAATTTCACAAATGACTCTAGGAATCATAACCATAAATGTTCCCACATTTGCAATATGAATGAATGAATCACCTTGATCAGTACACACAATCACTTTTTAAGTGACTTCCCCCCCTCATTTTTGTATCATATAAACACCATTGAGAAGTGACAAACTGGTAGCCAAATTGTTTTTTTAAAGTATTGAGTGTAAAAATGCAATTATTCTTATCTGATGTTTATCTTCACGTGCCATCTGTGCTTTACATTTAATGAAACATAATAAGATAGGGTTTATGATAGTCCAATTTGTTTTAAATGTAGAGCCCTAAATGCCAAGTGGTAAATGAATGATAACGAATAATTTTAAAGGGAGTTGCTAAAAAAGCTAATGTACACACAACAATACTTCACAATATATCGTGTCTGGGATTATAGAAGTAGAAATGGCTATTTGGCTAATGCCTTGCAACAGGAGCTGAATTTAAAAGCATCATTTGCCCAACTTTACTATACCATGGCATCTGGTGATCGGAAAATAAATTCAGCTTTATCACAACATTATGGCAAGAAATGAAGACTACTAGTTTCTACTGGAAGTGTTAAGATATGTTCGCCCATTACACTTAGTTTGAAAATTGTAATTTATCCTTAAGTGATGAACCATTTTTTTCAGAAACTTAGTCATTTCAGTCTTAATTTAATATTGTCTCTAGGGATTCAGTGCTGTAGCATCTAGTCAGTGTCATTTAGGCATGATAAGGCCCTGAGCCTGGATATACTGTGTGCATAAGTAATTCTTAGCACACAAATGGCTGGACTCAAGGCAATGATTAGAACCAAGCCAGTCTTTCTGCATCATGTCCATTTATTGCACAAGGAAGAGGCATCATTTTATCTTAAATTCACTCCCCTGTTTCTGCCTCTGGCATTCTCTCTCCAAATGTGCTTTCCAATTTCTCATTTTCATTCTCCTTCCTCCCCTCATTTAGCTCTTGCTCGCTCTCCCTCTCTATCCCCAATGGCTCCCCTTGGCAATAGCCATTTAAGCAACAATCAACAATTACTAATGCTGATACTCCTCTGCTTAACTGAACACAATAATGGGACTTCTATAAAGGAAAATTTCACACCAAATGGTTTGGGGGACAGGACGGGCAGGGAATGGGACATGAAGCAATTCTCTTCTGAAGCTTTCCCTAGCACTGCATGTTAAGAAAAACAGGTATCTGCAGTGTCTGTTGACAGGCTTGCATTCCTGAGCAGATATTTTTCAAAAGTTACTATTGAGCATTGTGTCAACATGTTGAATATTCCTTGTGCTGTCCAACCGGAGCCAGGGCCCATAAATTAAGGGAGTGGGGCCACAAAACAAACATTGTTCAGAGCAGGTCATCTCCAGTCTCTTTCAGTTCCATCATCAAGAAGCTTGAGAAGCTGAATTACTTTGCATCTAGTATCATACTTACAAGGTCCTTTTAAGGTATGCAGAGAGAGGAATAGTCTGCAAAGCAGCAAACCAAATATACATAATGCCAAACCTTGGCATTTGTTGAGTACTTTTAATTTGAAATAATTTATTTTTAAGTCCTTGTCTCCCTTAGACAGATGTATTGCTCTCACTTAATATGAAAATCAGTATTAATTAGGCCAGCAAGTGTTGCACTTTCCCATTAGAAGAGATGCTGGTTTAAACTCTTCTGGGATATGAGCCAAGTACTTGACAGTTGTGCTACAGGCTTTATTACATTTGCATTCCCCTTACTCCCTACTTTCAACAACAACAACAAAAAGTAGAGCAAACTTTTTTGAGTACCTAGCTCAACATAAAGTTCTTTTTAGGGTTCTGTCTCCAGACATTAGAAACTGGAATAAGTTACGTAAATCAGTTGAATCTGAAGGTGTTTACAGGTTGGTGGATGGAAATTCCATTGTGTCTAATTTGACCATGTATTAGACAAGACAGCACCCTCAGTAGATTTTAGGAATCAGTTACAATTGGTTATTGATGATGCTTGAAGATGAGTGATTGGATAATTGCCTGAATGTGCGTGTTGTGTGGCTGGTGATCCATTTTACATGTAATTTATTTTTATTTTCTTTTTTAAAGTCATAATGATTATCATGTTTTATCAGGAATTATATCTGTTCTTTTCCCCTCAACATGAATCAGTCACTATGCCCAACTATGAAATAAACTGGAACTTCTTTTTTTAATCAATTTTTATTACAAGTTTTCAACACAGAATACAATAAAAGCCAAACTAATCTACAGAAGAAAAATAATTTAAAAGGCAAGAATAAAAAAGGAATAAAATAAAAAAGAAAGGAAACTCCTAATAGCCCCAGCCAGCATGGTCCATGGTCAGGGGTGAGAGTAGTTAAAAGCCAACATCTGGAGGGTCATATGCAGTTCCAGCAGCTGTACTGCCTTGGAAGCACAACCACTGGGACTGACCCTTCCTCTGTTACAATACAAAGGAGGAGTCAAATGCCCAAATACTAATATATAGAAAGACACATCAGCAGCTAGTATATCAAACTTACCTGAGCTCATTATGAAAGAAGTAAACTAATCAGTTCTGGCATATTTATCCAAGATATGTGAATCTCAAAATACAAACCAGGAGGATGACAGAAAGAATAGTAAGCACAGCAAAGTTGAGCTAGGAGCAGATGAGTTGGCACAGAGATCTTTTGATGGACAGGAATCAGAAAACGGAGCAGGGATTGATAGCTTTTTCCATTTCATTTTCCATCTTTTCCCCATGGTTACATGTTCTGCTCAGGCTCTCTTCCGTTATTTTCCATTTAAAATTTATATAATGTGTTTTCCTCATGCAGCTATCAGTTGCTACAATTTCAAGTAAACCTTTTTTTCTTTTATTGATGCATGTCATCACATCTAGATTCTTTTCTTCATTTTTGATGGGTGCTTGAATGTGCATCAGTGTGTGCATCAGTTTTCTTCACCGCTGCTTTTAATGGTGTGTGCATTTGGACGCTGCCTGCAAGAGGGAAAAGGAGAAGTCTTTCCCTTCAGTAAAGCCCAGTGAATGAGGTGAAATTGACATTACTTTCGTCAGTTTCATTTCTTGCTTTTGCCTCTAATAACCTCAGAAAATTCTGGTGTTTCACCTCTGCGCCTATTTACTCAGTAGAATATCAGCTTAAATCAATGAGATGATTTCACAAGCATCCATTATGTACCGGTAATTAAAATAAAAATCTAGCCATTCTTACCATTCACTAGCAAAATCTAAACTGAATTGTCCTGTGTTTCTTTATCACATGTGCAAGGCACAAACGTCCTTAATAAAGTTGTTCCCCATTTATTACAGAAAGCTCTATATCCTTATTTAAGGGGAAGAGATGCAGTTAGCTTTATCTGCCATGGAGATGGAAGGGAAAATTCACCTGCTAAATGTGTACATATCAGGACACTGTTAAACATTTAGAAATCTTGTCATAATATGTTGGCATCCCTAAATCTCAGGCCCACTTGAAAATCACAGCGTCTGAACCATGTGCCCTCTCCCCCAATCTCAGCTGTTTGATTATTGGAGATGGGTTTCCTTAAAAAGGCATTTTGTACATGTTTAAATACATTCTTGTCTTTGCTGTACACCCACCCCCACAGTCTCTATTCTGAGTTGACCCACACAGGTGAATTGGTAAAACTTTATTGCGCTACAGCAGAGGTGGGGAAACTTTTCTGGCCTGTGGGGCTGGTCTTTATTTCCCCACCCTAGAGGACTGCAGCTGACAGGTGGGCAGTTAATCACCTGACATCCCTATGACATCAGGTGATTCTGTACTTTGAAGCCCTGGGTGTTGGGACTTCAAAGCACAACAAAGGGCTGTTTGAGAGACCTTTTGCAAACAGGCCCACACCGTTCTTCAAACTTCTGATGTCAGGTGTAAGGCAGAGAGATGTGGCTTGCCCATAAATACATCACAAGCCATGATTGGCTAGAGAACAGTAAACAGTGGTACCTTGGGTTACATGTGCTTCAGGTTACAGACTCCGCTAACTCAGAAATAGTACCTCGGGTTAAGAACTTTGCTTAACCCAACAGCAGCAGGGGGCCCCATTAGCTAAAGTGGTGCTTCAGGTTAAGAACAGTTTCAGGTTAAGAACGGACCTCTGGAACGAATTAAGTATTAACGAATTAACCCGAGGTACCACTGTAAAGGGGAAATAGGATGAAATTGATTAATCTCTTTTTTATTTTTTAAAAAACCTTTAAAAATTAACTATGCACTATCAGCAGCTATAGGACATTTTGTATCCCACTCTTTCTCCATGGAACAGAAAGCCACACATTATCTTAACAGTACCCTTGATATGAGACCATGACTGGCAACTTAAGGCCATGCAGTGAGCTTGAAGGCTAATTACATTTAGGAACAAAGCTCCAAGCAGACTCCAAGGATTCAGTGAAATCCCCAGGTGGATTAAATGTGATTTAAATTAGATGCAGGGAAATGCAAACATATCCCAATGGAGTTGTTCAACTCAGAGGAAATCATTCAGTGTACAATTGGGTCTAAAGGGCAAAGAATCCTGGTGGCGGGTTATGCAAAGAAGCAAGATGTTGAAGTGTGTTTGTATTTGAAGGCGAGGCCCCTAATTGCGTACGTTGTTGCTCAAGAATCAGAGTAATGAGGAAACCCTCCTTTTCAAATGTGGAAGAGAATGACAACATTTCCCCAAGTACCTTTAAAACTGGATGCATCACTTGTAAATGTTAATTCCACATAGACGGTGGAGGGAAAGCACTCTTAATTATATGTGCATGCCAGTCAGTGCAGTTTCCTTCATTTAGTTTATAGAACCAGCAAATTGCAACTACAACAACAGCAACAAAACTAATTACACCACCACTTGTGGAAAATAGCCTAAGACTGTTTGGAGGGCCTAGATTCCTCAGGCAGGATGCCTCAAAACCTCTGATGGGCCTAGATTCAAGAGCCTGCAGCCCTTATGACAGATAACATACATTCACTGCTAAAGGAAAAGCAGAAAAGTCCAATAATTTGAGAACTGTTTGAATGCATTTGGTTTATTTTCTTTATCCGAAGCCTTGCCAAAAAGAAATTGTAATGTTTTTCAGCAGAGTAAAGAAATTGTTGGTGTATATTTCTGTGCATGAATACACAAAATATATGACACACTTCTGAGGCATTTTAAGACTGGTAACTTTGGGAACTATTCAGAAATTGGACATTGGCACCTGTGAATCCTTGTAGCCAAACTGTGCTCTGCTACTTGGCGTGAAAACTCTAAAACATTCTTTTATTTCAAATCCATTTAAATGCCGAGACTAATGTGGGCTGAATAAAAATTACATGGCACTTTGTTCTGCATCTAACATGTGGGTCTGTACTGTAAGAAATATTAATTGATGTATGCAAGATTATATAACTCCAGGTTTTCATCAGGACAGTGATCTACTGGATCGTCGAAAACACTGCTTTGGTGTCCAATCTGAAATGGGAGAGGATCTCTACTTTTCTGTGGAATTAGAATGTGACCTCATATTATGGGAAAAGGCCTTCCAATCAGCAACTTTTTTAGAAGTGGAACGAATACAGGTAAGAAACATGCGGTGTCAAATTCATTTTTGGTTATTATTATGCAATACATTTTATGTGATAGTCAGTGCTTTTTTCTGGGGGTACGCATACCCCTAAACATTTTGTGAATCTTAGTTTGGTCTCATTGAGGGGCAGTATTTCAATATGAGTAGGAAAACGAGAACCCCTAAACATTTTTCTTTCTTTCTTTTTTAAAAAAGCACTGGTGATAGTGATAGTTATTACCAAAGGCTTTGGGGGGGGGAGGTTTGGAATATTTAATGGGAAAAAGAGTTAATGATATACTACAAAGGGAAAAAAATCTCATTTAAAAGCAAAACAAGATAGGGTTCTGTATACACTTTTAGTTTTTGAAACCCAAACACTGAAAGTACTAATGGTTGTTTGATATGTTCTTGGCCAAACCAAAATGGTGGTTCAGCAGCTAGAAGCATTGAGTTGTAGGCTTCTGTTATTTTGCTTATTTTCTTAGCTTTCACTTAGAAAATGAAAAAGATCTGCTTATGAGATAAGGATAAACAATGGTGTGGCAGTAGGGTGCATCCCAATAGTGGGCTAGAAGCTTGAATCTGGGATACTTGGGCCCAGATTATCCATGAAGCTTGTTACATGGCCTTGGGCTAGTCACTATCAGCATAGCGCTTGTGATCTCATGGTAGAATTTATTCAAGAGGACAACGAGAAATTGGAATTTTATGGGATGGTAAAGGAGAGACCAGGACTAGGTAACATACATCTCACTGTCAACCAGAATGTTGTTGGTTTGAGTCCACTCAGGGACAACTGTGGGAAAGATTCTTGTATTGCAGGGGTTGGGCTAGATCAGGCATGGTCAAACTTGGCCCTCCAGCTGTTTTGGGACTACAACTCCCATCATCCCTAGATAACAGGACCAGAGGTCAGGGATGATGGGAACTGTAGTCCCAAAACAACTGGAGGGCCAAGTTTGACCATGCATGGACTAGACCTTTCAGCCCTACAAGTCTATGATTCTATAAGTGCAGATGATTTCAGGGTGGCAGGAGAACTTGGGAGTCACTATGTTGTTACGTAAATATTTATAAGAATAGAACATCTATTATTTTGTTATACTTCATCCTTTTGAAAAACATAGGATATTTGGATGGGTATCTCTTATATTACTGGGTATAGTTTACATCCATTCCTGTTCTAGTAAGTCAGCTTTCTCCCCTCTCCCCAACTTATCCAGGATCACAAATAGTGTCACGGATCACAAATAATGCACTTTTAATGCAAGTATTACGATTTTGCAATACTGATTGATGAACAACTCCCCTCCCCTCTAACCCTGTAAACCTCTTAGCCCATTTTCAATTAATTACAATGTGTTTCAAGTTCATATGCAGCCAGTGTTTGGCAGATCAATCAGATTGATTCAGTTGGCAGAAGCACAGAACCTGGTTACTATTTTGAGTTTTTACATGTACTGTACAGAATAGTGCCAAAGCTCCTTCTTTTCACATAGAAACCTGGGAAAATCACCTAGTGTCTTGAGGGCAGGGAATGCTTCTCTGTAATATAATGGGGCAACCTTTACAAAAGAAAATGCATCTTGTTAGGAAATGTATGCAGTGGTGTGTTCTACTTGTTGAATAATGGATTTGCAGATAGTGCATCTCACTCAGATCAGTAGGATATCAGTAGGATATGCACTACAGCTTTGTTTAAATCATAGTCATAATGTACAACTATTAAGGTAAAGGGACCCCTGACCATTAGGTCCAGTCGTGGCCAACTCTGGGGTTGTGGCGCTCATCTCGCTTTATTGGCCAAGGGAGCCAGTGTACAGCTTCCGGGTCATGTGGCTACCATGACTAGTTTATCCTAATTTGTACCTTTATGAACTTTTTAATAATTCGAACTTACATTTATGATTTTGTTCCAACACTGATTTTTGAAAACTGGAATTCTGGCATGAACTTAGTAGCCAAGAGTCTCTGAACCTTTTCCACTTTAGAAATGGGCTTGGATGAGCTTTTTTCTCCATTGCATTCTCTCCCACTTTAGACATCTCCTACTAAGCTATAGTATACTTCAGGTTTTGGGGCCTGAGGAACATAATGCTTCAGTTTCTGCTCCTGAACTAGGGCAACTGAATTATTCACAGACACAGTTTTAAGATCCTGTACTTTTTGCACATGGTAGATTAAATATTGAGTTGCCTCTTATATGGGAAACTTTCATTCCGAATAGGTTTTTTTCATCTTTTTCAGTGTGCGAAATCAATAATCAAAAGCAAATAATTCACTCTTTTTATGGCAGGTGTAATGTTTTAACGGTTTATATTAGATCTGTACGAACTTTGACATTATGTGCTCTCTTGGCAGCATTCTTCAATTTATTCTCTCCAAGTTCACAGCAAAGGGGATTAATTAAAGTAAGCTGAAAAGCTACAGGTGAAATAAAACCTCTGATTAGGAGCCAGAGAGTGAGAGGCTAGAGACTGACCCTTTACCACTCTAACCTGTGGTGCACATTAATATCTCTTTACCAATTTGTGACAGCTGCTCAAAGCCCATTATAATCTTTCACCTTTCAATATTTCCTGCTAGGAGTTGTGCTTGTTACTCATAGCTTTGTAGCTGGGAGAGTGGGGAGGGGAAGACTGATCCTTAGGTGAAGTGATTGATGGAGCAAATCTAGCACTTGCACAGGTATTGAACTGCTAAATTAGAACACTAAGGTGGATGGCCAGTGCGTTTAGAACAGAACTTTCCTTCAGTCTAAAGTTACTTCCTCATGCTTACCTGCCACACAGGTTAACGCAGGTGTGGGGAACCTCTGGCTCACCACGTGTTGAAAATGGCCAGGGATTATGAGAGTTGTAGTTCAACGTCATCCAGAGGGCCACAGGTTCCTCACACCTGTGCTTTAAAGTAACCCACATCACTTCTTCAACACAAGGTGCCACTGCAGTCCTTTACATAAAGAGGTTACTTTGCCCAGAAATTTGAGATAGGGGTACGTTTATGTGTAACAGTGAGCATCCAAACCCTAAAGTAAGGTATCGGAGGGACTGAAAAGAATTATGAGGCTCTGTTTCCAGCACAATGATTCTGTGTTTTAATCATTTTTATAACTGAAAGATATGACAAAAGGAAGCAATTGTGGGGTTTTTTTTTGCAAGTTAATAAAATTAAACATTTATGCCCATAACATTTATTACTACATAATATACTAAATATTAATAAAACTTACATGAAGTTGGTAAGCTTTAACAAGCAGTTGAGTCACAAATATGGCTGCTTATGAGGCTTTCCATTGATTACTTCGTTTTTTATTTTTCTCTGTGGAATGATTTGTTTCACCCACAAAATCAAATATCATTTATTTTGTCCTATTACTTTTACTGGATGTTTTATGTACTAGTTTTTGCTAATCATTTTAAGCCCAGTATTTAATTTTATTTCTCTTACAATAAACATTTTCCGGAAATCTTACAAAAAAAGAAGAAGAGAGAGACAGCACCTGCATCTATGTACTCTGCTCTAAATTTTCCAACTTTGATAGGACTAATAATAATTAACTGGATGCAGTAATGCAGTTGTTATTGTTTTAGTTGAGTGCAATTCACATATACACAAATGTGTAACAGTGTATGCGAAGTTTGATTCCAATGGCAGACTTCAATTTCTCTGGAATGCATTCAGAGGCTAGGCATCAAAGTTCCCTGCAAATAAATATGAAAGGTGCTTCTACATATTGGGGGTGGGGGAAGCAATGATTCCTAGCAGCCGTCCCTCACATACTGTTTCACCTCAGGAAGCCTCGTTCCACACCCAGTAAGCATGGGATGCCTTTGCCCAGCAGCGCTGGGGCCCATAGACTGCAGCAAAATGCCCTTGCAAAGGGGAGATGAAAGCCTTCCACAGGAAGCCTCGTTCCACACCCAGTAAGCATGGGATGCCTTTGCCCAGCAGCGCTGGGGCCCATAGACTGCAGCAAAATGCCCTTGCAAAGGGGAGATGAAAGCCTTCCACTTGGCGCCCGCCCACCCTCTGGTTAGAACCTTCACTGAGCAATTTTGAGTAGCTGGTTGACAGAGCCGGAAATAATTTTTTTCACTCAACCTGATTGGTACTTCCCTCTCACCTTTCCCCCAGTGAAATTATGGTCTTCCTTTGTTAGGCGGAACAACATTGTTTGTTGAGGGCAGAAATGGCATTGGGCAGGATCCACCTAGGATGGGAGAGCTCATAAGGGGCCTGAGGGGACAATTGACCATGGCACCTCCAAGCTTGGGTTGAGTTGCCTGGTTGCAATCTTCACCCTGGTCACCCAGTGAGACCTTGCTTGCTTGGCTTGCACTACACAAAGTTCAGCACTGGCTGACTCCCATGAAATGGGTTTGGGGTGGTCCAAACCCAGGAGACCCGTTCCATCATGGAATGATTACATGATCCAGGCCCCAATGCCATGCCAACCCTTACCCTGCCTGTTCCTGTCAATAAAGATTTTATTCCATCACTGTTCTACGGTCTGGTTATTTTGCTGCTCTGATGGGTCACATATTGTGCCTGCCTGGGCCTTACCTTTTGAGGGGAGGAACAAGTGCCTGTTGTGGCAGGAAATAATGAAATCCCATTGATCAATTCTTCAGATCCATGCCAGTATTTATACTT
Organism: Podarcis bocagei; assembly: GCF_964188305.1. Lineage (NCBI taxonomy): Eukaryota > Metazoa > Chordata > Lepidosauria > Squamata > Lacertidae > Podarcis > Podarcis bocagei. Next base: position 52,301,051 of record NC_138133.1, read on the forward strand.
TGCTGAGCCATGCCATATTCACCTGTGGAACACATGGCTCCAACATCTGAGCTATATGCAATTGTTTACCATGCTATATAGAAAATATGTCCCAGTGGTTTGAATTATAAATGGTACTTTTTGAGGACTGCTCTGGCAATGGCAGCTGAGAAATGATTCATACTATCCATTTGCTAGCAGAGCTTTTCTAGAATGGACTCTTGCTCTTCTCATTCCATCTCTCCCCCCCCCCCGACTTTCCTTGCTTCCCACCAAATATTTGTGGTTGCCATGGGAGATAATAAAGTCATAATCTAAAGTCAACAGCCCTGGAGGCGAATGCAGAATCAAGAAAGCCTGTCTCCTCAGCTGGCTACGGGCCAAATTTCTGTGGCTCTTCTTCCATTCAATCCTACCTTTCCCCCTTTTTCCACCACCTATTTGAGATGGGACAATTCCTTTAACATCTGAAGATATCACACTTTAGTTTGTCTTATTTTTATGCCTTTGCCAACATCTAAACATGGGCTGTCCCTTATCTCAAAAGACCACACGAAGGAGGTGCATATTGAATGGCACTTGTTTCAAAACACTGCTGTTCCAAAGAGCTCTAGTAACCCTTTTGGTTTGATAAGGGAATTAGACACCTGACACATACTTTGCAACCTGCATATGTTTACAAAATGATCACTTTTAAAGATGTGGAAGTATAGCATATAAGTAGTGCAATCAATACTTATCTCAGTGTCCCAACTAACTGGTTATTCTTGGTGCTTTCTATTCTGTTCCAAATATGGGAATGTGCCTGGGCTCTTTACAGGGACCTTCTAGGAAACTTTGGAAGACTGACAGCATTGGATTTGCCCCTCTCATCCCTGTGAACTTATTTGTGATCTCTCTATGGGCTAAGAATCTAGAGTCAGCCCTTCAGGCTCCCTTCTTTTCTTGTTGTGCAAAAAGCAGTGGCACGAAGAGACATCTCTCACTCTATGCTCCCCCTCTCCACTCTTTATTCCCCCCCCCCTTGAATTTTGCCCTGAAGATGAGTAGGGCTATCTTCAAAAAGTGTAGCAACTGTGTGAGTAAAGTTCTTGATCTTTGCAGTCACTGCCTCACATGCCTCAAAGAGGCTGACATCATTAAAATGTGAAAGTTTTTTGCAGAAGTCTTGCAGAAAGTGCTCAGGAAACAAACTGTTGCCACCATGGACATTTCTCCCAAAGGCCATGCAGTAATTTATACTATGCAGGGGTGTAAAGGAAGGGATCCAGCATACCCAGTCTTCCAGAGCTTTCTAAAAAGTTCCACCAGTAGGTTGTGCAGGTGCTTTTCCATATCTGTGACTGCATTTACAGGTGAGCCACTTTAGGTTTTGATGTTATTTGTTTGTTTATTTATTGGAATCATGTTAGTTATGAATTATATGATTTGAGAAATTTGGGAGGGGGGCTACTGTTGGCAGAAAACAGAAATCTGAATTTAAATTGATAGGAATCACTTTGGAATGGACAACTTAATTAGCGATCAAATTATTTCTGCTTGGCAGTTTCTGTTTAAACATTTATTTTGTATAAAAAGTCCATAAGTCATTGTTCTTCTAGCTCTAAACTATGGATTTCATCAGTCTCAGAAGGATTTCGAGAGATTTGTCTCTGACTTTAATGTGAAAAGGTAGCATCTTTCATAAGCACTTCTGTGACGAGTAGCTTGGCCTTTTCAAGCTCTGCTGTGCACTTCACATCTTGACAATGATGTTCTGATCAGAAAAATACCTAATTTGCGCTGAGCGGCACGAGCTTGGCATTAGGAACCAGAAGCCAACTATCAAACAAGGAGCTCAGTAGGAGAATGTAATTTGTTGTAAACTGAAACTCAGTGTTGAACAGTTTCATTTTATCAATGCAAACCAAAATGTCAGACTGCATTGGGGGGGTTGGAGAGATAAGAAACTAAAAATAAAGGGAGTTCTTCTGATTTCCTTCAATGTTAGAAGTGCTGTATTAGCAACTTGCTGGCAATGGAAGTTTGGTCGTTTGCCCTTATCAACACATTTCCTGACATAAATTATTTGAAAATGAATTTTTTTGGGGGGAGTGTCAACTATATTACAAATCATAAAAACAGATAAATGCAGGTCTATCAAATAGTTAGATCGAAGTTCACAAGAGCCTCACTGGAAAATTCAGGGAACCTAAGAGTCTTCTTATTCCTTGTCTTCTTTCATGAGCCATTACATCAACAGCAAATACCTAGTCATTATATATTTTGTTTGCATACTCACTTCCAATGAAATATGTTTATCTTGCATTAAAGTAATGGGACATAAAAGCTGCATATAAAAGTGCCTCTTTATTTACCAAAGGTGCATGTGTCCCCCATCATATGCGAACAGATGTATTCCATGTGTGATCAGAAATTAGGAGGTGATGCATTTCACTCTCAATTACTTCATTTACATTGATAAATTGGCAAAGACAGTTGAATTCCAAGACAGTAGTACCTTGGTTTACAAACTTAATCTGTTCCAGAAGTCCGTTCTTAAACCAAAGTGTTCTTAAACCAAGGTGTGCTTTCCCATAGCAGCGGGGGACTCAATTTACAAATGGAACACACTCAACAGGAAGCGAAACATGTTCTTATTCCAAGGCAACGTTCACAAACCAAAACACCTACTTCCAGGTTTGCAGCGTTCTTAATCCAAGTTGTTCATAAACAAAGCTGTTCTTAAACCAAGGTACCACTGTATTTACTTACCTACTATGCTAAATTGTAGCCAGGGGTGGCACATCCTGCTTCACCACTTGAGGCAAAATGGGAAATGCTGTGTTCCACTGCTGCTGCCACCACTCCTACAACCCCCTGCCTGTTTCTGCCGCTGCACACTCAGCCCCTATGTGTTTTCCATGTAGGTAGAGGTAGAAGTTCTCTTTCATGGAATGCAAATAGCCAGTTGATTGAATGGCTAAGGGTTTGTGTTATTTGCAGAGATGTATTTTGATCTTGCAAGGGCTAATTAGTAACTAAACAGGTATTTCCCCTTAGCTATAATTTTTCAAAATACATGTACTCAACTGAAGCGCTATCTAAGATGCTGTCTTTTTCAATCTTTCCTAGTGCAAGACATATGCCTGTGTTCTGGAGAGTCATCTTATGGGGCTTACCATAGACTTTGGCATGGGTTTCGTATGCTTTGATGCTGCAACAAAGGTAAGGCCATGAGAAGATGTTTACTGTTAATGATTCATTACCAATAATTATCTTTTCAATTGAGAGTTGAGCCATTGTTTGAAGTCTGGCACTATGCTGTATTTGCCTCCCCCCCCCCATATGAACCAACCTGGACCCTGTGATCATAATCTGAGGCTCTCCATGAGAGGTCCTGAGGGTGGCAACACCAGAACGGGCCTTATCTGCAGTGGATCCCCGCTTGTGGAATGCTCTCCCCAGGGAGGCTTGCCTGGCACATTCGTTGCATATCTTTAAGTGCCAGGCAAAAACATCCCTCTTCTCCCAGATTTTAGGCTAATTAAAGAATCTATGGCATTTAAAACTTGGGGATATTGTTTTTGTATACATATTATGGTATGTATTTTTCTGTTTTTATATTGTAAGGCACCCTGTGGTCGTCAGATGAAGGGTAGTATAGAAATTTAATAAATAATAATTTTATCCTATCACATTCTCAATATGCTTTTTAAAAATAGTTTCCGCAGGAAACTATTTTGCAGGAATGTTATTGAGATGGAATGCATGAATTGATCCTTTTATACACTCCCTGCTCTTCTACTTGTTCCATCTCCTTTCCTTTTCTCTCCCCCTTCTCCATGAACATCATAAAGCACACAATTCAAAAGCTCTAAAGGGACAAACTTCTAGAGATATGGCCAAAGTTCACATGAAGTTTGGCATTCAGTATGGCTTTCCATTTGAAGAGAAGCATTGCATCTCTGGAATTCTTTTCCAGTTTAGTTTTTTTTCTAATTCAGTTCAGAGATGAACTCCTTCTTTACCTAATCTCTCTTACCTGGTAGCAGGTGCTGCTGCTCTGGTGGCAGAGAATGTGTGAAGACATCTTTCCTTTCCTCACCCTCCTTCACACAGCTACAATCCTGATGCCAGGAACTTGGGAAAATATAAACCCTTCATACTGTTACCACAAGAGCAGAAAGTGCTGCCACTGGGCAAGGGGATTTGGGTGCTTATGAGAAGTGGGGAGGGGGGAGCATTAAGCACTGCACTCACACTGATGCCATTGGGAGAATGACTGAGTCCATTCTTGCTTTTAACTGGTTCAGAATAAACTCAGCCAGTTTTCCAGTCTCAAGGAGGAAGGGGAGAAACTCATTTTGACAAGCCTAATTATAAATGTAATCCGTGCAAACTTGCCCATTGCTACAAATTTCTTAAACGAGAAAAGGGACTGAAGCTTTTAGCATGCAGACAATATGCTTTTGAATCATAGCCCTTCATTCCGTGGCCCTGATTGAGGGAGCCAGAAGCAGAGAATGGGGTTTTGGTTGTGTTCCTGACGTTTCCCCCGCCATAGTAAGAGCTCTGACAGTGCTGATAACCTATAATGCATTCAAAAAAAAAAAAAAAAAAAAAAGGTGCCTGTGCCAGCTTCTGTTTCCTACTCCCGCTCACAACAAATGATATGGAGTGAAATAGGTTTCTACTTGCAGATTGTTTTCTCTGGATCAGGGTGATTGTTTTATTATCTAGATGTTAATAGAAAAATCACAATCCACATTGGTCAAATGTCAAGATTGTACTTTCTCTAAGAGAGTCATGAAAAACAAAGCACAGTTTGTTTTTCTTCTTCCATGGTGCTACTTTCCTCTAAAATCTCTTTCAACACTGTTTCCTCTGATAGAATCCATCAGATAGGAAACTGCACTAACAAAACTATTAACATAGTTATGGCTTCGGATTTATATTTTCAGAACAGAAGAAACCACACACAGATATCTTAATCAACATATCCAGCTGGCAACAGTGTCAGAATAAGAGAAATGTCAGCTGCCTTCCAGACAGAAACCATTAGAATCAGCCTCAGTCCTTGTAATATTTTCTCTAGCCTTATAAAATCCTACTTTGCTCATTCACCTGAAGCAAGTAATTTGCTTTGACAGGCCACTGACATACTATCAGCTTTTACATTATCATGATTACCACAAGCCTGATCTATACTTCACTGAAGTCAGTGGGTGCCTTTCCATTGATTTCTCCCCCCACCCCACTGCCAAAATATACCCTAAGCCTCCTCAAAGAACACTGCAGATTATTTTCCAAGGTATTTACTTGACCAGAAGAATAAATTTGGTTTGGAACCTATCACATACCCCCATCCATATTCTCTTTGTGCACATTACTGTGTTTTTATTATTAAGAGCTGGACCAAATTTCTGACAGCTTCAATTTTCATGTCAAAAATTGCACTTCTGGTCAATCAGGGCCTTTACTGATCAGCTAAGCAATGTGCAGGAAAATTGTGAGAGTTTCTGCATGTATCATACATATCAGTACACAAATCACTGCTCAGCGGTGTTGAAAAGTCCCTGATCTGGCCCACAAGAAAATGCCAGAAGGGTTTTGAGATCTCTGAGCTTTTCTCACCAAACGTTGAGAGAGCCTCTGACTCAACTGAGTGAATCCATTTCTTGAGGACATGGTGAGGTGGGTCACATGAATTGTAGGAGAAGGCTTGCCCACAGAAAGCAGATAAAGGGACTAAGCCCAAGATTTTGGTCCAATTAGGAAGCTTCCTTGAGGTTGGTGACACAAGCATAGGAATTCAACAGCTTTATTCTGACATTCTGTTCCCTGCTAACAATAATACAAGAGGAGGAACTGATTGCTCAGGGTTCCAGATCACATGGGAGCTTGTACTATGAAGGTTCCTACCTCACAGCAATGGTATTTTTCAGTAGAAAGCTACTGCTACCCAATATTATTGATCTTTACAATTTATTACTTGTGGCAGCAACACTCATAACAGCATATCATAATCTAGCCTGGTATTTTTATTTTTTTGAGAAACTCAAAAAGCCTTTTCGTTATCTTTGAAATTCATGAGTGAAGACAAAGTCCTACTGCTGCTTTTCCTTTTCTGATGCCAGAAAAGCTGAATAATTCAAACTTGAGATCCTTACCCTTTTATCTCTCCTGCCACTCATCAAAAACTGGGGGGTTGGGGTGATGAGTGATGGCCTTTGGGTTTCAAAGCCTTTGTAGTTCTTGATTATTATTACTTCACTTTTCTATAGCAAACAACGTCTAAAGTAGCTAGCAAGAAGTGTAAACACAAAGCATACAAATATTAAAATTACACGAAGCACAAATTAATTATTCTTTACTAAGCATCCTTTAGATTTGTTATGGATTGAATACAGAGGCCAGGATCAATTCCTGTGGCTCAGGCAGGCAAACAAGCCAAAGCTGGTTAAAAAGTGCAGGCTGAATCCAGGAGCATATCCAGCTGTACATACCTTGGAAGAAAAAGCATCTTCATCCAGAAGAGATTGGATACTCATCTTCAAATTCATAGAGCCTTTAACAGCATTTCCATCTTATCTGGATGAAGTATCAAATTGTTCACCCCCCCACCAATTCTTTCCTGGTACCATATGCCAGTTCAAGAGTGTCACCTACCACTTTGTGTTCAGAAATTGGAAATGTGTCATTCTCATTATACTGATGGTAGTTCAGTCGTCGTTTCAGTTCCCATATTGTAATTTTCTGTCCAAAAGAGCAATCAACTCCCTACATTCTTTATTGGAATCCAGTATCATGGCTTTGCAGTATAGCATGTATTGTTAGGGTTTCATTAGCACTTTCACCAAACTAGGAAATATTTATGTAACGCTCCCCACCCCTTTAGCCTGAGTATAACTATGCATAAATTATGCTTGGTATGAAAAAGGTGACTGAAACACTGGAACTTGTGGTCATTAATAGAAACACTAGAAGCTGCCTTATTTCAAATCAGACCACTGCACTGATAAAGCAGCAGATTTCCAGGCTTTCTGATGGGGGATATTTTCATTCCTAACTGGAGATGCAGCCAATTAAACCTTGGACCACCTTCATGCAAACCAGATGCTGTACCACTGAGTTGTAGCCCTTCCCCATAAACATAAAAGGCTACCTTATATCAAGTCAGATGATTGGTCCATTTTGCTTAGTAATCTTGACACTGATTGGCAGTGGCTGTCCAGGGTTTCAGGCAGGCAATCTTCTCCAGCCCTACCTGGAGTTGCCAGAGATTGAACTCATGACCTTCTGCAGGCAAACTTGATTCTCTACCACAAAAGACAAACAAAAGAAAGTCCTTTTCATATCACATAGTTAACTGAATGGAAGTTGCTGCCACTAGATGCAAGATAGGGGGCTTCAGAGGATAATAAAAATTAATCCACAGAAGATATGCCTATGAATGACTATTAACCATGGCAGCTAAATTGTACCTTCAAATTCAGAGGCAGCTTGTCTCAGAATATTATTTGTTGTGGGGCAAACAAGAAGACAGATGCCTTCTTGACATATTTGTAGAATTCCCGAAAGCATCCGGCTGATCACTTCTAGAAGCAGGATGCTGGACTCGATGGATCCTTGGTGTTATCCAACAGGGATATTCTTGGTTTTGAAATTCCTCAACCCACAAAGCCAGATGGCTTTAGCAGCTTCCATGTTTTCTGAAATCGGGTCATTATTAGCTGGCAATGAAGCTAACCCTGCAGCTTCCAATTAAAATTAAATCACTTGTGCCAAACAAGGAAAAAAGAAAGTGCCTAAGAAGTAATCAGGATTCTTCACCACTCCAAACCCAGCACCTGGCACACTTGAGGGTAGCTTTCATTTTGGTCGGAACAAGCTGGCATGATGGGATGGCTGATACACTGCCTATTTCCCAAAGTGCCAATTCCAAGCTCTGCTAAGTAGCAAAGCTTTGTAACAAAAGTGAATTCAAGGAAGGATGTATTAAGCCCATCTTGGAACAGTGTGTTTGCATGATACAATGTCAAGAGCAATAAGAATGTGATGCTTTTAGAGGGTTTTCTTTCCCAATTAGATTTATCCTCTAATAAAATCAAGAGGAACAGATGTTTCTAACAAGAGCTATGTCGGCTTCTTTTGGATGTAATGCAAAACTATAATTGAGTGTTGCAGGAATGAGCCTGGGCTTCATTAGCCACCCTGCCCTCTGTTTTCCTCTAGTGCAGGCACAAGGAGAGCAGTAGTTTCCACTTCCATTTTTAACTAACCAGAGTTTAACTAACCAAATCCCAACAAAACCATGGTTTGGGAAGTTGGTTTGTTTTCCTAAGCCTGCAGCCCCCCAGATGCTGTTGAACTACAACTCCCATCAGCCTTGTCCGTGGTGTCTGGATCTGGTGGGAGTTGTAGTGCAGCAACAACTGCAGAGCTACAGGTTGGCCACCCCAACTCTACATTACAGTTCAGATGAACCTCTTTAAAGTTTGGATGCAACAGTACACTGTGGGTAAATCAGAATGGAAACCAAAGTTTCCAATTTCCTCCTTGCAGCCATACGAGAAAAGGAAATGAGAGCACACAAGTCCAGAGCTCAAGCAGTTAATGCTAAACCATTTCACACCAGGCCTGTGAGAATCAACAAATTAGGTAGGAAGGTCAGGTTTCCTGACATAGGGTAAAATATGTTCAGCCAGTTGTAGTATGAAATGTCAAATTAATAATGTTTCCTAGCAAGTGCACATTGATAGTTCCCATTATTTTCATTTTGCTGAGAAGCAGTTCTTGAAATACTGCATTATCCTGGAATTTGGACTGGAAAATGAGAAGTTTTGTGATGATCAAAAGACCACAGAAAAGTTAGAGAGGGAGGGTGCTTATTAAATTTTTCTTGCAACTACTGTACATTTTGTTTGCTGGTGCCTGGGTGGCCGGCATTGCATGGTTTGTAGCGGTTTTGTGCTTTGGTTTTTCCCCTGCTCACTTTTGACCTTCTGAACATGTGCATTTGTAACCCTCCTTTCAGCAAAGCTTCCAGGGCAGCTTATGTAAACAGTATACAGGGGGGGAAACTTGTTTTAAAAAACCAGCAGGCAATAGCAGAAATCATGATGATAGCTAGATAAAAGCAGCAAGAAATCATTTGATAGAAATGAAGGCCAACTGAGAAGCTAAAGCTGGTCTAGGAAAACAAAAAGGTCTCTGCTGGATGTGAAGATGTGAAGGCAGGCACCAGGCAAACCCTCTCCCCTTGCTTTAGCTCCCCACCCCCCATCACTGTAGTCCTTCTAAGTCCATGATCCTTGCTACAATGTTGTACAGGTGTCCTGTGCCCAAACAGCATCTGCAAACGGACAATTAGGATCTTGCAGCAAGTCCCTTCGAAGGGTAATGAAAGTGCATCAACAAATGAGACTATCAGGTGTGGGGCAAGTGGTCAGGTTTAGAGAAAGCAGCATTGCAGTCTAAATTGGGATTCACTCTGAGCCTAATTAGGCCCACAGGACAGAGATTTCCCACCCAGCCCTGATTAATAAGCTTAGTCTTCTTATAGCAATCTTATTGTGTCTAAAAATCTTCTGTAGAGATCCATATCCAAGAAATTTCTTGAACGGAGATATAATACACAGCTGCAAAGAAGCTGCTGTGGCTCTTTGACTTTGGAATCCCTCTCTAAGGAGCCACACCTAGTGCCAACATTACAATCTTTTCAAGACTTTGCTCTATATCCCAGGCATTTAGTTGGAACCGTTTTTGTTCTTTTGTTAAAATCTGAGAATGGGAAGTTGCACAATGTGTCATTGCTGAAATGAAGTTTATCGGTAGTCTAGAGGCAGGGGTAAAGCAAATGAAAGGCTGGAGAAATGAAAATGCTTAATTTAACCCACTGAAATTGATTGCAGTTATGGCCAGAATGCTAGATTAGTTTGCAAAGATCAATCAGTGGATGTTTATTTCTTCAAATTAACACGGTTGTCACCATCTTGCCCTTCTTGTAAGCTTCCCTTAGGCATTTGTCCATAGCTAGAGACAGAATGATGAACCAGATGGCCTGTCTCAGCATAGCAATTTTATACCCAAGTTAAATATCTCACCCTCAGTATCTGCTTCTTCACTTTGGGGTTAATCGTGACCTGGAGGAAATAAGGATTACACAGCATTATCTCTATTAGTATTTTCCACATTAATGTGTGTGGGGGGGGAGGAATCTTCTAATTTGTTTGCTAAATGTAAACCATGCAGCTTAAATACAACTGTATTTTCAGGGAGGCTTCAATTAAACTGAAAAAAGAACTGTGTACAAGAGTGTACAATACAAACAAAAAAAGAGTGTACAATACAAACAATTATAAAATTGTCCACCATTATAAAACCAGCAAGTGAAAATACAAAAAAATTACATTGAGGGCTTAAAACCCTAAAACTTGTGTTTATCTGATGCTGAGCAGCAATACCTGTTACTTTTGGAAAGCCAAACTTATACTGGCTATTGGAAACTTTATAATTTTTGGCTATAAATGTGCATTTATGAACTTGAGCTCCCCAGCCCAGAGATCCCAATGCACTCATTGTATATTACATTATAATATGTTCTAACATTTAGTATTAAACTTTTGTTTTAAGAACTGAGTGAACCTGTGTGAGGGAATCCTGACACCCAGAATGGAATGCTAGACTACTGTAAAAAGCTTGGATGCTACACTATTGTACCAAGTGTACATGATATTGAGGCATGCACCTGAATAAGTACTGCCACAGACCTGCCACTTTGCCAGAAAAACAAGCACCGTTGACTGTTGACCCATAGCTCCACTATGTTGTGTGACTCCATCACAACCCTCAAAATGGGCAGAGTTTGGGACAGTATCTTGGTCTTAGTAATTCCAAACAGTTCAAGCAAATAAGAGTACATTTTGGCTGATGGCCAGTTAACAGTAGCCCCATGCAAATATTCAAACTATGTACAATGGAGTGTGGAGCAGGATCATGTTGGTAGGCGCCATCCTGACTTAAAGAGCACTAAGAAAGCCTAAATGCAACCAGACTCCGTAGAGACCTTGAACTGAATGTGCTTAACCTGTTTACATCTCAGAAACTTAAAGAAGACCATTTATTCACATCCCGTATTCAGTGAATGCTGACGGGCTACCTCTTTTCCCTGGCCTTTGACACGTGATATGTATATTTTTAAAGCCCACCCTATTTTTTATGTCTGTATTCTTTGTAAATTGTAAGTTTTTAAATGGTTTTTAATATTGTATTTCAGATTGTTGTAACCAGCCCTGGGACCTTAAATAAGTAGCAGTAATAATAATAATAGGCTGTAATTTTTGGTGTTGGGATTTGTAGAGGATGCTTCAAAGCATTTACTTGATAGGTAGAGTTTGTAATATTTCATCATTCTTTGGGGAACAATTTCTCTAAAGGCAGTTGGATCCATTGCTCCAGGTTACAGTTTTGGAATTACAGATGGTTTCTTTGCTTTCACAAGAGCTGAATGAAGCCAAAGTCCCATGTGTGGCAATCTGATTGGTGTATTTGTCTCACCTAGAAATGGACATACAGATATAGTTTGATCATGATGGGTAGAAGTAAGTTCTAGAGCACAAGATGATAGTCCTATGTTTTTCCCCTCAGGTAGGAAGCCATTTGGAAACCCTGATCCATTACACAACATTTATCAGCCCATTTGGCCAATGTTATTGAAATGGAAGTTATCAGAACACTAACTTTGCACTAAGAATATGAGTTAATCTGCAATAAATAGGTGCTCAGGACAGGAGATGAAGTCTGGCTTATTTAACACGTCTTTGACATAGTGTAAATTGGGGTCTTCACTTTACTTCTATCTTTTGCTGTTAACCAGGGTCAGGCTAAGCTAAAAGGATTTCAACAAACATTTGACAAATGCAGCCTGACTGCTCTGAACCAGACACTGTCAAAATGTGGTGCAGTTTTATTATCAAAGAGACTTTGGAGCAGAGAACAATGCTCTTGTTTAATTTTATTATTATTGGTACGTTATAAAGTTCCCTAGAAGGACTTTTTCTCTGCTTATATTTTGTGTGCTGATGTTCCTGTGTATGTTTTCCCCCCTTCTTCTTCTTCTCTCCCCCCCCCTTTAGGCTGTACTATGGCGGTACAAGTTTTCCCAGCTTAAAGGGTCTTCAGATGATGGCAAGAGCAAAATCAAATTCTTGTTCCAAAATCCAGATACTAAACAGATTGAAGCAAAGGTAAAAGCAAGAACTCCAATATGTTTCCCTTGTCTAAAGGATATTAGATCAAGTAATCAGGGGCAGAGAAGACAACAAAATTTGAGGCTCATGTACTGATGCTTAAATAACAAGATGAACACTCATTTCTGTTGCTATTTGTCTGAGAACTAGAAAAAAGTAAACTAAAAATCAGGCAGAGCTGCATGCAAAGCCAAGCCAAGCCGATAACTAGGTTGATGCATTGTAGTCTTCATTCAGTAGGGAATTGGACATTGAGAGGACAGTTCCTTCAGTGTAGAAGTCTGCCCCTCAGTAGCTAGTCCAGTTATTTAAGGTATTATCTATGTTTTAATACAAATACAAAAAGGCAGTTGCTGTAACTATACACACTACTTGTACTCTGGGGAAGTCACTTGAGTGCTCCTAACATAGCAGCCCCATGGGGTGTGTTCCATTGTCTCTTGAGAGAGATGGATGCCATCATGGGCCATCAACATGTTAACGGCTTGGCTTATCTCTGGCTAGCTATGTGAAGCTGCCTTGGCTTGTGATCTTAAACTGAATGCAACAGCATTTGGCTTTTAATTAACCAAACTTTTCTTACCTCATGAATTCATGAGCTTGCTCAAATTCCAGCTCTTTACTGGGTCTAGAGATTATGGAGAGTCTGCCCATCCCCCAAACGCATAACAATATGTTGTGATAAAGGGTGCTACAGATATTTATTAGGTATGCATTTCAACTTTGTGGTTTGGCAGAGCATAGCATATGCTATGAATACTAAACTACCCAGGTGAAATTATGCCACTTACTTACTTCAGGTAGCTGATGCCATTCCTGCTTCTCAGCCACCTGGTAACAGCAGACTGTGCTGAGACAGAATTTGTACACCTTTCTTCCCTCTGATTCCTAATCTTTGTCAGAAAGCGTTGCTGTAACAACAGTTATGGTGTGTGGGGAAGAATGCTAGTGGATTTGTCTATGTGTTGTAGATATACATTATAGAGTTATATACAACAGAAGGAATGAAGACTATTTACTTTAATAATAATAATTTTATTATTTATACACCACCCATCTGGCTGGGCTGCTCCAGCCACTCTGGGCAGCTTGCAACACATATAAAAACATCAAACATTTAAAACTTCTCGATACAGGTCTGCCTTCAGAGGTCTTCTAAAAGTTGTATAGTTATTTTTCTTCTTGGCATCTGATGGGACGGCGTTCCACAGGGAGGGCGGCACTGCTGAGAAGGCCCTCTGCCTGGTTCCCTGTAACCTCACCTCTCACAATGAGGGAACCACCAGAAGGCCCTCGGCGCTGGACCTCAGTGTCCGGGCTGAACGATGGGGGTGGCAGCACTCCTTCAGGTATACAAGGCCTTTGAAGATCAGCACCAACCCTTTGAATTGTTTGGCACTGGTCTGAGTCCTAGACGTTTGCATGTTATGAAGAAGCAGCTTCCTGTTTTATGCTTCTGTTATAACTTGCAAACCCTCAAAGTGAGAAACATCTGATGCCAGGACAGCTTATCTACAGGGAAGAAAATGGGGCAAGGGACAGCGACCATATGTTCTTTTTTAGTGCCTCCTCATAGCATGTGAGTAGAGGATAAATTACTACATGTGGTATCTTGTTCCTGCATAAGTACTGCTGTGAAAGCCTGTTCTCTGTAAAAGTGTTTGAGTATGTGTCTCAAGATTGCATAGAGCAGCATGCCAGAGCATTTTACATTTTCTGTCAGACTTTACTTCATAAAAAAGCAAATTCCCATTCACCTGCACTTATACCTATATGTTTAATCAAGAACAGAGAATTCAAATGTGGGTTGATGTGCAGTCACTGACAGAATATTTTATTGGCCAGTAGCTTTAACATTAACCTGGGTATGTCTAGCAATCTTTCTCCATTGTGAGCTAAGTTCTGACAGGGGGGAAATATATATAGATCCTGACAAGTGAGAAGCCCATGCTACAGCCGCCTGCACATTTGACCAGTCAGTCATGTTTGCCCGCTTGGACATAAAACTTTAGTTACAAGCTGAACATAAAATAACACTAAATCTAGTTTTATAATTTTCAGTGATAGAGGAAGTCTTGCTCAGGTACAGTTCTAAGGAAAAAATCTTGGCTCATTGGGAATTGCCAGACAATAATAAACTTGTTTTGTTGTGATACATTTCATAACAGAATTCAGAGAGGAGTTTATTCCAGATTAAATTCCATGTGTTTGGTTCTCATGCAGGTTTTTGGAAATGTGAGATTTACTGCTGCACAATAGAGGATTGCCGCCATAGGCACATGATGTCCTCAGCTGGTACAGGGAAGGCTGAAAGAATGAGTGCAGGATACTGGTATTGGGTTGAATTAGGCCACAATTTTATTACAGGAAAGGGTAGGTTTGGCTTAGGCATTGGGCATGTATCCAGCATCATGCAACACACCTACTATCTGACAGGAACCTAGTGGGTTTGACACTGTACTGTGCCACAGGCTGCCATTTGGAGAGTGTATTGGCCCAACAGCCCCCGTGTGGATTCCTGGACAGAGTCACCCCTCCCAGACCCCTTTAGCAGTGTATGCTCCAGCCCAATGCCTTATCCCCCAAAGTTGTAACAGTTACTGTGAGGTAGGTGGAAACATGCCAAATTGCTTGCAGAAGATAATTCCTCCCTGCCCCCGAACATGATGACCAAGTAAAGCATAGCAAAGACCGTATGCCACATGTCTGCTTCCCCCCTGGGCAGACCACTAACATACTGGGGTGGGTGAAAAGTCCTGTGATGGTCAGCAAATAGGGCAGCCTGCACCTGGCCACCCTCTTAAATAAGCTAAAGGTGGAATGGGCACAGCTTCTCCTGCCACTGCCCCAGCAGATCAATTGTACCATTAAGTGACTTTAACTTAGTGCTACAATCCAATACAGTGGTACCTCAGGTTACCGTATTTTTTGCCCTATAGGACGCACTTTCCCCCCTCCAAAAATGAAGGGGAAATCTGGGTGCATCCTATGGGGCGAATGCAGGCTTTTGTTGAAGCTTGGAGAGCGAGAGGGGTCGGTGTGCACCGACCCCTCTCGCTCTCCAGGCTTCAGAAAGCTATCAGCAATCCTGGGGAGCCCGTGGGAGTTCCCGCAGGGCTCTCTAGGCTGCGGATAGCAGCCTGCTTCCCGGAGCGCAGGGCGCCCTCGTGTCTGTGAGGCTTGCAGATAGCAGCCTGTTCTGGGGGCTGGGGTCGGGGGAAGCCCGCAGCTTGGGGGGGGGGGAAATATTTTTTTTTTATTCATTCCCCCCCCAAAAAATGAGGTGCGTCCTATGGGCCAGTGTGTCCCATAGGGCGAAAAATACGGTAAGTACTTAATTTGTTCCGGAGGTCCGTTCTTAACCTGAACCACCACTTTAGCTAATGCCACTGGAGCACGATTTCTGTGCTCATCCTGAAGCAAAGTTCTTAACCTGGAGCAGTATTTCTGGGTTAGTGGAGTCTGTAACCTGAAGCGTATGTAACCTGAGGTACCACTGTATATTCAAAGCACACATTAGTAAAAATCAGGAAGAAATGTGAAATGCTCCTTGAGAATGTCACACTTATTAGTGTACTATTTATGGTGAAAAGCAAGAAAGCTAGCCAAATTTTGGCATTGTTTACAATGCAGCCTTAATTACGAATTACCAAGTGCATTATAGAAATACAGCAGCATCATGCTTCATTGCTTAGTTTGTATTCCTCGCCCTTTCATTGTAAAGATTTTTTTTGAAAAAAGGTAGCTTTCTATAATGCTGTTTTTGAAAGCTCAAAATCAGCCTTTTAAAATTGTATTTGTTTTGGGGACACTATGCTTCAAATTTCATGCAGAAAGCATCCCAGAGAACACGTCCTTTAAGTTCACATCCTCTTTGCTGTTTCCACATTTAGCTAATAGGATAGTTCTGTTTTGTTCCTGGGTTCACAGTAGATGTAACAACTTAAATGATGCCAGCATTGTGGAGAGGGAATATCATCATGTTTTGTTAAGTCTTTGTGAGTTTTCCATTACTTTTAGGTATAAAATACTAGGTAAAGGTTAGACCAATCCATTTATGTCACTCATCCATCACTCTGTTAATTCCAAACATAGAGTAAGATTGCCCCCCCAAAAAAACCAATGTTATTTTATTTAACAAAAATTGTATACCAATTAACTATAAATAGAACCTCTAAGCAGGGGTTGTCAACCTGGTCCCTACCACCCACTAATGGGCATTTCAGGATTCTAGGTGGGCGGTAGGGGGTTCTATGGCACAAGCTGAATGCTCCTTCCATCGAGCACTGGTGGGCCGTAAGGAAATTTTACCATCAAGAAAGATGCATTAGTGGGTGGTAGGTATAAAAAGGTTGACTACCCCTGCTCTAAGGGGTTTACAACCCCACCCCATAAAATATACAATACCATTATCAATAACAGTCATAGTCAAAAGCAAGTTTTGAAAAATGGTTCACCTTGATCTGTTTTATGTCTTCAGCATATTGATGATATCCTCACCTCATCCCACAGTGATCTCTTGCCAATGTTGGAAAATATGGGGAAAGTAATAGAATTGTGACATGATCACAATTTCCTGAAGGATTCTAGTAGCTATTAATGCTGAAATCCAGTGTGCTGCAATGACTGACAGTGTCACATGTGAGTTTCTGGCTCAATTCTTGCCCAGCCATGGTTAGATGGCCTTTACGTAGGCTGGTATCTGTGTCTCCAGTGCTATGTGGGGATAATAGTACTATCCATTGATTTTAATGGGTCCAGTATTCAATATGACTTCAGTCAGATGCAATCCAAATCATACATTGCTCATAGTTGTAGTAATAATATTCAGTGTCATAATTTGTGAAAAGCTACCAGGCTATACTAGATTAACAACCAAAGTATGTTGTAAGCCTAAGTATTAGCATTGTAAGCCCCCACAGGGGTCAGTTATTTAGTGATAGCAAATTTGTGTATTAGTATTATGTAGAAGAAATAATTCTGCCCCTTTAAGAAAAGATAATGCCTTTCCCCCTTTTTAGACCTCAAGGCAGATTGGGAAATGTAGGTACAGCAATATTCTAGTTTCTATTGGCTCTGCTCAGAGCGGGAAGAAACCTCCCTTTCTCTTTTGTTTCAATCCTAGTGCTTGCCTATCCAGGAAAATGGATGAACTCGCTCGTTCTTACATAACTCAACAGGGAACTTCATAAAAAGCGTCTAACCACTTTAATTTTCCTAACTTGTAACATGAAGTTAATGTAATTTGCAGGAAATCATCATGAACCTGGCACATGCTAAATTGTAGTTAGTGGATGTAGTATACATGCAGCAGGATATTTTTATTCTGAAAATAGTAGCCTACCGTGTCATAAAACATGGCTTAACAGTTAGAACATTTTGCACTAGGATGGTAGAAATCTCAAAACACTGGTTTGTATCCAACTAATAATAATAATAATAATAAATTTTATTTATATCCCGCCCTCCCCAGCCGAAGCCGGGCTCAGGGCGGCTAACAACAATCGAATAATCAGTCAAATAATCACACAATCTAAAAATATTTCATTATAAAAATTAATTAAATCAAATTGATGGCAACCAATTAAGCAAAATTCTGAGCAGGTTGCCAGAGGAGGGAGTCAGGCTGCGCCCTGACCAAAAGCCTGGCGGAACAACTCTGTCTTGCAGGCCCTGCGGGAAGATGTCAGTTCCCGCAGGGCCCTAGTCTCTTGTGACAGAGCATTCCACCAGTTTGGAGCCGCAGCCGAGAAGGCCCTGGCTCTAGTTGAGGCCAGCCTAACCTCTCTGAGGCCTGGGACCTTGAGGATGTTATTATTTGCAGACCGTAGGTTTCTCTGTGGGGCATACCAGGAGAGGCGGTCCCGTAGGTACGAGGGTCCTAGGCCGTATAGGGCTTTAAAGGTTAAAACCAGCACCTTAAACCTGATCCTGTACTCCACCGGGAGCCAGTGCAGCTGGTATAATACCGGATGAATGTGCTCTCGCAGCGAAGACCCCATAAGGAGTCTCGCCGCGGCATTCTGCACCCGCTGGAGTTTCTGGGTCAGTCTCAAGGGCAGCCCCACGTAGAGCGAGTTACAATAATCCAGTCTGGAGGTGACCGTCGCATGGATCACAGTGGCTAGGTCAGGACGAGAGAGATAAGGGGCCAACTGCTTAGCTTGGCGGAGATGAAAAAATGCCGCCTTTGTTATAGCTGTAATCTGCGCCTCCATAGAGAGGGAGGTATTGAAGATTACACCCAAACTCTTAACGGCCGGTGCTAAGTCATATTAAACTTAAACTGATTTAAATCAATAAGCTTAGGTTAGTCAGTTCCATTGCAGTGGTTCCAACTCTGTGTATGACTTAGATGCCACCCACTGAATGTGGCTTTCCATCTCTATGGGAAGAGATAAGCAGCATCCCCAGGTACTAGTAATCCTTCTTATTCAGAAAGTCCTCTACAAGCTTTTTGACCATCAAGGTAACAAATGGAATGGGCACCATTAGGCAATTCTTCCCGAGGGGTGAAGTAACATGGCTGCAAATGCTGCCCAGGAGGGTTTGGTCAGGGGCTTTGATCCCCGCTGGGACAGACAGAACCAGAAGGAAGGATAACAGCTGTGAGCAAGACTGTGGCTCGGCATGGTTATGAGGAAACTCAGCATTGCAAAAGGAAGGTCCCACCTCTTTAGGGAAAATGGGATTTGCTTAGTTAGTGGAAGGAGGCTGCAAGCTTTATCATGGGAATGTGGTAAGAAATATTAAGACCTTATGCTTACCTGTGTAAAGAGGAAAGGATCCAAGGTAGGTTGATCACTCCAGATGGCACAAGGACCAGTGTAGAACTGGAAAATGTCAGCTGTGTTGGTAGAGCAAAAAGTTAATGTTGACTGCAATGGGAAAAAGCAGAATGGTCACAAGAATGGAGCAGCTTGAGAATGGGCTATGATCCAGGATAAAGGTGGGATACAAGGAGCAGTGTACAAAGAGCAGAGGGATACAAGGAGCAGAGGGATACAACAAGTAGCTCAGCTCAGGAACCTTCTTATGCCTAATTTTCCTCATAATAGCTTAATTCCCACCCCACATGCCCATTTTTCATGTTCTTTCAATAATATTGTGGCCAGTTCAAGCCCATTGAGTGGTTTCCACTTCCTTTTATCCTTCTCTACCTACCAGAGGGGCAGGGGGATGAGTTAGCCCATTGATTGTAGAAATAAAGAAACCATGAATTTAACTTTCTTCTTTCTAGTTCTTCAACAATTTTTCTTTTCCATGCTAAGTCATGGCATAGTTTCTAGCATTCATTGTCACAAACGTCCAATATAAAATTGCTGTAGCATTCCACTCAAATATTTGAGTACATGTTATCCAAAGAAGGTGTTTCTTCATTGGCCAACAAACGCTGCAGGTTTCCGCAGTGATGGATGACCATCCTTGACTTGGTTAAACCTCTGTTGGATTGTCTCTACAACAGAGTGCTGGGTGTGCTGTGGAAGATGAAAACGTGGCCTAATCTTACCTTTGACTTCTTTGCTTTCACTTTCAGGAGTTGGAATTTTCCAACCTGTTTGCAGTCCTGCATTGTATCCACTCCTTCTTTGCGGCCAAAGTGGCCTGTTTGGACCCACTCTATGTTGGCAGTCAGGCCACAGCTGCTGCTACTGCTGTTACTTCTGCTGCTACTACTGGTGCTGCTGTTGCTACATCTTCTGGCACTAGCAAATTGAAGTATACGACTTGATGGCTCCTATTTCTGCACTTGCCACTTTCCAGGAGTACATGAGACTACGTATACGAAACATTCATCAGACAGGTCTCTCGGAGAACAAACAGCAAGCAAGAGATCTGACTCAAGAGACAAGTGGCAGTTGTCAGCAGAGTATGGTCACATGGAATCATGAATTAAGTCTCACTTTTACAAGGCATCAGTACATAATCCAAGCAGAAATCTCGGAGGTGGATGAAGATGCTTTTATAGTATAATCTGATTGTGTTTTGAATGACACTGGAAACAAAAGAAACAGAAATAAACGAATGACACAGTGCTGCACTTAAGTATTTAATACAATTTTCAAATCTCCATAATAATAGACATTTTCTTTCCAGATGTTTTTATATGACAACCTACCAAGTTCTGGATCAGAACTTATTTCCTCTTGCTAGACTATAAATGTCAAGCAAAGAGGGATCAGTGTGTAGCAACAAGGAAGTGAATGCAAAAAGATGCTACTGTATCTCCTTAGAAAAGAAAGCACCTTAAGTACTGTTGCAAATTTATATTTGTGCCCTTTTGACATAGAATCATCTTCATTCTTAATTTTGGTTCCATCCCATTATCATAATGATAATAGTATAGCCATATTAGGTCAACATGTTTTTAAAAAGGAAATATAAGCATAATGAAGCCATCTGCTATTGAAGCCTATAGTACTTAAGCCACTTAGCTCTTGCTCTCATGAACAGCAAATGAGGTGGAAATTCTGTAATTCTCAAATTGCAGTTTGGGGCTCACAAAATTCAGTGTTCTGTGATACAGGCAGTAGCAGCCAGCGGGGGGGGGGGGAGGCAGCAGAGAGCTCAGGGTGTGCAGGCACAGTGCTGGGTATGTTGAATTTCCTTTGCTGCTGCTCTTACACCACACCTGCTCTTCACTGCCTTGCCACTCCCTCATGTAGAGATGCATGACTTAGGGAAACCAAGTCAGAAACACAGCGCACACAGCCACCACATGCTGCTGCACATGGGGAGGGAGGAATCACAGCATGTAGTGAACTCAATGTGAGCATGAATGGTGGTAGCATAGCCTTCAACATGACATGCTAATTTTCTTTCTGTGTGAATATTTTTCATGGAGAATCATCATATCTTGATGAGCCTTCACCTCAGAGCCTAAAGTGGTAGAGACTAAACACAGGTTCACCTGTTTTTGTGAGACCTAGGCCTCAATTCTGGAGTAATTCCATTGACCTTATTAGAACTACCCAGAAATTGTTGTTTGAGGATCATGGTCTTAAGCCAACAAAACCTTTTCCCCTTTTCCCTTTGCTTTCTTTCTACATACAGATTCTCCGTTGTTAGTAAAAATCTGTTAACATTCGGAATTGTTTTAATTATGAATGAATTACAAAACCAATGTTAAACCTGTTTAATTATGTCTTTGATTATTCAGCTTTATAGTGAAGTGTCTTTTAATCTGCCAGGCTTTGTTCTCAAATCCCAAGTATTATATTTTGTTACAGGCACAATAAAGGTCGCACAAGGCTTCACTTTTAAATTTGATTTTCATATTACCAACAGGAAACCAAGAAATAGAATTCATTTACTCTTTTGTATTTTAATTAACAGCTGTTAAAAATGACCTTACGAAAAAGCAAGTTTTCTTGTAGGTTAAATGGAACATCCCAATTTTTGAAGTGAAACTTGGAAAGTTTTAGCAAACTCTTAAAATGGCATTTAGTGTTGTGTCATGTAAAACTAGCCTACAGGGTAAGACAATGAGCCCTTTTCAGATATTTTATGTATGAGGCCAGCAGGCTCTGCCTCCATTGTTCATGCATTCATTGTACCATTTGCAAAGACCTCCATACATACAGTTGTACATGCAGAGGATTCTTCATCTGTTCGGCAACTCTGGAAAAGCAGCATGCCCTAATATTATAAGAGAGCCCTCTTTGCATCCACTGAGGTCTTTTCAAATAGTATAAGAAACACTCATACATTGGAAGGCAGAGCCTTCCGCTGAGATATAACCCCTCCCACATGCACTGATTTCATCCGTAAAATGTCTGAAAAGGGTAATATGCTTTACATGTATTTTTAAGAATTGTATTTTAATGATGAATCTAGAGAAAGTGTAAAATTTGATCTACTATATATGTACAGTGTATATAACACTGATAAGGTTCCAAAGAGCCATTAGGAAATATTCTCTCATTCTCTCTCTCGCTCTCTGAAATGAGTTTAGTTTTGCATCGAGTACAATCCAGATCACAATTATGTGTATAAGCCAGATTCAAATCAATGCAAATAAGTATTTTCAACCATGCAGATTGTTCCCCATTGCCCTCACACCAAGGATAGGCATCATGTGGTCCTTGATCTAATTTCATGCAAGTTGGGGAAAGGGGAACAATCCAGTGGGAAATGAGGTAACAGAAGGAGAGAGAGAGAAAATAGTGGCCAAAAGGGAGGGAAGGGGAGTTGGCTCCACCCACTCTTGGCTCCAGTTTCCCCATTGGTGGCTGCAGTCCCATCTACTACCAGCATGCAGTCTCTAATATATTACCCCTGAGACAAAATGGCCCTCAACAGAAATAAGGGTTGTCCATCTCTGCCTTTTGTGCAGAACTGTTCAGGGAGATTTGAGATCTATACATGCAGAGAGTCCTTTTTATATTTACTTTCCAGAAAAGTTGCCTCATCTCTGTCCCTCTTACTGTAAGTTGCTTTGCTGGAGTTTTCTTTGGGGCATGAATTTTAAAAGTCCCATTGCCCATGTGTTCAGGGGATAAAATGAGATGGGCCAATGCTATACAATGGAATCTTGGCTCCCGAACACCCAAGGAACTAACATTCCGGTTCCTGAACAAATGAAAACTGCAAGTAACTGTTCTGATTTTCAAACGTTATTTGGAAGGCAAACACCCAGTGCAGCTTCTGATTGGCTGCAGGAAGCTGCTGCGGGAATCAGAAACCGCACCTTGATTCCTGAACTGTTTCAGGAATTGAACAGGCTTAAGTTTGGGAACCAAGGTTCCACTGTACTATCTTAAACTGAAGCTTGTAACTGACAGTTTTCATTTCGCATATACATGTAGCACATATACATTTTATACCAGGATGGTAATCTGCTGCTACTTAACTATCCCTGTGCAATATTTTTATGAACTAATCATTCAATAATTTGTCGTTCTTGCTGAAATTAGCTTTGAAGGAAATAACTAAGGTTAAGAAGGAAACGGTGACTACATTTGATGTTACTTGGTCCAAACTATCCTTAAGAATGAGTCACTAATTGCAAGCATTATATTAGAACTTCATAGGAAGCTTGTCTGGGGGGTAATATTTAATAAATCATGGTGGGATCCAATTAACACTGTGCTAGCTCATACCAGTGAATCAAGCATGCAACACACACACACAGATTTCCCTGCTCACATAAGATATATCATTCCCCTGCCCACCAAACAGGCTCTTGGAGCCAATCCCAGGCTCAAATGTTTCAACTCATCACCTTGGGCTTTGAAGGAAAGGCAGGATGTTTAAATGAATATGATAATATGTATTGAATTCAAAAACTAGTATCATGGTTCTGTGGATCCTTCATTAGCATGCAGCATGTTGAGAATCATGCAATAGAGTCAGTAATATTTTAAAATCCAGAGTTTTAGCCAGGATGTGACCTAAGCATCTCAAAAGACCACACACACATATCACATTGCCAATTTGTGCATCAAATTCAATTCATAAATCTATTCAATATTGTTTCCAGTTACAAATTCAAAGTAATGTGTGTGAGAGTATAGTGATACAAGATGAATCTTGTACAAGGTGGCATATTTGAATTCACTAAGCTAGGAACCAAGGTATTCCAAGTACTCCATGTAATCTAAAGGCTCTGTTGTGAAAATGTGACAGTGGAGAGATCTGAACGGTTGGCATTAGAGCCCGAAGTCAATAGCAAAATTTTGCCTGCTGACTTCAGTAGAATCAATGACAAGCAAAGTACATGGTTGCTTTTACTTCTCATGCACTTAAGAATAGTAAAGTCACTCGCTCACTTTGAAGCTGATGTGGGGATTAGCACTCATTAATGGGAATGATCATGATTGTGCCTTAAAAGTATCAGTCTTGCTACACTATTACAGTAATCCTCATACTAATAGCTTCTCATAATGGCAACTAAACTGCCTACTTTCTGAAGCCAAAAGCAAAATTCTTGAAACTATAACAGACCAAAAGATAACACAGATTACAAATGGGTCTGCTATATAATTAGGAGATGAATCATGTAGTTGTATTTTTCAAACAATAATGGCTACCTTGTGGCAGCTTAGATATCTGGCATCATTAGGGCTGCCTTATTTATTTGTACCTGTCTTTGGGAGGCAAGTATGGATGTGATAAGTTCACCCTTTATTATTATTTTAAATGCTGTAGTTTTCTTTAGAAACTACTAAAAAAATGAGGAAGCTGCTGAACTCAAGGTATTCATTAAAACTATTTTTGGTACCATAACAAATGCATCTTCAAGAAAAGCTTATAACACAGAAAAGTAGAACTCAAGATTCTTATTTTTAAATACATATGGTCACTCATATGAAGTAAGAATGTGACTTATGTTGAGTCAGGTAGCTTCAAGGCCTTGCTACCAGAGATCTATTTAGCTGGAGATGGTGGGGATGGCTCCTTAGACCTTTTGTATGAAAAATGTGTTCTATTCTCAAGCTATAGCTCTGACTGGTGTAAGTGAGTTAAGGGGGGTGATTGCACTCATTTTGTGAAAGCATCCATTCATATAATGCAAAGTGCCATGGCAGAATCATGAGAGAGTCTGCTTTTACATATTGTTTGCAATCGTGTGGCCCAGAATATCCTGAAGATACTATGCATGTGGTAATTCAGTTTACAGTTTGGTGATGCTTAATACATATTTTTTTAAGCTAATTCCAGTAAGAGATTGTCAACTGAACTAAATTCTGGTGGCACCTCTAAATATAGCAGTTCAACATTATATATAATATGATATGTGAATCTAACTTCAATCCTGAGGTCCATATGGGCCAGAGCTGTGCCATTGCTTGTTGTGTCTTTTTAGCTTTTCCAGGCAGTAGCTCCCAGTGTATTGGCTCATGCCCTGTGATTATTAAAAAAAACCCTCAACAACTTAGAAAAGGGTTAAAATCTGTTGGGTGATTTTTAAGTTAACACCACCTGTTGCCAGGGAATATGATAAAGAACGCCCTGAGTATGTGCATTCCTGAGAACTTTGGTCTACAACTGATGAGTCATATCCTGACCAAATGTGGGTCACATCAGTGACACCACCACCGTGTGTGTGTGTGTGTTTAGGAGAAAAAATAGTGTATTGGTTACAACAACTGACCCCTTTTATAGAATGGGGAACTTCATCAAGAACATCTATTTTCATCACTACTTGAGGAAACTACATCTACAAAAATTTCATCTTGATGTTCAACACTTAAATCAGGACAGGGAACCCTGTGGCCCTGCAGATGTCGTCAGACTCCAACTGCCATCTTTCATTATCATTGGCCACGGTGTCTGGGGCTGATAGAATCTGGAGTTGAACAACATCTGGAGAATCACAGCTTCCCTGGCGCGAACATAAATGTACATTAGTCCCCTGCTTTCTCTCCTTATATCTGATTGCAGGAAGCTAGACATATATGGTTTAGAAATATTGAAGTGAGTCCCCTGTTGCTGGATGTAGCTAAAGCTGGGTTGTGAACCTTAAAATCTGACAGCTATTGCCCCAAGGACATTGGGACCACAGGAATATGCAATAACTTGCATGAAAGCTCTGTGAGTTGTGTGTAATTAAAATATGGACTATGAATATCCTGCAGATAATATTGCACTGGAAAGATTAACATCCTTTTCCATATAATGGGGCACGGTTCTTTATAAGTTGCACAGCTGTATTTTGGGGTTGTAATTGCCAGCAGAAACTCTGTGTAAAAACTAGGCTAGGATCCAATAAGCAGTATGCATGAGCTCAAAGCAGACTCCTGCATGGGGGCAGGGGAGGTTGACTGCCTGTTTTTCCTCCCCCACCCCTTCCCCCTGAAGCATCATATATTGCTCTAGAGGGTTCCCCAGTTCTCAAGACAGCTTTCGTGGGGAAGCAGAAAGGGGAAGGAGCTGGAAAGAGTCCAGTGGGAAATGGACTGGAAAGCCATGGTGCATATATAGCCTTTGGATCCAAGTCTAATTAGATAGAGCTATCTCTGAGAATAGCTTAACTTGAAACTTGGGGGTTGTTTTGCCATATCAATCTAAATTGATATGTAAAATTTGTAAAATGCAAATGCCACACATTATTCTGCTTCAAGAACGACTCACAAAACACAAATTGAATATTATCCTCTGAAGAGTCAAGGCATTGTTCTAATAAACCTTGTTCCATCAAGTATTGATCAGATAACTCAGTGTGCTTTAGTATAGGTAATGATGGGAATTGTAGCCTCTCTTGAACTTTTCAGAATCACTCATAACCAGCAATCTTCATGATTACATCTCAAGCTGTATTGTTTTACTTAGAGGAGTGAAAGGAATCGGTGCCTAAAGATTTTGAAGTTCCTAACTTAAAATTGTGAAGGAAATCCAAATAGGTAGACTTGAATGAATTATCTGCATGCATATGTTCCACTTTAGAACTTATTCTTTTTTTGGTATGCATCCATAAAAGACATTAATGGAGCACAGGGCAGATGAAGGTGGTTTTAAAAATGTCTGGGGGAGGGGGGCCTCACTCCTATGCTGGCAAAGCATTTGAATACATGTGTAACTCCATGCATGTGTTGTAATGACTTCCATCAATAGGAATAATATTGTGCATGCTTTTAAAGGCTTACATGAATCATGTTCTAGATAACAAAAAGTATTTAGTCTTCATGGAGAAAGAAACTGGCCAGTCTTAGGAAATGAAATCCTTGTGGAAGTGACCAGAGATTTCATTATGGCCAAAACCCTTTATTGAAATTGCGGGAAATGTTTTTTTGTTTTTGTTTTTTTTTATCATTTTGATTCTGCAAACAGGCACCCCAGCTGTGTAATACTAACTGATGCATGAGCTCCAATATCCACTGGAGTTGCCAAATTCATTTCAAGCATTAAATTTGTATTCCCACATAACAGTCTACATGTATCTATCTGCTTTCTTCGTTTTGGCATGGAGGCCATCATAGAACATGTGGTGATCTTGAGAGCCCCAGACTAAAATACTGAACAGGTTTCCCTGTGCATAACTCCTCTTGAATTAAATTGGACTTGCATGAATGTAACTGAGCACAGGATTTCAGCCAAAGTGTGGCTCAAAACAGTTTGAACAATCGATGCCTGGTTTACAGTAATAATCTATGACCTTTTTAGAAATAGGATTTGAAACTTTGAGCCACTCCAAATGTTCCAAACCTAACTTCAAGTGAGTAACAATCCCTCAGAACAAAATGCAGATCAACTTTATTTCTATATTTTATGGTATATTCTACACTTGCTTTAAGATATAATTCTAAGTAAAATATGTATATATTGGTTGGGGAAATGACTATTTTTGCAGCAGATGCACAATCTTGACATAGAGTAATAAAATCATATCAGCTATTTTTCCCCAGGCCTTAAAATTATCTGATTTTGGCTTATTCTCATTGCTTTGTACATTGATAATATTTCATGAGTTTTAATTTGTGGTTGGGGGAAATGACAGAGCAAATGTAATATAAAGTATTATATATTTTATAAATACTGAGGTTTAAAATACCAGATCAAACAATCTAAATATTTATTTCATTTTCAATTATGTTTGTGGCTCTTTGTAGTGTTTTGTGACTCAAAGACATCTAGTTGTTTAAACTCATAAATGAACTACTAATAAAACATTTCCTTCTGTTTGGTTTTGTTTCATTGATTTGTAATCATGAAAAGAAAAAATAAAATACTTTTTTAACAACTTGTTTTGAGCATATGATGTGTGGCTATCTGCATCAGACTAGAAACTGCATTTACAGATGTTTTTATTGCTGGGATTTTTATTGCTAATATGTTTCATGGGAGAAAATTCATGAATGAAATAAATGAAACAATTAAGTTCACACGCACACACACACACACACACACACACACACACACACACACACACCACACACTTGACCTTAGACAAAAGGCTGAGAAGTGATACATAACAGGCATTCCAAGGGGTGGATGCCATTAAAGGTCCAGTCCTTGCACTGTACAGATGAGACGGTATCAACAGGAGGTCCTCTTCTGTACAATGCAGTTTCCAAGTTGGTATATCAGTGTGAGATGATTTTTTTAAAGGTATCCTTGTTGGTATATGGCGTTGTACACTATAAGCAGAAGAGGACCTCCTGCTTATAGTGTACAAAGCCTTTAAAAAGCAGCTCATTGAATTTAGCCCAGCAACAGAGTGGCAGGCAGTGCAATTCTTTCAACAACAGTGCAACATGATGCTGATATTCTGCCCCAGTAAGCAGCTGAGCCGCTGCATTTTGTGCTAGCTGCACCTTCTAGGTCAATCTCCAGTAAAGCCACGTATCAAGCACATTGCAACAGTAGTCAAATCTTGAGGTATCCAGCACAGGGTGACAATAGTCAGGTTATCCTGGTCCAGGAATAGAAATTGCTGCCTTATCAGCCCAAGCTGGTAGAAGGCATGCCTATTTACTGAGGGCACCTGTGCCTCTAGTGGCAGAGGTGACTCCAGAAGCATCCCTAGACTTCAAACCTGCTCCTTCAGGGAGAATACAACCCTATCTGAAGCAGGCAATTGACCAATTATCTGGACTCAGGAGCCTCTCACCTACATCTTTCTCAGGCTCAGTTTGTAGATTCTCATCCAGACTAGGTATGCACCTAAATATGTATCAGGCAGCTAAGTACCATATGTTCCCTTAAGTAAATACAGAAGTGGGGAAGCTGAATTCTCACTGTAACAGCAGAGTGAAGGTGGGAGAAGCTTATCTCTTTTCAACCCCCCACCAGGATTAGAATAGTGATCTCCCCACCACCAAGCCAAAAAAAGGGCTTGGTGGTAGAAGAGTCTCCTTTGGTGCTGACGGGGCATTTTCCTAAGTCAGGGGTTCTTGGCTGGGGGAAAAGTGAGCCTCCGCTTCACATATAATGCCTTCAGTATGAGAAGTGGGGTCCCCAACACTCTACCTACCTAAGGAAAAGCAAAAAACCTAGCCGCCTGCTATGTATTTAAGTACACAGCTCATTATTCTGTAAGAGTAGACTCAGAGTAAGAGGACCAAAGAGAGGACTCTTTGGTCCTCTTACTCTGTAGTACGTATTAAGCTCTGAAGTGCATGCAATGCCCTACCTTCCAATGGCCTCTTCCTCAAACCGAAGGAAATGTCAGAGGACCTCCCAGGACCAAAGTCTTCATCTGGCATGTCCCTTCCTGAGGAAAACAATATTGTAAGTGAGGTAACTAGTACAGAACAGACGGAAGAAGCCTATATATCCATCACCATCTCAGTTTGCCAAGTGCTAGCCAAATCGACACCATTCACCACAAGAGGGGAGATATAAATGAGTTTAGGGGAAACCCCAAGGTTTGCAGAAGTACAAGCAAATCTGGTAGGAATAAAAACTAGCCAACTAGGACTGAATGCTCAGTGTGGTAAATTATTATTGAAAGAGAAAGAAAAAAAGCCATGCAAATTGAGGGCCTTGTGCTGGCTTGGGCAATCAGACTCATCATCCAAAACGTCTGAAGAGAACCACACTGCTGGAGGCTAATCAGCCTCATCTAGTGATACAGGATATTATATCTGATGCTTTGTGTGTTTCTTTGGCTCTTCTCTACTTTATTTGCTACTAGGGATGGGAGAACTTGCAGTGTGATGACTTCAGATCACTCATTTTACATCATGAAATGCCACTGACAATAGGGAAATAACAAGACATAGTCTTCCTGTTTTCAGCAATACCCCAGTGTCTGTCATAATATCTTATTCTTCCAGCCTGAATAATTGTGATAATGCAGGGGTTGAAAATGAATTATCTCTGAGTTTCTGCTTTATCATATTTTTAGCATATTGTTGAAAGATTTCATTGCCATATCACTCTCCTTAAAACTTGGCAAATAGTTTCATCATTTTGTCTGTACGGTAGCTGATATTTAACATTTCATTTAGCATACAGCTATAGAGCTGGCATGACTCTTCTGAAAAAGAACTCTTTCCACGGTGATCAAAGAAAAAAATGCTGAATTATACATGCTGAATTATACTGAGAGCATACATGTTAGCAATAATACATTGTGGAAAATTTAACTCTACAAACCATAATCTTACACCTATACATTACATCCCCCTGCAGCTGTGTACAGATTTTTATTTCTAAGGGACAATGGGAACAATTTATCACTAATGTGATAACAACTTTTAACTCAGAATTGCTAGATTCATAATTATATAATTGGGGGAACCTATAGATATAGTTGAATGGGGAAAACATTTTTGTTCCTTCGTCTAATTTACACCCACTCACATGCATTGTTTCACCCAAGTTGGGAATGATGAAATTGATTAGACCACAGAATGCTTGTAATTGGATCCAATCAATTTCACATTTAAGAGGGCTTGAATGGCAGAACATTGTTTACTGAAAAGGCAAAATAGCTTCATGCTTGTGCTTTCCTCACTTTTTAAAGGACAAGTTGAGCACATGGATCACATGTCCCTTAATACATGGAAACAAACATACGAATCCAGCCTTGGAAAAAATCCCAACTGTCCCAGGCATTGGAATGGTGAAGTATATTATTCATCATGGCGTCTTTGCAAGAGACATTCTGTCAAAATAAACTTACTGCAGAAGTGCTGCACGTGTTTCTGGGGAACAGTTCCAGCTTTTCCTCCAAAAAGCTATAAGTGCTATTAAGTAAGAAAAAATTTGGTCGGAGACCATGATAAGGCACACAGAATGAATGTGTGTCCTGCTAGTGACAACACTACATGTCTGCCTCCAACAATCTGAACATTCACTGCTTGTGCAGAACCTAATGCCCAGTGCTTATCACATGAATAATACTTCATAGAATTGCTGATATGGGCTTGAGTAGTAAAAGTGAAGCAAGAGCTAGAAATAGCAAAAGAAATGCCTTCAGAAATTTCCTATCCTGTTTTTTTAAAAAAATATTATTTAAATAAAATTTAGATTTTAATGGGAGCAGGCAGTAGCTCATGATTTTGGGGTACTCGTTCAAAACTAAATTTACCTATGGCCCAATAATAAACCTGTCTACGCAGAAGTAAATTCTACTAAATTTAACATGAGTTCCTAGGTATGCTTACAATGTAATTATATGAATGTGCACGTATGCCACACAGTGTAATTCTAATAACGTTTATTTCAGTTATAGCTGAATTGGGGTGTATGTTCACAGATATAAAATGGGTTTCATGCCCAAGAGACAAATCTCAGAAAACACTAGACAAGTGTTGAATAAATACTATATTTTTTGAAAAACTAAAAAGATGCTTATGCCCATTATTTCTTCCAATGGTCAAAAAACTTTGCAAAATTTGGAGGGCTCATTTATGAAATTGATGTAATACAGAACAAGGTATGAGACAAAGGTTTTGGTGCACACTTGAGCAGCTTTGCAAAGAGTTGGGAGAAGTTGTCAGGACAAATAGATAGGATTCATTCCCCTGTTACTCTGCAAAGAACAGGACAGGGTTGTCCTTTATGGCTCCTGCTCTTTGCCCTGTTTATTACAGCTCCGGCAATTTCAATAAGGAGCAATAGCAAAATTAATGATGTCAGTATCAATAGTGGAGAACACACAATACATCTGTTTGCAGATGATGTGGCAATTGTCACAAGCAAACCTGAAATGTCACTGCAGGAAAGTCAAAGACAAGTAGACAGGTATAGTAAAGTTTCAGGGTTTAAAGGTAATTATAAAAAAATCAGCATTATAGGTATGCAGATAGAGAATCTCCTTTGAGAACAGAGTTTTATTTCTCGCTCAAAGAGGGCTATAAGGGCAAGGGCAAGGAAAGAGACTTCCAATGGCCTTTCTTGTTGGCACTTCAAGATATTTCAAACAGCTTCAAATAAATGCTGGATGGAATTCTGAGATGGTCTCAAAGGACGAGTTGGAAGAGATGTCAAGGGATGGTACATTTGTCTGCATGTGGTGGTCACACATGTCCTCTGAGAGATATATTTGGGACAAGATCCTCACAGAAATAGACATTATGACCATACAAAGCAGTTATGGGCACTTTCCCAAAGGATTTACTGTCTACAATGCATAAAGATTTTGAGTGGTGTACAACACAGCATTGCAGAGTTAGCACTGAACCTGTTCTGTTACCAGGTTGTCTTATGTTACTGGGCAAGAGGTTCCACAAGCAAGTAGTTGGTATTTATATGCACAGTTTGTAGAGGACAGAAAAATAAAATACCTAGCCACAACAGTTCCAGTATGGCAAGCTCTTGTGCAATGGTTCTAGCAGGCTAACACACTGGATACAATCTTTTCTTTTATATCCTTTAGCAGCAGAAAGAGCAGTAATTACAATCCATTGCAAGGATTCTCTCAAACTGTGGTTTTGGGGCAGGGGTGGGTTTTGGGCAGTGTGCAGTGAGGTTGCATCAGGTGCGCAGCCAAGAAGCATGCCTTTGTAAAGCCTGGTAAGTACTTGCCAGGCTTCAGGGTGGAGGCATGATTGCTCTGACAGGGTCCTAGAGTCCTCCCACCTCCTTACCAGGCTTTGGAATAGAGGTAGGAGGGCTCTACCACCCTTCCAGAGCCTTTTGCCTCCTTCACAAAGCCCAGCTTAAGCCGGCACTGCGAGGGTTGTGGGGGAGGGCACCAAATGGCCTTGCACAGGGGAGCATATTACCAAGGCCCACCCCTGTTTGGGAGGCTTTAGGACCAGTTATTGATAAATAATCCACCATAAGTTTGTTAAAGGCCATACAAAACCTGAATCATCTGATGTAATACAGTGCCCATTTTTGTGATATATCCATCATATATAGCCCATAACCAATGCTTCTCCCACATCCTTGTATGCTTTTGCTGGACTACTCAGAGAAAAATTAAAAGATTGAAGGTTTTTACTAACTTGGTTGTGTTGATTGTGTCAGAAGAACCTCACGTTTTTTTGAATCCAAACCAGTGTATATAGCTCCTGGCCATTATATTTACTTCATTACAACAACTAATCAGGGACCTAGTCTGTATGAATAATACCTACTTTGTATTGGGGGGGGAGTCTCATAAAACTGTCATTCTACATCCATGCATATACCAAGATATTAATCTGCTCACTTTCAGTTAGTTAGAAACAGCATACATGAACACATTGGTCTAATAAAGGATATCTCAAACTAAACTGTGTGTAGAGTGTAGGTACTTTGTTTTGTTGCATTTTGGTGAATGTTTCATGCTTGTCATTAAAGCTGAATATGCTGTTTCGTTAGATTAGGGATAAATGTTTCCCTTAATCTGTTTAGTGTTTTGATACAATCTGTGCTGCTGGATTTGTAGAGGGTGAATAATTCTTTAGGAAGTATCAAAGGACCTGGCAAACAAGTTTGCTTCTTTGGTGCA
This sequence comes from Podarcis bocagei, assembly GCF_964188305.1. Taxonomy (NCBI): domain Eukaryota; kingdom Metazoa; phylum Chordata; class Lepidosauria; order Squamata; family Lacertidae; genus Podarcis; species Podarcis bocagei. The sequence goes on from NC_138133.1 coordinate 52,334,594, forward strand.
TATCAGCCAGCTTTCTTTGGGAGCTCTCTTGCTTACAAAGTGGAACAGCTGAAGAATACAGAATATCTCCCCTCACATCACATATTAGATTTCATCATTTAGACCAGCTTTCTCCTCATACACCCCTCATCAAATCTTCATGTATCACAGACACTTCTGTTGATTATTCTTTTGCTCTGAAGTTATTTGTTTGTGTCTGTGTACTCCAAAATATTTACTGAGTACTACGGTTTTCTTTCTTTAGTAATTGATTCTTTTTCATACATTTTTAAGGCCACAGAACTGAAATCACTGAAAACCTATAAGGGCCTCATTCCATATATTATTTTCCCCTGTGTAAATAGCCTTTGGGCTACCCCTGCCTGAGAATACACTAATATAGACAAATATAACAAGTGAATATAGAGCTGGAGCAGAATAGTGACATGGCAGAGCTTTCCACCACTGCCTTCTGGAACTAAATCTTTCTCTCAGGGAGCAGAGAAGGAAGCTGCCAGCATCTAGTGGCCTCTCAGCCACCATCCCAAGCACCATTGGATTCTTCTCTTAGTGTATCTTTTATATATTGTTATATCTCTCTTTAGGAACATAGGAAGCTAGCTCGCCCTGAGTCAGAGCATGGGCCCATCTAGCTCAGCATTGTCAATAGACTGTGGTCATGGCTCTCCTGGATTTCAGGTAGGAGATTCTGCCAGCCAAACCCAGGCCTGAACCTGGGACCTTCTGTGTTCAACCTCTACCACAGAGCCACTGTCCTCCCCTCTACAGCTCTTCTTTTGCTATATGATTATATAGATGTTCTATTGATAGCACATAAGAAGAGCCCTCCTGGATCACATCAAGGAAGCCTACACATACTCAAGGCTTCTCAGGCTGGTGACAAAAGTCAGCTAGCCTGACTTTTTACATTGGACAAAACATCACCATTCAGGGGTCAAGAGAAGACTCGTGGAGAACCCAAAATTTCTTGGAAGTATATAACACAAGCTTTCAAAAAATCCATAAGGGGTGGCAAAGGTTTTCACAATTTTAAATATATGGCTGAGGAGGTGGGAAACCCTAAGAGGGGAACTCCAAAACAGCCCAAAGAGCATACCCTGTGGCCATGTTAGGGGTGGTGCACAATAACAGAAAGAATCAAATAAATATACTGGGGGAGGGTACAGATGACTGAATGGCACACTAACCAGGAGCACTCCATACTGCAACACTCTGTTGCCACTGAGTCCCACTTTTCTCGGTATATATCTATCCAATATATTAGGGAAGTCATGCAACAAGGAGCAGAACTGTGCTCAAGCTGAACCTTTCTCAAGAAAGGCAATCTTATTGGATGAGAACCCCATAACACCATATAAATGTCACCATGGTAATGTATAATAGCTAATAGCTACCAGATATCCACGATCATGAACACTTTACAATAACAGTTTGTTATCAAATTTACTGAAATGTATCTTCAGGCTGCATTATCACAGGGCTAAAAGAAAAGAAAAGAAAACTTTAAAGGATCACTGTGTAGGATGCCTTACATACTTTTGAAAATAAACAGTGAAGTCAGTGTCAAACACGGTGTTCTTTTATTGGAAAAAAAAATAGTGGTACTGTGGTCTATGACCCAGATTTGTTCTCAATAGGAGCCTACATTCCATCCTGGCTTCACCCAAGATGCCATGCACTTCCCTACTTCCCTGCACCCCCATTTGATATGGGGGTGCAGGGAAGTAGGGAGACATTGAAAATGTGTGTGTGTGTGTGAGCGCTCATGACATCAAACATGGAGTCAGCAGAATGGTCTTGCTTCCATCAATCTGCCTGGAGCCCCTTTGTGTGTGTGTCCTGTATGAAAGATATGTGTGTAGTAATACAATAACCGTGAAATTGTATCATCTGAATATCTTTAAGGCAGTCACTTCCTTTTCATGATAGTTTGTTGAAAGAGCAGCAGCTGCAAAGGTGATAGCATCTGAATCACTCAGGCTTCCGACCATGGCTCAGGTGAATATTATTTGGGAGGAATTGTTCCTCTTTTTGCAATTCTTCATTTCATTGTGTGCCAAGTAATTCCCTTCTGACCAGATGAATGGCTATTTGATCCATGTGATTTAATTCAATAAAAAAGTGCAATGACACCATTAGAATATGATGCTCTTCTAGTAAAACAGTGTTAATGCATAGCTCCTAATAGTCTACACTATATTTCCATCTAAGCATATTATTTTTAATTCCCAGGCCACAGAAGAAGAGATATTAAACAAAACTCTTCATAGATTTCCAAAGTGATCTTGCATCATTTCCAGTAAAATTGAAGCCATAATTGTGAACTCTGGTATAACCTTTTGCTAGTTAAGGAACTTAAAGGAGCTAAAATAATTTAGCAGTGCTTCTCCAAAATATCTAATGGGGGCAACTTATGGCAGCTGAATGCCACACTGAAACAGAATGCAGACAACCATCTCTACTTTAATAAGCATGCCATTAACCTTTCTCAGCAAAACAGTTATGATGCAGATCATCTTCCTGTATTTCACATATATCAGCTTACTGGGGAAAGCAAGCAAACAAATTCCTATTGCAAGGAGGAACATGTCTGCTTTGATCACAAAGTCCTCTTTGAAGAAGGAACATTTTGGAGAAAATGTAAGATACAGGCCAAAAAGTAAGTATTTGGTATTTAGAGCGGCTGGTATATACAGGTGAAACACTCAACAGCTCTTCCTGTTTCTCGAAATTAATCTTAGTCCTACTAACAGCACAAACTTTAGGAAGCAGAGTAACTCACGGGAGGGAAAAGTTCTTCTCTTTCCTTCCCAACACATCTTTGGGACAGCATCAGCAGTGACGGCACACAGACTGAGTCTTGGGAAGCAGCTGGCTGGCTTCCCCCCACCCCACTCTGTTTCCAAAACTGATGCTATGCCAGCAGCTTCTATGTAACCAGGGTCTCTGGTCAGGATAGTTTAAAAGATGGAGAGTTAGCGTGTAATGCCAAGTATGGAGGACAACCTGCTTCATGCTTTCACTAATAATAATGACACAAGCCAGATGCCAACAGATGGGTAATGGCTTGGCCACCTGAAGCAACTTCTACTTTCATGACAAATCCAGCTGTTACCCAGTCCCACTGAAACTTTAGTAAAATACTAATACTACTAATAATAAATGTTGCCAATTCCATGAGGTCAATGCATTCCTTCACTTTCTCCTGCCATCGACTTTCTCCTGCAACCATGTTTTATATGCACCCTCATGCAAAAATATTCATTTTATTGTTATTTAACAAAACGGATATACTGCTTGTTGGTAACAAAACCTCTAAGAGGATAACAAAATACAAACCATGTTAAAATTGTCAACAAAAGACAAAAACAGGTAGTTACAAACCTTTTAGGGATTATTAAAATTAACAGTAAACCAAAATGAGATTAACACATATGACAACATTCTGCGTGTCTGGATAGGCTGGCTGAAACAAAAAATGTTGTAAGCAGACACCAAAAAAAGAGTCCATAGCAATAAGGAGTGATAGGAAAGTGAATAATAAGGAATAATGCAAGAATCTTGTTCTATAAAGCCAACCTGTTCTGCTCCTGTGTTCTAAATAAATGATCATCCCATAAACCTGTTGGCCTAGAGGCTGGTTTGGGAAGTGTGAGATGTGAGCGCTTCCAACTCTTACTCCTATCCTGATTGTGTCAAGCCTCATTCCATCATCATTTTCAAATCCAATAGCAGCATGCATGGCGAGAAGGAGCCACTGTCTAGAAACCTGGATGGGGCAGTGCTCAACAGGATAGCAGCATGGCCAAAGCCATGTGGATACACTAGACGGCATATTGGATTCTGCCACTGCCCTCACATGCCCCCAACCTCAGGCCAATATAGGTAACCAGCAGTGACACACTATGATATTTGACCCATGATAAATAGATAAGATATGCACAACAAGAAATGGGAACGGTTGGTTCTGTAATACTGGGAAAGGGGAATTTGCTCATATGTAGTGAAGTGTGTATTAGACAGCGGTCTATTAGGTCTAAATGAATGGCATTTAAATCTGTTGTGTCATCTTTTTAATTTATATAAACATCATGCAAGGTTTGTGGTTACATGATTAGCATGAGCTTTCATGAATAATGAACAGTGTGATCATGAAGAGAGATTTACAGTCACCTTTGTATGTGTCTGTAATGTTGCTTTAAACTGGCCTTCAATCAATCAAGTTGTTTAGACTCAGGGCTTTGAGGTTTCCAACTCTAGCTAGGGCCATGAAGCAATAATATATATGACGTGGTCTAGCAGTAGATGCAATTGGAGCATGATGTTTTGGAAATACATTTTCATGGTCTATTAGTCTAGAAGTTTAGGATGTTAATTATAATAAGTTTAATGATATTTATTCTTGGGCTATTACAGAAAAACGTTCTGAGCCTCTTCAGTAGATTAAAAAAAAGCAGCAATCAGTTCTGATATTATCTTTGCATTTCATTTATTTACCAACATTTAAAGGATAGGAAGGATTTGGAATCAACTTATGTCCCATAGATGAAGGATTTTTCAAGCCAAAGAAAAACCCAAGTTCTCAATTTCTCTATTAAAATCCTGTAGTTGAAATATCCATGCATTAAAAAGTACAGTACCTATTTTAGGGAATAGGCATTATTGGAAAGTGAATAAAAAATGCATACTATTATACACTGGTAAAACCAGAAGTTGCATTCAGGGACAGTGCTGAGGCATTCTCCACCCTCCTCCCCAATCTTCAGAAAGTGGGTTTATTATTCAAAAGGGGCACCAAAGACTTTGGTGGTTATAAGATACACAAGAGTAACTACAACAAAGATTTATACTTTTTGTAGTTTCATTCCTCCCCCCCCCCCCCCACTTCATGTTCCTTGTTCACTTCAGTATGAGAATACTTTCATGTTTCCTGCTTGCCTCAGTCATGCAGTTTTGGATCACAATTCAGTTACTTAAACTGCAGCTGTATCACAAAAGTATGACTCAATGACAGAAGGTCCTTGAGTTTCATTTTCAGACCTCTAGGACACTTTCATTACATGAAGAGCTAAACAGAATCAGAGCACGATTCTTGGCAATAGCGTTTTGCAAAGATTTCAGTCTTTTTTAAAAAAAAATCAAGGATAATCTGCAGTGGGATTTGACGTTGGGCAATAGCATCACATTCTAGATCAAATTTAATTTGAGATCAATTAGAGCAGCTGCCCCAAGGCCCCTTTGCAGCAGAGGTCCTTTCTAGCCAGTTCTGCCTCCTCCAGTTCTGCCTGTAACACTTTAATATGCCTTTATTGATTTTCTTATTATTTAAAACCAAATTTTCAAGCTGACCATAAGGATGCTGTGCAACCCACACCACAAGCAGCAGATGGGGTGGTGAAGCATTGCTGGTGGCAATCTCAAAGAAAAGTTTCTGAGCTATTTTTAAGGAAATTTGCCAAAGAAGAAGAAGAAGAAGAGTTTGGATTTGATACCCCGCCTTTCACTCCCCTTCAGGAGTCTCAAAGCGGCTAACATGCTGTTTCAGACGGCCAAATCCTGTCTATGTCTGGGAAATGCTAGACGTATGGCAGCCCTAGCCACATGCAGTGTTGCCGGGGGCGGGGCACCACAAGCCAGCTACTTGAAACTAAAAGGCTTTTCTCACAGTTACATTTGTAAGTTGGGTTTTAGCTGCCCACCCTTTTCTAGTTTCAGTGCAGGATTCGTGCTCAATATGGGGACAAGTGGGTTTCCCCCTCCCCCCAAAAAAATGCCTGCTTTGGCTTTGAAGTAAGCTTTTTTCTCCATGTGTTCTGCACTGATTTTCTTTTCAGCTGTAGCCTTTAGTAGTCTATTCTTTTCTAACGTAGATCAGAACTGGCAGGGTGGGATAGTACAGGTTAAAAAGAGAATCGAAAAGAAAATATACTAGTTAGAATCCTAAGGACTCTTATAATGTTCTCTTATAATGGCAATGGCGCCCACCTGAGAGGTGCTGGAACTGAGATCCAGCAAGTTCCTATTGAAAAAAAAAATCCTGCTTTGGGCATTTCAGAACTGTCAGCTACTGAGCCCACTTGTTAGTGAATATAATACTGTAGTCCCTTCACAATGTAATCCCATACTCAGATATGTAAGTCCCACTGAGTTCAATGGGATTTACACCCAGATATATGTGCAGAACTGCAACCTAAATTACCAAGATGGAAACTAAACATAAAATAGGATAAGGAAGAATGAAACCTCCTGGAAATCACAAGTGCAGTGGTATGATCCCCTCTTAGTTAAAGAATAATTACTTGGTTTAAATATTGTGCAGGAATAATATATTTTTCCAGGTTTATGCATTTATTGTAATCCTTTTAAAAATGCGTATTTACTCTCATAATAGTAAGAACTTACTTTGAATAATGTAGTAAAAATGCCCTCAAGAGTACGTTTTAAAAGTTACATTACTAGCATTCATTTTCTGAATTAAATTGGAAATAGTTTAAAAAAAAGTGTGTGTGCACACACACATACTTTATTCAGTTTAAATAGCAAGTGCTACTGAAAAAAAAATCACACAATATGTGATTCACCAGTAATTACGAAGAAACGCAAACATTTTATGAAAAGGAATTATTGATATATAACCACAACAGACTGAAGTATTCCAATCTGATCTCTAATGGAAACTAACAACATTCACAAACATACCAACTCAATCATTCTAAAACAGACATAAAAGCAAATTATAGTAACAGCTAATATTGAATGTATGGGTCTTTAACAGGCTTTTTACTCAAAGCAAACAAGGCTTCTTTTTTATTAAAAAGAAAGAAAATACCTAAAATAGTTATACAGATAAAACAAGCAAAATACTGCTCTTCAGTTTCCAGATTGCTACTCTCTTATTTTGCTGTAGGAATAATTTGGTACACTGTATTCATTATAATGACTGAAGAGAAATCATCTCTGGTGTTTATTGAATTTGTTCTGGCCAAACAACTCAGCAACATATAAAGTTGATTTGGGAAGTTTTGTGAAATTTTCAAGATATATCTAGATTATTATCCCCTAAATCCTGACTTAAATTGCTTTTTGAAGAGTTGTCTAGAACACAGTGTAGTTCTTTGTACATCAAATTGCCCTCAAGGTGTCACCAATGTGTTCTGACTCAGCTATCTTAAATTTTCACTTATGTGACTGTGCAAAGCACAGCCTTCTTCTATAAGTCCAGTAGAACAAGTGAACCATGGCATTCACTAGCTATCCTATTCAATAGGATGTCACTTACCCTTTGTGTGCATGGAGGTATAAAGATACATGCAGACCCCCTTATTCTACATCTGATTTTTTTTTGGGGGGGGAGGGAACACAACTACGAAATATATGTGCCTCACTTTGGCCATTGCATTTGAAACTAGTGGTAATGCAGAGGGACAGTTCCAGTGCTGAAAGTTCTCTTTTCAGTTTGCACATGGAGCACTCCCTCCACACCTTTCCACCCAGTCCCGTGGTGGGAAAGTCAAATTATCGTAGGTTGCTGTCTTCTTAGGAATCCCAAGCTTTAAGAGTTGTCTCCTAAGAGACCACATTGTAATTCTGTGAACTATTCTGTAGTCTTTGGGTGATGTGTGGTATAGAAATTTAAGTAAATAATTATAAGGATGATGACGACGACAACAACAACAACAACAACAACAACAACAACAACAACAACAACAACAATAATAATAATATCTGCATAAGCCTTCATGAGATGCCACCAAGATTGTTCTAGCTATAATCAGCACCTGCTTCCTACTTCCTCTTCCCTTCACCTCACAACCATTCTGGGTTGGGTGTTTTCTTCAGTTTTGTTAGGAAGCTGAAAATGTTCCACCTTTTTAAGCTGTTTGCCTATTTTTCACAAAAACAGGATGGTTTATGTAGGCTGTTTGCTTTCTGAGGCATGCCATGTGGAGCTCAAGGCAAAATACAAGAAACGTTTGTCTCCCTCTATCACAGCCTGTGTCTATATGACAGGGGAAGCCAACATGGTGCCTCTTGGACTTCTGTGGGCAGGGGCATGTCAAAGGGGGTGCTTTCCTTTCTACAGCCCTCCTCTTCCTTATATACATGGACATAGTCAGGAGGAATTGCTCACCTCACAGCTTTTATTAGGCATTAGTTATCAGACCACACTCGGAATACCCCGAGCCAATGTCAGTGAAAGTTAAAGCAGCTTCTTTTGATTAGGGTTTTACTTATTTACTTACTAAACTTATATCCCGCCTTTCCTCCCAAAGGAGCCCAGTGTGGCAAACAATACAATTAAAAATAAAATAACAACAGATTTAAAACATCTAAGTATCTACATAGTGCATCACCAGCCACCCTGTGATCCAGCTCAAGGACACTTCTGTAAACATTAAGCATACTTCTTGCTTTATTAAGTCCTTACTAAAGCCAGGCAGTTCTTTCTCTGTCAACTATAACAGCCTTTTCTAGCATATGCATGAAAGGGGAGGGGAGGGAGTGAGAGAATAATGTAGTTCCGTTACAGGAGCTTCCTGTTTTTTCAGCTCTGTTGGGGCTGAAGCGAGCAAGTTCACTGAAATGAGATCTATTTCCCTGTCTGTGCTGACTTCCTCCAGAGACTCAGAATGGCATATCTTCTCCATGCCAGCACAGGGGCTTGGGTGAACCTGAACTGGATTAGCTCACTTTGTAAAAGGACAAACTATGACTTGTTCCTTTTCAGATAGAATGAACCCAAAGTAGAGTAAGTCCTTTTAAAAAATGAGCTTTCCAAACACATACAGGAACCATTTGCTCAGCATTAGTTGCACACAAAGTTTTCCACCCACCTAAGAATGTGTATCCAGAAGTTTGCTTTGAAATGTGCAGAGTTTCCTAGCTGGATTGGGGCACTGGATTTTAATTCTATGATTTCTTTATTTTGGTCTGGCAAATATCATATGTGAACAGACTCACAAACTAAAGCAGAATAAAGTCACCCCACTACACTGCTGCTAAGGAATTACTTATAACTGCTGTTGAGGGAATGTTTACCTTTATAAAAGTGATAAATATAGAAGCTATGTTCTCTTACAGCAACAAAAGCACTGAGCTGTCAGATTTGGGGTGGCATAAAAATGTTCCCTTTTTAAATGCTGGGCGACTCATCTCTTCAGTGCTAAATTTAGCTTGAAATTTAAAAGGCAGCTTAATAATAAAAAGCCCTTAAACTATTTCTCTCTCTCAAAAATGTTTATATGTTTCCCTTGGATAACATGCTTCCATTTATATTAGAAGAATTCATAACAATGTTTGTAGAAATGACACTTCGTGAAAAGAACTCTGATCCTTTGTTACCACTTTGATTAATTTTATTCATTGCATTGTTCTGTGCTGAAAGTGGCCCATAGGGCGGCATTGAAAAGACAATTTTAATCACACAAAAAGACAGGAAAACAGGCTTTTCTCCAAGAGAAATAAACAAAGAGGAAAGCATACCCTGCAGAGTTTTGAGGAAGCAGAAAACCCTCTCCATTTAAACAGTGGAGCTTTATGGTGGGGCAAGTAATTGATGGGAAGGAAATGAAGACATCAGTTCTGGATTTTTTAAAAAATCCTATCACAAACAACGCAGCAATCCTCTTGCTCTTTTTGTTAAAGCTTATCCATTTAACTTCAAGTAGGTCTGTGAAGAGAAGAAGAACAAAGCTCAAAAGAACACAACATTTCTCAGCAGGGTAGCCATTGTTGTGCTCCTGTCCAAAGCAGGGCAAGAGACCAACAACAACAAAAAGCATTTAAGCACTGCTTGGCACCGTGCTTTGAGTTTTTGACTGCCATTTCAGTAAAAAAAAAAACTGTATCCAAACACAATGAGCAGTAGTAAATACTCTAGAACAGGGAAGAGCCAAAGAGGGGGTTCCTTTTGTGAAGATTTTGGGCAGTGTTGAAAAGCACTCCCTTTTTTGGCAGTCTTTGAAGATGGTGTTGAAAGGGAGAAAGGGGATTCTGTTTAGAATGAGGACAATGCATTGGCTTAGTTATCCACCAGTGACATCAACACATAATCAAATCTGATTAGCCACATCATGTTATGATGTCATCCTGCTCCCTATGTAATTCCTTAGTGGTCGGGATTGACCATGTGACTAACTGAGGAAGAGGGTTCTATAATGAAAAGCAGCAGCAGAGAAGGGAAACAATGGCAGAAATGTAATTGAAATAGGAGAATATTCTCAAGTTTAGGGTCCCCCCCAAAAAATGTTTCTGTCTTCCAAAAGCATCACTTTCAAAAGCATCACAGTAATGGCGCCCGCCCTGTGGAACGCCCTCCCATCAGATGTCAAAGAAATAAATAACTACCTGATGTTTAGAAGACATCTGAAGGCAGCCCTGTTTAGGGAAGTTTTTAATGACTGATGGTTTAATGTATTTTTAATCTCTTGTTGGAAGCCGCCCAGAGTGGCTGGGGAAACCCAGCCAGATGGGCGGGGTATAAGTAATAAATCATCATCATCTTTCAAACTGAACATTGGAATACATGCAGTAACATACTGGGTAGCTCTTCTCTAGCATCCACCATGGTCATAATGCTGAAATTAAAAGGCTTTGTGTAACTCCCCATTCTAGATGCCATATGAATGTTTTACGAGCAAACATATGCATACATCTTATCAGACTCAGTCCTACAAGACAAGCTAGAAATATCTCCTTACATGTGTCACTAATCTCTAGAGCTAGAAATGGTGGCATGAGCAAACACCCAAATTAGCTAAGCCATTGCAATGCCTGTGGCCAGCAAGCTCAGATTCCATGGGAGACTACAAGTATTGTTTTTGTGCTCCTCTCCTCACAACCTCAGAACATAGGAAATGGAAATGATGGTGCGCTTGATTGGCTGCGGCTTCTCAGCTGTGAAGGGAAAGCATCCTGCAATCTATCAAAGGTATTTCTTCCTTGCTATTACATCACAAATTCCAGGTTTTAAGCCATGTATTAATAGTAGGCTACAGCACAGTGACCCCTGCATTAAATGAAGCCCTGGATGTTGGGAGTTATTGGGAGGGGGGACAAAAATGACATTTGTCATGGCTCTTGGGGGAAGATGGCAAATGTAAAATTGCCACTCTTCAGAGACTAATTGCAATGTGCTGTATATCCTTGGCACACTTGATGAAACTATTCTATCAATCCTAACCACATTCATGCTCCTGGAATTATGTCAGAGGGCTTTAAGATCAGATCAGAACAAAAATGCTTCTAATGGAAGCACTTTGTTAAAGAAATGAATGTTCTTGGAGATGCAATCTGTGAACTAAACAAACCATAATTTTGAAGCTGCTCCAATGTAAAAAATACACTTCATTTTTCAAGCTATATGTGAAAGTGAGCAAATCTAATACCTGAGATTGGATATCTTTTAACAACAGCAGGCTTCACTTTTTGAAAGGAGGGCTTGTTGTAATGTTTTATTTTGGCTTCACTAGTTCACTTTCTAATTAACAAATAATTGTGAGATGCAGGCCATTTGACTGAGACTGATCATTGAGCAAAATATCTTTGTAGCCAGAATTGTTACTGGGGGCTATTTATTCTAACTAATAATTCATTGTATTTTAAAAAAAATGCTTAGCACAGGCATTTAATTGTACAGTGGTACCTCTGGTTAAGAACTTAATTCGTTCTGGAGGTCTGTTTTTAACCTGAAACTGTTCTTAACCTGAGGTACCACTTTAGCTAATGGGGCCTCCCGCTGCTGCCACGCTGCTGCCACACGATTTCTGTTCGCATCCTGAAGTAAAGTTCTTAACCCGAGGTACTACTTCCAGGTTAGTGGACTCTGTAACCTGAAGCGTTTGTAACCCAAAGCGTTTGTAACCCAAGGTACCACTGTATTAAGAAATGTACATACACAATCACACTTGGCAAACTTTTGCCAGCTCCAGTGGCTCTCTGATTTAGAGGTTGGAGAATGTTTTGGGGAAATCAATGCACTTCAGTTGACAACAACTTTGGATGCTGACAAACATCCCAGCAGCTGACTTAATTTGATGGAAAGTCTCCTACTTTCCATGGAATTTAAAGGAGGAGAAGAAAATCTTTAATTGTATATGAAGGGAAACAGCTGCAGTATTTACAGATTATGTTATTGTTATCCAGGGCAATTACCAATTGTATAAAAATAAAATACCAAGACAATTATAACACACTTAAAACATTTTTATATGATAAATGCTTTTTATTTTATTAATTATTACATTTATATCTTGCCATTCTTCCCAAAGGAGCCCAGGGCAGCAAGAAGTTATAATTTAAAATATACTACTTTAAATGAATACTTTTCTAAACGAAAAGAAAAATATATATATTGTCATTGCTCTAGAAGTAGATGCTCATATAAAACTCAGTGGGAAGAATTTCACTGACAAGCATAATGTGGAAAAGTCCTCCACCCAATTTAAAATAAATGATTAAACCTTCCACTTAAAGTGCCCCCCCTTTATCACAGTAATACATATTTGCTAGAGGAAACAAAAGTCTTGCAGCTCTCTCCTACAATCTCCCGGCACCTAGGCCTGTAGTCAGAAGCCTTGTGGCATGGGGATCCAGGTGTACTTTGGGAAGAGGGACTCAGTGCAGAATGAACAATGACTAAAATTCAGTTAGCCTAATATGATTCATTCATTTGTTTAAACAATTTAAACCAAACTTTCATATAAAATATTGCAATGCGCTATATCACCTAATGTATGATTACGCCTGGAGTCTATGCCGATTATGTCTGATTCTACCATCTCTGGGAGGGTGTCCCTGGAGCATATAAGACAGTATGAATTTCCCACTCCACAGTTAGAGAGGGAGGTCTACCGATGGAGTGGGAAGTCTTTCCACAGAGGCATCCTCCTTGCAACCATGGAATGGCTCTTCTCCACTGCATCTGAATCTGTTCAGAGTATTTATAAAGGGTAAGAGTCTTCCTAAGAGGCCTGGGTGCAGCCTGAAGCCTGGAAAGCACCTGAGAAGGTCAGGGCAAAAGTCTCTTTAGGAAGCACCAAATAGCACGTAATCCAGTGGAATTATCTTAATACACTGTGCTTCTTTGCTACCTTTGGCAGGCGTCTGTACAAATGATGCAGCTCCACATGTAACAAGAATGGCTCAGCTCTTCACACCGGCCTCCTGTTGGTTTCCATCAATTCAACATGCTTGATTTTGACAAAAAGCCATAATAAGCTAGAGCTCTGCTACATATGTAACTGACTGTACCCTTCTTCAGCTGCCATTGCAACTGTTATTAATCAAGATCGACAATTTATCCCTAAAGGTGAATTGTGATCAGACAACAAAGTCTCACAGAAAGGTGTCCACTTGAGTTGCAAGCATAGAAATCTTTCCTCAGTCTGAAGACTGTACGGTTTTCCTAATGAAGTATGCAATGTTCCTCTGTTTGTTCTGCCATTTGGTGCTGAGAGGTTAAGACAACAGAACTTATGTGAATTTAAATTGAAATGTGGTCTTGTTCCTTGCATCTCACTACAGTAATCTGAATTTTCAGAATAGGAGAACATAAAAATGTAAATACATTAACAGAAGAATAAAAAATGCCCTATCTGAGCATACAGAGTAACAATTAATCTTCAATGAGTCTGGTCAAATATTTATTGTGTTGAATTTAAGGGAAATGATTTCTCAGCTTCTCTTGTCATTTTTATCTAGTTGCAGAGTTACTTCAAGAGCCCATTGAGTGGATCTCATTTGGGCTTGGTAAATAGCACTTACGGTAGTGGTTTTGCTCGCTTGTTTTTAGAGAAAAAGCACTGCTTCGAGAGTGCTGACGTAGCATAGTGCACAGTATATACTAACAACATTGCAAAACTATTTTATGGTCCACAGCAGTGGAAGAGATAAATTCTCCAGATGAAATTAGAGTTCACATGAAAAAGAGTTGGCTAGCTAAAAAGGAATCATTTATTATGCAAGTGACAGCTGCCTGCCTGCCATTTTCTGCCTTCTGTCCTCTCTGTGCCTGTTGCTGGGCCCCATAATCCTTTGACATTTTTAGAAGTTAGTTGGATTGCAGCCATTAGCATGCAACAACACTGTAACAGTTGTGTTTAGGTCCTAGAGCAGCTTCACGATTAATGCCACAATCTGCTGTGCATGTACAGAAAACACTCACCCTGTCTAAGGGCAACCTGTTTTCGGAATCTTTGCTTCAGTATACCAACACCTTGGAGGTGGTAATGGTGTGTCAGCCCTAGAAAGTTTAACAGCAGTAGGGCTGCATCACCAAGAGGCCATTTTCTTTGTGGGCTGAGTAATGCAAAAGCAGTAATGAGAATGAAAATACTACTGTGATATCTGAAGACACCCTCACTTTAGACTTTCAGGTGTTTCTTGAAGCCTTTTTTGTGTGTCAACAGACCTTTGCAGTTGATTAGTCAGTCACCTGAATGATTACTTATTTACATTTTCAGTCATATTTTATAGTGTACACAGCATTGGTATACATTGTGATATAGTGCTATAGAGGTACTTTTTAAAATAAAAAAATAAAAAATGCCGTATTTTTCGCTCTATAACACGCACCCGACCATAACACGCATGTAGTTTTTAGAGGAGGAAAATCCGTAGGCATGCCACCCGTAGGCATTCCCTCCTTAACACGCACATACATTTCCCCTTACTTTTTAGGAGGAAAAAAGTGAGTATTATGGTGCAAAAAATACAGTAAACTGGCCTGCTTTAGATTTTTAATATCCTGGGTAGCAACATAGTTGCCTGGCTGGCAAATGCCTACTAGTGCATGAGGACCCAATGGAACATTTTGTTGCAGCTGTCAGTCATAGTGCTGCAATGCATTATTTCATGGTGGAAACTACTTTGACCTCAAAAACGAGAAATGCATCCTCAGCAATGGGCTACCTGGTCACTACTGCATGTATCTCAATGTTTCTAGCCACCCCACAGATCACAGGCTGGAGAGAAATGAGGGTCTGAATTCAAGCCTTCTTTCCTCTTCATAGTATAAGAGTGGAGTTATTCTCTGCACCCAGTAAATAACCACACTGTCAAAACGGATAGTGCTAATGAACACCTGTTTGGTGCTGCATGTGCTATATCTCCATAGTTGTGAACCATGTAGGCAGCCCTGGTCCCGGAAATGATGTGCTCAGCAACCTTTCATGCACCCAGCTACCAGTTCATCTGGAGATATGTGCTTTTATGAGCACGTCGCCCTTGCTAGATTGTGGTATTCAAGTTCATGGTTTTAATAAAACTGTTTGTTAAGAATTACTAATAAATATTTCCCACTTGCCATTTCTATGGCTTAAGTGTGCATTTCTAATATTTCACTGCTCTTTTACAAGTCTTGTAAACACAGCTAATTGGAGTTTGACAAGACACGACAAATAGGGCTGGATCTGGGACATGCATCAAAATGCTGACAATAGAAATTGAAGCTATCAACTAAGTTTTATGTGCAAGGGTTTATTTAGAAATAACTGAAATGAAAAACTGTGTCATTTGACATATTGAGTGCTAAGTTACACCTTGACATTTTGCAAACACCAGTGTTAGGTAATCTCCATCTAAATTAACAGCTGGGGCTTCAAAATCTAAAAGCAGCCATGTGTCATTAACATCTGTCATCAATAAAGCCCTTCTAATCATGGATCTTCCTGGAGAGATCAAACTGTCTTTTTAAATCTGTTGTTTGGTCTTTCACTACCATAACTGACAGTGCTCATAAAAGTCTACCTTCACTCTTGCCACATCAGCATTTTAGCATCTGCCTATCACACTGCAACAGTTGCAAAACCGCTAATTGGTGTGTGTGGTGGGTTTTTCTTTTTTTAAAGAAATACAATTACTGCTGTTATAGTTTGCATTTGTTAGAATTAAATTAAATATAAGTTTTGGCGCATGGACTTAATCATCCAAAATGTGATCTGTGTAATGATAGCCAGAACATTTGCTTTATGTTCCTACAAAATTCATTTGAGTTGCTGAATAGTCAGTTAGAGCTTCCATCAACTTACTGCAGCACTTTACTCACCAAATATATAGTTCTATAATTTATTACTTTTCAGCTAGCAGGAGTGATACAAAGGCAACCAATCAACACAGAAAGCAAAACAGTCTCCCTCTTTTCCACTCTCTACAAATATCTCTTCTAGAATCACACTGCACATGGAAGGACTGAAAGCCATTATAAAGCCTACAGGAACAGAATGTTGATTCAAACAAATAAATAAATAAATAAACAAATAAACAAATAAACAAACAGGCATCAGCCATTCAATTCTATTTACACTCCACCTTCCTTCCCCACAAACAGATACTCTGAATGGTCACAGCATTTAAGAAAAAGGAATAGCAACCTTGCAACCCTACGTCTTTTCTGCTATGTTCAGTGAGGCTTACTCCCAGGTAACTAGGATTGCCAATTTAAATTTATAGGGTTGAATTCAATGCAGTGCTAAGTCAGTTATGTATGAGCACAAGATTCCGACAAAACATCAGGAAGAAATTTCCGACAGTAAGAGATGTTCAACAGTGGGTTCTCTTTCTTTGGAGGTTTTTCAGCAGAGGCTGGATGGCCATCTCTCATGGATGCTTTAGTTGAGATTTAGTTGGACTAGATGACCCTTGGGGTCCCTTCCAACTCGACAATTCTTTATGCCCCTCCTCCCCCTGTGCACACTCTAAACATGTTCTGGAGACTGTGATGTTTGTCCCTGCCATGGTTCTGATGGGAATATACAGTAGAAGGTCCCATGTCTACTGTTTACAATATGAGTAAAAGTTCCCATTGGTGCAAAATGAATTAAAAGAGAAAGCATAATAGAATTGTAGAGTTGGAAGGGACCCTGAGGATCATCTAGTCCAACCCCCTGCAGTTCAGGAATATGCAGCTGTCCCATATGGGGATTGAACCTGCAACCTTGGCATCATCAAAGCTCCATTCCTCCACAACATGGGTGTGATCTGGCTTGCCCCTACTCTGCACTAGGCATGGGGGAGAAATTCAGTTCTACTCACAAAACTAGGTGCACTTTCTGGAACATGATGCAAGCTGGAAAAAGTACTACCCTATGAAAATCACAAGTCTCCATATTTTGTGGTGCTGATTCCAACTAAAAGGAATTAAATGGTGAAAAAGGTGTATATGAGGGCAAATGGTATATCTTTCTGAAAATAACATACCGAAACATTATAGTAGGGGGAATTGTTCCCAAAATATGTATATTATGCAACACTGAATACAAAGGTGCATATTAGCGGAAATGTGGACTAAAATGTGAAGAATTTTGTGAGGACTCATGTAAACTGATGCAGAAATATGGTGAGCTGAACATGAGTTTTGAAAAATAGCTGAGGGCAATTGAAATTGACAGATTCATCCTTCGCTTAAAAAACAACAACCAATAACTATGCAAAGCTGAACAATCTAAACAATGACACACAATGACACACACTTTGAGCTGCCACAGTCAATGGGAAGGAAAAGGGTGAAATGTTTTAAAAGTGGAAAAGGAAAAGCCACCCTTTCTCACTTCCCACCCTGCTTGCAGTGAGGGGAACCTGCCACAGCAGCCACCCCCATCAACAGGATTGCTGTTATTTGGTTTATCACCATTCTTCACTCTGTGGAGATGCTGCAGACATCTCTCTGGAAATAATCTCTCATTGTGGTTTTAGTTTGTTTCAAGGACTGAGAAGGTCAGTGCTATAGCAACATTTTAAGGCTCAAGTCCAGAGTTTTTATTAGATTGTGCTTTTATTTAATAATACATGCACATGAAATCATTTTATCCAGTATCTAATTTTCATTTTGGGATGTAGAAATTCCCTTACGGGGGATTTTTTTAAAAAAATGACAAAACAAAATGTTCCTACTATATTTGCTTTTTGCCAGGGATGGGGGACATTTGACCCTCACGATACTGGCCTGGTTAAGTGCAACAGCAGAGATCATTCTGTATGTGACAGAAGGATTAATTCTTCTACAGTATTAGTAAGCCAGCCAAGGTGGGAGGGCAGAGGTGCTGCTCAGCCATGATCATCACTAAGGTGGCATGTGTTCTGATTGGCTATGTAGTTCTGAGAGAACTTTTCCTCAGTATGTTTTGTTGCCTGTCTCCCTGCTATGTACAAGGCCTGAACTAAGAGAGATTATACAAGGTATTTTTGTTTGGTATTGTCAGGGGTTTAGGTGCAGAGGCACGGGCAAGGGAGGAAACAGAGAGCGAAGGGGAGGAGACAGAGGAAAGGATGAGTGATGACGACGACCCGAGATCTCCCAGTCTTTCCAGTGAATCAGAGGATTCACAGAAAGGAGCACCAGTGGCCAGGGCAAGGGGGGAATCTAGAGAGGCACCCCAGGAAGATAGAGCCAGAGGAGACTCAGGGGGGAGCAGCTGGAAATCGGGACCAGCGTCACCGCCAGGAAGCAGGGAAGAGGAAAGGAGCCAGGGGGGAAGCGCTGGCAGCTCACCACAGGAGGGAGGGCAGGAGTCAGGAGTGGCCACACCTCCATCGGGGAGCGAAGAAACGGTTAAGAGGAAAGTGGAAGGTTGGGCGCGCGCGCCAAGTTCAAATGCAGAGGAAGGCGGCGCAGTGGGCAGCCCCGAAAGGGAACCAGGTCCTAAAGCCCGGCGCAAGGAGGCAGAAGGGTCCGGGTCAGCGTCAGAAGAATCCCGGAAGGAAGAAGCCCCGGGGGGTAGAGGGACCCAGAGGAGGACAGTCAGGAGGAAAAGGTGGAGCAAGGCTAGGATATTAAGTTGGTGCGCACGGGGCGGAGACTCAGACGGAGCCTCGCCGATCTAGCTAGTAGACGTAGAGTTGCAGACAGCAGCGTGAGAATGGAAACTGTAATTCAATAAAGACTTTTACTTAATGACCGCTGGCTAGCGTGATCCTCTGTGAGCTAGGATCTTGAAGCAGCTCTGACAGTAGGCTCCGTCACAACATTGTGGGCATCTGCAGCCTCGAGGAGGGGAGAGAAACAGGCGCCCACTAGCGAGCTCACGAACGGCAGGAGACATGACGGCTGAGCAGCAGATAGAGGACCTCAGAAAAGCAGTGGCACAACTGAACGCCGAGGTTCTCGCATCCAGGAAGAGAGAGGACGAGGCAGCTGCCGCCTGCAGGGATCTCCAGGTCAGGTTAGACGTACTGGCAAAGCAAACACCCCGGCAGGAGGGAATTGGGTTGGCGAGACGGACAGGCGGACTGCTCTCTCACTTCGATGGGAACCTGCAACAGTATCCCAACTTTAGAGCCGACGTACTGTGCGCACTGCAACTGTTGCATAAAGACTTTAGAGATGAACAGGAGAGAGTGGGGTTCATCATGTCCCATCTGCATGGGGAGGCGAAAGCATGGTTGCGCAATTTATGGAGAGATAACGATCCGGCGCTCCAGAATGCGGATGCCTTTATTAAAGCGATGGATGGGTGTTTCTTATCAAGTATTGACATTGATCTTGCACGGAAGGAGGTGCATGGGCTGAGACAAGGGAGGGCCAGCGTCAGACAGTATCATGCCCGCTTTTTCGCCTTAGTCAGCGCCCTGGAATGGGACAGAGATTCGGCTCCTGTAAGAGACCTCTTTTGGGAGGGACTGCACAACTCGATTAAAGATGAGATAGCGAGGGGGGAGAGACCCCGAACCACCCAGGAGGTCGTTCAGAGGGCACTGGCTGTGGGGGTGAGGCTGGAAGGACGTCCGTGGGGCAAGGACGAAGGACGTGGAGGGCGCGAACCAGCCGGGGGCCCCTCCTTCTTTCCCAGAGAAGCAGCACGGGCGCAATCCACGCCTCCGCCAGGAGGAGGAGCCGAACCTATGGAGGTTGGAGGTGCAAGGGCTCAGTCAGCAACCAGAGCCCTAGCACCGGCAGCAGTGAAGGCGAAGCCTCCTAGAGGGACCAGGAAGTGTTACGTCTGTGAGCAGCCAGGGCATATGGCGAAAGAGTGTCCCCAGAGGCCCCACAAGCTTACTGCAGCCTCAGCAATGGTGACTGCAGCAACGCAGCAGGGAGGACCACAGCAGGGAAACGACGATGTCTGGCTGGAGGAAGAGGCACTGGGGCCCAGCCAGACGTGTTAGTGACGCAGTCCCCAGAGATTTTACAGCCAGTGAACCCCCTCCCGCCCAAACCAGTAGTGAGGCTCACAGCATCTCTCCAGCTGCCCACTGGAATCACCATGGACGTGCCAATCACCATCGACTCCGGCAGCAACGCGGACTTTATAGGGCAGGAATTTGTCGACAGGCACGCTGTGCAGTTGCTGCCGGCCACACTGCCCCTGCAGGTTGTCACTGTGGATGGCAGGGAGCTGCTAGGGGGGCAAGTGGTGAAGCAGACGCCACCAATGGTGATGCGACTTGGAAATCACAGGGAAGTCATCAGCTTCAACGTCACTCAACTGTCTGACACGCCCATTGTATTGGGCATGAGTTGGCTGGACAAGCACAGCCCAACGATGGCTTGGTTCCAGAGGCAGCTGGTTTTCGGCTCTTCCTTTTGTGCTGAACACTGCATCGTACCCAGGCAGGAAGGAGAGGAAGAGGAGTCACAGCTGCTGCTAGGCACGCTGCAAGCGATTCCCCACAAGTACGCAGAATTTCTGGAAGTTTTCTGCGAGAAGGAGGCGGACAGGCTACCCCCTCACAGACCATATGACTGCAAAATTGACCTGCTGCCGGGGGCGGCGCTGCCTAAAGGGAAGCTGTATTCCATGTCTGAGGACGAACTGCAGGAACTCAAAGACTTCATCGATCATAATTTGGAGCGCGGTTTCATCCGAGAGTCTAAGGCAGCGGGGGGCAGTCCTGTATTCTTTGTTAAGAAGCGAGACACGCCCCAAAAAAGACTCGTAGTGGATTACAGGATTTTGAACAGTGTGACCAAGCCGTCGGACTTCCCCATGCCCCGCATCGACGACCTCCTGGCGAAGGTACGGAAGGGAAAGGTGTTCACCAAGTTGGACCTGCGGGGGGCGTACAACCTCATTCGCATGCGGGAGGGTGATGAGTGGAAGACAGCCATGTTCACGCCACTGGGTACCTACGAATACAGAGTTATGCCTTTTGGACTGCAAAATGGCGCTCACGTTTTTCAAGCATTTATGCATCACGTGTTGGCGGGACTTCTCTACAAGACGTGCGTCTGTTTCTTGGATGACATCCTGATCTTTTCGGAGTCGCAGCAAGAACATGACAAGCACGTCAAGGAAGTGCTGGGCAGGCTAAAGCAACACAGGCTCTACGCCAAGCTGGAGAAGTGCCAATTTGACGTGCCGGAGGTGGATTTTCTGGGCTACAAGCTGTCTGACAAGGGGCTCGCCATGGACAGCGCCAAGGTTCGAGCAGTGTTGGATTGGAAGAGCCCACGCAACCGGAAGGAGGTCCAACGGTTTGTCGGCTTTGCGAACTTCTATCGCAAGTTTATCAAGGGCTTCGCGATGCAGACGGCGGCCATCACTGACACCCTTAGCTCCAAGAAGAAGAAGTTCATCTGGACAGAGCAGGCGGAGCAGTCCTTTCAGGCCCTCAAGCGTCTCTTCGCGTCGGAAGAGCAGCTGCTTCATGTCAACCCCAGCATGCCGATGAGGGTGGAGACAGACGCTTCGGACAGAGCAGTGGGGGCGGTCCTGCTGCAGAAGGACCAGCAGGGCGTGTGGCGGCCGGGAGCGTTTTACTCCAGGAAGCTCAGCAAGTCCGAGCAGAACTACACCATATGGGACAGGGAGTTGCTGGCCATTCATGCAGCGTTCAAGGCGTGGAGGCACTTTCTGATCGGCGCCAAGCACACGGTGCAGGTTTGCACGGACCACAAGAATCTGGAACACTGGCGCACGGCACAGTTCCTGAACCAGAGGCAGATACGTTGGGCTGAGTTCTTTGCGGACTTCGACTTCCGAATAGAGTATGTCCCGGGGGACACCAACATCATGGCAGACGCTCTCTCCCGCAAGCCACAGTATCTGGAGGACGCGACACCAGCGGCCGCCATGCACATCTTTGCACCGACAGTGTGGGCGTGCGCCGCGGCGACCGTGGACCTAGAGGCGGTGCGGCGAGCGTTGCAGGGGGACTCCTTCGCACAAACGAAGATGGCAGAGGTGCGAGGGGGCAAGGCAGCGGCCGACGGTTTCCAGCTACGAGATGGATTGCTCATCCGTAAAGGGGCCATCTACGTGCCGGGTGACGAACTTCGAGCCAAGGTGCTACAGCAGCTGCACGACGCACCCACGGCCGGGCACTTTGGCAAGGAGAAGACGGTGGAATTAGTAGCCAGGGATTTCTGGTGGCCTGGAATGAGAGGGGAGGTCGCAGACTACGTGGCGAGGTGTGACACTTGCCAGAGGGCAAAGACGGTGCACAAACCGCCGGCTGGACTGTTGGAGCCGCTGCAAACTCCGGTCGAACCTTGGGAAAGGGTGGCTCTGGACTTTGTCACGGATCTGCCCAGCTCAAGGGGCAAGACGGCAGTGTTGGTGGTGGTGGACCTGTTCTCCAAGATGGCGCATTTCATTCCGTGTGCTAAGGTGGCCACGGCAGAGCAAACCGCCAAACTGTTCATAGACCACGTGTTCAAGGTTCACGGTCTGCCACGGTCTATTCTGTCCGACCGCGGGCGGCAGTTCATCTCGAACTTCTGGCAGAAGCTGATGGGCTTCCTAAACGTCAAGATCAATCTGGCGTCGGCGAGACACCCGCAGACCAACGGGCAAGCGGAGCGAGCCAATGCCATCATGCAGCAGTACCTGAGATGTTATGCGAACCAACAGCCTGCGACGTGGGTGGATTACCTGCCGCTTGCAGAGTTTGCCTACAACAACATGAAGCACGTATCCACGGGCGTCACGCCGTTCTTCGCCAACAACGGGCGGCACCCTAGAACCTTCCCGGGACTGGAATGCAGGGGAGAAGGGGAGCCGCAGTCAGCAGATGCGTTCGCGTCGGAGCTGCAGGAAGTCCACGATCAGCTGCGGCGCCACCTGGAGCTGGCTAAACACGCATACAAGGTACAAGCGGACAAACACAGAAGGGTTGGCGAAGAGCTCCACGTGGGAGACTGGGTCTGGTTAGCAGCCCACGCAGTGCCGGCCAGGTCGTTGGCCAAGAAGAAACTAGGGCATAAACAACTGGGGCCCTACCAAGTCGAGGAGCAGGTCAACCCGGTGGCTTTCAGGCTGGCGCTTCCGGAGGGTTCCAGAATGCATCCGGTGTTCCACAGATCGGTGCTCACTCCCTACAAGGCACCGCACAGGTTCCAGGAACCCGGAACGGCGCCGAGTCCGCTCAGAGAAGGAACGGGGCACGCGGGAGTGGCACAGGAGGAGCGCATCAACGAAGTCACGGAGATTTTGGACTCCAGATGGGGGGAAGAGGGAGTAGAATACTTTCTCGCCAGGGAGGGCACCCCGGCCAGTGCGAACAGCTGGGTGCCGGGCTACGCTTTAGACGAACCTCTGCTCAAAGACGAGTTTCATGCCCTCTTCCCACATAGACCTATGCCAGCGGACTTTTTCGACGACTGGCTTTTCACGCCCACGCTTTCGGACAGCACGTTCAGGGGGTTCGACTCGGACGAGGAACCGACACGAGACGTCCGTTCCCCGGAGGGGTCACCCTCGGGATCTGTCTCAGAACCCTCGTATTGGTGGGACGATAGGCCGGAGGAGCAGTTCCGCAGGAAGTGGCTGGACTGTTCCGGCCGAGCAACGCCGCCTGGAGGAAGTGCGGGAGAGACGGACATGGACATTTTCGGGGACGACCCTGGTTTCGAGCACGGCGGCACAGAGATGGAAGAGGAGGTGACTGTCGTCAACGAGAGCAGGGAGGAAGACCCGGAAGAGTTCCGATGGAGGCCTGCCACGGGAAGCGACCGATATCCGACGTTCGTCCCTTTGCAACAGCAGCCCCCAGCTCCAGCACCGGAAGGAGGGGAGGGGGGACTGGGGGGCTTCGAGGGGGGGATGGATGTCAGGGGTTTAGGTGCAGAGGCACGGGCAAGGGAGGAAACAGAGAGCGAAGGGGAGGAGACAGAGGAAAGGATGAGTGATGACGACGACCCGAGATCTCCCAGTCTTTCCAGTGAATCAGAGGATTCACAGAAAGGAGCACCAGTGGCCAGGGCAAGGGGGGAATCTAGAGAGGCACCCCAGGAAGATAGAGCCAGAGGAGACTCAGGGGGGAGCAGCTGGAAATCGGGACCAGCGTCACCGCCAGGAAGCAGGGAAGAGGAAAGGAGCCAGGGGGGAAGCGCTGGCAGCTCACCACAGGAGGGAGGGCAGGAGTCAGGAGTGGCCACACCTCCATCGGGGAGCGAAGAAACGGTTAAGAGGAAAGTGGAAGGTTGGGCGCGCGCGCCAAGTTCAAATGCAGAGGAAGGCGGCGCAGTGGGCAGCCCCGAAAGGGAACCAGGTCCTAAAGCCCGGCGCAAGGAGGCAGAAGGGTCCGGGTCAGCGTCAGAAGAATCCCGGAAGGAAGAAGCCCCGGGGGGTAGAGGGACCCAGAGGAGGACAGTCAGGAGGAAAAGGTGGAGCAAGGCTAGGATATTAAGTTGGTGCGCACGGGGCGGAGACTCAGACGGAGCCTCGCCGATCTAGCTAGTAGACGTAGAGTTGCAGACAGCAGCGTGAGAATGGAAACTGTAATTCAATAAAGACTTTTACTTAATGACCGCTGGCTAGCGTGATCCTCTGTGAGCTAGGATCTTGAAGCAGCTCTGACAGGTATGCTCAGTAAAGTATTATCAGGATTCTTTCTCTCTGGACTGCATATATATTATGTAATTTTGCTAACAGGGCCACCACATTTTAAAGTCTTGCTGCAGCATTCAGAGACCAATTTCTACCTTCATCACCACGTGGTGCCTCTTGACAGATTGCCCCACCCAACTGCGTAGCAGGGAATAGTACTGTGTACAAGTTTCTTAAGTTTATATGTTCTTGGTGCCTCTGAACATTGTAATGCAGGGATGAGCATGTGTACCTTCAGTTTACAAGACATCCGAAACTTTGAATACCAATTCAAGCGAACCAAATTTAAGCAATTTTCCAGCCAAAGTAATTCTTAATGAAGAAACACTAGATGTGTTTTTTTCAACTGACAAATCCCAATTCTCAGGACATATTTGGAGGCCTGAATATTAACCACCTATTGAAATTGCTCCTTTCCCTAGCACTTAAAGCCACTCTGCTGAACTAATAGTTTCCTGGAGACGTTCTTTTCTTTGTCTCACTTCATTACTTGATTTCTTACTTTCTGTTCAGTTTCTCCTGTAGAGGAACTAATTTGTATGTGTGTGTATGATGGAAAGTAGTAAACTGGGCTAGCATTTTGCTTCATTTTATTACGTGCAGTGGCACCAAAACTGGCAATACTTTAATCACCTTGTAAGTTTTATGGCGTGTTCAATTTACAGTTGCATTTCACATTTAAGCATGGCAATAAAGAAAATAGTCAATAATATTTCCTACCAAGCACACTGTTTTTATTCTGGAGAAATATCTCTGGTGCCCAGCTCCTCAGTCCTGCTATCTTCAAATTTCCCCTCCCCTTTTGCATGGGAGTATAGTCATGTAAACACAGCAAATGCCGTATTTTTTGCTCTATAAGACTCACTTTTTCCCTCCTAAAAAGTAAGGGGAATGTGTGTGCGTCTTATGGAGCGAATGCAGCTTGCGCAGCTATAACAGAAGCCAGAACAGCAAGAGGGATTGCTACTTTCACTGCGCAGTGATCCCTCTTGCTGTTCTGGCTTCTGAGATTCAGAATATTTTTTTTCTTGTTTTCCTCCTCCAAAAACTAGGTGCGTCTTGTGGTCTGGTGTGTCTTATAGAGCGAAAAATACGGTATATAACAGTTCCAGAATGATGGGAATCTCTCACTAGGTAAAGATCTGAATGTCAGGCTTATTGAAGGCACAGGAACAGTGTTTAAATTAATTAAAAAAAACAAAGGCAAGCCTCAGCCTATACATTGGAACTGTGATAAATTAGATATTTCTTATGCAGGTCCAGCCAAACCCTGCAGCAAGGTGAACTTTCCTATTTCAGACTGCACAACGGGGATAGGCAGACAGCTGAAGGCAGGAATTGGAGTCTAAACAGAGCCATTAAACTTTTACAAGCGTTCCTTCTTGTGTTTCAAAGTGTTGGTGTCTTGGTCTGGGCCTCTTCTCATGGAGGACCACAAAATAGTTTATTCAGTAGTCTGAGAAAGAGTTTAAAGAAATATCTCTATTTGTGCTACTTGGGGTTTTCTGTTTTCAGACAGCTACAACATTTGCCAGAATGTGGTCCAAAGGATTCAGTTTGTACTAAGACTGCTGCACAGTACTAGGATATTCTTTTTCAGTTGGCTTTTCTTATCTTCAGATGTCTCAAATGCCTTTGAAGGAACAAAGAGGTTCTTAATATTCTCTAAAGTTTTTATTGTTCATTAGCTCCCCTTTTAAGTTTGGGACAGTGGAAATTTCCAAATTAGTCCAAGCAAAATGTTTACTGTGTTATCCCTCTCACCTCAGAATAATTGTCTTATCAAAACTAAATGTAAACTTCTAGTGAGGTACTTGGCTCCCTTAATTATTGGCATTCATTCCAATTATATGTTAATTAATTTAGCCTAGCAGGTGTTCCTAGCAACTAAGGAAGAAATGGGCTGTAAAACATAATGAAACAATCACTTTTATTATTCTTCCCCCAGCCCCACAACAAGAGAGCTACTTTTAAGGGTGCAAAGGGCTATCTTGAACGTCCAATAACAAGCAGGCCTTCAACTGTCAGACACGTAACTGTGACAGTCTCTGAGGTAATCAGATGCTAAGGAGAATGAATCCATTATATTGTTAGTAGCTGTGTGTGGAAGATGGAATTTCAGCAGTTGCTACTTATCAGGTATGAGTAGGAAAACCTGCACTTATTTAAAATGCAACTTCTGAATAACCATTAAGCATACAGGAGCCACCTGCCATTTTATCTTGTTTACTCTTAATATTCTCTGCTATCTGGTTTCAAAGATATTGATTTTTTATATTTAAAGAAATGCAGTATTTTCCTCCACCTAGAATTTTTGTTTTTGATAAATACAGCCATTATGTGTTATCAGATTTCAAGGCAGTTTATAATGACAGTACAACACATTATAATGCAGAGTAACAGCAGCAGATAAAACACTGTAATAAGCAAAAACATCATAAATTTAAAACAATTGTATGCAAAGAAATCTTTTTACCTGAACAGCAACAATGTAGGTAACATCTCTTTGGGGAGGATATTCTGTAGCTGGGGTTTCACAGGTAAATAAGCCTTCTCCCACATTGAAATCTGCCTCACCTCAGAAATGTCCTGCACTAACACCCTTTCTAAGGTGACTTTCTTTCAATAGCATACCCATAATTTCCTTCAGTCACATTTGTTCTCCACCCCTTCACAGCCAGTTTATATAAAAAGCAAGCCCTGTGCTCAGGATTACAGGTTCAGTAGTCAAGTTGAGGGCTCATTGAAGTCAAGCCACCATATCCTTATCTTTGGGGCACTAATACCAATCCAAAAAACAATACAGTTCCCCTCCCCATTTAAGTTATGTTTGTGGCTGGCTAGAGAAACTATCAGTATCTGATTGTTTTGGTTCGCCAGACTAGTAATCTCAATGGATGCCCTGAATAGCACATACTCTGTGGGTGCTGTAAGTGAACACACACTCCTTTTACAAAGTGGGAGGCTGTATATTCATAAGCAATAATAATAGGTCAGAAAATTGTAATGAGAATTATAACACTTTCTTACAGACCTCCAATGTTTTGGATCCTCTGCCTCTGGACATGGATGCTGCTTTTATTTATCTATTCATATATTTTCTTCAGTCTGTGTCAAAGTTCATTATCACTGTATCTGGGCTTTGACTTTCCTTTTGATTAATGGAAAACATCCCTGGCAAATGTAGTAGCTTAAGGGCTGCAATGAATCCATGCGAACCTCCTTCCGTGCTAACCTCTTTTTTCTTTCTCTCAAGGTACACTTTAAAAACACAGCGATATTAAACAGCAGCACAGCCTTCTCTAATGCCTCCTCCTTCAGCAGCCGACTATCTTTTATGCAGTGTTGTTGTTGTTTAGTCGTTTAGTTGTGTCTGACTCTTCATGACCCCATGGACCAGAGCATGCCAGGCACTCCTGTCTTCCACTGCAGTGTAGCGGCCTCCTATTCTTGCCACACCTGATCCAGATTGCTAGTGTAACTGTACCAAGACCAAAGGCATTTGCCCCTCCTGCATCCTCCAGTCCTGGCCATTACAGTCAATCCTGCTTCCCCCACCACCACCATTTTTGAGAAGACTTTAACCTTAAGCAATCCAGGCAGGCACTTCCCACACATTTTTTATTGTTTTATTATTTTTGTAAACCACTTTGAGGGTCCCCTCACACACAATCAAGCAGCATATAAGAGTGTAACCTTGCCCTTCTTACTATTGGAGCGTTTCATTTCAAATGCACCCCTTACAGCAGGCATCCCCAACCTGCGGCCCTCCAGATGTTTTGGCCTACAACTCCCATGATCCCTAGCTAACAGGACCAGTAGTCAGGGATGAAGGGAATTGTAGTCCAAAACATCTGGAGGGCCGAAGGTTGGGGATGCCTGCCTTACAGTGATGCCATTACAGCTGGTTCTGCCCTTAATCCAATCAAACTAGCCTGCCTTACTGTGGGAGCATTATAGCCAATCTCCCCACCCACTCCTAACTGCTGAAAGTTTATGACCAGAAACCTACTTTTTCAATTTATTATGTTAGTTTTTAAAGAATGTTCACCAAGTGGAGGATGGCCCGTTAGGCAAGTTAGGCATCACCACACCAAGCTTAGTCTGTGCCCACCTTCCTGCCTCCTAACTTATGGCCAGACTAGGAGGTGGCACTGGCTGTCAGCTTCCTTTTCCTCCTTCCTTTGTAGAACTTGGCAGACAGGAGAATGGGAACAAAACCAGTTGGCTCTGCCTGTCGTTGGCTCCTGAGGCACCTACCATTGGTTTTTCTGACTTCCACCCCTCCAGGCCTAATGGGAACCAATCACCACTGCCTTTGCACAAAGAGATTAATTTTAATTATATTTATAAAGATAACAGGACCAGAAGAATAATGTGAACAGGGCTTGCTGCCACTTTAAAGGCTCTGTGCCTTTAGCAGCCACATGAAATCAACTGGTGCAGTTTTTCATAGTTCTGCATAGTCTTGCCAGAAAAAAAACCCCTGTTGATTTCATGCCCACCATGCAGTTATTAAATGAGCAGAGTATGGATGCCAAGGTAGAAAGAAGCTTGTAGATTAAGATACTCTATTATTGTCTTGGAGTGTGTGTGTGCTGCATTATTACACCCATGAAGATTTATGAGCAATGAGAAGAATATAATGACAAGCCCCGTATGTTGCATTGGTAGTTAGAAGTTACTTGTTATGTAAATTGCTATTAGTAACACCTACAGTCCTGAATGATTGATTATGTGTCATAATCAATGTTGTGATTGCACCAGCCCTAGTTCTGTTTCTTGTGGCTTCTTCTATGCTTCTTTGTTGTTGTCAAGTTGTTTTTGTTTTTGCTGTAAATTTTAATTTCCTAAAACCTTTACCTTTAGCAGTTTCCCCCATCAGCTTCTTTTATTCTAAACTTTTGTTTCATTTTCATTCAGTTCAAAGTCCCTTCAGTTCAATATTTGCTTCTCTAGGTTCCTTTGCATTTCTGAGGCATTGACAGGAAATTCTAACTGTGACTGCATGTAGCACTTAAAATTATGCTTTATTACCCATCACAATCCACATGCTCATGGCAAAGACAAAAGGTTGCAGGCAATGCTGACATAGGATGACTGTCTTGCAGCAAATTTCTAACAATGTTACTCAGAGGTAAGTCTGCTTAGAAATGCAGATGTTCTACAGTTATTAGGAGCTGCCTCTGCTTTATTGTTTATGATGGTTTTTTTTTTTTTAGAAATGGTGTTTGTTTTGCTCTTGGTTTCATAACATTAATTGTGTTTTTAAACTGCCCAGGAATCTGTTTTGATGAGGGGCAGTCCAGGTCTATAAATAAATAATAATACAATAAATTTCCAACAAGCTGGAACAAATATCAATGCAAATAACATGCACTGTATTATCCACAAATGGTTTATGCTTCCTTACGTGTACAGTGGTACCTCGGGTTAAGTACTTAATTCATTCCGGAGGTCTGCACTTAACCTGAAACTGTTCTTAACCTGAAGCACCACTTTAGCTAATGGGGCCTCCTGCTGCTGCCGCGCCGCCGGAGCACGATCTCTGTTCTCATCCTGAAGCAAAGTTCTTAACCTGAAGCACTATTTCTGGGTTAGCGGAGTCTGTAACCTGAAGCGTATGTAACCTGAAGCGTATGTAACCCGAGGTGCCACTGTAATTCAATTTAAGTGATATGTTTGTGGATTTGAGCCGTTCTGTACAGTGTCGTTTGAGGCTCTACTGAGTATCAGATCTTGCAAATTGCTCAAATGTGTTTAAATCCAGAAGATAAATCTAAGAAATGGAATCTTATGTAAAATCAGAGAGTTACTGAATTTCAAACACATTCCGAATATTGTGTGCTTTTCTTAATAAATAAGTAACAACTCTATATTCCTGTGTGGTTACATTCATAGGATTTGACAAGCATCTACCCAACTTTTCTGTTGATGTGTTTTTTTGCATGAGCTAAAAGCTACAAAGAGTAATTAGCAATAATCATCACAGAAAAAAACCAAGCAAAACCAGTAGCATGTAAACCCATGGCTAGTAAACCACTTTATGGACCATACTTTTTATGAAGATCAGCTCTGATGATGACATTGGTACCATATCCTGACCTGCAGGTAACATGTCCACTTAGTTCAGCTTGTTCACTGTCTACCAGCCTGGTATCTCTGGAGCCTCATATGCAAGACTTAATGTCAATGACCATTCCCTATTGTTCACACTACAAATTCAAGACTCAGGGGTATATTGCTTCTGTAAAGGGTGGTTCATTTAGATAGGTCTATTAGACAGTGATTTGTTGTTCTTCTAAGGTAAAGCTCATCACCACATTTTTGTGTGTGGCATTCCAGCTACCGGTAGTGAATTTGTACAGGTGTAACTCTGTCACCCTGGGCTCCTTCAGGAGGAATGGCAAAATACAATTTCGCTAAATAAATACTATATGACTGCCTTGTTGATTCTTATTGCCTGCTTTAAGAAAATGTTGATTCTTATTGCCTGCTTTAAGAACATGTTAAATGATATGGCCAGAGCTGGCCTGAGACATTTTGGCACCTGAGGCAAATGACAAAATGGCAGCTCCCCCATCAGGAAGAAGGGGTGAGTAAAGATATATGCCAGGGTAAGTGAAGATCTACGTTGGGAATGAGGGAGGAGTGAAGATCTATATTTGGGGAAAAGGGGGTGGGAATCAAATGACAAATGAAGTGGGAATCAAAGGCAGGAACGGGGCCCACTCTGAATCATGTCAGACAGGTACAGACTCCAAGAGACCCCAGAAGGCAGCCCCTGCCATTACCTCCCTAAGGATGGAAGGAGACCAACAGTGTGTGGCAGCTGTGGTGGACAATGCATTCCTTGGAGGCTGGATGTGCTGCCCCTGTGGAACCTGCCACCCGAGGCGGTCACATCACCTTGCCTCATGGGTGGACCCACCCTGGATCTGGCTCACTTTACCTCTGAAGGTGGTGTGCCACCAGCTGCACTGCAGGATGAGGACCACAAAATGTAGAACAAAGATGCTGATGAAGAAAGGATCATGTGAAGGTGATAGTTTCAATGCATGTCAGGTAGGAGCTTTCAGTTGCCATCCTCGGTAGGCAGAAACTTTAGCCAACTTATTAACATCCACCTTGATAACCATAAAGTGGGTAGAAATTAGCTTGGTCCCAGGTGTTTAACAGCTGGCATATAAAGACTGTAATTGCGATAGATCAATTCTACAAGCTTGCTGCTGTCAACACCCTAATTCCCAAACCACACTTTCCTTTTAATGTTAAGTACTGTCAGTGCAAGTTAACATTTCTTCCCTCTTGATTATCATAATCTATACCAATATTCCTTCAGGACTGGAAAAAACCCTGCGTTTCTCCACTGCTTGCAAAACCCTACTTAATACACATTTGGATTCTTCTTCTCACAGAGAGAAATAATCTCTCAGGACCTGAGGCATTTCAACACCTCCCTCTTTCTTTGATTTTTTTTATGTGCTTATTTCTTTGCCACTTACAATTTGATGGTTGATTAACAGAATGGAGCTGAAATGGGGCCCTGGATATTTATATGAATCCGCAATGCATCATTCTTTCAGTTATTTTTCAGGAGGGCTGAAAAACAGGTGATAACTTTGTATAATAGATGCAAGTAGGCCAGTGCTTGACAATGTCACATACTTGCCTTGGCAAAAATAGGAAAAGTTCCATTCCATTTTAGAGTAGTTTCATTTGACCTCTGTGATGAGGTCCCATAGGTGAATCTGATTGGAAATCCGGCCCTATAATATCTCTGTTTTGGCTAGGATCACTCAAGGAATAAACAAGCATGGTAATGAATGGTGCAGAAGCACCAGCAGAGGAGAATCAAGAATTATGCATTATTATTGTAAAACAATACAAATATAGCAATGAAAAAACGGTAATGCCAAGTTGTTTCAGTATGGAGAAACATCTGGTTCTCCAATGGTTCTCTTTTTGTTCTGAAAATATATGTGGATATCAAATATCAAAATTCAGCACATTCTTATTGATGAGATAAATGATGAGATAAGCCTTCTCACCTCAGTTCTACAAAAGTTTTTATGTAGGAAATGTGGTTAATATTATGAAACCACAAACAACATTCAGTACCATTCAGTAGTGCAGGTTACTTTCATTCCCCTCTGGCTGTATGCACATGATCTAGGCAGAAGATATACAGAAATGCTCCTTTTTAATAAAGTCACTCACTTCTATTACATAATTCTGCGACGACCTGAATATGTGGATGGATATTGAGGATTTCTTTGTGTTATTAATTCATAATAAAAAAATTCCTTCCAGTAGCACCTTAAAGACCAACTAAGTTAGTTCTTGGTATGAGCTTTCGTGTGCATGCACACTTCTTCAGATACACTGAAACAGAAGTTGCCAGATCCTTCTATATAGTGAGAAGGTGGGGAGGGGTATTACTC
Organism: Podarcis bocagei; assembly: GCF_964188305.1. Classification (NCBI taxonomy): domain Eukaryota; kingdom Metazoa; phylum Chordata; class Lepidosauria; order Squamata; family Lacertidae; genus Podarcis; species Podarcis bocagei. The sequence goes on from NC_138133.1 coordinate 52,367,802, forward strand.
AGAAGGGTGGTGGGAATGGGAGATTGGCAGATAGCTGAGATGAGCCTGTTGACGACTCTTAACGACTGTAATAGGTCTTACAGGAAAAGGCAAGGGGTGAGAAGGTGAGAAATGGCTTAGTCATGTATAATGGGATAAGAATCCAATGTCTTTGTTCAAACCAGGTCTCTCCATGGTTTTAAGTTTGGTAATGAGTTGCAATTCATTTTCTTTTTTGGGTCTGTCTTGCAGCAAGTTCTCTCTGTATTTTAGTTCTGAAAAGGTTTGCTGTAGAACTAAAATACCCAGCAGATGAAGTTAGACAACAGATCAACAGAGCCAGACTGATACCCAGAGAGAACTTGCTGCAAGACAGACCCAAAAAAGAAAATAACAGAACACCTCTAGTCATCACATACAGCTCCCAAGTTAAAACAGTACAACGCATCCTGGACAATGACAGTTCTCTTTCTCAAGCTCTGGGAGGAAGACCTTTCATTGCCTACAGACAGCCACCCAATCTTAAACAACTCCTAACCCACAATAATACTACAACCAGACTTAACACGGACACTGGCACCAGAGCCTGCAATAAACCCAGATGCCAACTTTGCTGCCACATACACCCGGACAACACCATTACTGGCCCCAACAACATCACACATACCATCTCGGGACTATTCAATTGCTCATCGTCTAACATTGTGTATGCCATCAAATGCCAACAGTGTCCTTCAGCTCTCTATATTGGACAAACAGGCCAAACCTTATGCCAAAGAATAAACAGCCATAAATCTGACATCAAGAATCACAAAACAGAGAAACCAGTAGGAGAACACTTCAATCTCCCAGGACATTCTATACAAGATCTCAAAGTAGCTGTTTTACTACAAAGGAATTTCAGAAATAGGCTGGAAAGAGAAGCTGCTGAATTGCAACTCATTACCAAACTTAAAACCATGGAGAGACCTGGTTTGAACAAAGACATTGGATTCTTATCCTATTATACATGACTAAGCCATTTCTCACCTTCTCACCCCTTGCCTTTTCCTGTAAGACCTATTACAGTCGTTAAGAGTCGTCAACAGGCTCATCTCAGCTATCTGCCAATCTCCCATTCCCACCACCCTTCTGAGTAATACCCCTCCCCACCTTCTCACTATATAGAAGGATCTGGCAACTTCTGTTTCAGTGTATCTGAAGAAGTGTGCATGCACACGAAAGCTCATACCAAGAACTAACTTAGTTGGTCTTTAAGGTGCTACTGGAAGGAATTTTTTTATTTTGACTATGGCAGACCAACATGGCTACCTATCTGTTATTAATTCATGTTACCTTTTTTTTGTTCAACACAAAGCTTAATACCTGTGTTATAATTTTTGTTATTGGGCCACTGCTTTCTTTTCCTTTTCCATTTCCTTTCAAGGTCACTTAACTACAGGTACTCCCATGACCCTATTTTCATACACAGTTGAGAATGGTTTGAAAAATGTGACTTAGATATTAGTGGATATTTTCATGAGGATCAGTGTAGAAATGAAAAATCATGGGAGACGAGAGAGGCAGGTGTAGCTAGGCGTCTGTCTGGGCGGACCCTGAGAGCCTATTTTATTGAATATTGCAAGCATTGCCACAGGTGGGCCTGTGGCTGATTGGTTGATACATACACACAGAAACTTGTAATTGGTTAACATAAGTACTAAGGCGGGAATTACATGTGAAAGGTGGGGATTACATGTGATCATTTATCATTGATGGAGAGAAGGCTGAGAATCGGAGCTAGAACTAGACAGGCATGAAGCCTCCTAATTGAATTGTAACTAGGGATTAATTGGCACAAACAATATAACAATCGGGTTCTATAGTTATGGTCAGCTAGGCATGGAGAGCAAGTACAGTTTGTTTTCCATGAGCTTAGGATGTCTGTTACTAATGATTGATCATATCATGTAACAATGTAATCAGGTTCTGTAGTTGTGGTCAGCTAGGCGTGAAGAGCAGGTTCGTACAGTGTGTGCAAAAGCAGGGAAAAACCTACGAGCAAGACTTCTCAGAAAGCAAGAGAAGAGAGGAGCAAGGATTCCCCAAAATGGAGCAGTTTTGTGCAGAAAGAGACTAACAGTTATGTGCAGAAAGAAGACTTCCCTTTAGATCAGAGTCCTTGGGGAAAAGAAAGGAACAAAACATTATTTTGCCAAAACTTTGTGGAATGTTTCCCTCTTTACTGCAACATCACATAATTATGTGTTCAATAAGTGTGCTAATCGTTTTCATTCTTGAATATTTGTTTTCATAGCCATTCCCTGTTGTACTACTTCCCCCCAATTACAATAAGTATTCAAAATGCAAAAAAAAACTTACAGGTGGCAGAAACTGAGTGCCCGCTTACCCATCAGAGCTTGCATTTCCTGTTCATGAAAACTGATGGGCAGGCAGCTAACCTAATCACTGTCTCTGTCGTAAAAAGCACCCAGTCCTGCAAAATCGGACAGTTTTGCAGTCTTCTCCCATTGCTGTTTCTTTGAGAAATGCATGGTGGTTTCCATATTATTTTATGATGGCTACCTTTCTTCCCCCCAAAAAATGTGGTGCTATAATGCTCCAATGTTTAATCCTCTTCTAAAGCCATCCAAGTTGGTGGCCATCACTGTCTCCTGCAAGTTCCATGCACAATGTGATGAGGTCCTTTCTTTTGTCCATCAGGAATCCTAAAACATTCTAGTGTTGTGCTAGAGGGGAGGAAACTTAACTCTATCCTTGACATGCATAATTTTATAAACCTCTATCATCTTGGCTGTTACTCATTTTTTCTCTAACCTAAGAAGCCCTAAATGCTTTCTCTCGTTATAGGAGAGTTGTTCAATTCCCTGAGCCTTTTCCAGCTCCACAATATTCTTTTTGAGGTCAGGTGACCAGAACTGTACACAGTATTCCACGTGCAGTATCGCCATTGATTTGTACAATTGCATTTGTATATTAGCAGTTTTACGTTAGTTCCTAGCATGGATTTTGCTCACTATGTGACAACTGTGAAAAGGGAAAACATCTTCACTGACTTATCCCATACATGCTCAAGGTCTCATTCAAATCCCATAGGTGTATATGTGAAATTAAGAGTTTTTGCCTCAACATGCATCACTGAATTGCATTTGCCATTTTACAGGTGATTCACAATTTTGGAATGCCTTTTGGAGTTCTCTACAAGTTCTTTTTTGTTTGTTTGCTTTAACAACCCTGAACAATATATTATCGTCAAGAAACTTAGCCACCGCACTAATGAGCCCCAACTCAAGATGCTTTATGAGCAAGTTGAAAAACACAGGTCCCAATACCAATCTCTCCATTGAGAGAACTGTCCACTTATTGCTACTCTTTGCTTTCTATTACTCAACCAGTTTCTGATCCACAAAAGGACATCACCTCTTATTCTAAGTGCTAAGCTCACTCAGAAGTCTTTGGTGAGGTAATTGTTAAAGAGGCACATAGTGTAGCCCACTCACAAGACTATGCTACCTCTGTAAACCCCTAAGTGATTGGTTGTTTGCAAATCTTCTATATTAAATTATTCTAGCACATGGAAAGCTCCCACTGCTACAAAATGTAAAAGGTAAAGGGACCCCTGACCATTAGGTCCAGTCGCGGACGACTCTGGGGTTGCGGCGCTCATCTCACTTTACTGGCCGAGGGAGCCAGAATGCTTCCGGGTCATGTAGTCAGAATGACTAAGCCGCTTCTGGCGAACCAGAGCAGTGCACGGAAATGCCGTTTACCTTCCCGCCGGAGCAGTACCTATTTATCTACAGTACTTGCACTGTGTGCTTTTGAACTGCTACGTTGGCAACAGCTGGGACCAAGCAACGGGAGCTCACCCCGTCGCAGGGATTCGAACAGCCGACCTTCTGATCGGCAAGCTCTAGGCTCTGTGGTTTAGACCACAGCACCACCCACGTCCCTCCCACAAAATGTACAGTACACTAAATTTACTTGGTTGGGGATACAGCGCCATGCATCCTACATTTGTAATAAAAGCAAGCCTCCCTAATAAAGTTACCTAGACTAATTAAAAAATTACAAGAACAGCAACTGTGAACCAGGATAAACAACAAGGTCATGTTTTACAAAAAGAAGAAATGAGAAACAGATGTGACCTTAATGAAGGTTCTTAGTAAAAAGCAAGTCATGCTGAGCTTACAAAACCAAACTGGCAGAGTCCAAACTCATGCTTAATGAAACTAGTGCTACATAGCAATAGTTCTGCACTGTTTTAATTAAGTGAGAAAATGTTCTATTAATTCTAGACAACAATATAATTATCTGCAGGAACCAAAATAGATACTGAGGACTTGAGGCAAGTTGTCCCAACTGTCTTACATAGATCATTACCTACCCAACTGTAGCTACAAGGTTGGCATAATTAAAAATTCAACCCACTGTGAAGTGAAAACTCAATTCTTATAGCTTTTTCAAGTTGCTTTGATAATATAGTTCCAGTTTCCTTCAAACATGCTTCTGCTCCAGTCAACTCCTTTTGCTGTTGTTTTGCACACAGTTCTGCAGTTACGGGGAAGTCTTTCTAGGGTAACTTTCTTCAGAGGAAAGAAATCTCATGACTTTTAATTAAGTGAAAAACAGTGTATTTACACTGTCACCAGCCAAAAATGAAGCAATTGTTAGGGCCAGTCCCGGCTCCCATTCTTAAGGCACAGTGTGTTTCTTACATTGTGGTTATACTGCTCTATTATTGTGGCTAAAGCATTCTGGACAGAGGTTGGATAGTCATCTGTCATGGATGACTTAGTTGAGATACCTGCATTGCAGAGGGTTGGACTAGATGAACTTCAGCATCCCAACTCTATAATTTTATGAGTCTATTATTCTGAAGAGTGACAGTGGGGTGCTGATGTAAATTCCGGCCACGGTGACATTCTGAATTACCCTTAAGTAGGGATCAACAAATCTTCCATCTGGGTTTCTCATTTTGTCCCAGTAACAAGTTGAATTTGTCATATTTCTATATTAGTTTGTGAAAGAAAAAAAATCAAGTCTTCGCAAAAAAAAAATATCAGCATTTTACATGCATATTTCTCCTAATACACACATTTTGGAAGCAGTCTTCCCTAATATACATTTTAGAAACAATGTAATGCATTTTGTTCATTATTTCCCCAATGTTCTAGTTTCATTAATATATATGTATATTACTGCACATTTACCCCTAAAACACACATTATTCACATTTTTCATTCAGAGAAGTGCAAATTTTGATGTACAGCTATTTTTCAATAGACTATTGTTTTAGGAAATGCAAATTAGGTATGTTAAAATGCAAACTGAACTGAATTTCTCCCCCATTCATTCACTTAAGGTAGCATTTTGTTTTTGCTCTTGATGCTGCTAAAACTAGATTTGACTTTCTAGGTTACATATATGGTTAATTCTAAATGCATGGCTATGGCTTGAGGGCAAGGTTGGCCTATTTATTGGTGTTTTTATTTGGTTGTTTCATAATCGGTAATTTATGTTATACCAGCATTGATTCATTATTGCAATTGTTTTATGATTTGTTGAAATCAATTACTTTAATATCACCACAGAAACAGAGGCAAAATGTTCACTCTACATGAGATTAATATGCACCAAGATTTGCTGAACTACCGTACTTATGGCCTGCCTACACACTTGAAGTAAAAACAATGGCGAGTCTTGCAGCCCTTTCAAAGCTAGCAGATATGTAATGAAAGAAAATTTTGTGGACTACAGTCCACGGATGCATGAAGTTTTGCAGGCACTGTATATATATCAGATATATATGGTTGGAGGTGGGAGGAATTATAAACAATGAGGTCACAGAAGGAGATGAAATACAGAAAACTACAGTGTGATAATTACTTTCTTAACACTGGCTAATCACCCCAAAACAGTAGTTCATAATGCAAACATCCTGACAATGGTAAGCCAATTAGTGTAATAAAATCCATTACACTGATTCCACCCACAAGTGATAGCACTGAACCCCTTAGTGTATCGTAACTCAGGAGTTTCAAATTGCACTCTCCCTTTGCAATTCCTTTGATCAAGGATAACCACCTTAAGATCAGTTAGTGTGTCCAACAAGGCTGAAACGTCCCCTCACTGTATTTTCTATATTGCCATTTCTGATTTTGCACAGGGACTGGCCTCTTTGTCCTATGTATAGTTCAGAAAGGCATAGGAAGATGAGTTGGTAGACAAACTCCTGTTATAGATGACATTATCAGGCCCAGTCATAGTGTTGCCAGAATATATATGAGAATAGAATTGGCATCCAGCTCTGCAACAAATCTGATCTCTGCATCCATATCCCTGTTGTGTGGGCCACTGTTAGCTGCTTTAGAATGCGTGGCTATTTGTAAGCAAGTAGGGCTTGCCACTCTTAAGGAAATCAGCCCTGAGTGCTCACTGGAAGGACAGATCCTGAAGCTGAGGCTCCAATACTTTGGATACCTCATGAGAAGACAAGACTCCCTGGAAAAGACCCTGATGTTGGGAAAGATGGAGGGCACAAGGAGAAGGGGAAGACAGAGGACGAGATGGTTGGACAGTGTTCTCGAAGCTACCAGCATGAGTCTGACCAAACTGCAGGAGGCAGTGGAAGACAGAAGTGCCTGGCGTGCTCTGGTCCATGGGGTCATGAAGAGACGGACACGACTAAACAACAACAACAACAACGGCTTGCCACACAATGAGGTGGATTTCCAGTGTAGCATTTCTCCAGTAGTTTTATTTGACGTATATCATGAAAAAATAGAATTGATGGAAACTGTAGCCCATCAAATATCCAGGGTTGACTGACCTCAGCTTACATTAGTGGAATAATTAATTTTGTAGATATACCTGCAACAGTGCAGCAGTTGTTCCTTGCTGTTTTTATTTTATTCCAATAATGTATTTCAAAGTGTACTTCATTTCATATTTCCAATTGTCTCAAAGCATCTTACAACCATGGAGTTTAATTGCACCCCAGTAGCATGTTTCCACCATGTAAAATGTTTCACTGAGCTGTCTACAAATTATATGGTGCCTATTATACTAGCTGTGAAACCATTTCTCAAGCTCTCGTATCAATAGTACTTAATAGCTTAAAGAAATGGCACTATTAGAAAATTAGATATCATAAATAATTTCAGAGAGAAGGAAATGAGTAACTGGATACTAGAAACAGCAATCAGAGCAGGCCACAATTTTATTAAAGGAACACGGCTAGCATATGCATGCTTTAAGGGCCAGTTGTATGGAAAATACTTTTATTATGCTTCCTGTTAAGATGCCCAAGGAGACTGGCATGGGCAAGCCAGTCAAGATGCCCTGGCACATCTGCTCACCCTTTAGCAACACTCTCCTACATCTCAGCTGATGAAGCACCTGGTGAAACATAGTATCCTATCAGGAGTGTCTTATCAAAATAAAATGAATATTCACATGCAGATCCCAAAATATCAAAATGAGTGATATTCCTGAAGTTGATTCAGAACAAATATTTTTCTAGCTTATAATGCTCAGAGCTATATAGGCTATGCAAAGATGGCATTCTGAAATTCTTCACCCTACTTGTGGGAGTTAAAGTGGCAAAGGATTCTTTCATGCTGGAGCCTATGATGGAGGAGTTCCCAGCATCAGCACTCCAAGAAAGTCTAGTTTCTGCCATATCCACAGCCTTGGATCCCAACAGAAATCAGCCATGGTGCTCTCGCTCTCTCTCTCTCTGCCTTTCCAGCCTACAGCTTTTCTTCCAGATTCTAGCTCACCTCAACTCTAAATTCAGGTTTTTGTCCTCACTATCAGTGAGTTGTGGGAGGGCCCCCACCCATTTTCCATCTCTCACAGAGCCCCTTAATCCCCATTCATGGCTCATCACCTGAACAATTTCTTCATCGGGAAGCTAGCCTGGCTTGATTAGCTTTTAACAATTGCTGGATCCAAGGATCAGAAGGCCTGATTGGATTTAAACACTTGCGAAGCGTTGATTAGATTTTAATATTTGCTGGATCCAGGGATTAGAAAGGTCTGGCACCCAGTTTAATCCATACACACCAAACTCATAACACCATGGTATTGCCTTTGCTTTGCCACATTCATTTTCACCATGTTTCTCAGTACTCGGTTCAACAAAACAATAGAGTAGTCCATTTCTCTGCACCACATTGAAATGAATATTGTGAGCAGAACTCATTGTCATTTCATTCTACAAAGGATAAGAAAGAAAATCATTCTTGCCGTGCCATGCGATTCCTAGGATAACTGACAATAAAGCAACAAAGAACTTTGGATTGTCTCACCTTTTCCTAGAATGATTTTCTGGTAGGTAACCTAGTATCCTGCAAACATCACAGAAAGCATGTATACTGTACACCAGGTGTGGAAAACCTGGGAAAGGCTCTCCAGACCTTTCTGAATTACAACTACTGTCCTCCTCAGCAAGCAAGACCATGGTAGGAAGGAAAGGAGTTGTATTTAAACAGCAGGTGGAGGGCCACATTGCTGTACACAATGGAAAATGCAAACATACAGGCGGTATCAGATCAAACATGTTTTGTAAAATGTAGATCAGACAAGTTACAGGTTCTTGTCTAAGTCTCATTTGTTTGCTGCCATCTTCTGTATTAAAATAAATGTGCAAGCAAAATTATATTTACAAGCATGCAAATACTTGCTCTTGCAAAAGAGAATGCAGCACAGTTTCACAATGTTAGAAGAAATATTCTATTTATCATTGCTGAAAGATGTTTCTAAAGTGACTATGTGTCTATTTTCTTTCAGATGTGTTTGTTAATATGAGATGCAAAGAATCACATGTTTATTTTATGGTATGTGTAAACATAAGAACAGTCCAATTGGCTCCAAGAAAAAGTACCGTATTTTTCGCTCTATAAGACGCACCAGACCACAAGACGCACCTAGTTTTTGGAGGAGGAAAACAAGAAAAATATATATTCTGAATCTCAGAAGCCCGAACAGCAAGAGGGATCGCTGCGCAGTGAAAGCAGCAATCCCTCTTGCTGTTCTGGCTTCTGGGATAGCTGCGCAGCCTGCATCGCTCCATATGACGCACACACATTTCCCCTTACTTTTTAGGAGGGGAAAAGTGAGTCTTATAGAGCAAAAAATACGGTACATCTAGATCAGCATTCTGTTTCCTACAACAGCCAGCCAGATTCTCCAATGGTTTTACTTCACCTCCAAAGGCTCACTCCTCCACTGTCTCCCAAGACAAGACAGGTGCCATCTATTATATTAGACCCAAGCACCCACTGCTTCCTACATTACACAAACCAACTATTCAGAATCTTCAGCTGTTATCAATAAGCCTATATACTATGATGATTCTCAACTGCAGAAATATATGGGAAAATTCCTTCCTATCTCAGGGACCCTTACTGCAGTTTTAGTTGAAGACTCTTCCTGTAATGGTACCCAAACAATAACAGATGCCCAGACATGCAGCAGATTTTCAGTGTACAGTGCATTAAAAGGGTCAATAAAAAGACATGAAAGTAACTAGCTACTCCAGGAATGAAATTAACCAGTCAGACTGCTGACATAAATTACACCTCTCATGCTGAATATAGCTCTTAATGTTTGCCATTTAATCAATTCAACAGCACCTCATTAATCCTCTTATATGAGATTCTAAATATTCATTAAGAAATGCAACTAGGACAGTTTAAAAAAATGTTCATGTGGACTGAAAATATTGCTCCTTGCTTTCAACTGACTCACCCATTTACATATCTGTGGGATCAAAGATAACCTTGAGCAAATGAAATCATAACTTTTTATTGGGCCAACTAATCATCCCAAATATTGTGCACGCAAGCCTTTGAACTACACATTCTCTGTTGGGCACAGATGCTAAGAGGGAAACAATAATGGAAACAACAAAGGTTACTGTTACAGGTTCAGGCTGGTGGCAGCTATAATGAATGGCTCTACTGTGTCTTAGAATATGGGAGTCAATACATATTATATGTTTAGAAAGCAAAGCTGCTTTGGGAAGGTCAGATGTAAGAGTGGTAAAGCTGCTGCTATTTCTGTCCTCCAAATGGTTCCCAAATAGCAACCCTGTCCAGGGCCGTCTTTACCCAGGGGTGCAAGGGGTGCAGGGCACCCGGGTGCCAAATTCCGGGGGGCGCCAGGTGCCCGCCGCTGAAATCTCCTAAGCTCTTAACTATCTACCTGTTATGAAATAATAATTTTGATCAAGCTAGGAAAAAAAGTACATATATACCTAGATATTACCAAAATGTATACGTACTGTTTCACTAAAGGACTTTCGACTTTGTGCGGTCATTTACCAAAGATGCGCCACACTAGCGGCGGTGCTTGTCATTCACAATGGCAGCACTTGTCATTCTCAATGGCACCATGTACATGAAATTAACTAAATTTGGGGGCGCTGGGTGGATCTTTGCACCCCGGTGGCGCATATGCTAAGGACGGCCCTGCCCCTGCCCCTTGGGTTTAGCATAGGGGAGTGTGTCTCGTTTGGATAAGGCCTGAAACCAATCCAAGAGTGAGCTGCTTAGAAGGGATTCAGACCTCACCCTAAGTGGTCTGTGTCTTCAAAGCTAAGTAGGCTGTGCCCCAGACATCAAACCTACTTTGGAGGTCTTGAGTTAAACCCTCAATAAGCGGAGGGGGCATCACCTTCCTGCTAAAGGTAGTGCCTGCCAGCAACTCATTTAATTTATTGAATTTAGATACCGCCCTGTACCCAGAAGTCTCAGCAATACAGTGGTACCTCAGGTTAAGTACTTAATTCGTTCCGGGGGGCCGTACTTAACCTGAAACTGTTCTTAACCTGAAGCACCACTTTAGCTAATGGGGCCTCCTGCTGCTGCCGCGCCGCCGGAGCACAATTTCTGTTCTCATCCTGAAGCAAATTTCTTAACCTGAAGAACTATTTCTGGGTTAGCAGAGTCTGTAACCTGAAGCGTATGTAACCTGAAGTGTATGTAACCCGAGGTACCACTGTATATAAAATCGAAATAAGAACAATAACCCCCCTGCAAGAGCCACATTTTAAAAGGGTATAGGATGTCCATCAGGTCATGTTTGCACTGGCTCAGTCACTCCTACCTTCAAAATGCCCCCTTAAACATGTCCACATTTCATCAGGTGGTAGAATTGGACAGTCTCTTTTCCTTCCATTTTGAACAGAGAATAGGTGGAAATAGATTTTCACTGTGAATGCAGTGCTGGTTGATCTAGAAGTCCTTCTCTCCATTAATGGAGGTGACCGGGGGTATACTAGCAGCATTTTGTCTTCCTGTCTCCAATTCCACTTTTCTTTCTTTTTTAGATGTAGCAGCCATTTAGTTACACCAGGTCCCCATGGCAGGCATTTCATGAATGACACCTCAAAATCCCAGATGTGCCACTGGCCCAAAAAGAGTTGGTGACTCTTGTTGTACAGGATTGTCCTGTCCAGTTAGTACCTATAAAATGCATCTTAAACCTAATGGATTACCAGCTAGTGAAATCCCATATTCAAGGGCAGTATGTTGCTGAATGCAGACAAACTACAGGATAATGCCGCTTAAGAACTTCCCAAATGCATATCAGTTGAAACTTCGCGTGGAGCAAAGAATTTCAGCTGGATGCAAATCACAGTGCGAAACTGAAGAGCATCGTGCATTTCCAAACTATTTAATCTAATAACTCAAATCATTCAAATAAATTAATCACTATAGTGAGGCATCTGATCAAGATCTGTATTATGAGGCATCTGATCAAGATCTGCATTTTAAAATGAGCTTAAAAAATATATTTGTAAATGTTTTGTATCTCTCATGCCAGGCAGAAACCAGCTGGCTAAGTGCTTTGGCAGATGTTTATCTTCCTAAACAGGGGCCCCACTGATCTATAAGCAGTGCCTCAGGGTTGTAAAAGGAAATTACAGGCTGGGAGCAAAAGGTCACACTGACCATACAAATTACAGAATACAATCAAGCTGCAAAGACACAATTAAGAGTTGGTAAATAGTGAAATTTACTGTTTAACAGATAATATACCATGTGCCTCCCATCAGAGAGCCACATCTTCCTAAGGTTAAAGGGCAAGAGCTAATAGAAACAGCAGCTGGCTAGGAAAAGGAGTTGTAAACTAAAGAGGCTGCTTTCGAAACTGTTTTTATTAAAGTTCCTTTTTACTTTGAAAAGGCATTTCCTTCTAAAAATCTATCTATGTTATGCATGAAATATATTGGCTTAAATGTAATTATGCAAAGGATTTAGAAAGTAAGAAATGTTAGATTCTTATGTTAGATTCTTATTTCATTGATGGTGTGTGAGAAGGTGAACCCAAGATCTCTGTTTAAGATAAAATTTAATTAGCCATCTGTTTTGGAGTGAATAGGGCAATAGGGCAAAAGGTGATCTGGTAATTAAGGTGCCTGGTCAAGGCAAATGTAAGATATATGGCTACTTGTCTGCCATTTATGGATAGAAGGAAATATAGCTCTTTGTCTCCCATAAAAGGTAATAGGAAATGGGTGTATCTTTTATGATTGGTTCTAGCAAACAGCCAATAGGAATTTCAACCAGGCTGATTGGACAGAGGCAGTCAAAGGAGGAGCAAGGGGGCTGGGCTGAGGAAATATAAGTGCTGGCCATCAGGGCTGGAGTGGGCAGAGCTTTGGTATCCATATACCACTGTGTCTCTCATTTATTTGTCTGACAAATAAATTATTATTTTAATTTCTCTATTGCTGCGTTGAATATTTCATTCCAGCTAAGCGTTAATCACAAGCAGGGTGCTACAATAGCAAGGTTTGTTTGTTTTTCTACCAAACAGGAAATGTCACTGGTACAATAAACCTGCAACTTATGTGGGGCTTACATTCTGTGGATTGTGTTTAAAGCCAAAATCAAATATAGGTTCAGTGGTGCATTGGGTTCAGTGGTGAGTGGGATTTCCAAAGTCATTTTCCCCACAATCCCAACCCCTTTCCACCCCATTTATTTATTTATTTATTGTCATGAGCATAAATCTGAATGTACATAAGTTAAATGTGCATAGCTGTAGGCTTACTGTAGTGAAATTCTTATTCAAGTCAACACAGTTTTCAAACATAAACCCATACAAGATTAGGAAGTTCCTTGGCTCCCCACCCCCCTTGAGAAACAAAGAGTTTTTTCTCTTATTCAAACTTCTTTAGAGGGAATACAGTAGATTATCTAGCACTATGAACAACAGAAAATCATTTTAGTGAATACCAAAAGGTATTGGCCACATGAATCTCAAACTTACAAAATAGCATAATCTCCCCCAATTGTATTTTGTAAGTTTGAGATTCATGCGGCTAATTGAACAATATCTCTCTGTTCACTGTAATAGATGATTCTCCCCTTTTTTGGTTAGTAAATATGTATATACCAACTAGAATTGTACTACTATTTTGAAAGCCACTGTTAAATTATGTTGCCATAGGTCATAAATTACAGGAAATAATCAACTCTGCACTAGAAAGCTGGCATGCTCTTTACATTTATCACATTATAGATGCTGACTTTTCTTTTACACACCCACCCACCCACCATGATGACTCCTTAAGTATTTATAAACAATAACTAATTGTTCTTTTAAAAAGTGAGTTTTATCTTTTCCTGGCAGGCAGTCAAAGTCTCCTTTAAACCTTTTCCTTTTGCTGGTTCCCAAAAGGTAGATTACAATTTTCTCCATACTTTTTAAAAAATAGCAAATTGGATTTAAATTAATTTTAGGGCAGTGTTTGCATCCAAAATAAACTTATAATATTGACTTTGAGCCATATGTTCTGTCCTGGAGAAGATGCCCACTTGGTCAATGTGAATGATTTTGTGAGGAAAATGGTCCCTGTTGCAACAAGTAAAGATTGTTGTTAATATTCAATGCTCTACTGCTTAATTGAGTGGTTTGTTTACTCTTACATGATTTCTCCAGCCTTAGGAAACCTCCTGGTGATATGCTTCATTCCCAATTGCTGGGGAGGTTTATAGGGTTGGTCTGTTAAACTGTTTAACCATATTCTGACAATTACAAAGCACTAGCGTAATATTTCTCAGTTTGTGTCATGCTCATTTGACATTAATATTTGGAGATAAACGTGTACAATTTAACTACATTTCCCCACAAAACCACTAAAAAAAAACCCCATATACTTTATTTCATAAGAATATATTTTCATGAAGAAACAGTTCCCTTTTGGCTTAATAAGGTATGGACATGTATTTTTATTTTAGCAAAAAGACAGAGCTGAACTAAACATCAAAGAAGAACTGAAAAACAGAAAAGCTAATGGTAAATTAATGGTAAAATTAAGACTGGCTCTTACACTCTAGTAGGGTGTGTGGCTTTCTGCATGTCTGTGAAACATGATATATATAGGATGTTGCTGTGTCTTGTTCAAAGACATTTACGCTTAAGCATGTGAATGCTACTTTAAGTGCATCAGTAAATAATTTGGCAGACTAATAATACACACAATGAATTTCTTTGTGTCACATCTGATGAAATGTTAGAAACCTACCATGAAGCACTTTTGTACAAGCTCAAGTGAAATGAGTGCAAGCTGGATAAGAGCACAATAATGTTACAGGGCATTTCCCATTTATTGCAAAAGGAGAACTTCACCGCGAGTTATGCCTGTGAGGCCAGACTATGACAGACCTATCCAACAGGCTGATGTAAAGTGCAAGGATTATTCCAGACAATAAAACGGTGAGACGTAATACATACATACATATTATATATAGATATTTGTCTGACAGCCAAAATGAAAGCACCGAAAAACACCTAGAATGGAACAATTCTAAGTATGACATGGCCACAGCCTCTCCAGTTTGAAGATACTTTGTACATATCATTCATCAAACCCAGTCCAGGGGTGTTAGAAGAGTGAAACTGTGGATCTAGAGACATAATACCCCATGGATTTAGGCCTAACCCCACTTCTGAGAGTAAACCCTGTTGTATTGATTATGATTTGCTTCTGAGCAGAGGATTTTGCTGTTAATAAATCAAATTACCCCCTATTTTCTTTGGGGGGAGGCAGAAGGAGCAGCAGCAGCTGGAGGAGAATGATGAGATTGGCACACTCATACAGTGAGTCTTTTCCTCTCTAGCCCCTTCCTCCCCCTCAGCCCCACTTTAGGACATAGGAAACAGCCATGAAAACAGTGTGATGATGGACTAGTGCAAATCTTGTAGAGAGAGAAATAAGTACAGAAAGCAATATTCCAAGTAATGTCTCATTTTGCTGAATTGATTGGACACTCAAGGGCAAATTCATTATAGCCCACAAACAAGTTTGGACAAAATCTGTAAGAATTATATTTTGCTTATGAGGCAGATATGAGCAAGCTGACCTTTATGCATAGGCAATGATGTTAATACTTGATCATTTCTAAAAACGTTTACACCATTTAGTGCTTCACTTTAACAACTCTGTCCAGAACAGCCAAAAATATAGAGCTAATCTCCTTAACGCTGAGCCTGTCAGGACCCTGGTAAAAGGATGACTAACATCACAGTTATTGTTACAATTGTGCTAGATTTCAGGCAGTATCATTTTTTTATCTGTTTTGCAGTTGTAGGCATGAAAATAGCCTGAATGCAAATGAAGAACTGTCCTTACAAAGACTAGCAAATTATTTTGAATCAATAGTCAAAAAGGTTTGAACTCATGAAGCTGTGTAGTGTGCACCCTGCAAACTGTATCTATACCAGGGCTAGATTTGAGGAAAAAATGAAATACCAAAATGTGAATCAAATTTCAGCATTAGCATTTTTAAAATTTCCTATTTTAATATTTTTAGGAACACCTTTGAGAAAATTAAATCTCATTAATAATTTTAATGTTACAGATTTGATACTTCGCAAGGTAAACACTTTTATTGTGCTTCATAATTTTTTTCAAAACTCACAAGCAAAAAAAAACCAATGAAAAGTTTTTCAATCTAATTGTATTGTCATAATTCAGAATGTTCTAAGAAATTTCTGCAAAAGCAAAGTATTTGGTGACAATGTCCCCATTTCATTTCTATTCTAATTCAGAGTGATCTCTCAACTCATTATAACAAATTGACCTACATCAGGGTAGCAGAGTGATCTTTCTCTTTCTATTGATGGCTAAGATATATTGCTGTAGAAGCACTAATGTGTTGAAACAGATGTGTCTGAATTGTATAAGGACCAGCTGTTCACATGGCTGCAGGCAGTAGCTTTTGGAACAAGATTTGTTGTAATAATAGTATGATTTATGTTGTTCTTTGATGATTGGTTTTATTTTAGTTCTAAAATGTTATCTTGTCTTTTGGTGGTTAATGAAAACAACCAGCTACTCCACCTCAGTGCCTCAGGAGCCGGCACTATTGATGCACACAATGTGGTTGTGTTCTTCGGGGCTTTTGCTCTCAAAGTTTTTGAAACTTTTCCTTACATGAATGTGCATATTTTTCATGAATACTAGAAACCCATGTTTTATTTCCTACTTCAAACTCACACTACATGTCACAGATTATATTTATAGAGGTTGAATGTGGAAGGATCTCAGTGCTTTGCCTGCAGGTCTTTTCTATGATGTTTTGTATGTGTTGCAAAATATGTGCATCCTTGACCCCCTCAACACAATGGAAGGTTCTATTGAAGTGGGGTGCGGGAAAGATTTTGTTCATTTTATAGACAAAGATGATTCCTTAAATGAAAAAAGTAATGTACCATAAGTTTAGCCTTTTCTAAAAATAACCTGCTTAGTGAAGGCAGAAGGCAGTGAGATAAAATCCTTTTGAAAATAACACATTTTCTCTGTCCTCTCAAAATATTATAGATGGTTAAACTTATCTTTTCGAAACCTTGGTTTTTTAAAGAGCATTTTTCTTGGTATATGGGTTGTCCAAACATTGTATTTTTCCACATTCTTTTCCATATATTAAAAAGTTATTTTCAAATGTTTTTCTATGGATGTTTCCCTGTCAAGGTGGATTTTGCTAAGCATTGTAATTCTGAAGATATTAATTAATTACATTGAACAGCCGGCAAACTCCCCTCTGCTTTGTTCAATTCAAAATTGACTCATCATTTCGGAGAACTCTACAAAAGACTAAAGAAAGAGATAGATAGATAGATACATAGATAGAGAGAAAGAAAGAAAGAAAGAAAGAAAGAAAGAAAGAAAGAAAGAAAGAGTGTTGTAAAACAACCAATTGGGAGCATTTGCTCACCACTGCCTGAGCTGTGATTAGACCTGGGCAAAACAAACTTCACAAACCTCAAGACTACGGAATTCACTAATCACAAGGTATATTGACAGCAGCTTTATGTGACAGCTTTTGAAGGGGTTTTACAGGCTCCCAGTGGTTATGAGGCTTGATGACTGTATAGTACCTCCAATATCAGAGGTTGTATACTTCTAAATACAGCGGTACCTCGGGTTAAATACTTAATTCGTTCCAGAGGTCCGTTCTTAACCTGAAACTGTTCTTAACCTGAAGCACCACTTTAGCTAATGTGGCCTCCCACTGCCGCCGCCCCGCCAGAGCACGATTTCTGTTCTCATCCTGAAGCAAAGTTCTTAACCCAAGGTAATATTTCTGGGTTAGCGGAGTCTGTAACCTGAAGCATCTGTAACCTAAAGCGTATGTAACCTGAGGTACCACTGTACCAGTTGCTTGGAAGCACACATGGGCAGCTAGATGGCCTTGTAGGCACCTAGATGGCCAGTGTAAGAACAATATGCTGGGTTAGTTGGGCCTATGGTTAGATCCAGCAGAACTTTTATTATATTCACGCTGTACGTTGTCAGAATTTCATGTTACATTCCAAGCTATTGTCAGGGCTGGAGTCAGATGAAGTTCAGCACGAAAAAGCAGAGTCAGTTGTCAGTGAAGTTAACTCTTCGTTCAAGGAAACAAACATATAACGTGGCCTGGTGGTCTCAACAACACTTCCCAGTAGGTCTTGTCCCTATAGAGAAGTTTCCAAGACTGAAGGACCCTGCCTTCTACTCCCTCTAAGGCTCCTCCTCTCCCAGATGTTTCCCAAGCAGACAAAAACTGCTTCTGTCCACCTCTGGTCTCTGGTCTGTCCTCCTCATTACTTTGTGAGTTCTTGGAGACCAGTGGGGAGGAGAGCTTGTTGAAGCAGGAGAGGGAGAATCACAGGATTCTGGTCTCTTGACACACCCCCACCTCCTCTGTTTCAGCCTTAGAGTCTGAACTGCTCCCTGTCACAGGTTCCTCATACTCACTAAACCCTGTTGCCCCTTCAGCAACCAACATCTCCTCCCAATCTTCTCCCTTGTTATGTACTGAAGTTCTCACCCTGGGCCAGCAGGGGGATACTGTAGATAGTTATGCAAATGAAGGATCAAAAGTGACGTTCAGTGATTGGATAGTTTTAGAAAGTTGCTACAGTAATGTTGTACTGGAGCTCTATATAAGCAGGCTGACTGAGCCCTTCAGTCAGTTCTGTTCTGGCCTCTGAATAAACAAGAGCTGTTTGAAGAATCGCTGTGTCATCTGATATGTTCGCCCACAACCTAACATCCCTCCTCAGTGTCCCACCACCAATCCCTGGGCTCTAAGCCTCCTTCCTCTTACATTTCCCTTGGGGGTTCTTCGGCTCATGCCTCCTACACCTGTCATCTCATCCAGCAAGTCAGTTTGTTCAATTGTAACTACATCCAACCTCAGGAGCTTGGTAAATTTATGTGCTGAACCACTTAATTATAAATTCTGGCAACATCACTAATTGCTTTTCCTCCAAGTTGTGTTGAGCAGGTTTCTAGCCTCACGGCAAAGAACATGACTTGCCTGAGGCCATCCAATGAATGGATTTACAGCATTCCCTGTCTTTGAAGATGATGATTTAGGGCAGTTCCAAAGAGAGGAGTATATAAAGATGTGTCAAAAGTAGTACAATAACCTTCTGACTTACCATTACTTTGCAGACATTGTCCAAAGTGTATCATTCTGAGGATTCAGCTCCCTTCATAACCAACTGAAATATCAGGGGAGTGTCCACAAATATCCACCCTCACAAAAAGTGAAGCTTACTTCTGCTTGTCATTAAGTAGCACTTTGCCATCATTCTCATTCAGTGGATAATTCGGTAAATAAGTGGCACCATTCTCCCAAAGGCACCATGATGTATTGTTTTAACTGAGATGCCATCACATTTTTTAAAATGGTAGTAAAACTTCAAATGAACAGGCTGCACTGGTTCTTTGCTCGAATGTCCCACTGGTACCTTATAAAGACTTTAGATTCCACTTCATCATTGTCCAGAGGCCAGCCATTCAGTTCTAAAAAGAAAAAGAACGGATTTATTAACAATGTAATTCAAATATGCCAAGGACAAAAAGTTTTATGAATTATATTCATATCAAAAGTATTCTCAGTGAAGTCTTTTTGATCCTAATGAATGGATCATCAGAGCAAATGGAAGTATGCAAGCAATAATGTCATCTAAAGTGAAAAGAAGCAAGTATTTTTCAATTGTACAATAAAGGTCATAGGGCTGCCTTTAACATAATGGATCATAAGACCAGTGATCTGTATTAGAAATTTGTTTCACTGAATTCCTGATTGTTAGTTTTAATCCAAATGTGATGGCATAATTTTCAAAAGTGAAATTCTATGCATATTTACTAAGAAATAAGTCCCAGTATGTTCAAGTCATAGCACTGCAACCTGAGACTTTAGAGCTATTTTGTTTTCACATTATTTTGTTATAATATGATTTTCTGTTGATGTTATAATTTGATGTTTTTACTATACTTAAAGTTTCAGACCTGTGCTCAGTGGTGTGGGAATAAGCCATATTGAACACTGTAACTTACTTCCAAGTATGCATGACAAGAATTTCTTTGCCTGTCGTTGGAAGATGTTTTGCAAGATGGAGTGTGTGTGTATATAAATATATATATGAAAAGCAAATGCATTTGTTGAGGTTTTTCCCCATCCTGAGCAAATATTCGGCAAGGGAAATAGGGACAAATTGCCATGAATTTTTATAGAACATTTGTTGGGTGCCTAATCAGCAAAGTCCTCTGGGTGGTTCAAGCAGAAGTCAAACAATTCAAACATTAAAATATTTAAGAAATTATACATTAACATTAAAATTTAATTGATTCAATTTCATGCCTAAAAACCTAAGATAAGAAGCATAAAAACATTTAAAACTCAGTAGAAACTATCATTTTCATATGAGAGAATGACTATTTCAAGGTCTGAGCAGGCCAAATTAAGACATGCAAGTCATTAAGCCACCTGGATTGGTCTTGTCACATATTGACTCTTCACAAGTGACAATTGCCAACAGAAATGTCATGAAGACTTTCTGTTAATGATAATTAATTAATATACTGCTTAATTACAATGGTAGCTTCTAATCAGGTTACATGTATAAAATTCAATTATAATAAAAAATATAAGCACACATAATTTAAATGCACAATAAAACTATTTCCTCAAAACAAGCATTCATAATTAAAATGTACAATAGAAGCCCACTGAAGCAGCACAATTAAAGAGCTAAAACACCAATTAAAAAATTAAAGCAGGAGTTTCAAGTAAAGAGAATGTTTGCTCAAACCGGTGTGTCTTTGAGAGCCAGCGCAATGCCAATACACATAGGGCCTTTCAACCAACCTATCTTTATTATGTTCAAAGACTAGACAATAAAAATAGCCACAATAGTACATATATCCTACATCAGCACCAAGGGGCAGAATCAGTAAACAAAATTTAAATTTCATATAGACTTCTTTACATTAAAAGTAACACTCCATCAGCTAAAGTCTGTGATACAGTGTCACTGTGAAATCAGTGTCACTGTTACAATGGCCTCTCTTGTCCACATTGCCATAAGAGAGAATTTCAGGACCGACCTGGTGGCATTCAGGTCTTTGCCAGCAAGAAAGTATTAAACATAAGTTTCCTCCGGGTGGCCAAGAAGTTTCCTTAATAAAGGATGAATTAGCTCTTTGCAGATATCACAGTATAGTGGGCAATACAACAGAATGCAGCCAATTTTTTGGGTCTCATCTGAATTCAGCTGGGATGGCATGATATCTGCCTTCTAATAGTGTTGAGGGGAGGGCATTAAAGCTGGCTCAGGAGAAAACTCAGCAGTGTTTGTGGTTCTCCAGTACATTTAGATAAGTGGTTGGATAAGATGTAACAAAGAAGAAGAAGAAGAAGAAGAAGAAGAAGAAGAAGAAGAAGAAGAAGAAGAAGAAGAAGAAGAAGAAGAGTTTTAGTATTTATATCCTGCCCATCTGACTGGGTCTCTCCAGCCACTCTGGGTGGTTTACAGTTTATATAAAAACATAATCTCTGAATCTTGGATGATCAGTTAAGATCATTTTGGAATTCTATATCCCAGATTTGTTCTTTAATGATGCTTCTAGCTCTCCCTAATTCTAGACCTAGAAGATATTCAGGAGAAGGGCTGTATGAAACATGAAGCTCATTTTCTTGTGAGGTCCTTCCACCATTTTGCTTGATAATTATCTATCGGCATCAAAGAGAGCAGTTCAGTTGGGGTCTTATTGAGTCTGAGTCATGTATACAGAGTAGCCAAACTTTGGCTTCAATCCCATATAAGGTAAAAAAAAGGTAAACGACCCCTGGACAGTTAAGGCCAGTCAAAGGTGACTATAATCCTGTCTCCAGCCACAGAACTGCATTAGGGTAACATTTAGGGGTTTGGAGTACTGAGTTTAGAAATCCTGACAGGATTTTTTATTAAGGGCCCAGATTAGAGAAGGGAACTAGTTGTATAGTATTGGTTTTGCAGCAAATAGTTTGATAGCAGTTGGAATGAAGTTCCCTCTCTTCATTCAATTCATTAAAATTGCCACAGTATTTGGGGGGCCCATAGAGGAGATAGGGCTTCTCATATTTTAGCAGGGAGAGCATAATGAGGCTCATCACCAAGGTTATGGTTAGCAGATTGCAGAAATTGCAATGCTTGCATGGAACCACCCGACAAAACAGTTCCAGGTCTCTCACACATTGCAGTCATAACTACAGACTCATCACTTCATTTTTTTCCACCTTAAGACTGACATATTTTCTGCTGGAAAACTGCAGTTGAAGACATTAATCTACATGTTTCAGTATCAATTTTGCCTGTCTACAAAGTCAGCAATTTACATTTTGTCAGCTGGTGTTGGTGGCCAATCTCAACCAATCAGTGCCACAATTGGTGATTTGAAAGATAATCCAAGCAGCTCATACTGACATCAAAATAGCTTTTCTTATTTTGCATCTAACATGAAGCTGCATGTTGTCACCCTCAATTATTAAAGGGATTTAGGTAGCTTCAGCACGAAATGGCATCAGATAAATTGCCCACAAGCAGCATTTCATGAAGTCCCTAGCTCATCTCTGAAAGTGCACAGAAAATTAGCAAGCAGCTTTAGCCTGGATTGCAGAAACTAATTTGAATTAAAAGGAAGCTTTTACACACACACATACACACACACACACACACACACACACACCCCCTCTGGAAGGGCTCATATTTTTAATGTTTTGATTTAAAGGAAACATTGGATTTTATTGTTCAGATTTATTACAAACTGAAGACACACTTAATCCCAGTGAGCTTCAATCAAACCTATCAAAGACACTCTAGATTTTATGAGGAATAATCTAGGCAGGCTGAGTGAAATGCAACCCTTTCATTCATTCCTCAGATACAAACTAAATAAGTTGGCATAAACAGCTTTCCAGTAGATATTTGATTTAGCACTGCTGCCAATGCCTTTTCCTCTGTTCTTGTTCATACACACACACAGAGTAAGTGCCTAATTTAGTTAAGAATTCAAATCTGGGCACTTTGCAGAGTCGAAACTCGAAGCAGACAAAAAACAGCCCATGTGTGTGTTTATGAAAAACATTTGATATATAATAAGACTTGTGTCCCAATCCAGCAAAGATGTGAGTGTCTTCAGTGAACCTTGCACCTAGTACCCAAACCTGTGTCTTTGTTGATGTTTTGGGACTGGGTTTACATATGCTTTGCCAAATATGCCCTGCCTTTGACTGTGCCCATTGTTTGTGAGGCAGAAGGAAGAAAGAAAAGTTCAAATTCTGAATGTTCCAAATGCGCCCTCACCAATTTTGACAATTTTAAATTTGCAGTCTTCCCCAACCTGGTGCCCTCCAGATGTTTTGGGCTACAATTCCATCATTCCTAGCAAGCAGAGCTATACTGGATGGGGCTGATGGGAGATGTAGTCCAAAGTATCTGAGAGGCACCAGGTTGGGAGCGGGGAGGCTGATCTACTGTATTAGCATAAATATCTAAATGTATTTGAGGGGAATACTAAGGAAGAACATTCATTTTAAAATCCTGTCACTAGATTATTACCCAGAATACTCATTTCTCAGACTCACAGCAGATAAAATATCTACAACTTCTGCTGATGCAGCACTGTTGTCAGTTAACTGTCTTCTTTTCCAGAACAGAAACCAATAAAATTTGCTGCAACAGTAGATAATCACATTACAAGTAGTTTCAATCATGCTGTTTCGTGGATTCTATCTAAAGTACTCTGCAGCCTAACCTAAGGATTGCCAAGGGTATGGGGAAAGAACATTTATTGTGGGTTTAACCTCTGTAACCCAAGGGAAAGGTTACAATCATAATTATTAAAACTGCTAATTCATCTGCCCTAATGTATTATAGGATTCATAAGGATCAAATACTTTTATCTACCCAAACTTCCCTGTTGCACATATGGTACAACATGGCAGAAACCTATCCTGAGACAAGAGTTTAATCAGAGTTTCTTGGTGTAAAAATTGCTGCAAAGAGTGAAGGCAATAAAGGTCACATTTCAAAATGCTACCCAAGCTGTATTCATTTTAATTAGGATTTTTGTCAACATTAATTAACGGTTATAAGTAAAGATTGCTGGAGTCTTGAATATACCTTTTAGCTTCCCATCATTAAGAACAGTGAAATTTGATTTATTAATGTGGAAAAATATTGCATTATGATATTAAGACATTGCAGCTTCCAAAGAATATTTTCTGTTGGCATGAAACATGCGCCACCGTAATGTAACTTTCACAATGGTGACCTAGGCAGATATTTCATACTTCCCTCTAGGCAACATATTGAGAAGAGTAGAATATATGACCAAGACCTATTTTTACTGTCATAACTGTGGAAGTCTAACTCTTTTGCTGTCTAGCTGGCATGAAATACACAATATAAACTAGGGTGATTTCATGCACTGGAATTTCTCTTGCATTTGGAAAAGCCACTGTTTTCTAGTTCAGAATAGAACCCTTGGTTACTCCTAATACTCACCATCAATCTGAGGTGAGCTTTATGGCCCCATAAGTTTTTCTACAGCTTGGATTGTAGTTGGATAATAATGTCCATTTCCCTGCCTCTCTCCCTACTGCCTTCACACTTACCTGGTTTGGCAGAAGCATGGAGGCCTGCTATGGTAGTGTCCCTGGTCTCTGGGGTGCAGCCCAGGGATAATGTATCATCTGGCCTGGGTTAGCCTAGTTGCCTAGTCTCTCATAGAAAAGGACAGAGCAGACTCCTACCTTCCAGGCCAGCCTTCACTGTTGAAGTAATTTCCTCACTCATAATGTGCAAGAATCTTCCCTTTACACTCAGTTTCTTCTTCCTTCACCCTCAAGATCCAGGCCCAACACAAACCTGCCAGAAGCTAATTTGCCAGAAGCAAATGACTATTCTGAATCATATCTGGTGTACATTGTCTTGATATGGTTGTTTGGAATGTGATTAATAAATTGATGGTGATAATCATATAAGATTGTGCCCTTTCCATTAGCAGATGCCAACTGGACTGGCACTTAAATTTTACCTCAACCTTAGTGATGGGGCATTTTCTTCCACTACACCTGAGGAGCACAGGGCAGATCATGGGAAACACATACCTCTGCTGATGAACATCCCTCAGCATCTACTACCTGAGTCAGCTCACTTAATTTGGCATAAATTGAAAGGAAATGCCTTCTGAATTATGGAAAGTAATCCCTTTGAAAGCAGAGTAAAATTATCTGAAATTTAGGGAATTAATTGTCATGTTCTGTGGCTGCGATCCCAAAAAAACACGTCTTCCCCCATTGCCTATATAAAATGGAAAATACCGGCTTATGTTTAAGTGTTCAAATCAGAGCAGAAGTCCCAAAACACACATCATAACTTGAACATGCCAAATATGGCAGCACATTTTTGAGAAGCATCAGGGAGAGACTAGTGAAGGGATCAGCAAGTCTTGGTCCTAATCCCCCTGACCCTTCAGTAATCAAAATAGACATAAAGAAGGTGTGGATGATTTGATATCTGTGACAACATAATTTTTTCCTGCCCTCCCCTCACCTTCCAATTACTTCTGAAAGGGAAATTTAGTTGCTGAGTAGGGGACCAGTTGATCTATAGTGTACTGAACTTGCAAGATCTATGTGTTGCTCTTCAATAAATATACTAGTATGCCATAAGGGAACACAGAAGCTCTATGATTCATATGATACAACAATTTTTAAACCTTTTTTCCTCCCTTTGCATTTGTGTCCACCACTGAGATAAATGCTGTGATTTGATAGTTTATACAAGAATTCCCAGATTCCCTATGCAATATCTCAGTGTACACTGTCATGTAGATCTAAGAGCTGTTTTCAGACTTGAAATTTACAAATCTAATGAAAAACAGAACAAGGGATCATAGAAATGCAACATGGTGTTTGCCCTAATGTGCAAATTCAAAAAATTGTTAAGGAATCTCTCCCCCCCTTACAAAGCCATTTGAGTACATAGTTCCCCAAAGAACTACTTTATGCACACACCAGAATATTTTAAAGCTACCAGCTAATACTCATTTCCATTTCCCACATACTTATCCTCCCATATTTTAACTAGGAAAGAAAATAATTTTAATTATTCTTGTCTGGAACTTTTTTTTTTTAAAAAAAGATAGCCTACAGAAATTTTTTCATGCACTGTGAAAGTGAGAGATAAACAACACAGACGGGGGGGGGGGAATGGGTCAGCAACTTCTTTTTTTAACAAAATGTATTGGTAAGCATGCTTATACAGTGAGTTCTATACAATGTGTGTGTGTGTGTGTGTGTGTGAGAGAGAGAGAGAGAGAGAGAGAGAGAGAGAGAGAGAGAGAGAGAGTGTATGTATGTATCTGTATACTAACTTAACTTAACTGAGAAGTAAATAATGAATTTAAGGGGGAAACATGTTAACTGCCTCCATATATCTTATGGGCTGTTATGCAAAAGACAAAGCAGGTTTGCTCCAGAAAACCATAATAGAATCAATGGGCAGAAATGGCTGGGTTGCATTAGAACAACCATCCTGATGGTAAAAGTTCTGTAACAGTGGAACAGTCAGTCTCAGGAGAAGAGGGGCTGTCTTTGCAGGGGATAGTCAACCAGAGGCTTTGTCACGGACATTGTAATTGCATTGTGGAAGGGCCATTGCTCAGTGGTAGAGCATCTGGCATCTCCAGGTAGATCTGAGAGATGAACTCTGTCTGAATTTTTAGAGAGCAGACAATACTGAGCAAGATGGACCAATGGGCTGCCTTCCCAGGTTCCTAGTTCCTGCGTTTAACAAGGGGTTGGAACAAGTGATCAAGAAGGCCACTGCCAGCTCTGTTCTTCTATGATTCATCAAAAACACAAAACGCCATCAAAGGCATATCAGATGTTACATCAGAAGTACAGATTCATTGGAGATTTAGGAAAGGCTCAGTAGTTAGATTTTTTTTTTTAATTCAAGTAGAAGGAGAGGTCTGGATGGGGATATAGGAAGTACACCATGCCCCCTCCCTAACCTAATTACTCACAATTGCCTCTTGTGCACTGATTGTCCATGTGCACATGCTAAGGAGGAAGACAATGGGCATCATTTACGCATCCCTCCAAACATGATACGGACTGAGCTCTGTATGTGTCAGGCTACCTGGGAATGTGCTCCACTAAATAAAGGAGGTTTAGTTCTGAGTAAATGTGTATGATTGGTAATAAGTGTCATTAATAATGGATCATCTGTTAATGTATTATACAGATTTATTTGCTTGTTTACTATGGCAATATGCTGTGTCATCTGCATATCTGACACAGCATATTGCCATAGTAAACAAATGACACAACCTTAATGGCAGAAAGTGAGGAGGAATTAAAGAACCTTTTAATGAGGGTGAAAGAGGAGCGCACAAAATATGGTCTGAAGCTCAACATCAAAAAAACGAAGATCATGGCCACTGGGCCCATCACCTCCTGGCAAATAGAAGGGGAAGAAATGGAGGCAGTGAGAGATTTTACTTTCTTGGGCTCCATAATCACTGCAGATGGTGACAGCAGTCACAAAATTAAAAGACGCCTGCTCCTTGGGAGAAAGGCGATGGCAAACCTAGACAGCATCTTAAAAAGCAGAGACATCACCTTGCCAACAAAGGTCCGTATAGTTAAAGCCATGGTTTTCCCCATAGTGATGTATGGAAGTGAGAGCTGGACCATAAAGAAGGCTGATCGCTGAAGAATTGATGCTTTTGAATTCTGGTGCTGTAGGAGACTCTTGAGGGTCCCATGGACTGCAAGAAGATCAAACCTATCCAGTCTTAAGTAAATCAGCCCTGAGTGCTCACTGGAAGGACAGATCCTGAAGCTGAGGCTCCAATACTTTGGCCACCTCATGAGAAGAGAAGACTTCCTGGAAAAGACCCTGATGTTGGGAAAGATGGAGGGCACAAGGAGAAGGGGACGACAGACGACGAGATGGTTGGACAGTGTTCGCGAAGCTACAAACATGAGTCTGACCAAACTGCGGGAGGCAGTGGAAGACAGGAGTGCCTGGCGTGCTCTGGTCCATGGGGTCACGAAGAGTTGGACACGACTAAATGACTAAACAACAACAAATGGCAATATGCTATATTAAATATGCAGCACCATCACTTAGAATACCATGAAATATATCATTGCTTTCCTTTACAGGCCAGTTGCATAATCAAAAGGTTTAGTTATAATTTAACTTGTAATGTAAAGGAAAGTTGAGTTTTTAAATTCCAGAGAACCAATGACTCTGTCCTAAATATGCATCCTATACTATATGTAGGGACGCAGGTGGTGCTGTGATCTAAACCACTGAGCCTCTTGTGCATGCCAATCAGAAGGTCGGCAGTTTGAATCCCCGTGACGGGGTGAGCTCCCGTTGCTCAGTCCCAGCTCCTGCCAACCTAGCAGTTTGAAAGCATACCAAAAAGTGCAAGTCGGTAAACAGGTACTACTCCGGCAGGAAGGTAAACGGCGTTTCCGTGCACTGCTCTGGTTTCGGTGCTCCATTGCACCGGAAGCGGCTTAGTCATGCTGGCCACATGGCACAGAAAAACTCTGCGGACAAACGCCGGCTCCCTCAGCCTGTAAAGTGAGATGAGTGCCACAATCCCTGAGTCGTCTGTGACTGGACTTAACTGTCAGGGGTCCTTTACCTTTATACTATATGAAATCCAGCTGATTAAAATTAAAAGGATATCAGGGTCATTGTGTCATCTAATCCATTATGCACATTACACATCTCATGCTATTGCATAAATCCTTTAAATCTCCAATGCTTATCTTATTCATATAATCATAGTTTTCCATGCTTCAAATTATTCCTATGAATTAACACCTGCAAGTGCTTCATTCACCCCAGTCATTGAGCCTGTCAATCATCTCTCTCAAGGTGAAATACCTTCTCAATATGTTTTCCCAAAGCATGTCATGTATTTGCGCGCGCACACACACACACATTCCTCTAAAGCAATTATTTAAATTTAGGTGACATAATTGGGGGAAAGCTGCAATCAAACAAAACTGTATTGAACCTAGAAGAGCGTATATTGAAGAAATTACAGTAACATCTTAGGTTCTGAAGAAGTAAATAATTGAGAGGAATAAAAATGAACATGCCAGGCTGTTCCCTTAGTGCCCTTATTGTGATTTATTGATGTGAGCTATCTAGAGGACATTCCAATCAAAAGGCAGAGCATAACTAGCTAACTTGGTAGCTAACTAGCTTGCCTCTACCAACACCAAGGACACTGGAGAATTTCTTTAGAATTTCAGTTTGTGCAGGGTTTTGAACTTATCACTGTGATATGGCCAAGGATGGTGTGTGCGTTTCCTTCTAGTAAACATCTCTCCAGCACTCTGCAGCCTCCCCAGATGTCTGCAGTTCCTGATCTGAAAAACTCTTGTGGGGGAAGAATCAGCTCATGATGTCTTTCCCTGGGAAGCCTACTGATTAGATGAATTGCTGAATGACAGAAGGGACACTCTCAAAGCTACCAGCTACCTAAAAAAGGAAGATAAGAATGAGAAAAATCTCATGCACCACCTATGAGCATTTCACTGACATTTTTTGCTCTCCTTTCATAGCTTTCAAATTGTTATAATTATATATTTATTTATACCCTGTCTTTTCCCCTGACAGGACTCAAGACAGCTTACAGATAAAAATAATAACCATTAAAAATATAGAAAAAACCATAATAAAAAAATTGTTGATAGTATATATATATATATATTCCAAAATTAAAAATGGAAAGCGTAATGCTGGTGGTCAACAAAAGAGTTTAAAGACTGTTTCAAGGCAAATCTAAAAAAAAAAGTAGTATAAACACCAACAATTGGGAAACACTTGCCTGTGAGCACACCAGCTGGAGAATAGTCCTTACCAAAGGTGTCATGGGCTTTGAAGACACTCAAACTCAGGACGCAAGGGAGAAACATGCTAAGAGGAAGGCACGCTTGGCAAACACTCACCATGATAAACTCCCACCCAGAAACCTATGTCCCCACTGTGGAAGGACGTGTGGATCAGTCCTTCCATTAAAAGCAGTCAGTTCCCAGAAGCCTGTTGGAACAAGAAAGTCTTTATCCAACCTGGTGGAATGCTCTGTCACAAGAGACAAGGGCCCTGCAGGACCTGACATCTTTCCGCAGGGCCTGCAAGACAGAGCTGTTCCACCAGGCCTTTGGTCAGGGTGCAGCCTGACTCCCTCCTTTGGCAATCTTTACAGAACTTTAGTATGGTTGCCATCAATTTTGATCTTAATTAATTTTTATAATGTTTTTAGAATGTTGCACTATTTTAGTGTTGTTAGCCGCCCTGAGCCCGGCTTCGGCTGGGGAGGGCGGGATATAAATAAAATTTATTATTATTATTATTATTATTATTATTATTATTATTATTATTATTATTATTATTATTATTAATCTTCTGGTGGAAAAACAACAAAGAGGAAGTCAATCTAGCTTTTCTGAGGAGGGAGTTCCAAAGTCTGGGAGCAGCCACCACAGTTAATATTCTCATTCACTGAGGAAGAATTGTCAGGAAAAAATGTGGGAGAAGTATTCAGCACAGCAGTAGTCCTAAGGAATGACACTTTACTGGTTCTATATTTTTAAAATGTGATTAGCTTTCTAACAACCCTATGCATGTCTATTCAAAAAGTCACTTTCACTTGATTTTAGTGGAAGTAGCTGCTAAGTTAAGTGCATATAGAGTTGTCATTTAAGGATTACGCTGCAAAACATTTCCCCCCAGTGCATTGTCTGAGGTTGCTATACTCTTCAGGTTCACAAAATAGCATCAGAGGAGAGGTTGATTAATGTGGTGTCCTATTTTAGCAATAATATGCTGCCATGAAGAAAAATATTGCAAACTATAGGTTTGGTAAGCGACAAGGGTGTTAGCAGTTGACAGACTGATAGAAAATGAAAGGCATTAAACTTTTGTTTAAATAGGCTCACTAGATTGAGGTTTTTAAAGACAACAGATGAGGAATGGAAGTCAAAATCTGAGCAGGGGTGGGTGGAAATGTGTGCTGTTATATGTAAGTTCTACAGTTAAATACACAAAATCTTAAATATGATGCAGTTGTTCTAAGCCTTCAGCAGCATGATGCCTTCCAGAAGTTTGGACTACATCTTCCTTCAGCCCCGGCCAACATGGCACTGCTGACTGGGACTAGGGGCAATTTTGGTCCAAAACATCTGGATTGTACCAGGTTGCAGAAAACTGTTATGAGCCATATGGTGTGTGTTTCTGAGTGGTGGCCCATCAGGGTTTCCCAAACTAGCAGGACCAATGGGCAGCTGGAGACCCAAGTTTGGGAAACCCTGGTCTAAATCAGAGTTTCCCAGACTTGGGTCTCCAGAAGTTGGACTAAAATTCCCACCATTCCTGGCCACTGGTCCTGCTTGCTAGGGATGATGGTAGTTGTAGTTCCTAAACAGCTGGAGACCCAAGTTTGGGAAACTGTGGTCTAGATGATAAGGTTACTGTAGGGATCAGCATCAGGACCAATTCTACTGAGCAGCACAGTGATCTGCTTCAGGCTACTCCATCATTGGTGAAGGCAGATATTGGTACCTAATGGCGCTGCAAGACTTGTTAAAGTGATACCCCCAGTGGGCCAAAATGTTATGCAACATAATTTTCAGACTGCAATCCTATAGGCACTTACTTACCTATGAGTAAAGGTAAAGGTACCCCTGCCCATACGGGCCAGTCGTGTCCGACTCTAGGGTTGTGTGCCCATCTCACTTAAGAGGCCGGGGGCCAGCGATGTCCGGAGACACTTCTGGGTCACGTGGCCAGCGTGACGAAGCTGCTCTGGCGAGCCAGCACCAGCGCAGCACACGGAAACGCCGTTTACCTTCCCGCTATAAAGCGGTACCTATTTATCTACTTGCACTTAGGGGTGCTTTTGAACTGCTAGGTGGGCAGGAGCTGGGACCGAACGACGGGAGCTCACCCGCCGCGGGGATTCAAACCGCCGACCATGCGATCGGCAAGCCCTAGGCGCTGAGGTTTTACCCACAGCGCCACCCGTGTCCCACTACCTATGAGTAGTCTCCATTAAATTCAATGGGGCTTTTTGGGGTGCACTATATGGATTCTGCTTCAGGTAGCAAAATGTCTTGGTCTGATAGTAATCAGCATCTTTGTGGAGTATTCTTCAACCACTCCCAGTCATATTTGGAACAATCCACGGGGTGAGTTGGGACCATCACATCATGAATTTTAATTCTAATGTAATGGACAGCTCTGTGTTCAAGCTCCACATGGTATGTGCATGGGAGCAAAACTAAACCCCCCCAAAAAAAAATCTGAAGAAAAAGGGAAAGATTTCTTTTCAAAATTAGCAATATCCAAGCTGAGCTAAAATATAAAGAGATTACTTCTGCAAGTCGTTCTCCTCAGCATTTGGAGTCAAGTCCAGATTTCCTTTCAAGCATTGTTTGAGAACAATAATTGAACATGACACCAATGAGAAAGTCAGCTTAGCTAGAATCCCTCAGGATAAGTTTAAATCAAAAACTGCTGCATAATGTCTTCATTCTAAGTTGGAAGAAAGTGGTTATATGAGTGAATGTTATTGTCAGACACATGCACTGCTAGGCACAGATTGTGGGCTTGGCAGCCAAGCTATTCCCAGCCTGGTGTACAAAATGCTTTTAAATTCATTTCAAGGCTACAAGCTCATCCGCTAATCATCACAAGAACCAGCAGCAGGTCAACTGAAGCAGAAAGCACAACAGTGTTAAACACTACAAATATAGTCCTGCATTTCTGCCCCCCTCCAGAACTGCCCCACTCATTAGTTTCTCAGTTCCCCTAACCCTTTCGTCAAGTTCAGTTGTGTTTGCAACAAATCGTGTCCTCCCTAAAAGAGGGCACGTGTTGCAGTGAGACCTGGAGACTGACCTCCTGTGTTGTGGGTGGGTTGGATTGGTTAGCCACAACACCCGATTGGTAGGTCCCTTGATGTTGGGTTCAATCTGGCCAATGGGGCACAGTCTAAAAGGATTGAGGGACCTATATATACCAATGCACGTGACCCTACTACCGCTGTGCACTGGGGCCTGTCCATCGATAGGATCAAGGATCTGGGCTGCTAGAAATCTGATGCATACAGGGGTTATGTTCGGATGCAGCGCTGAGGTGCAGTTATCAATGTTGCTTTGTTCATTCCTAGGTCCCCCTATCCTGTATATCTGGGTAGTCGGGCACAGCACTGTCCACTGGGCCGGCAGTAGGGTGGCAGAGTCTGGATTTGGACGCAGGCTTGGACTCCCCAACCACGTATGCGTCTCCTGGATATCCAGACGATCAATGCATTGGGAGGAGCTTCTCCCGAAGGTTCGGGTGAAAGTGTCTGTGGAAGACACGCCTGCGGTGATGGTGGTGCAGCTGGGTGAGAATGATTTGCTGGTAGCTCCCAGCTTGAGCATGCAGGAGGACTTGGAAGAGTTGAAGGAAGCTCTTCCTGTACTCAAAATTTTTTGGTTGAAATGATGCCCAGCTGCCACCGAGAGGGCCAGGATCTGCGTCCAGAGTGCAGTGGCTAAGAAGGTTCTGGCCTTGGGCAGGACAGTGATCTGTCACCTGGGCATTAACTTCCGTGATGCATCCCTTTACAGGCTCAATGGGTTTCATCTGTCTGTAATTGGGAATGATTTGTGGCTCCGTGTCAGCGGAGTTAAGGGATTGGTTACAGGTGTGAGTGGTTGGCGGCAAGCATGAGGCTCATATGGCGGATAGGCACTGGTTCAAGTGATAGGGATGGGAGAGCAGTCTCGCCATCCCTATGTGAAGGGTATTCCGTTAAAGGAATCCAGAGACTCAACTGGTTTGGTCAACCCCTGGGAGGGGGTTGTGCCCGTGCCTGAGTCCAGGGGGGCATTTGGGTGGTGAACATAGTCTGTTCCCGGCTTTTCACCTACCCAGGTATTCACCCTTGGCGGACCTATGCTGGTGCCCTGGGTCAGCGCTGCCTGCAAGGGGGCAGGGAGCTAGTCGAACCAGAGCCTATGCAACCACTCACCTTCTGTAATTAATAAAGTTGTGGCCTAAATTCTGCCAGAAACCAAAACTAAAATTTGAGTCAAGTGTGAATTTATTTAGGGGGGAGGTCTCTGAGTCTGAACACGCAAAAAAGGAAGGAAAGTATTGTCGCTGTCTATTTGAAAAAAGTGAAAGAGCAAGATTTGAACTGAACCTGGGTGGCTTCTCAGTACCCATTTTCACCTATTTACCCACATTTGATTGTCTTGACTCTTCTTCCTGGTATGTTGGCAATAGTGATTTGATTTAGGGATAGGGGTGGGGATGGGAAAACTTGGCACCACACCTGCCAGCTTTTATAAAACACCAGCCTGATCTGCAGAGGCTCAAAAGCAGAATCTGAAGTCAATGAGAGCTTTCCTATCAGGTCTGTAGCCAGGATGCAGCCAAACAGGGCACTGCCCAAGCTGTAACACTGCTTCAGTTTATCTAGTTCTTTGGGAGAAAATGATACTGTCTCAGAAGTTGGTGAAGTGGCAAAAATATGGCATAAGTGCATTGGTTGCCATTTTTGTTTCCAGGTTTAATGGAAGGGGCTCGGGCTTAGTCCTAAATAACTAAGTTGTAGTGTAAGAAGGAATGGTTAGATTGTGCCAGAGAAAGATAGCTAGGGAACAAACATCTTACTGATTTCCTATTATACATTACAGTAGGTGCAAGTAGATAAATAGGTAAACGGCGGGAAGGTAAACGGCGTTTCTGTGCGCTGTTCTGGTTCACCAGAAGCGGCTTAGTCATGCTGGGCACATGACCCGGAAGCTGTACGCTGGCTCCCTCGGCCAATTAAGCGAGATGAGCGTCGCAACCCCAGAGTCGGTCATGACTGGACCTAATAGTCAGGAGTCCCTTTACCTTTAATTTTAGGTGCATTTGGGAAAAAAGAAATAACCGCTTTGTTTCAGCATAAAATACTTGATTGAGACATGATGTGAACAAAACCCATGTAGCTTTTCTCTGGAAACATCACCCAGACATGCTAAGTGTCAGAACCTCACAGTAGCAATGTAATGAATAATATTGAAATAGAGGAATAATTATGCAGGAAGTGTGTAGCTGCATGTTAACAGTGTGACCAGTGTCGTTAATAATCTGTCACTTATTGTCTTCCAAATGGGAGCTTTATCCTCAGGTGAAAGGTTCATAAATATTTCATGGCAGACTATGGAGAAAAATTACACTTTAAGCATGTGGATAATCGTGAGGCTGCTATAGAGCCGTCATGAATTTTCATAAACTTTTAATTCTTGCAGTGTTTGGAACAAATGCATAATTATAACAACCTGATAAATGTTCATGACATTTGCCGAATAGTGCCTGAGTATTTATTTATTCATGAATTATTGAATGCACTTTTTTTTTAAGTCAACATTTTCCACGAAAGAATATAAATTGATAAAATAAGAAAGCTGGGAAGATGATATGGGGCTTCATATCAAATATTGTGCTTCTGGTAGGCATGGTCGAATCAGTTAATTTTTGGATTCTCTCACTTTCTCATTTAACCAATCTTAAATCCAACTCCCCACATTTCCATATTAGTTTGGTAATGCCTTTTTAAAAGAAGTGGTCATGAAAATCAGCATTTTACTTTGAACCTTTCCAAATATACCTATTTTTTGCAAAGTAGTTTTACCTACTATAATGCATTTCTGGTATATGCATTTTTGTACACACTACAAGGCTGGAGAACTGCCTTCCACATTTCTGTGTAGTGCAAATTTCAAAGAACGGTTGTGTTCTGTTTCACGCATGGTTTTAGAATTTGAGATTTAGGTAGTTTCATCCTTTAATGTTAACTGAATCAAAATTCTCTCCGACCCCTAGTTTCTGGTGCAGGTGGAGCTATTGTTTCAAACCCCTGCTTTATAGAAACAGCATCGCAAAATTCACCAAATCCAGTTTTTAAAGTGAACTTTCTTACTGAACAATAATCATAGTTCTAAGTGATTAAAATGAAAGCAGGTTTCACTGGTTGTTATGGACAGCCATTGAGTTAAGCCGGAGCAGCAGAACAGAACACTTGGGGTGGATTTTCACATTACAGGACATAGTAAGACTAAGACAGCAATATCATTTGCAGGTGAGAGGACAACTGCACTAGGTGATAGAGTTGTGGATACCATTAAAAGACAGCAATTTGCCAGTTATTTTTGCTTACAACCTTTTTTTTTTTTTAGCCATCAGGCCAATGACTCGAAGAGCAACATTCAGATTTTCCACCACAGGCATTAAAATGTCTTGAATGTCCTTTACATGAAGTTATGGACACACGTTTGGTGTGGAAATCTACCTTTTGTGCTATTGAGGCTTGTTCCTCTCTATGACGAATTTCCTGGGAAGGGTTGATTGTTGCTCTGTTAAAGTAATAGGGGATTCCTAAGGATTCTTAGTGCCCTTAAACTCTTAAGTGTTCCTAGAATTCTCGGGGGTGGGGAGGCATGGCTATTAAAGTGGTATAGTACTGCTTTAAATGTATGGTGTGGATGTGGGCTAAGAAGGAATGGGACTGTATTGAGGATCAATGGGGATGCCTTAGAGTTCCCTGGCCTATTCCGATGTTGGAGGACTGTGGATAATCAATAAATGCAAAGGGAAAGCCCAACTCTCTCAAGAGACAGACCAATTCTTAAGGCAGAGTACACAACCTAGCTGATTTTCTGTAAAAAAAATATCCTGGCCATTGAATTCTAACTCCACTAAACTTACATTGTATTATATTGTAAGAACCCCATATTATAGCTACATTTCTTCTGTTATATTATTCCCAGTGTTATAACAGCAATCTGGTGGTTAGCTGTATTTAATCAATGGCATTGCTTCCCTCCTTTCCCAGGAAACGTTGAGGGGAAATTAACAGTAGTTTTATACCTTAATTATATATACGTTAATTTTAGCCTATATTCCTAGTTTCATCAGATGATCATCAGGTCTTTTTTCTTTCTTTCTTGATAGCATGAATCTTACTGTACCATAATGTCAGATGGAATTGGATCCATGTAAATCCATGTAAAAAATCCATGTAAAAATGAAGAAAGATTAACTAGAGAGAATATTTTTAAACATTTCATGGAAGATTGGATCCAGATGATTATTGCAGAATTCATCTGCTCTTAGAGAAAAGAGAAGAGTAATTTAATCTAGATACTTTACACAATCCAAAAATCACTTATGTGAGTCAATCTGGGTTCTCTTTTCCATTTGCTGTGTGCAGGTTTGGAAAAATCTATGTTTGTTTACTCATTATATTGACAAATATGGCTATTTTCACCTTATCTTTCCAGAACAGTATGTCTTAGCACATCTGTTCACAATTAGTATTTCAAGCCAGATGGCTGCTTTCACACTTGCTCATTTACTGTAACACAGTATACTGACTTGCCTGCTGCAGAAGCTATTTTTTTCTGCATTAGGATAGGAATATCCACTGCACTGGGTTTCTAATATCAAGCCTAATTTAATCAGCCTATTTTAATACAGCAGATAATGCATTAAATACTGTGCTCTGGAACACGCTAGGATTCCGATCCACGCAACCGCTCCCTTGGCATTTGCCCCATTAATGGAATAAAATTGCCTTATTCCTTCCTGCAAAATGATTTGCCTTACCCAAGAGGATTGCACAAAGCAATCAATATACCGCAAGTATAGAAGTCTGCATGTAGCACAACCTACCCTGTTGATGCAGGTCAGCTTGTAACATCTTGCTCAGAGGTTGCAAGCAGAGGCCTTCCTGGCACCCACAGGTGACCCTCCCTCCCCACACACTGAAATTGGGCTTGAAAGAAGCATTCTGATGTAGCCAATAGGTTGTGTGGTGTGTGTGTTGTTCATGGCAGTTTTGCTGTTAAAAATTGTGTCCATGGATCCAAATATGTTGACTTCTGCCTGACTATTGCATACACTCCACAAAACGCCTGTAGTCCACACTGGCTAACTATTCTTTTGTTTTAAAGTGTAAGATCTAAAGTAATAATTCCATAGAAATATTGCCTCTAGGTCAATTAAATATTATTGCAGGATAAGAATAACAACCTGCTCACTGATTCTATACCATGGGTAGGCAAACTAAGGCCCGGGGGCCAGATCTGGCCCAATTGCCTTCTAAATCTGGCCAGTGGATGGTCCAGGAATCAGTGTGTTTTTACATGAGTAGAATGTGTGCTTTTATTTAAAATGTACCACATGGTCTGAGGGACAGTGGACCAGCCCCCTGCTGAAAATGTTTGCTGACCCCTGTTCTATACTGTCCTCACTGATTATATACTGTCATATACCCAACCAACCCACTGAGTTCCCTTCTTCAAGAACAAATGACGTCTGCCTCTAACAACACCTAAAAACTATTTCTCCACAGTATATTGCTATCTTAAGTAACAGCAGAAGCCTCTTTTAGGAGATATGCCTACCACTATGCAGACCAATAATGATCTAATGGAGACCTCCGGATTAAACACCCACCAGCACTGTCAGCACTTTATAAGTTGCAATTCAGGGATGTGTACAGATGAAGTAAGTGGTAAAAATCTTGCACGAATGGTATTCTTAAACTAGATGGAACACAGGTTTCATTATTTTTATACCTCCTTTCAATTATATTCCTAGGGCAGTTTACACAGACCAAAACAATCAAAATGAGCATAAAAACAAAACAAGCTAAAAAGCTGCAAAATCATAACTACAGGACTACAGTCTGAAAAGTTCAGATAAACAAAAAGGCCTTTGCCTGGTGCTAAAAGGAATATAAAAGTAGGTGCCAGGAGAATCTAGGGAGAGTGCTCCACAGCTGGGATGCCACCACTGAGAAGGCCCTTTTGAACCATCTAACTCATACCCTCCAACATTTCTCCAATGAAAATAGGGACGTCCTAATGATAACTTAATTATTTATACCCCACACGTCTGGCTGGGTTGCCCCAGACACTCTGGGCAGCTTCCAACATATATTAAAAACATTACAGGACTGCTTCTCTAAATCAGGGATGTCCCTGGAAAATAAGGACACTTGGGGAGTCTGCTAGTTGTAGACGGCCTTATGTTGAATATTTTAATATATAAGTAAGTACATACGGAAGCCAGTAGTAAGTGAAATGCCCCGACTCTAAGCCACAGAGTGGTTTCAAACCTGGTGTGTGTGTGTGTGTGTGTGTGTGTGTGTCTGTCTGTCTGTCCAGACGGTCGATCAGATCCTGATCTTCCCCACCCCCATGAGCCAGGTTTAGCAGGTGAGGAGGGCCATCCTTTAGGATGTCAGGTGACTG
The DNA here is from genome assembly GCF_964188305.1 of Podarcis bocagei. Lineage (NCBI taxonomy): Eukaryota > Metazoa > Chordata > Lepidosauria > Squamata > Lacertidae > Podarcis > Podarcis bocagei. The sequence continues at coordinate 52,406,960 of NC_138133.1, forward strand.
ATCAAATGTGAGCTGATCATTGGCAAACAACTATGTAAGCTTCAACCATCAACTAATCATCAGGGCTTGTGTAGCTCCATGTGTGGCACTATGCAAGCTCGAAAATGAGCTGACAGTTGGTGCTTGCAAAGTACTGTGCACAGGGCTTTTTATTTTTTATTTTTTTATAAAAAAATTTTATTGGTTTTAGAAAATTTTTTAAGACAATACAAACATATAAAAAGACATACAAACACGTATAATTTCATAACCTTTTTTCATAAACCGTGTTTCTCAGACTTCCCCATACCTCCCCTTTCTGCATCCCAATGTCCAAAAGTTTTTAGCAACTCTAAATACATCTGTCAATCCTCTGTCCTCTCAATCTTTCCTTCAATCTAATCTTGTATCGCTGTAACCCTTTCTTACTCAAACCTCGACATTCTAACATTCATCAAGTTTATAATAGTCCTTAAGGTAGATTTTAAATTTCTTCCATTCTTCTTCCGCCGTCTCCTTTCCCTGATCGCGGATTCTGCCAGTCATCTCAGCTAATGTCATATAGTCCGTCACTTTCATCTGCCATTCTTCCAGGGTGGGTAAATCTTGTGTCTTCCAATACTTTGCGATGAGTATTCTTGCTGCTGTTGTAGCATACATAAAGAAAGTTCTGTCCTTCTTTGACACCAATTGGCCGACAATGCCCAAGAGAAAGGCCTCTGGTTTTTTAGGGAAAGTACATTTAAGTATCTTTTTCATTTCATTGTATATCATTTCCCAGAAAGCCTTAATCTTCGGGCATGTCCACCAAAGGTGATAGAAAGTGCCTTCAGTTTCTTTACATTTCCAACACTTATTATCAGGCAAATGATAGATTTTTGCTAGCTTGACTGGGGTCATGTACCACCTGTAAATCATTTTCATAATGTTTTCCTTTAAGGCATTACATGCCGTGAATTTGATACCGGTGTTCCACAACCATTCCCAGTCAGCAAACATAATGTTATGACCAATGTCCTGTGCCCACTTAATCATAGCTGATTTGACTGTTTCATCTTGTGTATTCCATTTCAGCAGCAAATTATACATTCTTGACAAGTTTTTAGTATTGGGTTCTAACAGTTCAGTCTCTAATTTTGATTTTTCCACCTGAAAGCCAATTTTCCTGTCCTGTTTAAAGGTCTCCATTATTTGGTAATATTGAAGCCAATCTTGTACTTTAGATTTCATTTTCTCATGACTTTGTAATTTCAGTTTATCTCCCTCCTGTTCCAAGATTTCCCAATACTTCGGCCATCCGACCTCCATATTGAGTTTCTTCAATGCCTTAGCCTCCACGGGTGACACCCATCTAGGGGTTTTGTTTTCCAACAGATCTTTATATCTTATCCAGACATTAAACAATGCTTTTCTGACAATATGGTTTTTAAAGGCCCTATGCACCTTGATTTTATCATACCATAGATATGCATGCCAACCAAATGCATTATTAAAACCTTCCAAATCCAAAATGTCTGTGTTCTCGAGGAGCATCCACTCTTTCAGCCAGCAAAACGCTGCTGCTTCATAGTACAATTTTAAGTCCGGCAGGGCAAATCCCCCTCTTTCTTTAGCATCTGTCAGTATTTTAAATTTAATTCTGGGCTTTTTGCCCTGCCAGACAAATTTCGAAATATCTTTCTGCCACCTCTTGAAACAATCCATCTTGTCAAGAATCTGCAAGGCTTGAAACAAAAATAACATTCTAGGCAATACATTCATCTTAATCACTGCAATTCGGCCTAACATTGACAATTTCAAATTTGACCATATTTCTAGATCTTTTTTAATTTCTGACCAGCATTTTTCATAGTTGTCCTTATACAAATTCAAATTTTTTGATGTCAAATAAACCCCTAGGTATTTCACCTTCTTAACCAGTGTCAATCCTGTCTCTTCTTGAAATTTCTCCTTCTCCGTGGCTGTTAAATTTTTTTCTAAGACTTTAGTTTTTTGTTTGTTCAATTTAAATCCAGCTACCTGGCCAAATTGTTGGATTATCTCCAACACCCTTTTCGTACTAGTGTCAGGCTCTTGTAGGGTCAATACTAAGTCATCTGCAAATGCCCTTAACTTATAATGTTTATCTCCGACCTGTACACCTTTAACCTGCTGGTCATTTCTAATCATATTCAGCAACACCTCCAGAACCGAGATAAAAAGCAATGGGGAGATTGGGCATCCCTGTCGTGTTCCTTTTTCTATCCTGAGTTCCTCAGTTACCACATTATTTACAATTAGCTTAGCTTTTTGTTCAGAGTATATCGCACCCAAACCATTCTCAAATCCTTGGCCTACCCCCATCCCGTGAAGATTCTTTTTCATAAAACTCCAAGAAATATTGTCAAAGGCTTTCTCCGCGTCCACAAAAATCAGCACTGCTTTAGTGTTAATTTTCACCTCTAGCAATTCCAAAATATCTATTATATTCCTTACATTGTCTGATAGGTGTCTTTTTGGGAGAAAGCCTACTTGGTCCTTATGAATCTTCTCCATCAACACTCTTTTAAATCTTTTTGCCAAAATGTCTGCAAAAATTTTGTAATCCACATTAAGTAATGATATTGGGCGGTAGTTCTTAAGTTGAGTCTTTTCAGTCTCTGTCTTTGGTATGAGTGAAATATACGCTTCTTTCCACGATTCTGGTGCCCTTTTCCCCTCTAAGATCTCATTGCAGACTTCCTTTAACGGATAAACCAACCACTCCTTCAAAGATTTGTAGTATCTGGAAGTCAATCCATCTGGCCCTGGAGATTTGCCCAATTGCATGTCTTGAATGGCACCCTCTATCTCTTGTTCTGTTATTCTCTGATTTAGATCCACCTTACTTTGATGAGAGATTTTTTGTAATCCATATTTATTAAGGAATTTATCTATATCCTCTTCATTTTGCGGTCCTTGAGAATAAAGTTTTTTAAAATAACTCAAAAAACAGTTTCTGATCTCGTTGGGTTTAGATATGTTCTTTCCGTCCACTTCTAGGCTTGTAACTGTATTTAGTTTCTGCCTTTTCTTCAATTGCCATGCCAGAAGTTTGCCACATTTATCTACCGATTCGAATGTCTTTTGTTTCATTTGCTTTATCTTCCATTCAATCTCTTGATTCATCAATTCCATATATTGTGATTGATATAACTTAATCTCTCTCAAGATCTCCTGGGACTTCGGTTTTGATCTTAGTTTTTTCTCTCCTCCTTTTATCTTTTCCAAAATCTTTTCCTTCTTCTCATTCTGCTTTCTCTTTTTAATTGAGTTTTGTTGAATCAAAAATCCTCGCATCACAGCTTTACTTGCGTCCCAGATCACTCTTTTTTCCACATCGGCCTTTAGGTTTATTTCAAAGTAGTCCTTTAGAGTTTTTTGGGCCTTCATGTGGATCTCTTTATCTCGAAACAGGGTGTCATTCATCCTCCATCTGAACTGACCAGTTGTTGTAAGTTTCATTTCCATCTTCAAGGCGTTATGGTCGGAGCAAGTTTTTGGGCAGATCTCTATTTTCTTGATCTTTGGAGCCATCCCACTAGTCATCCAAATTTGGTCGATTCTGGTCCAGGTCATCATTGCTTGGAAGAAGAAGGTTCCCTCTCTCTCCAGAGGGTTCCTTGTTCTCCATATGTCTATTAGGTCCATATTTTCCGTCATCTCAAAAAAAGTCTTCGGAAGTCTCCCTTCATTGGAGATTGTCAGTCTTTGTGCCTTGTCCATATTTGTAGAGACTACACCATTCATGTCTCCCATGATTATCATATTGTAGTCCAGATAATCCGTCAAAGTTTCATGGAGTTTCTTGAAGAATTCCGCTTTGCCCTCATTTGGTGCATAAATTCCAACTATTAGGTATTTTTCTCCTTGTACTTGTATTTCCACTGCAAGATATCTTCCTTGTTCGTCTTTAAACATCATTTTTGGGGCCCATTTCTCCTTTACGTAGATCACGACTCCTCTTTTCTTAACTTTATCCGATGAGATGAATTCTTGTCCTAATCTTTTATTTGTAAGTAGTTTCCTGTGTGCTCTGGTTATATGGGTTTCTTGTAAGCAAATCAAATCCAGTTGTTCTCTTTTCAAAATATGAAATACTTGGCGTCTCCTCAAAGGCATGTTCAGCCCATTACAATTCCAACTAAGGAATTGCAGGGCCATCTTGTTATTTTTCTGTTACTCCTCCAACCGCTCCAAGTTTTTGCTCTTCCTCTGATGGTGCTGAGTCAAGTCCATACGATAAATTAAGAATATCTATTGCTCTCCTTTGTTCTGCAATTGGGTCCACTGTTCCCTTCTGTAAATCCTCTTGATTTCTTTCCAGGAATCTTTCTTTGTCTTGTATGGTCTTTATTTTCACCTTCTTTCCCTTATAGTCAAAAGACAGCCCTTGTGGGAACTCCCACCTGAAAGGGATGGTGTTCTTCTTCAGCAGGTAGACCAAATCCTTGTAGAAGGTTCTCAGCTCCAAGATGTGTTTAGGGATATCTTTAAAAATCTGTATAGATAAGTTTTCAATTTGCAAGGCCCTTCCGTAGTGTAATTTTAGTATTTTGTCTCTTTCTTCCCTCGATCTAAGGGTGATCAAGCAGTCCCTCGGGGTCTTTCTGTTCTGTCTTCTGCCCAGTCTGAATGCTGTTATTATTTTAATTTCTTCGTCCTCCAAGTCTTCCCAGAAATCAGCAAACTCTTGTGTTAAAAACTCCACTAGATTTTCTCCTTCGCTCTCGGGAATCAGTCTTAATTTCAGATTTCTTTCCTTTCTCTGTAAGTCCCACAAAGCCAGAGTTGTATCATGTTCATAAACTTTTTTAGCAATCGGTTGCAAATTCTGTTGAGTCTCTCCAGCAATGGTTCTGGCTTCCTCTGCAATCTTACGTGTTGCGGAATTTTCTTGAACGAGCTTGTTTATAGATTCTGTATTTAAGTCTAATCTTGCTGTTAGCTCTGTTAATTTCTGTGTATTTTCTGTACTCTGCTTCGTCAAGTTCTCCAAAGACTGATTTATCTTGAGAAGCGCTTGTGTCACTGACTCCATGGAAGCAGCTGTCACTTTTTCTTGTCCTGTTGTTCCTGTAGGAGTTGCACCAGTAATTGAGCCTCTTTTTTTTGTTGTTGTTGCTGATATTGTTGTTGCTTAGCCTTAGCTCTTGTGGTTATCTCTTCCGCTGAGCCACTCATGTCCCAAGGTCATTCCCAGGGAAGCAATCCCCTAATGGAAAATTCCACAGTCCTAGGCTTTACAACTGTTACTTTAGCCCTCTAGGGGGAGCAGACCAAAAAATAAGTAAAGAGACGAAGAAGTTTAAAAACAAGTATAAACAAGTATATCAGGAGGCTTGTAAAAGTCTTTTAGAACACTTTTTCCAGTAGATACAGTTTCAACATACTCCAGTAAACTGCAACAACAGAGTCCAAAAACTTTGTATCAACAGAAACTTCAACTATGTAACTTTCCCCGGAGTTAAAGACAGTTCAGTGCTTCACTATCTTGTTTGGCAGTCTGCTTCAGGGCAGTGAGGCAGCAGAAGGGTTTTTTCTTTATTAAATAGATCATGCAGTTCTTAATATCCTTCCCCCCCCCCTCTGCCCTGCTTGCTAGAGGGGAGGTCTAGGTTCAATGTCAGGTTTAAATAGTCAAAGGGAAAAAAAAGGTCTCTTGCGGATGCAGCTTTAAAGTTCCGTTGCTTTAGCTGTCATGCAGTCAGGGGAAGGCAGACTTCCTTAATTTTTTACCTTCCCCGTTTTCAGCCAAATTTTCTTTTAAAAGGTTCCAAATAGCGTTCAATCTTACTCACAGGTTTTTTCCAGTCCAAATTTACAGGAAGGAATCGGCGCTCTCCGTCAATGGCGATGCGGCTTCACCCTGCGGGCTGGGTAGCGACTCTCAGCACCGCGCTCTCCCGATGCCGTTCCGTAGCCTTTAAAAAGGCTCTTTCTGCGGTAAAGGGGGGGCGCTTCTGGTGCCCACCGAGTCTCCGTGTTCACAGGCTTCAGCGCCTGTGATTTTAGGGGTCCCCCGCTTGCCGTAGCGGGTCAGACCCGAACTCGCAGGGCAGTCCTCCTCCGAACATTTGGAAGACCGCAGGGTGCCCACTCCTGTATATAGCATGGTAAAATTTTGTCAAATAAAATAAAACAAAACAAAACAGCTTGACTAAATCATGCTGTACTCACTGTCACATTATTTGAAAAGTAATTATTTTAGATGTGATACTGATATATTTCTATTCAAAAGTGCAGTTCATACGAGCCACATTTAGAATTTCATATTCTGAAGGATGGCAGAGCTCTTCTGGTGAGCAGAAGAGGGGGTTTTGTTTGCGGGAAAAAGACAAGCAACACTTTTAGGAATTATTTATTCTACCAGTAATGAAAGATTCAGGAATCTGTCATTTTCTGCATATGGTCACCTTAGCCTGTTTACTGTCTGAAAGAGCAGTTCACACCTAGGTGTTCAATAAGCTCCTCTGGAGAGCATTTCAGTAAAGAGTATTTATACCACAGGCAGTTTGTTTAGGATTCTGAAGGTACTATGCAATTCTGTAACCTAGAGACAAACTAGCTTGTTTCACAGGTATAAAGCACGAAGGCTTATCAATTTAAAAATGCTAATCCAAGTTAGTAATTTACAACAGGAGCTGCAGATTCCCTACACTTTATGTGACAGCTTTCTCTGAGCAACCTGTGCGTAATGAGCTAAACACAAACCCAATATTAATTCATTCAGACAAAGTAAAAAAAAAAAAAAAGGATATACTGTGAGGTACCATAATGAGATATATTTCAGTGCTAGGGGCATAATATACACAGCATCACCTGTGCTGCATGACTGCCATTTTAATTTCAGAGACATTATTTCCCCAGAAGAAAACTATGCACTTACACTTGTATTCCTAATCAGGTTCAGAGGATTCATACTTTCAATATTGCTTTTTGGCTTAAACATTAAAAAGGTAAAGCCAAAAGCAATACTGAAAGTAGGAATCCTCTGAACCTGATAAGTAATACAAGTGTAATTGTGTAGTTTTCTTTTGGGAACATATTACAAAAGACACAGGAATAATAGGAAATTTTACGTATTGGTTTATGAAATTAAGCTGCAGACTTCCCTGTGGGATAGTTCTCAAAGACTTTGGGTAATTCCAAGTGGACGTTTATTCGGGCATGCATGTTTTTCACAGCATCCACACTATGTCACTGTCATCAAAACGTCATCCCACCCCCTACCCCAATTTAATCTGGATTTCCCCTTAACACAGACAATCTTGTAAGCAACAGTAAATCAGGTCCTCCCTTAAAGAGGGCACGTATTGCGGTGAGACCTGGAAAACCAACACCCTGTGCTGTGGGTGGGTACGATTGGTCAGCCTCAACACCCAATTGGTAAGTCCCTCGAAGCTGGGTGCAATCTGGCCAATGGGACGCAGTCCAAATGGATTGAGGAACTTATTTATGCCCATGGACGTGTCCCAGAGCTCCCTCTTTCGGCACGTGCATTCGGAACATCCGCCCACCTCTCCCTATTTTTAGGGCTTTGTGCTTGACCTTGCTATGCCGTCGTGTCTCGTCTGTCGTTGGGACAGGGGCATGGCAGGAATTTTCCCCACTTGGCTGATTGGCTGTTGCCATTTGGGTTTCGCCCGCTGCGTAGCAAATCGTCACAACTTGTAAGGCTCTGGTTCAGGTGATAGGGACGGGAGAACGCTCTCGCCATCCCTATGTGAAGGGTATTCTGTTAAAGGAATCCAGGGACTCGATGGTTTGGTCAACCCCTGAGAGGGGGTTGTGCCCGTGCCAGAGTCCGGGGGGGACGGGACATTTGGGTGGCAGAGTTAGCCCATTCCCGGCTTTCCGTTTATCCAGGTGTTCACCCTTGGCTGACCTATGCTGGAACCCTGGGTCAACACAACCTGCATGGCAGGGAGCTAGTTGAACCAGAACCTATGCAACCAGTCACTTTCTGTAATCAATAAAGTTGTGGCCTAAATTCTGCCAAAAACCAAAATCAAAATTTTGAGTCAAGTGTGAATTTATTTAGGGGGGAAGTTTCTGGGTCTGAACACGCAATTCATTTTACATCCACGGTCACTGCTGCTGTGAATGCAGATTAGCACATTTTCTTTTTCCTTTGGTGGGTGGTTTGTCCTGTGTGTGATGATGTTTTGGTGGCTGGTTTTTCTTGCCACACACTCACCTCTGTGCACTCCTCACCTGAGCACAAAATATCCATTTTATTTCCATTGGCCCATAATTCCACCAATTGTAGCACACTGAAGGTATGCCTAGAATTCAAGCAACCTGGTTTGGAGGCACTGTTCTCTTAAGATCTCTGCATAGTACACACAAGGGGTTACTTTGAATTCTGTAATTGCTGTATATACATTGTTTTTGTTCAAAAAAAGCAGTACGGTGGTCTTTCACAAGTCTTCTACAAGTGAATATCACTCTTCCACAAGAACTCAGAATAAACATTTTTAAAACGAATAGAAACGGGTATTGCTCCAGTCCACCTTAAAAAAAATACAAGCCTCCAAATACCGGTGCACATGCCCAGAATGGAAAATGGAAAATGTAGTGGGGGATAGGGGATGAGAGATTTAGGGAATGAACAGAAAAACATAGCCAAGATACATTCCTTTAAGGTCTGCTCACTGGTATAGATGGCAAGGAGCAGAATAGCAATGAATGTGCCTGACTGAAGAAGAGGGTTTGAAAGCTGATGTGCCAAACATGCACACAGAAAATAAGATTTTTGTGACCCTTCTGTGATGTCAGTTTCCCATCTGGGAGCACCATTATGCTCAAGGTTCAGGTACATTAAAAAGTTATAACCTTTTCTATTGCAACCATTTTTTTTCCAGGTGTGGATTGGAAAGATCGTTTTATCTGGAAAATGGATAAATCTTTTGTTACACCTGGCTCCTAAGTAAAAAAAAAAAAAAAAAGTATTGGTGTTTCCAACATGTATTGGGCGTAGACTAAAGTTAGAAATGAATTATCTCTCACAGTATTGGTGGTGTGTGTTTTAAAGAATGATGCATAATAATGGCAAAGATGTCAGAACTACAGCAAGCAAACCACTGAAATTATAACAAAACATTTTCCTTCCTCACTTTAATAAGTTGAGTAAATGAAAAACTGGAAACAAAAATATCATAAGAACTAATAGTAGTGCTTAGGTTAATGGTCTGTTGAAATATCTTCTTCTACTAAGGTTCTAGAGCCCCATTGCCACCTTCTTTTCCCCTTGGCCAGACATAGGACCACTTCTCATACCAGTAGCAGATGATCAAATTAGTATGTGTTTATAATGAAACATTTGTATATGAAAAGCTATCACAATTCTAATTTCCAATCAAAATATGAATCTTGTGGGTAGCATTAAAGACAGCGGCTCTTCCAAATTTACAGAAACCGTGTATTCATAGTCAATTTCTCATTTATAGTTATAAAACATAACTACCATGCCATTTGAAACAATCTGGACACAATAAAATCAAAAGGCAATGCAGCCGAAATCTACAGTGATATAACTCCAGCAGTTTGTTATACAAGTTCCTTTACAGCCAGGGTAATGTGCTTTTAAAAGGGCGGGTGAGAGATTGCAACTTTTTTCTCTTTCTCCTTATTATTAGAACATTTTATTCTAAATGTACAAATTGTCTTGGTACACATAATGTCTAGAATCCAGCCCATAAACCTCACAATAAGCAGTGCTATTAAATTCAGCAGGATAGTTCCAAAGAAATGGGAACAGACTCAAGCCATGTAAAAAGGTGTTTAATATATGTGGTTAACAGAGAGAAAGAGAAAGCTTGGCCATGAGAAGTCAGCAACCTGTTTATCTGCTTCTGATAACTGGAGGCATAAAATGAAGGGGAAGTAAGTGCAGCTGAGGACCAGTGGCTCATAAAACCAACAGTCATAGTGAGTTAAAGCAAGATGGTTGGAACCCCTTTCCGGGAGAGCTATGTAAGACAATAGTCAGGCTTCACTCTTCCTATTTTCTCCCCACATGTTGTCCACCAAGGTGACCAAGGATGCTTCCATCTCTAAACTGGGTCTGACACCAGACTGGAATGGATTTAAATAAGGTTATCGCTTAAACTACCTGGATTTGAGAGGCTACCACCCACTCCAACAGTTTGCTCAGAAATGGATAATTGGTTCCTAGGCATTAATTGTCAGCGACCATAGGATCAATCCTCTGAGATTCTTAATCCCAACTCAGCTCAGGCTGCAGATTTCAGCAGCCACAATGAGCAAGTGTCTAGAGAACATGTGGTTGAGCTCAGTCCTTCAAGTCGCTTGTCCACATCCCCAGGTTGCAAAAGCTGAAAAATAAGCATAACTACAGGACCATATGGTGTCCTAGCTGCATCTCTCTCTGATTCTGTAAAAACTATGGTATCCAAGTCAGCACAGATTAACAAGTGATTTCACCCGTAAAATATAATGCAAATTGGTCACAGCAGGCATTTTTCAAAGGCAGCCCCACACAGAGCATAATGCAACAATTCAATCTCTGTGTAATAAAGGCATGTGTCACTGTGCCCAGATGTCTGCTTACCTTATTAGGTAGGCAGCATTGCTAAATGATCATTTAGCAGGCCTCGCTGTCCAAACGGCACTGATGGAGGCTTGTCCTTGGGGAATTTAAACTCTGGCACAGCGGGGAGGCTGTCCTCTCTCACCCTTCACCAGATCTCCTACCCACCTCGCCCTCTTTTTCTGCTTTGATGTGTTATGACCTTGCTATGGACTAATGTCGGTCGCCATATTGTTGGGACCGGGCAGGAATTTTACCACTTGGCATATTGACTCCGCCATTTGGTTTTCACCTACCTTGTTGCAATGGTCACAACTTTGTGAGGTTAGGCATTGGTTTAGATGAAGGGGAGGTTGTAGCCTCATTAAGGGTATCTTGTTAAATGGAACTGGGATGTGTGGATTCCCTCAAATGCCCGGACATGGGCTAGGGTCATACCACTACCTCAACTGGGACCCCTCGGGGTGCCCCTATTTGATACAAGTCATAGGGCTCCCCCTATTGGTGGGTTTACCCTTAGTTAGACTTCTAGCAGATGGGCAGGAGTTGAGATATAGTCTGGCTTCACCCAATGCCTAAGCCAAACTACTCACATCTGTAACCAATGAAGTTGTGGCCAATTTGAACCCATAAATCAAAATCCACTTGTTCATGTGCTTTATTTATTCACTAGGGGACTGTGGGCCATGGGGCCTTGGCACACAACTGGCTTTACCAGGAAACAGGGACAGTTGGTGCGTAAGTAAAATCTGGGCAACTGCACTCCTGGCTACACCTGAGCATCCTAAATCACATCTGGGTCCAGGAGCACTTCTAGGCCATGAACCTACTTTTCCAAGAGGGGTCAACTCCATCCACGATATACTGCATCTCTACTGTTTTAGTGTGAATTATAAACCACCTTGGGATAAATATTTATGAAGGGCAGTATATGGATGTTCTAATTATTTATTGAATTTACAGCTCTTTTAACCAAAACCATTTGTGTTTTCATGTCGATTAAGCTTCAGTTTGTTAGCCCACATCCAGCCTATTATTGATAGCAGGCACCAATTGGACACTTTCTACGGCTTCACTAGAATGAACTGGAAAGAAGAGGGATACTGCACTCCCCGCATAGTTTTCTATATAGATGCTAAAAAGCATGGGGGAGTCTGGAGGACAAAAATATGATACCCTAATGACTAACATGTTGACCAACAGTCTCCAAGCAACACCTTATGAAACAAACCCTACAGGAAGGGTCAGAACTATAGAAAAACAGTGCTTCCAAGTCCCATTCCAGTAGGCAGTCCAGAATACCAAGCTGTTGACCCTGAAAGTATCTATGTAACAGAACCAACAAGGGTTGTATACACAGCACCATTACTCTGGCTCCAGTGAGCTCCCAGCACTGGTGTTTGAAGCCACATTAGCCACAGTCCATATGTATCCTGTGGTTTCTTGAGAAATACTGCTGACTGATGTGCTGTCCCTCAAACCAGCTTCCATCTCATTTGAAAACACAAGGCATCGTTAAGTTGAGGCGTTTACATTTTAGACATTCATTGCACATGGATGGATGACAGATCCACTGAATATGAATTGGGGTGGTTGCAGGCAAAGGAAAACAAATCCGGTAATGTATGAGGGGGTGGGGTATTCAGGTAATGAAGTGTACAGCAATGTAAAATGCTATTTGAAACACAGCCGGGAATGACCTTGCTGTATCTTAAGCTGCTGATGTACATGCCCAAGGACATCACTGTCCTCGGCTATTTCCCTGAATGGTTAGTCTTCTGGGACAACCACTGCCATCTGGGCTGGAAGCCAGACTAAAATGGAGTTGTGACAGATGACCTATTGCTTCCATGCCAATTCAGTGATACTCTGATTACATTCAAAAACAGCAGAAATAATGTTAGTTTATAGCAAAAAATTAACAACTGTATTACTACAGCCACAAATTATACCAGAGATATTGGTTCCAGCCCAATACTCAGAGACACAGTGAAAAAATTGGGTATAACCCTAGTGTGTCAAAGTGCTGTAGTTTATCTCTTAAACTGAAGCATATCGATTTAAGGAAGCAGGAAAGAGTTTGCAGAGTCTATATTAAATCACTTAATACCACGAATCTCACCAAAATCAGACTATGTCAGATCTGAGCTCCTTTTTCCTTTTGCAGGGATAGAAAGAGCATTGGCCTTGTCAAGCTAAGCCTCTGGCACCATCTACAACACATCTGCCCCCAAACTGTGCCATTATTTCCTGAGGAGGGTGCATAGGGATTCCAGCATTGGAAATTACCTTGCAAACCATTTGGCAAATCACTCCCTTCTATGTTCTTTTGCTAGAGAATTTTTGAAAAGCAAGAGTATATATTGGCACAGAACAGCCTACCCTCATTTGCTCTTGCACTGAGTACCCATATGGAAGGAGACCCTTTCCAATCAAGGTTGCCAGGGACATTTTTTTAGAGGAATCAGTTATATGCATTTAGTGCAGGAAACATCAGTGTCAATGCTAGTGTAACTACAGCAATCATGTCCATCAGAGACACTCCAAGTGTGTACTGGGCCGAAAAGTTATATATGTAATACAGTGGTACCTCGGGTTACATACGCTTCAGGTTACAGACTCCGCTAACCCAGAAATAGTACCTCGGGTTAAGAACTTTGCTTCAGGATGAGAACAGAAATCGTGCTCTGGCGGCGCGGTGGCAGCAGGAGACCCCATTAGCTAAAGTGGTGCTTCAGGTTAAGAACGGACCTCTGGAACAAATTAAGTACTTAACCTGAGGTACCACTGTAATCACAAATAACAGCGTACACATGGCTTGGATCCAAATAACAGTTCTGGGAAGCTCACCTCAAAAAGGAAATTGTGGAGCTTGGAAAGTTTCAGAAAAAAGGCAACCAAACTGATCAAGGGAATGGAGAAGCTCCCCTATGAGGAAAGTTTACATCATTTGGAGCTTTTTAGTTTACAGAAAATGTTAATACAGAAAATGTGAATAAGAGTCAAGATGATAGAAGTGTATAAAATGCACAGCACAAAGATATATTTTTTCTTCACTCACTCATAACATTAGAACTCATGGACATCCAATGAGTGTTGAAGCATTCAGACAGACAAAAAGTACTTATTCACACATGTGGATTTTGTGGGAGCAAAATTGTGGATTTTGCTCCAACAAGAGGCACTGATGGTCACCAACTTGAATGGCTTTGAGGGAGGGTTTGAAAATTCATGAGTGTAAAGGCTATCAGTGACTACTAGTCCTGATGGCTCTCTCCTCTGCCTCCATAGCTTGAGGCTGTGTGCTTCTGAATACCTGTTGCTGGAAATGGTAGGAGATGACAGTGCTCTCGGGCTTGGGTGCTGCTTGCAGCCTCCCATTGACATCTGTTTGGGCACTGGAAGAACAGCATGCTGGACTAGTTGGGCCATTGGCCTGATCTAGCCGGCTCATCTTACGTTGTTAACACTTAGCAGAAGCAAACAAGGCAAATGCATCTATACAAAGCTAGTGGAAAACTTCTTGTAGTTCAGAGCCACCATGTGCCTGACGGGCCATTGGTAAGAGGATATATTAATTATATTTAATCCTCTACAGACTCACATGTGTGGGTTAACAAACAAATGAAAAACGACTTGTGCCAGTTTTTTTAAACTGGGGGGCTAGCAAATAAAGAGCCCCAGTAGCTGAGTTTAAATCCCATTGTTACGCAGATTAATGAAGCATAGGAATAGCGTATTAAACCTTCTTTTATTTTGTTCCAGCTGCCTGAGGCAGCTGGCCCCCACTTTTAACCTCATGCAATGAAACAGACCACAGACTGCAAAGTCAGTTTAAAAATGATTTACTTACTTGAGGTCACACTAATGCATTGGTCTATGAAGCAACTATAAGAAACACAGGTAAATGCTTTTGGGTAAACAGACACAGACAGCCCCCCATTTATGTGGGGGTTATGTTCCAAAGCACCACACACTTCAGTGAAATCACGTATAATTGAAACCCAATGAAAAAGCCTGCAAACACCCTGGTTCCACACAGCCCCCGTTCCGCCCTTTTAATGACATTTCAGTGACATCTTTATAATGTTTCTGGGTCACTTATGGGTTCAGCGCAATGTGTGTATACAAAGTTGTGCACATATTGAACACACGTAAATGGGGCTGCCTGTATAGCAAAGCAGCCTGAGACACATGTGATATGTTGAGACATGTCAGCCTCCTTTGCATGCAGCATGAAGGGGGGGCTGACAGGAAACAAGCTCTACTTCCTCCCTCTCAGGAGAATAGGGGATGTGACATCACTGAGCCTACTCTAGCAATTTAGAACTCTGGTCCTTAACCCCTTCATATACTAACTAGCATTGTTAGGTTTGTCAGCAAATATCTCACAGTACAGTCAAACCTCGGTTGCCAAACATAATCTGTTCTGGAAGACCATTCAACTTCCGAAATGTTTGACAACTGAAAACTGAAAGCAGAAGCCTCAATACATTAGGGAAACTCAAAACGGAAGCCACGAATCACATTCAGTTTCCTGAAAATCGTTTGAAAACCAGAGCACTTACTTCCGGGTTTTCAGAGTTTGGGAGCCAAAATGTTCCAAAACGGAGGCGTTCGGGAACTGAGGTTTGACTGTATCAGAGGTCATGTTACAGTATAAGAAATAGTAAATAAGGAAAATACAGGCTGCAGTATATAAACTCAAGTGGGCCACTAAAGGCACTTGAAAATGAGCTTGTACAAAAGAAAAATCTCTTCTGATTTTTCTCAAGCAATACTTTTCTACAAAGTTGGAAAGTGTTGTTTGTTCTGTGCGTAGCAGAGATCTTCAGCTCACAGAAGGAAAACAAGGTACAACCAAATGTTTCCCTACAATAATGCATCCCTGTCAGGTGCAACAGCATGTTTAAGGCATCCCTCAGGGATCCAACTCCAGCATTCTACCCTTTTCCTTGACTGCCACAGCTGCATCACACAAGGATTTTATTTTTATGTTTCTGCTAACTGCCATACCCCAAACACCATTCACATCAGATCCAAAAACAAAACAAAATGCATAAAGCATCAGTCATCAACAAAATACACAAACTTGTAAGAAACATGGTCCAATGATTTCATGAAATAAAACTGACTAGGCAGAGCTGAAGAGAACAAACAGCATAAGAAAAGATACAAATGTAGGTCGGAAAATATTTAAAGGGAAGTAAGATGCAGGTATGGTTTGGGAACATATAAATCAGAACTGAAAGCAAAACAGAAGCAAATGCCAGAGGGAGTGAGAATGACTGCTTCTTAATTGGAAAAGGGTTGACATCATTTTAAAACCTCTTCTTGAACAAAACAGTACAATGCAGCAGAAGAAGGATGATACACAGAATCAAACAGATTGCACTGTACAGATTGTTAGAGTTAGACTTGCCAGACCGTATAAAAATAACCTTCCTGAACTTGGAATGACCTCATTAACGTTTCAACCACAATGCCTACAGGAAGTAAGTCAACAGTAGTACATAACATGCATGCCTTTCAGCATCACAGACAGACAGACACATTACATAGAAGCACACTGTGAGTATTTACTCTGGTTTGTTTTGTTTTTTAAGCCAACTACATCACCAGAACATGCGCCGACTAGTTGCAACTCATCTTCTCTTAACTACATCCATCCTCAATCTCAGGGCTAGTTAAACCTTTATGCAAGTATGCTGAACAGTAAGATGCCCACCACACTGCAGAACAGAGAAGAAAGTAGGGATGGGGGTGGTGGTTTGGTTCCCTGTTTAATGTGAACCTACCTAAGAGATACACAGTAGATGATGTTTGTGATATTTTTTGGACAATTAAGTCATACTGCACTCTGATCATTTTTAGCCAGTTAAATCATGTTGTAACCTGATAGTTCGCAGATAAAGATCCAATATCATGTGAAAATTCAATAAATGCCAAAAACATGTGAATGGTCACGAATAAAGCTATTTCCCTCAACCCAATGGTTGCTCTTTTATCTATATGCAACTCAAAGAGATATTGTCACTTATCTTATGACAATGGCAAGACTAACCATAACTAAGGTAGGAATTCAACATGGTGCTCAACAGAGCAATCCCCCTCTCCTCCCCCTGTAGGTTCTGGGAGTTCTCCTGGCTCCACAGAGTGGATTTGGGGGACGCATGGGGGTGGAGAGGGGTTAGATTCCCTTGCACTAGTGGGAGCCTTTCTGCTGCCTTCAGCCAGAGTGCTTGGTTCACTGAATGCAGCCCTATGTTTTGGAGATTTTTAAATGCAAACCTGATGGAAATCTAGGTTTCAACAATTGTGGGATATAGTTCTCATGGGAAAACGTACTATTAAAATATGAGAATGAAGAAACAATAAGAAACCAGTCCAGTTTTATGCTGCCACAAAGGAATATGCCCACAGAGCTCCAGCAGCTCATGGTTGCTTGCAGAAATATTCTTGTTATTTGATGGACTATAGGAATTGACAAGCTTTTGACTGTCTTTTCCCCCTTTTCAGATTTGGAATGCTGTACTCATCTGTCAGCAGAGGGGATTTCCTGTTTGTGCTGTGTTTATCTGAAAATCAATAAAATATTTTTTTCTGAAAGAAACAAAAACAAAACAGCAACATATGTACTAAATTAGCTAAGGCTTTGTAGCTGGAGGGGAACAGACTCCCTCCAGTGTTTGACAGTGGAACAGACTCCCCTTGGAAGGTCATGGACTCTCATTCATTGGAAGTTTTTAAGCAGAGGTTGGCTGGCCATCTGTCATGGATGATTAAGATTCAACTCTAGTTGAGATTGCAGGGGTTGGATTATATGATCCTTGGGGTTCCTTCCAACTCTATTATTCTACAATGCTATTATTCTAATGCAAATGATTGTGGGTTTGGTGACCTTGGTGCTGATGAGAATACTGACCAGTTGTTTCGGAAAGAACAGCTCAACTGGATTCAGAACTTTGAAACAGGACAGGTCTTGTGGGGATGTGAATTAGCCTTCATTAGGGTGCCATCAGGATGAATTTAGGGCAAAGAGATTATTGAGCTATCTAAAAGCTCTTTACATAACTTTTAAAGCATAAGCTTTAAACAAAAGAAAACTCATACAAGATAAGCAAAATGCCCCACATAGTATATTCTTACAAAACAGAGTGGCCAAACAGCATTTAAAAGCCAAGGGGGGGGGGGACTGGGTCTTTAAAGTCTGTTTAAAAAATATCAAGGGAAGAAGTCTGTCAGGGCTGCCACTCAGTCCCAGCTCACATAGGACCACGCTAGCCAGCGTTCAGGTTAAAAGAGTCTTTATTGGATTACAGCTTCCATTTCCAAACTGCAATGTGCAGCCCTACTTCTTCTAGGTCAGACCGGCGAAGACCCGTCTGAGTCTCCGCCTCTAGCACACCAGCTTAATACCCTAGCCTTGCTCCACCTCCTGCGCCTTTCCTTCCGTCTCTGGGTCCTTCTGCCCCCCGGGGTCTCTTCTTTCCTACTCTCTTCTGACGCGGACCCCCCTGACCCTTCCGCCTCCTTGCGGCGGGCTTTGGGACCTGGCTCACTCTCTGGGCTGCTTACTGCGCCAGCTTCCGCTACATTTGAACTTGGCGCGCGCGCCCAACTCTCCACCTTCCTCTTGATCGTTTCGTCGCTCCCCGAGGTGGGCGTGACTACTCCTGACTCATGCCCTCCCTCCTTCTGAAAGCCTCCGGAACCCGATATCTGGTCCCCTTCCTCCCCGCTGCTCCCGGCTGGGTACGTGGGTCCCGATCTCCAACTGCTGCTCTCTGATCCCTCTCTGGACCCTTCTTCCTGGGGTGTCCCCCTGTTTTCCCCCCTTACTTTGACCGCTGGCGCTCCCTTCTGGGAATCCTCGGACTCACTGGATAAGCTCGGCGATCTCGGTTGTCATCCCCACTCATCTTTCCTTCGTATTCCTCCCCCTCGCTCTCTGTCTCCTCCCTTCTCTGCGTCTCTGCTCCTGAACCCCTGACAAAGTCTATCTAACATCCTATGGTATTGCATTTCATAGCTGTGGGGTCACTGGTGACAAGGCTCTGTCCTAAGTGCTTGTCAACTGTACAGGCTTAGTTGATAGACATCTGTCACCATTAATCTTTTAGGGAGAGATTAATGGTGCAATCATATGCATGTCTGCTGCTCAGAAGCTGCGCTGAGTCAAATGAAGCTTACTCTCGGGTAAGTGTTTATAGAATTGCAACTTAAAATCCAGTGATTTCTATGCACTCTGGTGATTGAAAAGTTGCTTAACAATATTCAAGATTTATTTGCTTTTCGTCCAATGAATAAACATATTTGGCGAAAACAGAACAGATACAAAAAGCAAACTAGCAGCAGGGAACTATTTTGCAATGTAAATTGACTCAGTTGAGTGTGAGTAGAAGGATCTGCAGACTGGAACCAGTGAATGACAGGCAGCTTAGAGTTTCAGTTCCGCTGCCTGCATAAGTCATTCACAGCATCTACTGGTCCTAAGTGCAAGGGCTTGAAGAGCCAGAGGAGTGATCTGCAATACAGAGCAGAGCATTAATTCCTGGACTCTCATGTGCACAGTAGCTCCTGCATGGCTTTCTTGGGCTATGCTATGTTTCTTATTATTAAAATGTGAAGGGAGATAACAAAATGTAGTTACTCACAGGCAAAAATATCTAGTTTTTTGGGGGAAGGGGAGCAGTAACACAGGCTCTTTTACAGAGAAAATAGCTTGATGAATCAGATATTCAGAGCTTAATAAAGAAGAAATTAAAGACTTGTTCATACTAGCCCCCTCTAGCTCTTCACACACCCCTTAGTTTAGTATAAATATAGCTTTGGCACAGCTTTTCACAGATGAGTAGCTATGTTCAAATGTCAATCATTCGTCTGTAAGGAGGCACTCCAGTCTACTCTGAGTGGCTGCCCAAACTGCAAGTGTGAAGGAGCATTAAAACCACACTCACGGGAACCAGGGAAGAAACAAATGATACAGTCTGAATATTATTATTATTATTATTATTATTATTATTATTATTATTATTATTATTTTATTTTCACAGAGTTGGGGGCATATGATGCCAATCCTGGCCCAACTGCACTGGCTGCCAGTTAGTTTCTGGGCCAAATCCAAAGTGTTGGTTTTGATCTATAAAACCTTAAATGGCTCAGGACCACAATACCACCATAGGCACCAACCTGAACATTGCAATCATCATTTGAGGCCTTTCATGTGTCTCTACTCCTCAAGAGGGTTGGGGGGGGGGTGGCAGCATGAGAAAGGGCCCTTTTGCTGTGGGTCCCTGCTTGTGGAATGCTCTCCCTAGAGCAGCTCGCCTGGCGCCCTCATTACATATCTTTAGATGCCAGGCAAAAACATTCTTCTTCTCCCTGGCACCTATGGCCCATCCTGGTGCATCTACAGCATCACAACTAGATGCCTTCATCTGCCCCAGCTGCAACAAAGCGCACCTCTCCCATATCAGTCTCTACAGCCACAGCAAGCACTGCAACCTTCCAATAGTTTGATTTCATTGCCAAAGGCACACTCCCTCCATTGTCTCCTGAGCCAGACAGATGCCAACAACAACGGCCTTTTAAACTGGGGGGAGGGGGTATTATTTTGTTTGTTATTATGGTATATATTTTTGTGTTTTATATTATAAACAAACTTTTGATCTTTAGATGAACTTTGGCAAATAACTTTAATAAATGATGACGTGGTGGTGATGATAAAATTACTAAACATAAAATGTGCTATTATACCACTTTCACAGTCATGGAGAATCTTGGGAACTGTCATTTTTATTAAAGATCCTGAGAACTGTAGCGCTGTGATACCATGCCCATAACAAAAGGTGGTTCCCAGGATTCTTTGGGGGATGTCATGGCTGTTAAAATGGTAAAAGAGTGTTTTAAATCTATGTTGTGGATGTGACACCTCTGGCCAAGGCAACAGTGTTTGGAAAGATGTATACAAAAGATAACCCACAAGGGAAGATATTTATACGCAAGTGAACTTATTTGATTAACCTCATTATTTATATCAGCAGCTCTCAAATAAAGCATGTGCCTTTGATTCAGAGATGTTCAATTAGTCTCTCACTCCACGGGCAAATTTATGGTAGAGCAGAGTGATTGTTGAATTGATTGAAACCAAATCATCAAAGATGAAGGATCATATTCATAACAGCCACATGCCACCATGAATGTTTAATCAGCCCAACAGGCTAACTCACAGATCATACCCCAACCACAGTTCATATCTAGAGCTCCCCTAATACACTTTTATCATTTCTGATCTTCTTCTGACATGCATTTTAATAAATGCTGAAGATGAAATGAATTCTTAAAAAAAAAAAGCCACTGCTATACTGGCTGTAGGAAATGTTTTGAAATGACTTAGTACATTCTTAGAATCTCAGTTTGAACTGATTGAACAGGCCAGATAGAACAGCTCTTGTATATTTTGGTGAAGTTCTTCAATTATGTATTTCTCTCACACACAGGCTTACACAGGGAGGGGGCATCAGGGAATTCTGCAGTTAAAGGTAGAATACTGAATGCTATAGACCGGTGATAAATGGCTAAGAATTTATTCTCTGTTGGACAGGCTAAGCTTACACGTTCAGGGTTTAATTGATCAAAATATTAGGAGTAGGGAAAGCTTGCTCATTCTGGGATTTTCCATTTTCTCTTTTTTATATTTTCCCTTCCAACCTTCATGTGTGCAAGTCACTAGAGATGTCTGATGTTACTAAACTTGTTGAAGAAAATCAGAAAGATGTACAGTGCTTGTCCTGCATTGTTGCTGAGATGCGTTGGGCTCATGCAGTCTACAGTGCAATAAGAGATGGTGGCCATTTTAGGCTCAAATATCCTCTGAGAATGTCACAGCATTGTTCTGTTGGTATAGCTATTTTATATGGGTTTACTATTTTGTGTGCATGTAAAATAACACACACCAAGAAAACAACAACTTGAAGTGGAAATATACAGAATTAATTTGAGATTGAACTAAAGCTGGAAAAAATGAGAAATCAAAGAAACCAAGACAAACAAATTATCCTATCCCTAGCTGCATTGCAAGGGGAATCCCCCGTTTTATTTCATCTGTTGAGACTAACCATGAGGTTAGTCCCTGTGAATTAAACAAAATCCTTTTGTTCTTTGAATGATCACAGTCATTACTCCTTTGTTTCACTGCATAGCAAACTACTGCATAGCAAGGTTCAAAGAAATGCATAACTGATGCTGAAGGTACAATGTGCTGAGAGTCTCAGAGGACTTATCTTGTCCAATTTGTATGCTGTACTGCCGAGCAGGCTTGCAATTTATGCTAACAGTTAATGAAATGTGGAAGCAAATGTAGTTGAAATAGTATAATAAAAAGTGAAATCTTTTCTCTCCCCCCCCCCCAAGAAACTGGCTTGACAGTCACTGAATCTCTGATGCAATCTCTCCTGTGAAAAAGAAAAGAGAACAAATTCATGGAAAGTCATGGGCGCACCTGGCTGTGTGAGGATGCAGCAGGGGAGGCACTCCCTTCTCAGCCCAATCGGGCTGATTAGAAGCATGCCTGCCTCTTGTGTCCTCCTCATCTTGCTTTTCCTGTGTGGGCTAGAAGGGCAAAATGAGGAGGACGCAGCAGGGGAGGCACATTGCCTTTCCAGTCAAGCTGGGTGGGGGGCGCACTCACCTGCCAGAGCACAGTAAAGGAGAGGGGTGGGCAAAGCAGCCGCTGCCTCTCCTCCTCTCTGTTGCTTCCGTCCCTGAGTCAACCCTGACCCACGAGTGGAGCAGTGGGAGCCTGTTGTGGGGCAACTGGTTGCGCCCCCTCAAAAACTGTGCCCGGGGCTACAGCCCCCTGTGATATGCCCCTGTTCATAGAGGACCCTAGTAGATAGAAGCAGAGAGGAACAGAGGGGGGGGGGGAGGAGACAAGAGTGGTAAGAAAGGGTAGAGGAATAAAGAAGCAACTTGTTTTGTCTAAGTCTTTCTGACTGTGTCCTCCTTAGTTGCGATTTCTATTTTATTCAAGTAGTTCTACAGTTTAGAGTGAATGGCTTATCCACAGGCACCCACCAAGTTCATGGCTGGGAAGAGGCTCATTTCTAGAATTCTTAGGACCAAGTTTAATATTTCCTCCACAAAATACTGCACTTTGTTAATGACAATGTACATGGATATTTGCACTATGGTGTGCCCTCATTTTCCTCCCTCCTTATGTGAATGGCTCAGGAGTGTGCCTATGTCTTGTAGGCCTTGGGTCTCTATGTGTCTCATAGACCCTTCAGATTCACATCTTGAGAGAAAGTAAACAGCAAGAACCAAACCACTTTTAACATGCACTGCCCTAAGCTGCAGTAGGATCAAGGCTATTGATTGAGACAGGAAGACAAATACTGGTGATAGGGCGGGGCAAGCCGAGGAAGGATGTGGGGCAGGGCAAGCTGGGGCAGGATGCTCCGCGGGGCCTCCAAGGAGTCTGCCTGCCTCCTCCCACTCAGCTGCCCTACAGCTGAGGGGAAGGCAGCGGGTGGACCATTTGGGGCAGCACGGAGCCTGTGGGCGCCCAAGCCACTGTGTCACTCCTAGGAGAGACAGGGGGCTCAGGTGCACTGTGGGTCCCGCAGTGAGTGCCACCCAGCATTTTGTCACCCCCCTCAGTGGTGACACCTGGGGCGGACCCCCCCACCCCACCCCCTTCCTCTGCCCCTGGATAGTAGCTGAGGAGCATAGTGAAAAATAAAATAAAGCCCAAAAGTTTGGCGTTGATTCAATACTGAGTAAATCATCTACAGGGATAAAGGAAGAAACAAAAGGTGGCCATTGTATAAATCTTCTTGGAAAATGACCGGTTACTATGGCCAAAAGGCAGAAGCAAACTCTAGAGATTTAGAAATCTAAGATGTCAGGCATCTTAAACAGATTACCTGATGAATTGCTGAGTTGGGGTTATTATGGCTGTCAAATGTCAGTCTTTATTAAACTACTGCTAGTTAGCTCTGAGATATTTCTTTTTTCTGCTGCCCACGCTGTAGCAGGGAATAAACTACTTCTGTTCATTTCAGTGTCTAGCATTTACTAATAATTATTTTCCTGCTAAAGTGCTGAAGTAAACTTCTGATGAAGTAGTAAACAGACAGAAGCAGCACATGCCCCCCAGGGTAGACTGTTATTCTTTCAGAGAAGCTAGAATGTAACAGGAAGAAGTGACACAGCTAGTTCATTTTAGGTCCGGACTTGGTGGGCTTACAGCATTCCTTTTAGAGAGGCATTGTGCATTACTTCATTTGTGAAGTACACAATTGACATTTCCTTTCTTCCCTTCCGCACTATCTGTGCTTTATCACTGCTTCTATATTCCTGATATGTTAAAGCAAAACAAAATGAACAATAACAGTTTGCTCACCCCAATTTTTTCAAAAAAAGAAGTAGTCTGAGCATGTGCAGTTTTTGCATTTTAAATGAATTCAATCATACCATCATAATTACAACAGAAATAAAAGGAATTTACTTCGGCTGCCCTGATGGTAAACACATTTGCATGGGAATGAGCACCATTTTCTGGTAGCAAAGGGTGTGTATGCAAAAATAATAACTGAGCATCTGTAACCATGTAAATACCCAGCTGGTTGCCCCTGATGATAAAATGCTTTGTTTTGTTTTTAAGAAAATAAAAATAAAAATTGAAGCAGTTACCAGGGTCAGCTCTGAATTTTCCGCTTTTCAATTACACTGTCCACTGCACTATGATGACAATGAAAATACAAACTTAAGTATTAATTGTATTAATTATAAGACTCGCAATCCACTCTCATTCTCAGAATGTTTGATATACTAGTTATTCGTTCAATTGATTCTTCGCATGCAGTTTCTTCCATTAAGTAAATATGCCAGTCTAGTGGAGTGTGGTTGATTCCATTTATTTATGACATGAAGGGAAACCATATATCTAAAAATATGTCCTCCACTGTTATTCCACTAATCCAGAAGTTGCCAATGTGCTGTCCATGGGTGCCTGTATGCCCACCAGTATCTCTATGGTACCCACAAAAGTAAATATCCCCTATAAATGCACAGCACAGGAGATATTGCTTGCTCTTTCTACTCAGGTCCTGTTTGCCCTGGCTTGGCCCCTCCTACATTGAATTCATCCCCTTAAACATGATGACATGCTCTTTTGCCATTGGAGGGGGTGACTGATGGGGGGGAGGGGACATGACCACATCATTTTGTGGTGTGCTCTCTTTTTCTGCTCTTTTAGATGACTGGTGTGCACACCACTTTCTCAAGATTCTGCTTTTCATTCTTTATTACATTTATGTACCTCCCCCCCCCCCAGGAACTCAAGGCAGTGCACACAATTCTCCTCCTCTTCATTTTATCTTCACAACAAGCCTGTGAGTGAGGTTACTCTCAGGTATAGTGGCTGGCCCAAAGTCACCCATTCATTAAGCTGAGCGGAGATTCGAACCGTTTGCCTCCTGGGTCAAGCCCAACACTTGAATCGTTATACCACACTAGCTCCCAAAACGTTGCTGACCCCTGGAAGTCCCCCAAATCGCATAACTATGTGTCAGTTTTCCTACTAACATAATCTGACTCAGAGGGTGAATTACTTTTTTAAAAACTTTTTTTCCACAATCTCCATTCTTGTGGCAGCAATGTTTAGAAATAGCAAGAATTAATGTTTCAAGATGACAATAAAAAATCAAATTAAAGCAGCATAAATATAAAATATATCCAGTAACAGTATATTCCACAAACAGCAGAAAATCACTACATAACAGCTCTTCAATAATTAATGGTCAGCTCGAAACCAAGATGCATATGCAAGAGTCTTCCTTAAAAGGAAGGTCTTCATCATATGACAAATGGCCATTAAAGAGAAAATGAGATAGGCCTTAGACAAGTGTCATGAAGAAACAGAACTGGGCATGCTACTGTGACTTCTAAATATCAATTTAGTATATTTATAAACACATCTTTGTCATTTCTCTGACAGAAGCCGTCACTGAAAAAGCACTTTAATGTGCATGCAAGATGTGTACTTTTAGAGAGGAGCTTCAGTGCTGTCATCACAAGGACTCTATTGGCATTCATGGAGGGCGGGCCTCATTTAGTTTTAAGGCAATTTCAATCAATTTTTCTTGTATATAGCCAAAGGCCTTTACAATGGACCACAGAGAATAAAATGAAACTTTCAACTAATATCATACACGTAACCTGTAGCAGTTTACAACTTAAAAAGAAATTTATAACATTAAGACTTAAGATTGGAGTGCATTCATATAGTTGGAATGGAGCTTCTGGGCTGCCAGAGCAAATTTGGCTACCTGGTGTGTATTATATAGATGTTTATCTGCTAAGAGTTCCAACTGTTACTTCCTGTGTGGATTGACCTGGAAGCCAATCAAGAAATGGCAATACAAATTTTCGTCTGGGCATTTTATATAGGGGGCATGTCAGCAGGTACTGTGTTCTGTTCTCTACCTGATTGCATCTATGTATACATTTGCGATCTGTATGAGGAATTCCTCTAAATATGCCGAGGGCATGTGTTGAAATCTTAGTTCTACAAAGGCCCCGTATAGTTGTGGGAAGGTCAGGGTCTAAAGGAAACAGGGCCTTGAGTGATTGGTCTTAATTTGGGGTACCAAGTAGAGTAGTGGGCAGCAATGATGGATGTTCTGTCTTGGTTGGCATCCTGATCAGAAATCCAATTTCTAAGGTCACATGGGCTAAGGGCTAAGTAGTTCTCCATTTGGAGATTATAAGCCCTAAACTTATCTTGGCACCTTTGTGCCCAGCCACCTGTCCTTAGTTGCTCTAACCAGCAGAGCTTAGTAAGAGTATGATCCTGGAAGACATTTAGCCTATGCCAGTATCTCAGATGGGCTAGATCAATTCTGGCTGCTAGCGAGGGAAGGCCCAACTTGGCTCTGAGGTAGGCTGCCGGTGCCCCGCAGGGAAGGCCCAAAATCTACTTCAGAAATTTGTTTTGTCGGACCACTATTTCAGATTTGACACCAGTTCCCCAAATCTCAGGCCCTAGAGCATTTGGGCCATGATTTTAGAGACAAAGATCTTAATAGCTGGATTGATTAACTGATATTAGCTTAATTGCTTTCGGATGGGGTTTCCATGATGACTTCCCATCAATAAGTAATCCTAGATATTTAAATCTGGGTACTTGCTCAAGGGTGTGTCTGCCTAGAGTCTACCTGGACTTGGTAGTCCTCTTGTCAAATACCTTGGTTTTATCACAGTTGATATTTCGATGCTTCTTTTTTACACAGCTGTCCAAATTTAACCAGCATCCTTCTAAGTCCTATTTTATTCTGGGTAACAAAACTAAGTCATCAGCCTAGAGAAGAATTGGCACTTTACAACTCCCAAGGGTGGTGGTGGGGGGGGGGGAAGAATGGGGATGCCATATCAGGAATGAGATTATTTATATCGTAATTAAATAGGAAGGATGCCAGTATACATCCTTGCTTGACACCTCTGTTAACTGAAATTGCCTGTGAGAGGGCGCCTTGAAGGCCCTTGAAGGTTCCTCAATGCAGTTGTTGGGTGAGCCAGAGAAGTCTTTTATTGACATTTGAATGGGCCAGTTTGTTCTACAGCTGTTCAGTTGTTCCCTGTCTATTAAATCAAAGGCTGAGGAGAAGTCAACAAATGTAGCATAGAAAGTCTTATGTGGGCTTCTGGTGAATTTACAGATTAAGTGGTACAAAACAAATACTTGGTCTGTGGTGCACCTGCCCTTCTTAAATCTGCTTGTCCTTTGTGGATGATGGCTTGTTTGCTGTGCCATTCCGGAATTTTATTTCGTAGATATCATGAGTATAATTTGGAAGCCACATCTAGGAGACTAATGGGTCTATAGTTATGGGGATCTGGTAGGTCTCCTTTTGGGGGGATTGGCACAACTATGCTGGTGAGCCACCCTAAGGGGGTGTCTCCAGTCGTGTTTATGTTAGGCCAAAACTGGGGTAGTTTTAAGGTAGAAATCTTATTTTGTGTTGTCTAGCACAAAAGGAAGTCATAGGAAAACAGCCCAGTGTTGAAGCATGAGTGTTTGCTGTTCTGTCCTGAACATCAAAATCACTGGTTATTCCAACCAAGGGCAAAATTGCTTCCTTATAATTATCCAGTTTTAGGAAATTCAGCACGTTAATTGCATCTGCTATCCCAAAGTAATTTCAGAGTAGCATTCCCCCCATAAAAATCAACCTTCTGTAAGATCCAAAGTTGTAATTCAGTGAATCTTTAAGCAATAAAATGCAGGAATAATTTAACAGCTTTGTGAATTAGTTACTGTATTGGGGCACTCACTTTAAGGGATCTAGACACCACCTCATTTGAGCCCACTTCTCACTGAGATAGTAAAATCTGTACCTGGGTGTTCCACTTCAATCTGTAGCTCTAGGCTTCCATAACTGAATGTTTATCTATACAAACAACTCCTTCTACATAGCAAACTTGGAAGAATGCTGGACTAGAGCACACCGCCCTCTCATCCAGGTTTATGTACAGGGATTGTTATATATGGAGCAGCAATCTGTCGTGCATGACCAGCCCAATACCTTTTTTCTGTCTGAGGCAAAGAATAAGATGGTTCTCCTCCCCATTCCATGTAGAAAAAACAAACAGCTTGGCAGCTGAATCTTATTTCAGCACTATAAACATAGCACTGTCCTCTACTATGCCTGAGAATGGCAGGTTAGCTTAGGGCAGGCCACACACACGACAATGCCCTCTCACACCTTCCCACTGCTCCTCATCCCTCAGCATCTGCCATCTTCGCTCTTCCTAATTATAGGGCTTGGCCCTGCAGCCAAGTCCAACCTGTAGTGTTAAACAGATCATTCAAGAGACACAGGTTTAATAGCTCAGTGAGAACAGTGAGCTTGGTCTGTCACAATCCTGATCTCTCCAATATAAGCCTCAATGTACATAGCCAGTACTCCTTAGCAAAAAACAGAGTATGCAAATGTCTTCTGGGGGAAAATCTGGATACACACACAGCTGAATCTGAAGCATATACCTGAGCAAAGAACCAACTCAGCACAGGATTGTGCCATGCAAAAGCTGCACAAAGCCGCAGATTCACTCTCATGCTGAGAACCATATTGTTGTACACTGATTAGGCTACATAGAGCATCCCATCACATTTGCCCTGCTTTGGTGCCAACCATCCCTTAGGCCAGGGGCAGTCACTGTGGTGTCCTCCAGATCTTGTTGGGCTACAATGCCCACCATCCCCGACTTTCCTCCACTCATACTATGTCGTCTTCTCATTCTTCTGTTCATCTAGTCTAAGGTTACCAGATTTTTTTCAATGAATCCGGGGACACTTTTCAGCTTCAATGGATCTTGTATAGGGACTGATGTGTAAATCCAGGGACTGTCCCCGGGAAAGTGGGACGTCTGGTAACCTTAATCTAGTCTCTGGATGCCGTCCTGTTTTTCCACAACACCAAAGTGTGATGATTGCTCTGCTGATGGTGCCAGTGCTTAGAGAAGAATCACTATGCTGGCACTGGGCTGCTTTTTGTGGTACAACATCAAGAGAGAACGTACAAGATCAGCCTGTGAAAATGTAGTAACTTTCCTAAAAAGGCTGAAAGAGTTAGATGAAACTCCCAAATGAAACCAAGCAACTTTTCTAAAGTGTTTGCAGAGTGAAGGCATTTTGCTCTAGCTTTGCAGCACACATACCACCACTTGCAACATTTTAATACCGACACCAAAGTCAGTATTTTAATAATTCAGGACACAGCATGGGAAATTTGGTCTGTTTAAAGAGAGTGCAGAGGTGGGCTACAAGCTTATTCGTTCTTCCACTTCACCACTCGGGGATCGAGAACTCACCAAGCAGAACTAAGAATGATGAATACATCACAGTGTGTTGTGCAATAAAAATCCAAAGCTCCAGCTGTCAGATTAACTCTCCAGAGGGAAAAGTAGTCTGTTTCTATTGCTATGAATAAGGCCTTCTATAATTGTGGATTACTGCTACTCTCTAAAGATTCTGAAAAGTGTGATTGATTATTTAATTGTGTATGTTGTCATGTACACCTGTATTTTTGGTTGAGAGATCTCTGAAGACACGGTTTGGGATGAATTCTACTAATTGCTTCTGCCATCTAAATTTCTGATGTCACTGAAGTTTGTAAATACTTTGTCCAGCACTTAATGCGTGACTGTAGCAATCAGGAAACAGTTTCCCCCAAGCATTCCGCTCTAGCTTGAAACTGAAACAAGATTTTGAACATTTCATTGGCTAGTATTCAGAGACAAAGCACCTAAAGCTTTGTGGACAACTTTTTAAAAAATAGTAAGACCTTATTTTAGCTAACATTCTTGATTGCTTGAAATCATGCACCAACACTACCCAACCAACCAGAGTTTTTTCTTAAATTTTGGTGATAAGAATCATACTCATTTAGACTAATTTTCCAATTTGATTCTTGCAAAAAAAGAAAGAAAGAAATGCAAACTTGTTCTTCCCACTCAGTTCTACAGCGCTCTTTCTGGTTCCAGGGTGTGTTTGTTTGGAAAGAGGAATTTGGGAGCAGTTGAATTAACAGCAGGTGCCCAGAACCATATTTCCTAGGGGAGAATGCACCAATGCATTCCCCACATGATCATAAACACGAGAAATAGTTTTCATCTACTTGTGTAGTAGAAACTATGTGAAGTAGCCCTTTGTTTCAAATTTTAATAGTGTCAGAATAAGTAAGTAGACAGCAGACTCCAGCATGGCTCAAAAGGGTCAGCATATCAGGTGGACAAGCTCTACGTAACAGAGGATCAATGATGCAAAGAGAATTTTCAGGATGAAGTCAGGGTTCTCCCTCATCCCAAAAGACTCCTCAGCCATGTTTGAGCCAGATGGTAAGAAGATCAGCTTCAGGGACTGTAAGAGAGTCTTCTAGCAACAGCATAATATTGGTAAAGACAGAGGGAGGTTTTAGGAATTTCTGGACCCACCAGCTCTGCCCAGTATAGTACCCTGTTTTAGATACCACACTGCAAGCTTGTGTGCTGCAATACTTGAAACTTCAGATAGAATCAGTTCTGGTATTTACTCATGTCTTTTGTCAATACACAGTTGCCGCTGACACGCTACTGCTATTTGCAATAGTCTTTTGAAAAACATGAATGTACTGTGGATCTATGTTAGCACACACAGGCATTGAATTACAGTATGGGATTGTGTGCATTATAACCTTGCAAGCTTCAACCTGCAATTTCCAGTTAATAGAAATTTATTGATTTATTCCAGCTATCTGTTAAGGAGGGTATACTGCATCACAACAGTTGATTTGCTGTGTGCTGCCGGCAGAAGGGAGTTCTAGACTGTGCATGGACTGATATACTTCTTGGTAAATAGGGATAGACATAATGGACATGGGTTGGAGATGGAACATTATTTTCCTATCCTTTGCCTTCAGCAGAAAAATCCCTTGAGCCAAGTCACATCCTGGCACCATATTTTATTTTACATTCCTAGGATCAAAAGCTGGTACTTTAGTCATGCTTTTTGGCTCATTTTTTGGTCAACAACCCATCAAAGTGATGGACAGGCACTGTTAGAACCTATCAGAGGTGTGGGGGAGCAGGAAGAGGTCTAGCCACTCTTCACCCTGAACATCATTCCTTCTCTTGAGTCTCCCTTGCTGCCCTTCTGGAAGGCAGAAATGAACCAAGTAGCAAAAGGCACTCCTGGTGCCAGTGGGGATTCACAAGTGCACACCAGATTGCAGTCTTAAATCCTATTATTCACTAAGCTAGTAACAGCCTAGAGATTTCCTATGTAAATAGGAAGCACAGTCCAGAATGCATCCCAAGATTCATAGACATCTGCTGTGCAATCACAGTTTGTTCTAGTGGAGTTCAAGGTAAGACAACATTCAAATATTAGGCACAATACCCAGCACCACACACATCCCTCCTGTCCTGTAGCTGCTGTTACTAAGCATGCTTATCAAAGTAGCATCTGCAGGAGAGGAAGCTGGGAAAGATTTATCTGCACATCTAAACTTTCACCTAAGACAATTACATGAACCAAGCAAAGAGAAGGGGAGGGGGAATCTGTTCTGCTCATCATCTCACTGGCACGACCAGCATAGCAGGTGAGATAGAGGGGTGCTCTTTCATCTCACTCCCACCTTTCAATTCATGCCAGGTCTTGGGGTCAAAGTAGCAGGAACTGGCATACTGCCATGACCAATACCACCTATAATGCCCCCCACCATCAAAATGCGCAAATGGAAGCTGAAAATAGGGTTGATTTCCCATGTTCTCTCAGCTGCTCCAGTCTTCAAATGCATCAGTAGAACAGATACTGTATATCTCTCTGATTGTTGAAATGTTTATTGCCTATAAATATGAAGAAGCAAATAGAAACTAAACAGAAATCTACACATCCAAGAAAGGGAGGTGAATAATAAGCAGATACAGAGCTATACTATTCTGAAAAGTCAAAAAGAAGAACTAATTATATCTGAAGGCAAAAAGTTGGGGGAATAAAAGGATATGATTCATTGTTTGTTGAAATGTCTTCTCACCAACGTATGTGTCATTCATGAATCAATGAATGAAAAACTAATATATGGTGTTGTCTTAAAAGCCAGATTATTATGGTACCCATTATGTCAATTCCTATTCTTCTCCGCCCTAAAAACAGCATTTCAGAAGCGACAAATTTCTACTCCTGACTGAAAGAAAGCTCCATCCTGAAGCTAATATTCATCTATTATGTACAGCACTTATTGCGTATTTACAGACAAATCACAGACAAGCGAGCTTTAGGGCTATAAATAATGCTCCTCACTCCTAACCTAGCAATAGGGTTCCTTTAACACAAATATGGGAAAGCTGTGGCCCACGATGCTCCAACCCCCACCTGCCTCAGCCAGT
The DNA here is from genome assembly GCF_964188305.1 of Podarcis bocagei. Taxonomy (NCBI): domain Eukaryota; kingdom Metazoa; phylum Chordata; class Lepidosauria; order Squamata; family Lacertidae; genus Podarcis; species Podarcis bocagei. The sequence continues at coordinate 52,439,445 of NC_138133.1, forward strand.
TGATGGGCATTCCCATTCAAATGGTGTGTGTGCACTGTGTCATGTGATCGATTATGCGAGGTGGGGCTTACCTGGGCCCCCACAATATTTTATTCAAGTTGGCACCCCTGGGGAGTTGTAGTCCATCTGTGCATGGAGGGCTATATGTCTGAATTCCTCCTTTGACCCACTAACCTAGGATCCATACCCTCCAAGTGTCCTGATCTTTCAGGGAATTACAAATCCATCCCAGCTTCTGATTTGATCCTGGAATGTTCCTATTTCCCCTGCCAGTGCTGCTGCCACCAAGCTTGGAAAGGAGGATGAGCTGGCACTTCTCCTGAGCAGCAGAGGCAAGGGAGAATCCTATTGTCTCTCCATGGCTTCTCCATGTTCACTGCTGTGGCCTCTTCCCTTGGGCAGCTCATTGCAGCTGCTAGAGAGCAGAAGAGGAGGAGAGACTGCCCCTGCCAAGAACAAGCCCCATGTGACGGGCCGGGTCTGAGGGGTAGGCAGAGGGCAGGGTTGCCCTGGGTGCAGGGCCAGCTTACCCATAGGGCGCCAGGCTCTCAGGGGTGCCAGGCTGAGATTTGGAGTCTTGGGATTGCAGAGCCAGGCCAGCCAACAGCTGCTGCCAAGCGAAGCAAAGCCCGTTGTAGTGCCACAGGCTTTTCTGCTGTGGGCGCTGAGGCAGTTGGCCGGTCCCACCCTCCTGCACACTTGGGATTGGCGGGCTGTCGAGAGGCTTGGCCAGCACACCCGAGGCATTTAGTTTCCCTCCCAAGCGAGAAATGCTCTCCTCTCGCAGCAGCATGGGAGAGAGTTGTGTGCCCCCCTAAGAAAACACAACAACTTTGGCCTCACACCCCCCCAAATTGCGGGTGCTGGGCAGTTTTCTGCACCCCAGCACCACATATACTAAAGACGGCCCTGCCTGAGTGGGAAGAAAGGGAGAACAGAGTGGAGCACAAGGAGGCTTCACAAAAACAGCATATGCAGAAACCATACTAATAACCAGTGTTTTTCTTCTAGGAAAAAAGGTGCAGCTACCCCCAGAAAAAAGCACTGCTAATAACTTATACAGCCTAGTTACATAATTGTTCAATTGCAGCATATCAAGTAATAAAAGTTCTGGAAACTTTAGCTGCCATTCCTGAACCCAATTTTGCGGTAGGGTAACTCCATGGTGGTTGTTTTTTGCCACAAATTTATATTTGGAAGAAATCTATGGCAAGTGAGAATCCACTGCAATCCACAATCATTGGCTTCTAGACAATCAAGGCAACATCATGCCCATAAAGATATTCTAAGCTGAGTTGTAAGAAACACAGGCCCAGCAATCCACAGAACAAGTGCACTACCTGCAATTTGCACCAGAATGTGGCTGTAGCTTTGCCTTAATAAGGATGAGAGTCTCAGGCTTTGGGGATTAAGATCCAGTATGGATCATTTTCCTGAAGTCAAATTATATTTGTACTCTGAGTTCTTTACTACTGAGTTAATGATGGTTTGCTTCAACCCATTAACTGTCATTGCTGGGACTTAGGGAAAGATGGCACAGAGCCATGTCACCGACTTAATTTGGAAACAGCAGGTGATTCCTCATATGTTCCACTGAGCAATCAGCTTTGTCCTAACAACTCCAGAGAACAAGTAAAGATTGCTTCCTTTCTTGAAATACATCTAGAATGAAGACATCCTGGCACTGGAGATATCATACCAAGAGTTTCAGGCCTTGCATCACCTATTCTTAATGATACATTAAAATAAAACCAAATATTAGAAGGATGGATTGTTAAACCACTATGGGAATTGTAGCTCTGTGAGGGGATCAGGGGACTCCCAACAATTCTGAACACCCCTAACAAACTACAGTTCCCAGGATTCTTTGGGGGAAACCATGACTTTGTAAAGTGGTATAAGAGTGCTTTAAATGTATAGTGCAGGTGGCGTCTCAGTCTGAGAAAATTGTTCCTGAGGGAGGCTACCAAGAACTCCTGTTATGATAGTTGTAGTGCATGGGTGGGGACCCTCAAGCCTAGAGGTCAAATGTGTCCCTCTGGACCACTCTAGCCAGCACCTGGAGGAAGAGATGGACTGAGACCTTATTCCTATCCTGCTAATGTTATAGCAGCCATAGCCAACAGTCAGCTGAGTAAATGTTTATGAGGGAAGGCATGGAAGAGAGGAGTTGTAGCTGGGCAGGAATATTTCTTTGAAATAGATTACAGACAGAACTAGAAATAAACTTTAGGCACCTGGTTCAGAATACAGGTGTGTAGGAGTGTGCCAAATACATTTCAAAGTTTCAGTGACATCCCAACCCACTAAAGCCAGCCTTGGACCTGTAATCTACTGAGTCACTTAAGCCTTGGGCCTGAGTGCTTGATATAAACCTGTCATTCACCCAAAGACTTATAGGCCTTTCCTAGGCATATATCACTGAAGGAAAATCTATCTTCTGTTCTGAAAGAAGTAACCAATTTTAAGGCTAGTACACCTAGCACAAAGCAACCATCCCATCAGCTAAGGCCCTTCCCTGCCCAGCCCGGCCATGCGTTGGCTAAATCTGTTCTTGCAGATCTAGCAAGTTTGGGGAAAGCGAGGCTGCACAGCAGGGAGAAGAGAGGGAAAGTTCTTGTTGTGCAAGCAGAAATCCTTGTGCTGATGCAACGAGGGATGTGGATATGGCCTCAACTTTAGAACACCATTTTCCAAAGTAAGAACAATACTCCCCTCCCCCACTGCATATTAAGTTAAAGCGGCTGCATTCCTGCCTCTCCAAGCTAGCTCAGAACGTCAGCGCATGAATTAACCACTGACATTTTAAAGTCGTCTTTCCCCAATATTGAACAGTTATACAATAAAATCCAAATGCTTTGAATTATTATAGCTCCTCATGTCACAATACGAAATGCAGTTCTGACTTGATTGGGAATTCTGACTTCCAGAAGGGCTTATTGAAGTCAGTCTTTTTCCCGCCACTGTATTCTTTTCTTCTGTAATTACATGGATACATCTGCCATAAGTTATGCACCACATAATGTTTTTGAGAGCATTCTTTTGCTGACAAGCTGAGAACACAAAGAAATTTGAATGTTTTTTAAAAAAATGAAAGCTCCCAACAGTTTAGTCTTAGTTTAATGTGAAATTTGCTAATCACTGCTAGTTCCAGGGTCCTTCTGTTAAAAGTGTTCTTTCATCTGCTATAATGGTTTCTGTCATCAGATGGGAGAGCCAAATTACACCGTGTGATGTTCAGTACTGCAGTTTATTGTTAAGTTGTATTGATTTGAATGCCAGAAGCTATTGATCCTGGAAACCACTAACTATAAATGCAGTCTCTGGAACTTGTTAAAAGCAGTCACTGTATTTATGCCAGTCCCTCCTACAGTTTGTTTGGATATTCTCCAGAACAAATATTATATAAGCCAAAATCCAGTGTTTATCTTTGTCCTCCCCTCCTCCATTAATTTATTTGCCAACAGAATAGTGAAGGGTCAAAAGATAAAGGATTGTCAGACTAATATTGGTAAACTGCAGAGGAACCAAGGAAGTGTGATTTCCTCTTCTGTTTCTCCACATTTCTAAAGATAAATGTAGCAGCATCTCCAGAGTCTTCCTGCACAGACTTTTATAGTATCCAGGACACATGACAACCTCACCCCTTCTATCCAAGGAAAAACTGATACTGCTCATAATCTCATAGGCTGCACTGCCTCTCCTATCAAAGTTACCCAAATAGTGGGCAGTCTAATAGCATTTATAATTATCTAATAGTTTAGTAAACTGTCCCATAAGCCAGTGTGGTGTAGTGGTTAAGAGCGGTAGTCTCGTAATCTGGGGAACCGGGTTCGCGTCTCCGCTCCTTGGGCTAGTCACACTTCTCTGAAGTCTCTCAGCCCCACTCACCTCACAGAGTGTTTGTTGTGAGGGAGGAAGGGAAAGGAGAATGTTAGCCGCTTTGAGACTCCTGAAGGGGAGTGAAAGGCGGGATATCAAATCCAAACTCTTCTTCTTCTGCTGCTATTTTTCTAGAAAAAGAGGTGCCAGAATTCACCATGAACACCTCTCCTGTTCTCTTAGAATGGCAATGGCACCCACCTGAGAGGTGCTGAAAAAAAGCTGTGCCCATAGGAAATATTAGACAGCAAAACAGTGGCGGATTCTGAGCAGCTAAAGAGCTAGATAGGGCTAACTTTGATAGACCTATATAGGAGCTATAAGATTATTTTCACACAGCAAGCAGAAAAATAACACAGTAGGCCCATCTGGGCTGTTTCTGTATCAGAAGCTAAGGAGTTTTGCTGTCCGTAGTCTGAACACATAGTGAAGCACTCTTAGGACAATTTGAGCACACCAAAGGAACTGAAAAATGCAAGTCAGTTTATTAGTCTGTTCTTCATGTTGACTGTTTTCAACTATTAAAATGATGCTTGAAGGAAAATAAGGGATTATTGCTTATGCCGTCTAGTGAATGTAGGGGAAAAAGCATACTAGAGGAAGTTTGGTTTAAGTTTAAACATATGGGGAAATGCATCCATATTGTTTGAGGAGACATGCAGTGAAATAATATTATTTTCTGAGTCAAAGTGCTTTACGGAAAGTTTAGACATGTATTTCTCTTTACTATATGATTAGGCTAGATATGTGGTATATACTCACTGTTTCTATGACCCTGATAGTATGATAGGATCAATGAGTCAGATACTTATTTCAGATATTTATTTCAAAATAAACATTGACCATTTTTGTCATTGTATTTTGAACATCACAGTGGTGGTGTTTGTTTCACCCTAAATATACCTAATGCTGTGTTGAATTGAGTTAAAGTCGGTTGGAAGAATTTGTGTCTTCACTGTATAAAGGGTACTTGATGTCATACTGCTAAAACTTTTTGATTTTAGTGGTATCTGTCTCTTGCATTCCATCTAAACAAATCAGAATGATGTGGCATGGTGAGTTTTATTCTTATAGTATGGATTTTTTTACATCATATCATGCTTGATCTATTAATTTCATTTCAAAGGATGAACATGACCCACCGACTGTTAAAATGTAGCACTGGAGTAGCAAACTACAACCTAATGACAATTATATGTGTACTGTTACAAACGAAAGAGCCAATTTTTTTATGGGTAAGTGAATCTTCTCACGTTATTTAAATTGGTTTCCATTTTCTTTTCTAGCGAGAGTAACGGCTATAACATTTCCCCCTGATTAGTTTCCAATTTATAAAATGTTTAAAGCATGTTATGTTTAAGGGAGATTGCAGCTACATAATAATACATTACTATTTTAAAATAAATCCTAGCAAGCTTAGGGAGTGGAGAGTTTCCATGCTATTTTACATGCTAATAAAACTGACTAATCAACAGACTATGGAGTCAATACATTTAGAGGAACATCAAAAAATAGTTTGATATAAATAGCCAACAATGATAGTCATATTTAATGGAATTGCTTCTACTGCCTAGCTTTTATAATGACAAAAGGTGAATGCTAGAACTGGATAATTGATTTTGGGAATATGCATCCCTTGGTGCCTTTTCTGAAGAGTGACACACTGTCCAAAAACACTTTATGCTCTACTGCTGGTAATAGAACGATCAATAGCAGTTAACTACCCACCTAGGTGAAGCTAGGGGTTTCAACTGCAATGCACCCCCCAACATACACCAGTGCTGGTGCTTCTCTCTGCTGATGGAGGGTAGTGAAGAAAAACCTATGCACCACCTCCCTAAGCCCCCTCCACCATCAACACAGGTCATCAGTCTAATCTCCTCAGGGCTGGCCCATCCCATGAGGTAAGGGGAGAAGACTGTCTCAGGTGGCAGGATTCACTGGTGTAGCAGATCCCGATGTCAATCTTTCTTCCCCTCTTGTTCCTGATATAGAGCTTCCCTCCCCACTTTTTCCCTGGTGGGGAGGGAAGTGCCATTTTGAGGTCTCCTCAGGGGCCAAAATGCCTTGGACCAGCCCTGCCTCCCCTACTTCAACGAGGGACACTTTAAGACTATCACTATTTTGCAGGAGGGTTTCAAGTGCATAGCTGCAAATTCAGGTTTCCTAACTTAAGTGGATTTGGTGCTCTAGCATTTAAAAAAAGCTTCCAACAAAAGAGAGGACCCTTTGCAGCAAGGAAAGTGATGGAAAAATGAAAAGGTATGTGATTTAAAAAGGCTTGATGCAACATTGTATGATTTCCCCATAAACAAATCAAAGTTAATGCTCAATGAACAGTGGAATTTGCACAAAGTTTGAGGGGAGTTTAGACAAATCAGGATGAAATTCTCAACAGAGCTTTTCTGGAAGCACCCCTGGTCATCAACAGCACAGTTGTCAACGTTTGGGAGAAGACCCATTACAGAATTCAAAAATCATGTTGGCTAAATTACTCTGCCTTAAAATACCCTATTATACTGCCAGATATATAATTCATTAAATGTGGAGACAGGATTTTTCACATCAAATCTACCAAATTTTAAAATGTCACAAAAGTTCATTACTGGCTCAACATGGTGTAGTTATGGATATATTTCATGATCATTGCAACAGAAAGTAAGTCTGTCTGGTGCTCCTTCAAGTATTGTAGCACAAACAACTAAAAGTGACAGTTTATCCTAGCCAAACCCTTATACAGTGGTGCCTCGCAAGACGAAATTAATTCGTTCCGCAATTCTCTTCGTCTTGCGGTTTTTTCGTCTTGCGATGCACGGTTTCCCATAGGAATGCATTGAAAATCAATTAATGCGTTCCTAGGGAAACCACCTTCAGGCCAGGTCCGGGGACAGTCTGTCCCCGGACCTCTTCTGAAGGCTGGGGGGGGGGGGACAAGGGCTTTTCTTCCCACCCCCAGCATTTTAAAAAAGCCTGGGACAGGGGAGGACTTCTCCGCTGTGCGGGGCTATCTTAAAATGCTGGCGGGCGGCATTTTAAAATCGCCCCGGACAACGGAGGACTTCTCCGCTGTCCGGGGCGATTTAAAAGCCCCTGGGAAGGCAGGCAGGGGGGACAAAGACTTTCGCCCCCTGCCCGCCTTCAGAAGGTGTTCCCGCCCCCCGCCCCACTTCGGAACAGCTTTCCGAAGTGGGGCGGCTGGGGCAGGCGTCCCCGCCCCCCCTCCCCACTTCGGAACAGCTTTCCGAAGTGGGGCGGCGGGGGCAGGCGTCCCCGCCCCCCCCGCCCCACTTCGGAACAGCTTTCTGAAGTGGGGCGGCTGGGGCAGGCGTGTGGAAGCTGGAACCTAACGAGTTAAGCTTTTCCCATGATGCTACACCATTCTGACGTCATTTTTAGAAGCTCGGGCGGAGCTTGGGCAAAGTTTGCCGGTCCCACTTCGAACTTTGTGGGGAAAAGACGTGGGCTTGGAATGGCTGCTAATAGCCCTGGAAAATCCTGAGAAATGTTGGAATAAATGCTGTATATAGACAAACCTGGACTCAGTGTGAGTTTGTCTGAATTCAAGCAACGTGACAGTTTTCACCGCTGTGCAAAACTCTGCTTGGCCGTGACGGAGAGCTCGGAGCAGAGCATGCGGCAGAAGAAGTGTGCCGGGCAGGGAAGAGCTAATTGAGGGCCATAAATCAATTAGCAGGGGTCACGGCTGATAAAATACGTCACAGGTTATGGACCCATAAATTACCGCTTGTAAAACTGTCGCGGGAGCTGTAAAAACTCTGCGGTGTCGAGCAGAGGCTTTGATCTGCTGTGTCGGCAAACAAGCAAGCGGCAGCTGCAAGACGCAGAGAAGTGCCTGCGTTGCTGTGGAGCCAAGTTGCAGAGAACAGCTGAGGTATCGTTTCTCCACGGAGCTGAGGAGCCGGAGGAGCTGGTGCGTTTGTAAGTACAGCTTGGGGCCCCTTTGGGAGAACGGAAAGAGATGGCGGACGGCCATGAATCATTCTCCGTACCCTTCGAAAAATTGAACGGCCAAAATTGGGGAGAATGGAGCAGAAAGCTGAAGGCCTGGCTGGTAGCCAAGGGTCTGTGGGACGCGGTCCTAGGGCCTCCACTGCCTCAGCCAGCCGCCGGAGCTGCAGCAGCAGTAATTGCAGATGCGCATGCTTCGCGGAGGAAAAATCAGAAAGCCCTGGGAGCTATAGTGCTCAGTTTGGAGGGTTCACAGTTGCCCCATGTGGAGGGTTTGGAAACTGCGCATGAAGCTTATGCTGCTCTTGAAAGAGTGCACCACAGGACCACGGCTGGTGCTAAAATCCATACCACCAGGCGGTTGTTTGAAATGAAGCTACGTCCAGGTGGGGACATAAGACAACATGTTACAGAGATGCTCTCTGTGTTTAATGAACTGCGGCTGTTGCAGGTGAACTTTACTGATGAATTGAAGGTTTATATTTTGCTAAGCTCTCTGGACAAAAGTTATGACAATTTATGTCTAACTTTGGAATCTATGAATCCGCAAGATCTGACTTTGGCCTACGTCACAGGACGCTTGGCTGACGAACAGGAGAGACGGCTCAGGGAGAGCAAGTCTGGCGCAGCAAGCTCCACCGGGAGAAAGGGGGGGGCGAAGCAAGATGAGAGCTTTGTTCAGGCTTTTGCAGCTCGTCGGTGTTACGTGTGTGGTTCTCACGGGCATTTGAAAAGAGACTGCCCACAGAAAGCGAGAGCAGCTGGGCAGGAAGCCTTCAAGGACACCTATCATGGAAATCAGCAGGGTTTCCATGGGAACCAGTCTGGGAGACAAGGCCAGCCTGGGAACGCAAGAGGAGGACGTGGAAAACAACGTGAGGAGACGTATCAGATAGCAGCGAGCATGGCTTTGTTCGAAGACAGCTGTGTGGAAAATTCCAAGTTTCGCTTTGTAATAGACTCTGCTGCTAACCGCAATTTGATTCCAGAGACACCTGCTGTTGAGAGGTGGAAGTGCACGGCAATACCTGCCGGGAAATCTGTACTGTTTGCAAATGGACAGAAAGGAAATCTGACTAACGTTGTAAATCTGCATTTTCGTGTTTTGCAGGAAACGCTGGAGTGTTGTACCGTTCCTGGGTTGCACCACTGTCTGTTATCTGTGCCGTGGTTACTGAAAAAGGGATTTACGTTTTCTTTTCAGGATGATGTGTGCACAATCTCCAAAGGAGGGAGGATGCTTGCCAAGGTTAAAAAGGGGCAGAATGATCTTTTCATTCTTAAAACGTCTCTGGAGGGTGAGGGGAAGGTTGAGAAAGCACAAGCCCTGTGTACTGAGATTCCCGCTCATGTGCAATGTGCACATATTTGGCATGCTAGGACGGCTCATAGTTCAGTAGAAGAACTACAGGTACTGCCGGAAGTTTCTAAAGGGTGTAAGATTTCAGAATGTGGACATGATGTAAGTTGTGAAACTTGCAAGCTGGCAAAGATAAAAGGATGCAGTTATCCAAGGATTGAGAGGATAACCACTAGGCCTTTTGAACAAATTCACGTAGATTTGTGGGGTCCTGTGAAAGAACCAAGTCTGGGAGGGTCAAAATATCTGCTCTCAATGCAGGATAATTTTACCCAGAATTCCTGGACACATGGTCTCAAATCCAAGGATGATGCAGCACAGCTGATCAAACGTTGGATTGAGGAGGTGGAACAAAAGTTTTCCACCAAAGTGCAAGCTGTCACAAGTGACAGGGGAGCTGAGTTTACAGGTTCTGCTTTGCAGAAGTACTTTCGCAAGAAAGGAATACGTCACACAGTGACTGCACCCAATCAGGGGGGGAAGGCAGAGCAGATGAGTCAGGCTCTGGTTAAAACTGCTCAGGTGTTGCTGAAAGATTCTGGGTTACCTCCAAGGTTTTGGTTGGAGGCAATCAAGTATGTGAGCTTCACCTGGAACCGCACCTACAATTCCATGGTAGGGGACACACCGTTTGGGCTGTTGCATGGCAGGAAACCCCAGATTCATTTTTTGCGCAGGTTTGGATCGCATGCATCTGTGTCAGTACCTGCAGCGTTGCAGGGGCCAGATGGATCCAAGTTCCGGAAAATGATCTTCTGTGGGTATGAGCCAACAGCAAATGCGTGGAGATTTGCATTTCCATCAGGTGATCAGAGTAAGTTACTGATCAGCAAACACGCTGAGTTCTATGAGCAGGATGAAAAGTCAAAACCTGCTGCCAAGCGTGATGTTCTTTCAGAGTGTCTTTCTGATTCAGAACAGGAAGATTCTGAGGGGGGAGAAGGGGAGGAAGAAGAAACTGAGTCTGATGATGACGATCAGGGAACTGACCAAAGTCAGGAACAGGAGAAGGTATCTGTAGTTTCTCCACAGGTTAAGAGAACACCCAAAAGCGAGCCCAGTTCTCCGGTAAGTGTAATGGAGAAGGTCCGAAAACGTTTTAAGTCAGAGGGGGAATCCCGTGAGGATGAGGACACAGGTTCTGGTGGCAGTGAGTCAGAGGTAACATCTGAGTTTGTGCCCAGAAGATCTAGTCGCTCAACGAAAGGAATTCCGCCGGACAGGTACCAGGCGACAAGCGCATGGGCCTGGTTCGCACAGTGTGATTCTGGGAGTGTTAAAGGGGTTCAACGGGTGCCTGGGAAAGATGCTGGGAAAGAGCACAAGGCAAAGGGGAAGGTGTTGAACTCAAAAGGGTCTTGTCAGAAGGTGCAGCAAGGGGGGGTGTGGAAGCTGGAACCTAACGAGTTAAGCTTTTCCCATGATGCTACACCATTCTGACGTCATTTTTAGAAGCTCGGGCGGAGCTTGGGCAAAGTTTGCCGGTCCCACTTCGAACTTTGTGGGGAAAAGACGTGGGCTTGGAATGGCTGCTAATAGCCCTGGAAAATCCTGAGAAATGTTGGAATAAATGCTGTATATAGACAAACCTGGACTCAGTGTGAGTTTGTCTGAATTCAAGCAACGTGACAGTTTTCACCGCTGTGCAAAACTCTGCTTGGCCGTGACGGAGAGCTCGGAGCAGAGCATGCGGCAGAAGAAGTGTGCCGGGCAGGGAAGAGCTAATTGAGGGCCATAAATCAATTAGCAGGGGTCACGGCTGATAAAATACGTCACAAGGCGTCCCCGCCCCCCCCCCGCCCCACTTCGGAACAGCTTTCCGAAGTGGGGCGGCGGGGCCAGGCGTCCCCGCCCCCCCGCCCCACTTCGGAACAGCTTTCCGAAGTGGGGCGGCGGGGCCAGGCGTCCCCGCCCCTCCGCCCCACTTCGGAACAGCTTTCCGAAGTGGGGCGGCGGGGCCAGGCGTCCCCGCCCCCGCCCCACTTCGGAACAGCTTTCCGAAGTGGGGCGGCGGGGCCAGGCGTCCCCGCCCCCCCCGCCCCACTTCGGAACAGCTTTCCGAAGTGGGGCGGCGGGGCCAGGCGTCCCCGCCCCCCGCCCCACTTCGGAACAGCTTTCCGAAGTGGGGCGGCGGGGCCAGGCGTCCCCGCCCCCCGCCCCACTTCGGAACAGCTTTCCGAAGTGGGGCGGCGGGGCCAGGCGTCCCCGCCCCCCCGCCCCACTTCGGAACAGCTTTCCGAAGTGGGGCGGCGGGGCAAGGCGTCCCCGCCCCCCCACCCCACTTCGGAACAGCATTTTAAAATCTTCCCAGGACACGGGGAGGTTTTAAAATGCTGGGGGTCGGCAGCGCTTCGCTCCCGACCCCCAGCATTTTAAAATCTTCCCAGGACACGGGGAGGTTTTAAAATGCTGGGGGTCGGCAGCGCTTCGCTCCCGACCCCCAGCATTTTAAAATCTTCCCAGGACACGGGGAGGTTTTAAAATGCTGGGGGTCGGCAGCGCTTCGCTCCCGACCCCCAGCATTTAAAAATCTTCCCAGGACACGGGGAGGTTTTAAAATGCTGGGGGTCGGCAGCGCTTCGCTCCCGACCCCCAGCATTTAAAAATCTTCCCAGGACACGGGGAGGTTTTAAAATGCTGGGGGTCGGCAGCGCTTCGCTCCCGACCCCCAGCATTTTAAAATCTTCCCAGGACACGGGGAGGTTTTAAAATGCTGGGGGTCGGCAGCGCTTCGCTCCCGACCCCCAGCATTTAAAAATCTTCCCAGGACACGGGGAGGTTTTAAAATGCTGGGGGTCGGCAGCGCTTCGCTCCCGACCCCCAGCATTTAAAAATCTTCCCAGGACACGGGGAGGTTTTAAAATGCTGGGGGTCGGCAGCGCTTCGCTCCCGACCCCCAGCATTTTAAAATCTTCCCAGGACACGGGGAGGTTTTAAAATGCTGGGGGTCGGCAGCGCTTCGCTCCCGACCCCCAGCATTTTAAAATCTTCCCAGGACACGGGGAGGTTTTAAAATGCTGGGGGTCGGCAGCGCTTCGCTCCCGACCCCCAGCATTTTTAAATCTTCCCAGGACACGGGGAGATTTTAAAATGCTGGGGGTCAGCAGCGCTTCGCTCCCGACCCCCAGCATTTTAAAATCTTCCCAGGACACGGGACACGAGACTTCTCTGCTGTCCCTTGGAGATTTTAAAATGCTGGGGGTCGGCAGCGAACGCTTCGCTCCCGCCCACCAGCATTTTAAGATCGCCCGGGGCAGGCGGGGGGAGCAAAGACTTTTGCCCCCCGCCGGCCTTCAGAAGAGGTCCTCTTCTGAAGGCCGGCTGTGGGCGAAAGTCTTTGCTCCCGACCGCCAGCATTTCCCTATGGGCTTTCGTCTTGCGATGCAAGCCCATAGGGAAATTCGTCTTGCGAAGCGCCTCCAAAACAGAAAACCCTTTCGTCTTGCGGGTTTTCCGTCTTGCGAGGCATTCGTCTTGCGGGGTACCACTGTATACTGTTCTACTCCACTTACTACATAAATCAACAATGGATGCTGCACAGTGGGAACCCATATGCAAATAGTTTTTTGCATTCTGTTAGAGCAGTGGTTCTCAAAGGGTGTGGCACATCACATTGGTTCAGCAGGAGAAGATGGCAAGTGTGGTGGGACAAGGACAGTCAAAGAAACATGTAAACATTTCAGCATAGTAGAGTATCAATAGATAGACAGATCTGCAACTAGAAACAGCATCCACACCTCTCTTCAAGAGCATGGTTATTCTTCTACAGTTCTCCACAACATATTGTTGTGAACAGGGATTTTCAAATCTGACAACTATGAAAGATCAGAAAAGAGAAAGACTTCTTTGTGTTGATGAGGAGGTGATGATGATGATGATGATGATGATGATGAAGAAGAAGAAGAAGAAGAGGCAGAGGAAGAGTTTGGATTTGATATCCTGCTTTATCACTACCCAAAGGAGTCTCAAAGCAGCTTACATTCTCCTTTCCCTTCCTCCCCCACAACAAACACTCTGTGAGGTGAGTGGGGCTGAGAGACTTCAAAGAAGTGTGACTGGCCCAAGGTCACCCAGCAGCTGCATGTGGAGGAGCGGAGACGCGAACCCGGTTCCCCAGATTATGAGTCTACAGCTCTTAACCACTACACCACACTGGCTCCTCCTAATGAGAGCTTGTTTGTCTCAAATCAGATCTAATATACGGTGAATGAGATTACCTGGCAAAAGAAAGCTCACACCTCTCATTAAGTTTGTATACATGCTTAAGGTACATGTGTAAGAGGCTTGTTTATAATTATATTTTGGGAATAATTCGTGTTCTTATGTAGCCGCATTGTTTTATACTTTCTGGGTGTCCCATTATCTTATTATAAAGGTTGTACTATATGTTATAAATCAAGCACTGCTAGTAGTTGGTTGTTTTTGTTTTTATTGATAAGAAATACATTGAAAAACAAAAAGAAACAACTAGCAGTGCTTGATTAATAACATATAGCACAACTTCAGCATAGCATGAGCAAATTTTTATTCTGAAAGTGTGGTCCAGAGAAGCACATTTGAGAACTTCTATATTAGAGGGACACTTCAATCATTTGTTTTGCTGTCAGCAACATCTAAGTTTACCTGGCAATGCTTGCAATCCAGGACTCATTAAGTTTCATATTTGAAACTAAATGCTTTCCTCCTTGTTCTGTAAATATTTCTCACAATGAAAGTGTTTAGAGGCCCAAAGTTTTAACATAGTTAGAAAGTACGCATTTGAGCTAGTCCCTAACAAACACTGAGCACACCTTACCTAAAATTCTCCTGAACAGATTCTATTAAAATGAATGGGCCTCTCACAAAACCATGCTAAATCTCCATGCATCCCACCCCTCCATTATAGTAGCTTATACACAAGAGATGGTACTAACTATGAAGCAAAAACTGCTGATCTCTTTAAGCAGCTCAAACTTTCCCTTCCTTCACTCCTCTGTGGTTCTCATATTGATGGCAAATTTAATTATGGATGAATTTCATCAATGAAAGCCAACAAAACATCAAGCTTGGTTTTTTGAGTTATGTGTGGCTTAGGTGAGATTAGTTTAGAGGTACAACAGAAGCTGCTAAAGTCACAAGAGTGTATACTGAACCCTAGTTAGCATCAATTATTGTTGCCGGAAGCCTGAACAATGCCTTGCCATTAAAGACCACAGAGGAATAATTCATAGCTTACAAAGAGCTGAATTTGGGCCTGAAGGCACCCCCGACAGTTGTTTATTGGAATAATTGCAGTGATGTAGCTAATGGAGATCAACAGCTTCAAATCTCAATAGGACTGTTATTAAATATTTTGACAAATAGACTGCTGATAACATGTGCTGTTTCTACCTGGTATCTTCTTGGTGGTTTTGTCCAGACCTGCAGTCATGTGTATAACAGTTTTATTTTAGCACTCTTAGACTACAGTCCTGGACACAGTTATCAGGGAATAAGCTTTATCAAACTCAGTGAGACCTAGTAAGCATAGGATTTCATGGTCATTTTAGCTTTCGAACGTATATTGAATGATATTCATTTTAACCTTTCATGCCCATATCAGTTAAGAATTGATCAATTAATTTTATACTTAAAAGTCTTTTAAAAATGCTCTAACAGAACACTTTTTAACATTTCCTAAGCGGAACGGGGGGGGGGGGGTTAAGGGAATATTATGCAGCTGCCAAGATAGACCAGAGCAATACTATATTGAAACAATCCCTAGCATAAGAGCTTATGTCCCTGCTGTATATTATTTATTGAATATTACTGTTTAAAAAACTAAAAAAAATATTTTATGCATATAGTCCAAATAATGATTTTGAAATGAAGTTTTAAAGTGACAAATGAGTATAGCTGAAAAGAAAAAGCTTGAATCATTGCAGTAGTGGTATTGAAAGTAATGGACACACTCTGAGGCAGACTTTAAAGTAGCTACAGTACAATTAACAAGGTAAGGATGCCTTTGCATTGCATTTTCCCCAGTTCCCCAGTTCTTTCCAAGTAAAACAGTTTGTTACTTAAGATCATTGCAGAAATGGTGTTTATAGAATACAGCACTCCCCGAGGTAGTTTATAAAGTGGCAATGGTGCAATTAACAGTATGTGGGTTGTTTTGTGTAAATGTTTGTTACTTTGTGCCTCTCAGCAGTAATATTTAGACACACCAGCAATACTAAATTCTGTTGAGGGAATGTTCTGTGAAACATTAAGCTGTTATGTGCACACAACAGTCTACATACACTTTGGAGGTGGGAAGAAATTTGGAACATAATTTTTCTTTAGTCTAATGGACACAGTTCCCAACCACGGATGAAGAGGAGCAGATGGGTAATCATTCTCGTTAAGATAGCCAATATTTCTTTATTTTATAGCTTGAAAATAGTTAACACAACTAATTTATTAAGAACGATGCCTATGAATAAACAACACTCCAAATGCAAAGGACCTAACCCTGAATCATTGCTGTTTTCATGTCATTTGCCTATCAGTAGTTGGATAACAGTCAGTTCCTGCCATAAAAAGTTCATTTCAGTCTACAGATCTATTTGCGTTTTTTCTTCTCCCTTTAGCTGTATTCAATGCAAAGTCCTCCAGTGCAGGACTTGGGGGGGGGGGGCAGACACTTAGCAGAATGAGCAGAAGGGTCCCCAAAGGTCACGAACTTGCATAACATCAAGGAAAGGGAAGTGGATCCCAGCAAAGGGTGTAGCCACTATTGGTACAAGCTGGAGATGGGAAGGGGAGGTTGGGGACTTAGGACGTACTCACAGGGCATCAGAGGATGTCGAAGGGGCAGCTGACAGATCACAGGAGCCAGGAGAAGAGGACACATCACCAGAATCAGACATGTCCCAGTCTCTGCAAACACAGCAGGCTCTGAGGCATCTGGAAGAGTGAGAAGTGCACTCCAGGCGCCTGGAGCAGGCAAGGGAACACATCTCAGCTTACTAGTTGACCAGGTGGAGACCATAGGGCTTGTTAGGTCTGGGAGGAGCTTTGTTGTCACTCAGTTGGATTAAGTTCAGGGCAGGTGAGGATCATGTGCCTCGTCAAGTGGAGAGACACAGCTGTTCAGCTGGAGCAAACCCAGGTGTGTCAATCAAGATTGGAAGGGATATAGGGGAAGCAAGGCAGGGCCTCTGTGTCTGCTCAACTTTAAAATCACATTTTAAATTCCACACTTCCAGAGCAATTTAGGATTTTTTTTAAACAAAGAAATCAGCAGCACTTCAGTGCAAATTTATTATGTACTTTCTTCCTTTTGTAAAGCGTTCTGGAGATTTTTACAGTCAGGCTGTATAAAATTTTTATTAAATAAAATAAACACATTTTTGTATAACGTTCTGACTAATATACACATTCTTCGAGCAATTTCCCCTAAAATAATGCATTATGTACACTATTTTTATTAATATATGCATTTTTATTCTTGTGCCCTTTTCCCCAAAATATGCATAGGTTAGAGACAAGCGAATTTCAAATGATAGCAACAGTTTGGTTTGCATGCTGGTTGAAGAAGTGCAAATTTTGTCATTTTGCATTAAAATGTAAAGAAAATCAAATTTCTCCTTCATCCCTAGCTATTACCAACCTTCTTTTTCAACAACCTATTCTGTGCCCACTATTTCATTTGACTTGCATCCCATAATGCAGTGGGGTTATACTCAATGCCCTCCTTCCATTAATGCAAGGATTTCACGCAACAGAACTCCACCACTCTCCTCTCCCCACCTGTGTCCTGAACCCTCAAAAACCTTTCTAGAGGGTTGATAGAAAACTCAGACTAGATTTAGGGTTTGTGTGTGTGCACAGGTCTCATGCAGGGAGGAGAAGCTCCATTTCACAGCCAAAAATTATTGTGCTAATGGAACAAATTTATTGAATACCATCCCCACCAGGGAATAGGCATTATATTAAAGTGCTGGGTGTCCAGTATAAATTTCACAGGAGGAGAAAATTCCAATTTCATTCCTTTTCTATGTGATGGGACTGTAAAAAAAAAAAAGTTGATTTTAATTATGTGCTATAACAGCTTTGAAGACGAATTGTTGTTAAATGGATAATTACTCATCACTATAGACATAAAATACTGAGAGACATAAAATTAGCAATCCAGGTAGCCTTGCATGTTATGATGGCAACTAGTTTTCTAACACCAATTACACTTCATTTTCCTCCATGCATCACTGTATTTACAGGCTGGAAATGCAAAAGAAGTAACTTTAATATATATCTCCTGCTGCAGTCAAACTTCTTTTGTGACTGGAGAGGATCTATCCCACAGAGAAGCTGAGTGTAAGTCACTGTGCTTTATAATTCACATGGCTAAGATTCAGCAGGTGAGAATGAGTAATTTGGTAGCTTCAGGGGGTGAGAAAATCATTTCAAGGCATCCAAAAGTCTGGCACATAAAAACCCCCTCTGTGTGTCACTTCTTCAGAACTGTCAGTATGTAAGGGACACAGAGTCCAGGCCAGCATCTTAAACTCTGGAAATGCAGAGATTGAGAGAAGGGCATTCTAGCTTCTGCCACCAGAAGACCAAGCATCCAACACATCATTGCAAAACGAAGGCCAACCTGTCTCCATCCACCAGCCAGAAAAGCAAGAGCTTCAGGGGACTTGAGTGTTTTCATTCCTGATAGCTTTATTCCACACGTCATAACAATTTTCCAAAACTGTTTCTTGTTCTAATTTTACCTTTCTATTTCATTAAATCATCATCATCCTTAAAAATGAGTGAATCTTAAACAGAGAGAATAAATTAGCCCGTCTCCTCAGTCAAATGTTATTCATAACTTTATAACCTTTATCAAGCATTTTCTTATAGAGCAATCAGTAAATGAGCATAGGATTGCAGCATTGAACTTAATGGGAGTTGGTTCTAAAACTATGTCTATGAGATTGCACTACTAGACTCTTTTTTTAAATCATCTTAAGCAAATGGCCCCAGAGTCTCTAATTCCCCCCCCCCTTGCAGGGCAGTGGCATAGCACCCCCCCCCCCCGGGGTGGTTGCCCTGAGCACAAAATTGTTGGGGGCACAAAATGTCAACCCCCTAAGCTGCCTCAATACAGTGTGTGTTTCTGTTGCTGGACTCCATTGAAAATGGCTTCCCCATATGAACCAGTAAGTGACCTCTCCAGACAATGGAACAACTCTTCTTTCTTATCTCAGCAGCTGCTGTCTCCTGGGTGATGCGGATGCCATTAGGCAACTGAAGGCACATACATACTCCATCCATTTCCCTTCCTTCCACCCACTCCCCTCTGCATGGCCCCAGCCACTGGCAACCCACGCTACACCACTGCTGCATGGATCCGCAATGGCTTGTTACAATAGTTTAGTTCAGTATTTGGAGTTCACACCTTTTAAAACTAGCTGAACTCACTGAATATAAATGTTTCACCCAAGTTTTAAACAGGTGCTGCAATGTCTCTGTTTACAAATCCAGAACAATACAGCTGCAATACTGCAATAAGTCATGCAATATGAAATTAGCTGGCACAGCAATCAGTGCATCCCATTCTAAGCACGTTTTTTTGCTGATGCAGCAAAGTTTTGGATTGGCCCATTAGGTATGAAAATAATTCATTACCATAGTAATGGTGGACTGACAAAATAATTAAGCCACAGCACTCAGACCTTAGCCAGTTTACTCTTCTTAATTCAGCGAGGTCAAATTGTCAAGGATGGAACTAAACTTACTTAAATTTAAATATTCCAATAAAATTGATTTATAAATAAGGCTATTATTCAGGCAAAAGTTATTTTAGCATCAATGTTTGTTGCCTTAAGGAAAATACAAAGCTAACATTTTATTTCAATAAGAAGGGGGGGAAATGCTGTATATCTTCTGTCTTTTATATCTTTCTAAGGCCAACCAGTCATAAACAAAAATTCATCAACAAATGTGGCATCCAAGGTACACAGGAGAAGAAATCAATAGCTTGACCCTCAATTATCCTTATAAATAGGTCCATCATGAATAACACCCAACAATTAACTAGCTTGCCAGGAAAAGAGCAAGAATTATGATTATCCAGATGGTGCATTCTCCCCTGCCCCACAAAAAAAAGTTTACGCCAATGCTTAGCAGCTGGGTCACACAGATGACAAGCAATTCCATATACACTAGCTGCCATGTTGAAATAAAGAGAAAATGGTGGAAACTCAAACCAACAAGGTGTGTGCTTTAAGATAGCATGGTGCTGTACAATTACTCTGGGCGGGGAATCAAATGTTGGTGTAATAAAAACATTTCAATAAGACTGTGTCTCAGTTAGTCACAGATTATTTAAACATTCAGATTAACAGCACAATACTGTTCATGCAAATCCCACAACAAAGCTGCTGCTATTATGGATGCAGTTTAGGTGAGAGAAAACTGGGTATTGCCCATACCCACAGAAAGAGCAAACTATTGAGTTATTTTGCTCAGTGGCAGAAAAAGAAAAGAGAATTAGCTGGTCTGACACTGGAGTGGCCAAGTGTCCTCTTTTACAGAGGGCTGTAATTTATCTGACAATCTGTTTGGTCCCGGCTGGAGAAGAATACTGTAAGAAGGGAAGGCAGAAAGTTCCTTTCCAGTATTTACAGTGGACCAACGAGGAGCACCTAGCCTCAGTCTTTCCTACTATGGGGAGCTGCATTGTATTTATAATATTTGAATTATAATAATTATTTCTGAATTGGCACACGTAATTACAAATTTGCATATGCATGCTTTATGCAAATCTGTGCCCTATTTTTGGCTGGTTGGTTTCCTCTTTTGTGGCAATGTTTATGTGAACAGCCTAACTAGCCTATCTGCTTCTTTTCTCCATCTTTCTCGATTGTACTTTGCTTTACTGATTCCCCATTGCTGCATGCATTCTTTGGTAAGAAGGTGAGAGGACTTGTAAACAAATAATAATCGAAGTTTGGGTAGGCTTGTAAAGAAAGTCAAAAATTTCCAAGCTGTTCCCTTCCCTTTCACATTTCTGCAAATCTACCATCCAACAACAGTGATAGGGGGGAATGAGAACTGCTTGGGTCTTCAGTTGGCTCCCCAAAGCCTTACCAACAGGTGTTCCCAAGGCACAATGTCAACAACAACAACAAATTTCTTTTAAAAAAAACCATCAGCTTTTCCTGAGATGTCTATGGGGTTGGTGGAATGTAAAAGGAATAAGAACGTTCGTAAACTTAGAAATGGGAATTCACAGCAGTGTGAAAACTTAGTTTATTTAAAGGATCTGAGATTAACCCTACAGAAGTGGGGAGGGATTTGATGTGGATTTGGGCACACTGTGAAATAGCTATAGCAGTTCATAGTTTGAGTAAAACTGTTGGAGTAAAACTGACTGTCAATCATTCTTGATCCAAATATAGCATACAGTTGTTGATACTTGTTAAGCAAACCATGCAAAATATATGATAGGTATCATGACCACACTCACAATCAAGCAAAAATTAAATTAACACCATCTTTTCAACAAGTTCTTTCCTGATATAACTGACATCAGTTGATATAAATAGCATCAGTTCTGCTTTTTCCAGTAATAAGCATTTCAGGTTATAATTTCTTGCTGTTGCCTAATTATATACAATATTATAGCATGCAATAAGGTGAAATTAGCAAGGGCAGAAATGCTTCAATATTCCTGTTCATTATAAATCAGGTTATTTGAAGGCATTTAATTAACATTGTTAATGAATGGCTAGCATTATAGTATTTATGCCACAATATGTACACAGCCGATGCCTCTTAACATCAGTCCTTTGCCCCATTCAGTACTTTTATATCCAGCACTGTAATGAAAAAAGGAAATGTGTTGCTTGGTGTCTAATTTTCAACTGATATATGACCTAAGCACTGTAAAGCAAGTGAAAAGAAGCACATATTGCTTTTCAAGATTCCTGTGTAGTTGTTTCAAAGAGACAGAACTTGAGTCTTAATACAAATAAATTGAACAGTTGCTTAATTTAGTTTGAGTCTGCTTGACATTATAGCAGGCTGGTGGAGATTGTTATGACCCTCTTGGTGCCTTTGGTGTTACTCTCCATTTCAGCACTTCTTCTAAATGTATTTCAGTAAGTGGTCATCACTATGCAATGGAAATATTCTATATGTGTGCAACTAGGTTGGCAAACTTTACACCAGCAGGGATTCTATTACCCCAATGATCCGCATCACTTGCGCACAACCAATGTGATCATAATTATATTATCACCAGCAACAAGGAGAACTCCATTTAGTATAAATTTGGACGGGGGATGACAACAAAAACAACACTGTTTTTCCTAGCTTATTTTGAGGTGAATATGATAAGCTTTGAATATCTGAGCCAGGTGGCTTCTGGCATGGTGTTCTCAAGAGGTGGGTCGGGGAATTCGCTCTGCCTCAGTGGAGCATTCCCAGTCATGGTGAATGGGCGAAATAAGGGGGAGTAAGGGTGACGTGAACCCCTAGGAAGGTCTGAGAGGAGGTCTCAGACCGAAAAAGGCACCAAGCAGTGAAGAAAGGGATCCTCTGTCGTTCCAGCACAGTTTAAGTGGAGGAAGTCAGGGCTCTCAGCGCAAGAAGGACGCAACCCTGACCATGAAATGCCCCAAGACCCCAAGGAGAAAAGCACCAGGTTACTCCATATGGCAGATGGTGGGTACAAACGCACTCCCGTATTTCTGAAGATGAAATAACAAAAATTTATAGAAAGGGAGAGTGGAATTCTTCCGGGAAAATAACAAAGACAGAGTGACGAAATAAGGCTGAAGGAGGTCCACCATGTTTGGCAAAAAAAGCTGTGACCAGAAAGCTCTATAAAAGGACTTAAGAGTGAGAAAGTGCATACTGAGAATAAAAGGCAAAGGAACTTACCAGATTTGGTAAAGAAGAATCAAAACAACAGAGTTATTAAAAAATCTTTAAAAGATATTATCTAAAATGTATAATCTATTATTAGAATGGGAATTAAAAGACGAAGAGGTGAAGGAAGTTATGATTAGGTGGGCCAGAGATATAGGCCACACAATTCGATTAGACCAAAGGGAGAAATTACGGAAATATGATATCAAATTCACAGCCTGCGTCACAATCAGAAAAATATATAATAAAAATGCTCTTTGGGTCGAGCATCTCTGGGGTAGCCCGGGAAGCCTCCTCAGGGCAGCGGGGAGCCTTCATCCCACTGCCCTGGGGAGGCTTCGCGCGACTATTCCTGGCTTTTGCGGGAGGTGGGGGAAGGGACTGAGCGAGGCTCTCTCACTTCCCTCACCTCCCGCAAAAGCTCCCAAGAGCCACATTTTTCCCCTTTAATTCCCCCTTCCCCAGCAAAATAGGTCAAGTGAATTGTTGAAGTTACTTGTAGTTGTTGTTTTTTATTATTATTATTATTATTATTATTATTATTATTATTATTATTATTATTATTATTATTGCCCTGGGGTTACCATTTGGATTTCCTATCTCAGGCATCAAATAACTTGGGCCATTTCTGCATGTGGATCCTCTTCAATGGTGCATGATAATTGTATTTTTGCTGCCTTTGGTTCTAGCAATATTTCATGGATCAGGCAGCCAGGAATATTAATACTAAACTCCATGAGAACAGTCAGCCAGCAATTACAGAACAAAAGCATAAATGAATGAAATACAAGCTATGGCAAGGTTTAAGGCAAGCAGGTAGAGGCAAAAGCATGTTTGGTTGCCCTTGATTTGAATGAAAGGTTCATTGACAATACATAACCTAACCAAGATGGGGTGGTGGTGGGTTGTTTTTTTTAAGCAAAACATTTCTTCCAATTAAATAGAAAGGTTAAGCAAACAGGTTAACAGACTCCAGTGAACAGCATCTGCTTGGTCTGTCAAGCACTTGCTTACACACAGGCATCACATGTATTTTTAGATGGTGTTAAGAGGCACTCAAGCATGTATTCCTAAAACACAGAATTTCAATGAGCTCAACGCATCTGTTTAAGCGTATGTTCCGAGAAGTTACTGTACGTAATTCAGTCTCATGCTTGCTAATATTAGGTCTGGGTTTTTTTCCAGTGGGTAATACATGCAGCACACATTTAACTAATGTGATAAACATAAAGCTGTTTGGAGCTGATTCTAGCTTTTTGATAGCTACAGACCACTCCGGGAAAGCTGCATTCGTTTTTATCTTGCAGAACAGCCACCCAGAAGTTAGTCTGTGATTAATATCAGCTGTTTCTAGAGAGAGCAAATAATATTGCAGAAAAGCTGTCCGGACACCTAGTTGGCTCAATGCTGTCTATGGGAGAGAAAACCTCATTTTTCCAATATGAGTTGCATATTTATATTTGCATTGTTAAGTTGGTTCTTTGTGTCCAGAAGTTAGATGAGAACTTTTCAATGGAGTGGTCCATTGGGGGGGGGGGACTTCAGAAATTAAAAAAAAACCCACAAAGCGTTTTCAAGTCTTTCCCAAATGCTTTCTGTTAAAGCGTGTTCTCCCTAACAGAGAGCACGTGTTGCGGTTGGGGGAACAAGCCACCCTGAAGTGACTAGGCAGATTTGGCAAGGAACCCAAGCCTTAAGGGTTAAAATTGGGTTGCTGGGGATTTTTGATTGTTGCCAATTTTGGAGGAGGGGTCAGAGTCTTTAAATACAGGGGCCAGACATTGGGGCTTTCTCTTGGCCATTTTGCACTGGATCACCCGCCCTCCCTCCCTTTTATTAGGGTGGTTTTTCTTGCTCGCTTGACCTTGCTATGCCTGTCATGGGGTCGTCCGCCTTGGAGCGGGGGCCTGGTAGGAATTTTGCCATTTGGCTGATTGGCTGGTGCCATTTGGTTTTTGCCTACTGTGTAGCAAATCGTCACAACTTGTAAGGTTGGCGGTTAGGCATTGGTTAAATTGGTGCTTGGAGGGGTAAGTGCCTATCCCTCCAAATGATGTGGAAAGGGAATTCCGTTAAAGGAATCCAGGGGCTTGCCATTCTTTTCGTCCTTGTCCGTGGAGCCGGACTTGGGCCGTGTAAGCCCCAACGGAACATGAGGGTGAGAGGTGTGGGTCTGTGTCCCAGCTTCATCTCTCACCCAATACTTGTTTCCCACGCTGGCTTCCGTTGGTGTCCGGAAGGGCCAGCTCTGTCCTTGAGGGCAAGGACAGATAGTCATAACCAATGCCTAAGCAACCACTCACATTTTTTGTATTTGAATAAAGTTGTGGCCAAAAATTATGCCAAAAACCTTAAACAAAAATTGATGTGTGAAGTGTGAATTTTTTTGGTGGGTGGCATTGTGGGACTCAACACGCAACTTGAGAAACATAATACCAAATAATTATTGTTGATATATAAGAAATAAATGTATACCATCTATCATGGATTGTGTTCATCAGTCAGATGGGCATTCAATCAAATTATCAATCAAGGCAAAATCCCATACTCTTGTGCATTACTGAACAAGTGTAAACAGATCGTTACTTTCCAATTCATGAGCTTTTTCTAAAAGTAAAGCAAACAACTACAAATGTCTAAGTATTAGAGATGGGTTCACATTCATGTACCCATTAATTTCTTCTTCATGAGTCTACAGCTCATAAAATGCTTGTCAGCTCAGTCCTTCACATTTTTCAAAAATGGCATAATTGATTTTGATTTTCCAGGTTCCGTTGCAAGAACTCTTTATGCAATGGATTTCACTATCTGCAGTTTTACTGTTAATTGTTTCCTACAATCACAAGGTATCCATCTAGGGGTGTTGTGATTTGTTTGTCTTGCGGAGTCTTTGTTTTCATCATGGCGTAATATCAACAAGGACACAGTCCCATATCTTTTAAATTATTATTGTAAATTTTATTTCTTAATTTGGTATCAAGGCATGCTATAAAATAGTAAAGAGGAGCAGAGAAGAGAGGTGGTTGATTTTTTCTGTAATACATAGCAGTAGCTTTTTTAAAAAATGCAGTAAGGCTGGATTCCTAACTTGACTTACCTGAGAGTAGGCACAACTAGTTTAAATGGGACTTACTGCTGAATAGAATGGATAACTGACTAACCTGGTAAAATACACAGATTGTATTTTTTTTAATGTCAGCCATTAGTGAAAGCAACAACATTTTGTACTTCATGGCAAAGTGTGTGTGTCTCTGTAAGACCTTTGCAGAGAGAGAGAGAGAGAGCAAGAGAGCGCTACCCCAGATTAAGCAATACATCTCCCCCCCCCCCACCCACACATAAGATCAGGAGACAGGAACAGAAACATAACAATGAATGTTAGTGGTGACTATCATCACCTCAGCTGAACAGAGTTCAATGGAATACACATTTTAGCAGCACCATGGACTTGACATAGAAATGGGTGGCACAATTGTAATGGTATGGTTCAATAAGTTGCTAGCCAGTTCCTTATCTTTTTCAAGAGCAAAGAAATTTGTTCCATTAGCTATTAGCAACACTTGCATGAACCTGATCAAATTGCAGAGGTTGTGAATGACCACAAGCAAGTGAACAGGGCTCAGCTCGAGTACAAGTTCCATTATTGCAAAAAACATTATGACCCCTACTAAATATTTGTGGCCAAGTCACTAAGATCCCCCACCCAAATTTCAAAGCAAGGAAACTTCGTGCTAAAAACCATATGATTTTACTGACTTCAGCAAAAACCCAGCTGCAAAACATTTTTGAAATGTTACAGTTCCGCCACATATACATTTACAGTCTCACAAAGAGAATGTGTTTTATATACAGTATGTGGTGACATTTAAAAGTGATATATTGTATGCATGACTAGAAAGGAGGAGGATTTCTCTGTTCATTCTGGTGTCAATAGAAGCAGACCTCTGCAATCATTCATATAATAAAATCAAAAGTACCATTACATTTCTTCCTGGTCTTTTGAAGAAGTACAACTACCTAAGGAATAATCAAGTAAAAATTAAGATAATGAGAATAATTCAGAACATAGCTAACCTCCTCTACCTTGTTTGAATAAAGATGGCACTTGTGTTGTCATAAACTTATTTCACTACAATGGAAATATTCATGTTAATCCTTATATATTTCTAGAACAGAGATGAAGCATTAAGAAAAGCAACACTTCACATTTTGAAGATGAACCTTGAAGTAATTTAAGGCAATAACAACTCTAGAAGAGGAAAAAATGAATTATATTGGTAATATTCAATTCATAGTTGACCATTGATACTAAAGTGGAAAATAAAACTGTGTTTTACTATAACTGGGTTTCCTGACCTGTGGATCACACAATACAAAGCCAGAAAATGTGGATGGACTCAGATGCTGATCTTGAGATATTCTTGCATAATAGCAGGATGAGCCAGGATTCTCCCACCAAACAGATGGTAAGTGCTGTCAACTTTGACATATTGATCAATGCAGTCACTCAACTGACATGAAGGAACAGGTTTTAAAAGAAGAATTAGGGATGGATCTGCCAGTTCTAGTTCTCTCAGTTTCTAGTTTTTCCAAGAATCTTAAATTCAGTTCTGCGCCTTTCTGAAGCAAGTTGTGATTCATAGAATCATAGAATCTATTAGGACCATCTTGTCAACCTCCTGCAGGAATATGCAGCTGTCCCGTATGGTGACTGAACCTGTGACTTTGGCATTATCAGCACCAAACTCTAACCAACTGAGCTATCTAGTATTGGTTAAAAAAAATCCTCATGAAAATCTGAAGCATTTTCTCCTAATAAACACATTTTCAACTAATGTACATATTTTTGCAAGCAATTTTTTTTCTAATATAATCCATTTTTGTAAACATTGCCTGGTTGAAGAACTGCACCACAAAATTTGGATGTCTGGATTTTGAAGAATGGCTGCACTTTGGTTCTCACATTATTTCAAAAAGTGTGCATTTGATAGATTTGTCTTCATAGATTTCTCTTCCCCATCTCTAGCAGGCTGATTTAGGTCTCCAAAAGCTGAGTGTGTGCTGCTGACTACAAATTAGAGTATTGTACATGTCTTTGAGAAAAGCAAACCACCTTTACTCCTAAAACACAACTGTGCTAATCACAGAAAGAAAGCCATGTGGATTTGTCACCTGTTTGGGCTCATATACTAGTCCCAGTCAATCATAGGACTAAGGACATGTCCCCCATACTTGGACTGCAGGAGGCAATGGGTTATAGTGCTATCTATGCAGATACAGAATCTGGGCTGTTAAAGAGCCCTGGCGTTGTCAATATGGTAGCTCACCAGAAGTACGCTGATGACAGCACTAGTATTCTAGTCAAAAACGGCCAAGGACTGTGGGGGTTTTTAGGGGTGTGTTGTGTTAGAATGAGTCTTCTGGTCCTCAGTATATCATGGGAGTAATTTGATAATATTAAGAAAATGAAGATGAAGGCCACATATCCAAATGTAGTGACCTTGTGTTCTATTAAGCATTTGTGTGAGCATCTTCCAGAGGAAGAAGTAAAAGTGTCATCACTCAGGACAATTAAACATGCACTGGACAAAGTGTAATTTTACATTAGGGAATATCTGCTTTGGGAGGCAGATGGCCTGGTTGATTTAAAAGGTCTTTTCTGCATTTAACTTTGAAGCAATGGAAATCATCTGGAAATGAACCTTGAACTAACACTAACCTTAATAGTTGGAAATGAGCAAACTTTCCCAATGACTTTCATTTTTGGGGCTGTGACTAATATTTCTTTGCACCATATTCTAAGCTGCTCCTGGGACTCTTTACAAGTCTCAAAAACAGCTTCCAGCATGGTACAGTGTGACTCCTATTGAAAAGAATGTTTGTATGTATGTATTTACAGATAGGTAGCCGTGTTGGTCTGCCATAGTCAAAATAAAAAAAAAATCCTTCCAGTAGCACCTTAAAGACCAGCTAAGTTAGTTCTTGGTATGAGCTTTCGTGTGCATGCACACTTCTTCAGATACATGCACACGAAAGCTCATACCAAGAACTAACTTAGTTGGTCTTTAAGGTGCTACTGGAAGGAATTTTTTTATTTTGCATGTATGTATATAATCCCTAGATCTACTTCCATGTCAGTGTATATAGGATTGCAGTCCAATTGTTACAGCCTTACAGAGCCTTCTCTAGCTGCACAATTCATGGTTTACTCTGAAGTCCCATTTTGTTACACTCTAGTAAATTCATTTTAGAATCGCAGTCTAGGACAATTGGTGTAGAACACAACACAACACAATACCCAATCCTGCACAGGGACACATGGTACAACCAAACTGTGATCTATATTCTTGAGCAGTTCAGTCCATGTGTGATGTTTCAATGGACCATGTGTACATGGTCAACCACTTGAACAAACATGTGTACAGCATGATGCGAAAACAACCCTTATGGTGTGTATTTTGTGGGAATCCAATTAAAACAGGGGAACGAAATACAATTCATCAAAACATAAGGAAACACAAAATGCACAACCTTTGGCAAACGTATAGAAAGAATCTATAATGCTGTATCTTGACCTCGGAGATTGATCTTAAGATCAAAGTCTGTTTAACAGATTTTTTTGCAAAATGTACAGCAGGATATCAGGAGTTCAATAGTAGAATGGAACAAGTCCCTTAATTCCTGGACATTAATTTGGGTACTTGGTGCTGGCATACTGCCAAGAGCTTCGAGCCACCGTTGCTGGTGCACAGCTACTCCAGAACACCCACACACACTCTTTTCACTTTCACCTCCAAAATATGCACTTTTAAAAGGTGGTCCTCAAATTATTTCAGTGAATATGAGGGATCCAGCTCTTTTGCCACTTTCAGAGGGTGAAAAGCATAAGAAGCATAGTGGATGTGGTTGCTAGGCAACCACTTGTGCTTGCACTCCTATTCCTGGTACATAATCACCAGGAACTCCCCCACTAGGATTTCCAAAGTGGCTGTGCCAAAGGTTCTGTTCCCCATCAATCATGATTGCAATGACCTGCATACTGGTTTCCTGTGCCAGATGACAATGACAGCCAATCAGAAAGTCCAAGCTGCTATTGCCTTTGATGCTTCTCCAGTCCCAGGTTGAGCCAGTGTAGGTGAGAAATCTTTAGCATACCAATATATGAGAATCTTCCCTTCTGTCATTATCACATACCATATTTCTCAATATCAAGGTGCACAACTGCATCTGCATCACATTTGGCAACGGGGGCAACTGGCAGCATAACAAATCTGATGCACTGGCTTCTAGGTGTTCTGGAGATAGTTACATAAAGGTGCATGATATAACAGAATAAAGGAAATGCATGCACACTCCATCCTGTACACGCATACTCGATCCTACACACACACACACACACACACGATGTAGTAAGATCAGGCTCAAGTCACCTTCATGCTTTTTACCTTAAAATCTTGATCAACATATAAGTGTGGAATATAGTTGTCCCTTTTGTTAAGCTCTATTGCTCTATTGGTTTCCAGTAGCTGTACCTATCTCAGAAAGCATTAGGTCATGCCGGACCCAGCTGCCCCTGTGAGCTTCTCTCTGCAATGGTCACTGAATGAACTTTTTGAGAGTGAGTTATTGATAATGACTCTGAAACAATTTCTTCCATTCTCAAGCATTTGGCACTTTGAAAAGTGCTTTTCCCCCTTGCAAAAGACCAACTCCCCCCTTAGGCATCTTTCGGACATGATTAAGAGTATGGGTTACTTTGGGTTGCCAGAAAAGGAGAAATATATCAAGCTGTTAACCATTAAAAAAATTTCCCTGTTTCTATCGATTAAGTATCATTTCTGGGATGTGGGATGACCTTGACTCCTTGCACATACCCTTTAGGCAATTTCCCCCTCTCTTTTAGGGAAAGATGTATACCACATCTGGCTTTGGTAACACAATTCCACTTAAAGCACCACTGGACATTTTTGTTCCATATTTAAAGATGTGTGGTTCTTAAAGTAAATGTGATCTCCTTTTCATGTGCGCCTCTTTGCATGTTGGAGAGGGCTACACACAGAGAAAATAAGACCCACACTGAACATTTCTACTTAACCCATCTCCCTCCTACCTGATTCCCTCAGGACTAGGCCTATATATAATTTTGCCAATTTTTATTGAAAGAGACAACCACCCTCTACCACAGCTTTCATCAACTTAGTGTCCTCTGGATGTTTCAGATGACAGATCCAACTCTAGCTCCATTGTGGTGGATAGGGCTGATGGGATTTGTGGTCCAAAAGATTCAAAGGACACCAGGTGGGTGAAGGCTTCTCTATCACACACACACACACACACACACACACACACACACCAGAACTTAATTTGAGCTAAGTCTTACCAGGCCTGGTTTCCATGCCAGGAATCAGCATGGAACATGTGGTATAATAAGACTATTTTAAAGTATATCCAGAATATACTTATTTTATGAAGCCTTTTATTGAGTTGGATCATTGATGAGTCCAGCCCTCATTGAAATGCCAGGCTAGATGTGATTTTAACCATGTCATTGCATTTAAGGGAAAAATCCACCATCCATCCATCTACCTTGAGGCAAGGTGCTTTCAGAAGATGTTTTGCCGATGCTTAGGGGGTGGGGTGGCAATTAGTATTTGGAGGAACTTTGAAAGGCATCAGTCAGTACTTTAAAGAATTCATCTTTCGTAGTTCACAGTCAGGGAGAGTGGGGTGGCAGTGCTGAGTTATGCCTCCTTCAGCAAAAAAAAATGCAGTTCTGGCACTGTATGCCTCACCTCTGCCTGAATCCCGAAAGGGCCATAACTAGCCTCCACAATTTTGGAATATGGAACTGATAGCATATGGCTGTTTTAAAGCAGGTTTATGTAGGAATTACGAATGATTATGGTGATGGTAATGATATTTGGGTTCCAAAATGTATGAATTGCATCATGATTATGGTAATGAATGCAATATTTAGGTTCCAGAGACTAACATATTCTGAAACCTGTAGGCTTTATGCAGGGATGCTTGTCAGATGAGCAATATGTCAGAGCACATAAACACTAAACTCTGAGAACATTTACTGCACTGTCCAACACAAGATTGAGACTCTGGCAAATTTCCCATAGAGTGTTTCAAACCCTCTGTTTCAAATGAACTTATGCCAGGCCTTCCATCTGTGTTGCCACAGAGAAAGATGTGATATTGGCTCAGACTTTCTGGCACCATTTTGTGTGTCTCTTGTGATCTGGTCTTTGATAAAGTGTCTGCTGCAGATGTCAACTAGGTCAAGCTGAAAGGGGGAAATGAAATGGTGCAGCACAGAGAAGCAGTAGCGATTAAAATAAAACCCAGCCCAAATGGTACCCTTGAAATCTCCTCTTCCAAAAGGTTTAGGGATGTCACATCTACTTTTCCAGTCAATGTTACTTCCATCAAAACAGCATAGGTCCTCATGTTGCTAACATTTTATAATATTCCTTTTATAACAACAATAAAAAATAATGTTCACAGTGAAGCTGGAATCCAGCCGAAACCTTCTCTCTTTTACACATCCTATAAATCTACATCTTGCATTCTCAGTCAGAAGCTCAAGTGTCTGCACATAGCAAGTGCCTGTCAGTAAAAGAACAGCCTCAGGAAATGTATTTTGTTTTCTGTCACCAAGGAAGAACAATAATCTACTGTGAGGCAGACAGAGAATGTATACTAGCTAGCTGCAAACAACCAATCTGCACTGCCACTGTGTGCCTTCTCTAGCCCAGTTCAGGCAAATGTCTGAGGTATTCTGTCAGTGTGTGACCAAGGAATGGCACATCAAGTGTTGAAGCGTATAGGAGCAAAATCAAGGGCACAGCGGGCAGTCTGATCAACATGGGCTATGCTTCTTGTCCTGATTCTACTCACAGACACGACTTGATTTCTCATGACATCACTAGTCAGGTTACTTAAAAGGTCAGTTTTCAAGGATGTTACTTGCTGGTTGCTGTGTTGGAATCCAACGACTCCAATGTTGCAAACAACATCTAATCTAGCAAAATTTCATCTGGTTTTATCTTGGCACTCAGAGGCAATGTCTGGCCACTACCAAACATCCATTAAGTTTGCTCTCGGATTTAATTGCTCGTCTTTCTAATTTTACATACCCCATTTCATTGTCATCCATACATTAAAATAATGTTTACTTGAATTTCCTCAGAGAAATCAGTTGCTTGTTTTTCTCTTTTTCTGTAATGAGACAGGAGAAATTAAGTGCTCCAGTTAATGAATATTTAATGGTTTATTTGTTGGGGGGGGGGGCTGTGAGGATTAAAATTTGCCACGGTCTACAGAGTTTTAAGCAAAAATCAAAAGAAATACACACACAAACACACATATACTAAAATTATTATGGGCCTCATGAGTCATGGATTAAACTAAGGATCATCAAACTTAAGGGGGTGGTGCCTTGGGTACATTTGGAATTTTGAGAAACTGCCATTGGGTTGCTTCCCTCCTTCCCATCATTCCCACAATAGACAGAAAGAGACATCCTTTTCAGTTGCTCATTTTTCTAATCTTAGATTCAGTTCTCCACATTTCCGCATTACTTTGCACCTAAAAATAAGAAGCCCTCATGAAAATTCACCATTTTAATGTGAATTTCTTCTAATTTGCATATGCTGTATTACATTTTGCCTAATGTACACATCTTTGCAAGGCAATTTCCCCATAAATAATGCATTTTGGTATGTTATTTCCACTAATATGTGCATTTATATGGATACTTTACCACAGTATCTATAGACATTTTTGTACATTTTGGCTGGAGAACTGCACTGCAAAATTCAGAGAAAGACCCATTTTGAAGGAAGGATGTGTTTTGGTTTTCTTATCATTTCTGAAAGTGAGATTTGAGTATAATGACCTCAAAGTGTGAACTGAATCAAATTTCTTCCCCATCTCTAGGTCTGAGTAAAAGCCAGTCGTATCAAAATAGAACCTCTAACTAGCATTATTTGACGCAGAAATTAAAGCTTACATTGATAGACTGCACAGCACAAATCACGGGACATTTTCAAGGGCACCATGTTGCTGACCCCATTATTAAACTAAACACATTCCTTTTTCAAACTATGGTTATGCTGAAAAATTCTACAATTTTTAAAAACCATTCTTCCACTTGCACAGCAGGATTTTCCTCTATCCCCTCCTCCCATGTGCTACTTGTGCCCTCTAAATTTTCTCTGAGGGGTTGGGGAAAGCCCCATAATAGGTTTAGGGACTGTGTGGGGACTCATGGGGGAAGAGAGTGGAGGAAGTCCCATTGCTCAAGCAGACCTGGCACGCATACCCCACTTAGAACTACGTTGAATTCCTACCCAACGAAAACAGGCACATTGTCAGGGATGAACCAGAGGTCTCATGTTCCCCAGAGGGAGGGGGAAGCCTGGGAGCGGAAGATGTGGACGAGGTGCCCGAGGGGGAGGGAGGCAACGAAGAGAGAGAGACTGGGTTAAGCTCAGGCTCAGAATCTGGGGGGAGGTTTACGGCCGCCTCAAGAGGCGTGTGGTAAAGAGGAGGGTAGAACAACGGGGTGAGAAACTTCGCCATTTTATGAGCTGTTGGAAAGGCAAATGCAGGCTTCAGCAGAGATCTGAACTGAGTGACTCTGATGGATGAACGGTGTGCTAATGGCCCATTGTAAATATTGTAAATAAAGACTATAAAAACGTCAAGAGGCTCCCATGGCATCTGTGGTGAGGAGAGACACCCACAGCTCTGACACACATGACATCCAAAATAGGACCCTCATTGTGATGTGTCAGTCACATCCTCCAGAGCAGCTGCTCCCGATTAGGTAAATACTGCAGACCCCCTGCTTTTCAAAAGCCAATCCATGGACCCCCTACTTTTGAAAAGGTTGGTATCTCTGTGGTAGTTTTTGTTATGTAACTGGTGCCACAAACCCCCTGGGTGGGTTACATACACCCCTGCAGTCCGCGGACCACTGGTTGGAGACCACTACTCTAAACGACTGATGCAGTACAGTGGTACCCCGCAAGACGAATGCCTCGCAAGACGGAAAACCCGCAAGACGAAAGGGTTTTCTGTTTTGGAGGCGCTTCGCAAGACGAATTTCCCTATGGGCTTGCATCGCAAGACGAAAGCCCATAGGGAAATGCTGGCGGTCGGGAGCAAAGACTTTCGCCCACAGCTGGCCTTCAGAAGAGGACCTCTTCTGAAGGCTGGCGGGGGGCAAAAGTCTTTGCTCCCCCCCCCGCCTGCCTTCCCCCCCGCCTGCCCCGGGCGATCTTAAAATGCTGGCGGGCGGGAGCGAAGCGTTCGCTGCCGACCCCCAGCATTTTAAAATCTCCAAGGGACAGCAGAGAAGTCTCTGTCCCGGGGAGATTTTAAAATGCTGGGGGTCGGGAGCGTTCGCTCCCGACCCCCAGCATTTTAAAACGCTGTTCCGAAGCGGGGGCGGGAACAGCTGCCCCAGCCGCCCCGCTTCGGAAGGATGTTCCGAAGGGGGGAGGTGGGGCGGGAACAGCTGCCCCATCCGCCCCGCTTCGGAAGGATGTTCCGAAGGGGGGAGGTGGGGTGGGAACAGCTGCCCCATCCGCCCCGCTTCGGAAGGATGTTCCGAAGGGGGGAGGTGGGGCGGGAACAGCTGCCCCATCCGCCCCGCTTCGGAAGGATGTTCCGAAGGGGGGAGGTGGGGCGGGAACAGCTGCCCCAGCCGCCCCGCTTCGGAAGGATGTTCCGAAGGGGGGAGGTGGGGCGGGAACAGCTGCCCCATCCGCCCCGCTTCGGAACGATGTTCCGAAGGGGGGAGGTGGGGCGGGAACAGCTGCCCCATCCGCCCCGCTTCGGAACGATGTTCCGAAGGGGGGAGGTGGGGCGGGAACAGCTGCCCCATCCGCCCCGCTTCGGAACGCTGCGAAGCCGGGCGGGGGGGTGGTAACACCTTCTGAAGGCGGGCAGGGGGCGAAAGTCTTTGCTCCCCCCTGCCTGCCTTCCCAGGGGCTTTTAAATCGCCCCGGAC
The DNA here is from genome assembly GCF_964188305.1 of Podarcis bocagei. NCBI lineage: Eukaryota > Metazoa > Chordata > Lepidosauria > Squamata > Lacertidae > Podarcis > Podarcis bocagei. The sequence continues at coordinate 52,474,550 of NC_138133.1, forward strand.
AGCGGAGAAGTCCTCCGCTGTCCGGGGCGATTTTAAAATGCCGCCCGCCAGCATTTTAAGATCGCCCGGACAGCGGAGAAGTCCTCCGCTGTCCCAGGGTTTTTTAAAATGCTGGGGGTGGGAAGAAAAGCCCTTGTCCCCCCCCCCCAGCCTTCAGAAGAGGTCCGGGGACAGACTGTCCCCGGACCTGGCCTGAAGGTGGTTTCCCTAGGAACGCATTAATTGATTTTCAATGCATTCCTATGGGAAACCGTGCATCGCAAGACGAAAAACCCGCAAGACGAAGAGAATTGCGGAACGAATTAATTTCGTCTTGCGAGGCACCACTGTATTGGTGCTTTCCTATGAATTAACCGTATAAAGCTGTAAACATTTACACAAAGAAAGGGACCTGTTTTGTACTTCATCTGACACAGGTCTCTGTCATATTTCTGACAAAAGAAGAAGAAGAAGAAGAAGAAGAAGAAGAAGAAGAAGAAGAAGAAGAAGAAGAAGAAGAGTTTGGATTTGATATCCCGCCTTTCACTCCCCTTCAGGAGTCTCAAAGCGGCTAACAATCTCCTTTCCCTTCCTCCCCCACAACAAACACTCTGTGAGGTGAGTGGGGCTGAGAGACTTCAAAGAAGTGTGACTGGCCCAAGGTCACCCAGCAGCTGCATGTGGAGGAGCGGAGACGCGAACCCGGTTACCCAGATTACGTGACTACCGCTCTTAACCACTACAAAAGTCCCATGTTCATTACCAGGTCAAATTTTTAAAAGTTCTTAAGCTCATGTTTGTGGCACATTTTCAAAAGTGATCTTTATTTAAAAGAACCTCTTAAGAACGGGCTGGAGAAGAACAAAAAGGCTAGGCATCTTAAGAGCTTAAGGGGTTTTTTGATGAAAAATTATGTTCTTTCAGGATCAATGGTATAACTGAATGGCTACTAAGTAATAACAATTACTCTGCATTCAATTCCCATAGAAACCAGTAGTACTGGATAGTCAACCAAGGACTTCATGCTCTTCTAACTGCAATTATTGTAAGTTCCCAAAGCAGAATTTTTGCTGGTGCTCAGAATAAGTATGGTACTTAAATTCCCTCCACTTCAATTATTTGCCTCATTGATGTACTCTGAGACCACTTTGCTCCATACGATGGGAAAGCCAGATAAGGCCCTTGGCAGTTCTATCTTTATTGGGATGAATTATTCATCATAGAAACAAAATAACAAATCGGAAGCTGAGGAAAATGGAGCTGATGCTAAAGCCATATGTTGGCCTCCTTCGATTCTTGGCTCTGTGCAGTCATAGTTCTCAGATGCCAGGAAGGCCTTTAAGAATGGCCAGCAGTGCAGTCCTATACATTACATTACAGCACTGGAAGTAGCAATTAAGGTTTGACCTCTTCCTAATAAACTGAGGGGAAGTTATCTACTGCTTCCACACACTTCTGTCGCTTGCCAGCAAAAGGTCTCCTGCGTTTTCATGCGAGAGCTGTATTTAGGTCAATGCATCATGGTGCTAAGTAATGTGCTTTTCAAAAGACAAAGGATGCTGCTGTGGTCAAAGGAGATAAACAAGGTCAAGGTAAAAATAATGATTGCTACTTCACCCTTTTGGAGCTAGGATTTTCATGAGCCTGGTGCTCATAACCTAGCAGTAGATCCCCTGTGCTGCTTTCTCTGTATGTCAGGCATTTAGTCCATTACGTGTTTCATTTCAGAGGGGATTTTTCTGCACATGTTTAAAGGAAAGAGGCATCATGGAAGGCAGGGGATGGCTCAGTCGGTAAAGCCTGAGACTCTTAATCTCAGGCCAGGAGTTCAATCCCCATGTTGGTGAGAAAGATTCCTGCACTGTAGGGCGTTGGACTAGATGGCCCTTGTGGTCCCTTCAAACTCTAGAATTCTATGGTTCTATTTTGTGTGGAATAATAAAAGTTGAGCTGCAGTCTTGTACACGTTTAACCGGTGTGAGCGAGCTTCTTTGGTAGATGGGTTTTCACACATTTTAAGAGTCTTCTGAATTAGAATCTCTAGTGACAGTAGCACATATTGGGAGATTAATCTGGTAACTTAGTCACACAGGTCTCAATATGGGGATATTTACTGAACACATGCACAACCAAAATATGCACATTTAAGTGAATATCTTAGCAAATAAGCACACAAACACTTTTCTTTGGTTTTCTATTACGCATGCACTGTTAGAGTTGTTGCAAGCAGAATCCCTGGTCTGCACTTTCTGCAGAGCAGAAATGAATGTTCTCCATCATAACAAACAACTGCAAAACTTTACTGGAAACAGTCTTAAAACAGTTACAATTAAATGTTGCAAAATAAAAAATAATACATTGCTTTTAAACAAGCAAACAATGTGATTCTGTATTCTTTAAATCCTTAATGCAGTTCAGTAACTTTCCTCTCTCTGCTCCCAGAGAGAGATCCTATGCAAGCATCTTGCTTGTTCAAGATCGCTCACCTGAAGTTTATAATGCAAGATGCTGAGTTCTCAGGTTTCATCTTCCTGCCATGAGAGATCACTGCTTGGGTTTCCAGGTTAAGTCATCCATTAGCCTTGAACACTCTCTTTGCCACATTTTCTAAAGACAAACCTCTTGAGCAAACTTAATGCAAACCTCTCTACATAGCATTTTGGCTTTGGTTTGGTTAATATCTAGCAGCATGAATAGGCCCCTTTCAAGAAACAGCAGATTCCCATCTATATCCATTGCCTTACTTTTACGAAAAGTTTCAATATCTCACTCTCTGCAACACAAAACTATCAACAATGCAACAGTTCTTTTTGCTATTGATGCAGTTTTGCATTCAGTAGTTGTTTTCAATAGTTCATGCCTAGCCTTTTTCATCACCTCCAAGACCAGCAGAGCATAAATATCTGCTGAAGACACAACATATATTAAACAAACCAAAGATTGGTGGAATTGCTGTGCATTTATTTAACAATCAATCAGTTGGATACGGCATGCAATCTAATCACATTTCTTATTGGCAATTGTGCTTTCTTTTCTGATAGTCCTGTGAATGCTTTACCAGGATCTCTTTATATTTAACAAACATCAATGGGGAAGAGACAAAAGAAGAAGCTCATTTTATTCGTATGGGTCAACAAATTGTTATAAAACAGTTGTATTTATCCATTGTATTTGATTCATGAAAGCCTGTGTTGATTGCAGTAATTTATCAAATGCTTCTACATTTCAGCTACTTACATTTTCAATCTCTCTGTGTGCCTATTGTGAATTGCTGACCACTTCTCACCAGCTCAAACTTCAGAAACTTTGGAACCAACATAGTTAGAAATTAGAATCATAGAGTTGGAAGGGACCCAGGGGTCATCTAGTCCAACCCCCTCCAATGCAGGATTCTCAGCTAAAGCATCCATGACAGATGACCATTCACTTTCTGCTTAAAAATCTCCAAGGAAGGAGAGCCCACCACTTCTTGTGGGAGTCTGTTCCACTTCTGAAAAGCTCTTACTGTCAGAAAGTGTTTTTGAATGTTCAGTCGGAATCTCCTTTCTTGTAACTTGAAGCCATTGCCTCGAGTCCTACCCTTCAGAGCAGGAGAAAACAAGCATGCTCCCTCTTCCATGTGACAGCCCTTAAGATATCTGAAGATGGGTACCATATCTCAGTCTCCTCTTCTCCTGGCTAAACATACCCAGCCCCTTCAAGCGCTTCTTGTAAGGCTTGGTTTCCAGACCCTTGATCATCTTGGTTTCCCTCCTCTGCACACATTCCAGCTTGCACCAGCCCATCACTTTCCTAACTGCACTCAGGTTGATTAAAAAATTGCACTGGAAAGAGCAGGGTAACAACCACTAGCTGGCAATATCATAGAACTTCCATGTGAACAAATCATTATGAATATTCAGGCAGTCTGGATGCTCCCTCCATCCCTCAGAATTGTTTTCCTTCTCAGAGCTCCAGTCTTCCTGGATGAGGAGCCTTGTAGTATCGAACTCTGAGCATTTCCTTGTTAAATAGCTGAAAGTTTGGTCAAGCTGGACTGACTTGAGCAAAGCTTTCACTCTGAAGTTGTCTTGACCTTTATGCTTATATTTACAGTTATAAATATGGGTAGAATATGCTGCTTCATGCATTCCTTTGATAGATGAAAAGCTGGGATTTAAATTAAATTAATTATGCCATGCAGAGTTGGCAGAATTTGGTCAGAATGCAGTGTGTTTGGGGAGAGGTGAAAAAAACAAGGGGGAGTTATTCAAGCCATCTTCTAGGGAGGTTTCCTCTTTCACCTAGATGCTTATAAAGATAATTTAGGAGGGTATCACAACCTGTAGGTAGCAGCTAAAGAAATAATGCAAGGGTGCCAGGAAGTCAGCAGCCAATTTTTGCAAGCATGCTGGATGGAAGTTTCTAGCATAGGGTTCCCTCCCAGAGCTAATGGCATCAGTCCATAGTGTGGGCAAGCCCTCCTGCCCCTGAGTTTGAGTCCTGATGGTCCCCCTCCATGGCAGCTGCTATGTAAAAAACAAAAATAGGTCACATCAAATGTTTATACACATTTAATATCACATCTAGTGTGGTGCTAAATGGAAAACTCCCCAAGGGTATTTTTACTGATCTGTAAACCATTGCGGGAGCCTTTCTAGTTGAAGAGCGAATGAATGAAAGATCTATCTGAACTCCAGTACCAAATAATTGTGCTGATGTCCTTCGAAAAGTGTCTCACACACAAATCCCCAGGTTCTTGGAAATTTGAAAAAAATCATTTCCGAATTTCTCACTGAGTGGAATACTAAAAAAAAAAAAAATTGATGGTGTGTGTTCCTTTTGATCATGACCAGGATTAAGAGATGTTCAAGAGCAGCACTACACAGGACATTCACATATAATTGAAACTCTGGATGAATAAAGCTATCATTGACTCAGACATATCTCTTCTAAAAGATAGCCAAACATCATCTTTAAGGGGATGGGGTGGGGGTGAACACTTACAAGAAAACATCAAACCTTATTACTCACATCCTCATTCACATCTTTCTAAAACCATTTTTCCTTGGTGCAATGCAATGCTATTTTAAGGAATGCCTTCATACAAACATTGTATTTCAACGAAACCCTTTATTTATATGCTGAAACCTGAGCTTTGAAAGAATTTCCTGCCCAGATGAATAGCTTAGATGAATTCAAAAGTCAAATATCAGAAAAGAAGCCATTATGAAGTGAAGCAATCTTGTGGGTTTTTACAGATTTTTCAGAGCTCCAATGACAAACCGAACAATGTTGAAAATTATTGACTGTGCCTGCTATGCACAAAACAATACCCCAAAGAGAGTGACTAGATTAATTTGGCCATTTGTCTTTTTAAATGTTAAAACTCTCAGTGCAAGTTCTTTGTTGTTTGTCAATGACACTGAAGTTTTTTTGTTTGCAATCCAGCCCTCTAAATAAATATTTTTAGAAAGCAGATGACTGTGTTGTTTGTAGCACTGTTGTTCTTGCAAAGTAGAAAGCACAAACCTTGGTTCTTTGTGAGATGTTTTTATTCTGTTGAAGGACATGACTCAATAGTTCAGGTTATTTGGCTCCACTGAAAGGCGAAGTGAAGATATTAATGTGTCCTCCTTTCAGAGAGATATATGACACTACCATTGCAATATTCCTTACCGTGGAATTTTCCGGCACATTAAATAGAAGGTACCACCTACAGAGTACTGGAGTGACGTCTCACCTGTACCCATTGGGAATCTGATAAAAGGGCATTGACCTGCCTAGGACACACAAATAAATGATCCTTTTCATAGTTGTACGCCATGTCCAAAAGGCTCCAGAGGTTAATTAAGAAGGCTCATAGCCAAAACCTCTCCCCTTGCAGGAGTCCATTGCTAATTAATCATTTTCTAATCAAGTTTTTTAAAAAAAGACTTACATCAATTAGCAGGTCAGTTTTCAGTGCCCTGACATGGTCAAAATGCTCAGACTTTATAGCTTGGTTGTTGGCATCTGTCTGTCTCGGGAGACAATGGAGGAGAGCATCTTTGGGGGTGAAGTCAAACTGTTGGAAGGTTGCAGCGCTTGCTGCGGCTATAGAGACTGATGCAAAAGAGACATGTTTTGTTGCAGCTGGGGCAGATGAAGGCATCCAGTTGTGGTCAAAATGCTCAGACTTTATCTAGTTGCAAACAAACGCCTCCATGGCTTCCTTGAGCATGTCCAAGAAAAGACAGAATGCACCCACTTATAGTTGTTTTTAAGCACAGCGTCATAGTGGCTTAGCAGCATAGAAAGATGTCTTATACTAAGGGCAACTGGTGCATCTATCCATCTGTCTACCCTTACTTATCAACAACTCTCTAGGGTTTCAGACAGGGATCTCTCTAAGCCCTACCTGGTGATTCTGGGAACTGAACCTTAGACCTTCTGTGTGCAAAGCAGCTTCTCTGCCACTGGACTATATTCTATTTTAAATAAGCCCAATCTTCCCCCAATACTGCTGCTTATCCAAGGGTCTTTCCCCCTTGTTGTGCACCAGGATCATCTCCTTTCCCATTTGAGCTGAGATGAAGGTATAGAGATCTTTAGTCATCTCCTTCCTAGCATGAACACCAGCAGAGACTTTAGCAGAGCCCTCCACTTACTTCTCAACTAGTTCTTGCCACAGCACAGATTGCACGAGAGCAAGCTGAATAGGTTGGAGATAGAACTTTTCTCACTCCTGGGCTGCCTTTTCTCACAGGAGAGAAAGCAGCTAAAGCCATGACCCTCCAAGGAATGGAGTTTGTTGTTGCTGGCCCTTGAATCTCTGCAGATTTCAACTTATGGGTCTTGTTAAAATTAGTTGCCTAATACTGGGGTCTCTAAAGGCCAAACTGCATATAAAATGGGGTGGGAGATCTGTCATCAGAACTGACTCACATCCTTTTTGTTTGTGCTTGAAAGCAGATGCAGTGAGTTTCAGTTCTGACTGTAGCAAAGCCACTTGGGGAAGTGGGATAATCAACTCTTTCCTCCCTTGCTGCTTTCTCGAGTGAGAGCCACCACCCCCCCACCAGCACCACCAAAAAGCGTCTGTATTTCACCAAGGGGGAAATATGGGTACAGAATGCTGTGCTTGTATTTTCCTTCATCTGGATAAACTAGCTGGAAGAGGAAAAACTTGAATTGGGAAAACAGTACAGGGGAAAGAGGATAAAACAACTTCCCCAATGCCAGGGCTTCCCTGGATTTGCTTTTATGTTCAAATGAAGGCATCAGGAGTTCCAGTCATGGATCTTCTGCATCATGTGTAGTTTTGGCCATCCAGGAAACACAGCGGTAGTGTGGACTGGACCTACTAAGTCTCAATCCTGATTTTGTACCACAATATGTTCCTTTAGAAAGCACCCATAGATCAATCTAGCCCAATTTTATGGGCCTGCGCTTAACTGTGATCATATCTGATGCTCAAATCCCAGACTCTCTTGTACATGTACATTTCTTATTATCTCCATCCATCACAGTGGCAAGGCTAACCTCTGTGCTTGACTTTTCATTGCAGGTTGGTTCAAGACGGCATTATATAGGACTGGGGAAAGGATTTATATCCCAGATTCAGCAACACATACCTTACAGCTCCAAGTAATGCAGCCTTCTTTCATCTGGTGCTCATTTTCCTTCAGTTGAATCCTATTACCATCCAAGCACCCCGCCTGCCTGAGGCAAGCCTCCAGCTTGTTTATCTGCAAGAGGGCAGGGGAGCAGTGGAATGGGACAAGGCAGAAACTTAGCAGCTGAATGATAAGATGTAATAAATCATTGTTAGAGCATACATTTAATAGGTCCAAAATCCTTCAATCCTTCTTTTTGCTGCCAGCAAACTAAAGATAGATTCATATACAAACACATTCTCTTTCCAGCAAGTAATTTTCTACATTCAGTTCTTGGTGACTATCACATAATGTGTTATCACACAAATAGACATGCTAGGTTCTTAAAATCTTGAGACTCTTAAAATCTGACTGGCTAGGGGAAGAGTAGAACGTGCGTCCCAATTGCCTGCAAAATAACTTGCCACAGAGCTCTTCTCAGTGGGACATAATGATTAATGTGTTATATTTAAATGTACAGCTCCCCTTATCCCATGGCATCAGGGCAGGTAAACACAATTTTATATAGCAGAGATAATTATCTGTCCTTGAGCACTAAGTCTAAAGAGCAGCAAACATTATTCAGGAATTAATAATTTTCTAAAGTACCTCCTGAAGGAAACAAGGTGATTGTGCAAACTGGACTTTTAAATGGGCTCAAAAACGTCTACCTTTGTGAATGATCTGTGTACTCTCAGTGTGCTGATGAACAAAAACTGGAGAGTCTTTGAAGAGCTATGAAGGTAACTTAAGAAACTCCTTATGCTCTGGTTTGCATACCACTTTAACCCATACTTAAAATAAACTATGGTTTAAATGTGAATGTGCAGTGTGTGCACACTACTGAAATCGTGGATACTTCATTCCTCCCCCACTCCTGGTGCTGCTAGGAAACAAGTATAGCAATGAATATTGTTGTAAGTTTGGGGGGTCAGTCTGGATGATGCCCTGAGTACCACTTAATTCTTGGGGTCCTGCATCCAGTAATTTATTTATTTATTTATTTATTTATACATACATACATACATACATACATACATACTTCCCCAACCACTCTGGGCAGCTTTCAACAAAATATTAAAATACAGTAATGCATCAAACGTTAAAAGCTTCCCTAAACAGCGCTGCCTTCAGATGTATTCTAAAAATCTGGTAGTTGTTGTTCTCTTTGACATCTGGTGGGAGGGTGTTCCATAGGGTGGGCGCCATTACCGAGAAAGCCCTCTGCCTGGTTCCCTGTAACTTGGCTTCTCGCAGTGAGGGAACCACCAGAAGGCCCTCGACACTGGACCTCAGGGTCTGGGTAGAACGTTGGGGGTGGAGACGCTCCTTCAGTAAGGGTTAAAAGCTCTGATAGAGGATTCTATTGCTGAACTAGGCAATTGTAAGGCAATGGACTTGGTCGGTCACTTAAATGTCTTTCATTAGCATTCCCAAAGAATGAGCTAGGCTGCAAGAGTGATGGTGCCCTCTGGGCAAATGGGTGGGCCTCCCCACCTCACCTAACTGCCAGGTAGACAAAACAAAGGGGAGTGTAGTGTGAGCTGGACAGAAAGCAGGTAGAGAAGTTGGAGACATAGAGACAGGTTTGCTCTATGCAAAGCTTTGGTGCTACTCTGGGAATCCTAATGGGGAAGCAAGATCTGTTGGGGTGTTAATACTGCGAGCCCCTCCATCAGCTTGTATGTATGTGAAAATAGAACCATATATCCGAAGAACACCACAGTCTCCACTGAACTTTCTTCCAAAGAAACCAAACCCTGGGTAAGTGCTTGGAACCCTTGGGGTTTCTCACCAGAAGGGTATGAAATCAATTTTCTAGGCTTTCCCTGAATACATTTGTAGCATAATGAAGCGGGATGCGGGGACGGGTTCTGTCTGTGCAAGCATTTCAGGTGGCCAGATGGAACAATTCTGCTTTCCTCCCTCTGTGTGCTATTCTGGGGGTTCTCCCAGCACATTCCCAGCCAATTTCTGGGGGCACACAAGTGGGGAGGGGAAGATCCATTATATAAGCAGAAGTCCTTGCACAGAGCTTCCACAGACAGGGCTCATTAGGTGAATTGTGCCCACAGAAAATGAAAACATTCTATAAATCCACACTAAGGGACGCAGGTGGCACTGTGGGTTAAACCACAGAGCCTAGGACTTGCCGATCAGAAGGTCGGCGGGTCGAATCCCAGCAACGGGGTGAGCTCCCATTGCTCGGTCCCTGCTCCTGCCAACATAGCAGTTCGAAAGCATGTCAAAGTGCAAGTAGATAAATAGGTACCACTCTGGCGGGAAGGTAAACGCTGTTTCCGTGTGCTGCTCTGGTTCGCCAGAAGTGGCTTAGTCATGCTGGCCACATGACCCGGAAGCTGTACACCGGCTCCCTCGGCCAATAAAGCGAAATGAGCGTCGCAACCCTAGAGTCGGCCACGACTGGACCTAATGGTCAGGGGTCCCTTTACCTTTATGTGTTATCCAAGTAATCATAATAAAATAACTATTTGCTGTGTTTTGAGTGTGCAGTCAGTTCCATGGAAACAGAAGCCGGATCAGCTAACAGTTCAGAAATTGCAACATGGAATTGGGTTGCTTGCCTTTAAAAAACAGTGTGAGTTTCACAGGTGCATCTCTAATAACCATTAATTGGAAAAGGAACAGGATTTCATTCCCTTTGAAGAAGATCCAGCAGATTTAGTCCCCTTTGCTGTCACTATATGACATTATCCTTTCTTCTTGTTAATGGGGAAAAGGCCATTTGGGAGTTGATCACCGGAAGAAAGGATAAGAAGAACAAGCCTGTTTCCCTTTCAATAGCATTTTGAATTCTACTGAAGAGGGAATGTTAAAAAGAGGGAGGGAAAGTGCACTCTTAGTGCAGGCACCAATACTGATGCTTCAGGACTCCTGTTGATCTGTCACAATGTGCGTGACTTTGAGAAAACTGTAGCCCTGTGCATTTAAAAGTTGAAGAGGAAAGCTGTGAGTGGCCCTCTGAGTTCAAATCAGAGACAACCTGAAAAGATTCAGAACATATTTTGTGAGCAATATGTCTAGTATGAGTATTGATCTCTTCCCAGTGTGGCCTGTGACCCATTGTGTTTTTCATTATAAAGTAAATTAGATCTAGGACTACTGAAAGACTTGTGAATAGGACTGGACCAATCCAAATTGTCCTTGTGCTACTGGACTACATGGAGCAACTGCAGTAGCTCTACAATATGAACAGCTCCACCAAACTGTATGAATAGAGTACCAGCCAGCCTGTCTCTTCCTCAAAGGAAGTGCATCGCTCAATCCACTTCAAAACTGCAAGTCTGTGATGGTGCAGGATGGCTAGAATCAAATCCTTACTGGGTTCAACAGAGAAGGATTACCTTGTGCTGTGCATGCTCTGGAAACTAAGGAACTAAGAGGAACAGCTGAAACAGCTGGGTATGTTTCACCTGGATAAGAGAAAAATAAAGGAAGAGATGTTGCGTGTTGAGTTCCACAGTGCCACCCCCCAAATAATTACACACTTCACACATCAATTTTGTTTAAGGTTTTTGGCATAATTTTGGCCACAACTTTATTCAAATACAAAAAATGTGAGTGGTTGCTTAGGCATTGGTGACTATCTGTCCTTGCCCCCACAGGACAGAGCTGGCACTTCCGGACTCCACCGGAAGCCAGCGTGGGAAACAAGTATTGGGTGAGAAATGAGGCTGGGAATCAATCCAACACTTCTCACCCTCATGTTCCGGTGGGGCTTGCACGGCCCAAGCCCGGCTCCACGGACAGGACGAAAGAATGGCAAGCCCCTGGATTCCTTTAACGGAATTCCCTTTCCGCATCATTTGGAGGGGTAGGCACTTACCCCTCCAAGCACCAATTAACCAATGCCTAACCGCCAACCTTACAAGTTGTGACGATTTGCTACGCAGTAGGCAAAAACCAAATGGCACCAGCCAATCAGCCAGATGGCAAAATTCCTACCGTGCCCCCGCACCAAGGCGAACGACACCATGACAGGCATAGCAAGGTCAAGCGATCAGCTTAAATAAAAAACCCCCCTATTAAAGGGAGGGAGGGCGGGTGATCCGATGCAAAACGGCCAAGAGGACGTACCTACGTCTGGCCCTTCTATTTATAACTTCTGACTCCTCCTCCAAATTGGTAACAATCATATTTCCCCAGCAACCCGATTAACCCTAAAGGCCAGGGTTGCAGATTAATTTGCCTAGTCATGGCTGGGCGGCCTGTTCCCCAACCGCAACACGTGCTCTCTGTTAGGGAGAACACGCTTTGCGTGTTGAGTTCCACAGTGCCACCCCCCAAATAATTACACACTTCACACATCAATTTTGTTTAAGGTTTTTGGCATAATTTTGGCCACAACTTTATTCAAATACAAAAAATGTGAGTGGTTGCTTAGGCATTGGTGACTATCTGTCCTTGCCCCCACAGGACAGAGCTGGCACTTCCGGACTCCACCGGAAGCCAGCGTGGGAAACAAGTATTGGGTGAGAAATGAGGCTGGGAATCAATCCAACACTTCTCACCCTCATGTTCCGGTGGGGCTTGCACGGCCCAAGCCCGGCTCCACGGACAGGACGAAAGAATGGCAAGCCCCTGGATTCCTTTAACGGAATTCCCTTTCCGCATCATTTGGAGGGGTAGGCACTTACCCCTCCAAGCACCAATTAACCAATGCCTAACCGCCATGGAGCCTCCAGCTCACCGCCAAACCACTCACAGCCCCAACCAAGACCTCAGCTTGGCAGCCACCGCACCTAACCAAGCCTCATTCCCTGAAGCAGAAAGGTGCACGCCATCATCTCGGAAAAAGGATGGCATCTTAAAAAGAATCGCAGGGTGAGAAATCACATCTCCACCCAGCTCAGCAATCCGGTGTGTCACAGCAGCATTGATGCGCTTTCTGGCCCTTTCTGTGGTGACTGGGCAACGACTGCCCCTCCAGACGCATCGTTGCAAAAGCTGAGACCAAAATATCATTGCTGTAGGCACCATTGCCCGCAATGTCCCCAAGTCCGTCCAAATTGCAGCACGCAGTGAAGAACGGCCCATAGCCACCAGGTCGTTCTCTCCCAGCTGTATTAAACCAAGACCTCAGCTTGGCCACCACCGCACCTATCCAAGCCTCATTCCCTGAAGCAGAAAGGTGCACGCCATCAGCTCGGAAAAAGGATGGCCTCTCAAAAAGAATCTCGGGGTGGGAAATCACATCTCCACCCAGCTCAAAAATCTTTTTTGAAACAGCAGAATTGATGAGTTTTCTGGCCCTTTCAGTGGCAGCTGGGCAACGACTGCCCCTCCAAATGCGTCGTTGCAAAAGCTTTGACCAGAAATTTTTTTGCTGTTGGCACCATTGCCCGCAGCGTCTCCAGGTCACCCAAAATCGCAGCACGTAGCGAAAAACAGTCCATGGCCACACAGGTCATTCTCACCCAGCTGCACCCCAACAGCAGTGGGCGGCCCTTCCAGCAGCACCTGCCTCCGAATCAGCGGCAGGAATTCTGGCCGGCGCATTCCCCGTCTGGACAGCCAAGGCAACTGCACATGGAGGAAGGCCGAGACCCGGTCCCAATCCGGACTGTCGTGCTGCTACACCAGCCCAGTGGATGATGCTGTGCCCCACCATCCAGATGCGGACAGCTGCTAAACCTAAGATAAAACAAGCAAAAATTGTAAGACACCAATAATGTTAACGAACATAACCTTTGAATGCATTCGATTTCCAACGACCTGTATTTTATTTCCACTGCCTTATTAACATGCTTTCCGGCCTTCTTGGTGGTAGTTTGTCTAGGCATTGGTTCCCGACTAGCTGCACCTGACCTCAGCAGGGCAGCACTGACGACTGGGCCCCACCATATCGTCAGTACCAGCAAACATTGTGGGGGAGCAATGAATCCCAAGGCAATCGCATCCCGCCAGGTGTCGTTCCCCATAGGGGAAAGATGCACCCCATCTGCCCTAAAGAGGGCAACAGCCTTGAAGAAAATTAGGAGGGTGCAATATTACAGAACCACCTAAAGCAAGGACCTATTTTATTTTATTTGTTATTTTATTAACTTTATTTATTTTCTTTATTTTATTCTATTATCCACCGCCTTATTAACATGCTTTCTGGCCTGCTCGGTGGTAGTTTGTCTAGGCATTGGGTCCCAACTAGCTGCACCTGACCTCAGCAGGGCAGCACTGACGACTGGGCCCCACCATATCGTCAGTTCCAGTAAACAGCATGGGGGAGCAATGAACCAGGATCAGACTCAAGCTCACCCCAAATGCTCCCAGGGACTCTTGCATGGCCCTACCCCTCAAAAGGGGTCGACAAAAGCATGGCGAATCCTTGGATTCCCTTAATGGAACATCTTTGCGCATTGGAGGGGACAGGTGCTCCAACCCCCCCTCCAGACCACCTTGAACCAATGCATTAAATTATTTTGAGTCCAGGGAGAGCTGCCATCAACTCAATCCAAGCCCTCTTGCATGCAGGAATGCAAACTTATGCTGGAGGAAGACCGCAAACATTCTCGCCCAGCTGTACCACCAGCACTGCGGGAGGACCTGCACAGGTCACACTCGACCGCACCAAAGGAAGGATCTCCTCCCAAAGCATTCCCCATCTAGACATCCTGTATATGTTCACATGGGCAGGAAGACTGAGATGGCGCCCCAGTCCAAACTCGTCAACATGCTTGCCAGCCTAGTGTACAATGCTGTGGCCCAAATGTGCACAGCTGCTCCTATGAAAAAAGGAAATAACAGACAAGCATCAGCACAGACATCATTGTGACACTTCCTGATATAACCCTTGTCAGCGTCAGACTTCCAATGACCCGTATTCACAATCCTGTCTACTGACAGGCCCCCAGTGTGCAGCCTTTGCAGCAGCACCTAATTGTAAGGAATGAGGAGTGTTCAGCGGTAAGCAAGCCGCAGGCTGTAATAACTGGTGCACGACGTAAGCACATTGATGCCTGGCTAACGGGAACCCATTTTAATGCACTAGGAGCGGGCAAGCCCCCAGGGAATAAAAAGCCAAATATTCTGTTATCCGGGCAAGGGCCCTCCTCACCTGTGGCGGGAAGCCTGATTGTGGCACTCCTGTCCACTAAGTCTGTTTTAGAGTTACCAACTCTAATGACAAGCTCCAAAGGATAAGGAAAAGTCCAGAAGCAATAAGCCTCCAGACTCTCAGCCCCGTGCTGGCTCCAACAACCATTTTCCCAACCCTCAGTGCAAAAATGCAATGGACTGCTGAAAGGAGTCTCACCTTGATCTTTAACCAGCAGACAAGTTTTAACTTGTTGCAGATACTGCATAGGTAAAATTGACCGACTTCCCGCCCACTGTCCTATGAGGTTGGAGGTTCCAACCTTCCAAGGCCCTGCGCACTGCAAACTTTATACAAGGGTCTCTGAAAAATAAAGCTTCAATGTAACAGACATTGCAGCGGACTGAATTCGGATAGTTATAACCGCATGCCCAATCTGCAGCAGGTGGACCAAATACTGCAGGATCTGCTCAGAGGATGGGGGCCAATTCTTCTGAATGGCCGAGAACTGCCAGCTTAAGGCTAAGAAATCCATCCAGGCCTTCCCATAAGAGGTAAAAGCAAAAGGGGAAATGGAAACTGCCGCTCTCTGTAATTACTAATTGTTGTCAAAATGCCACAGGTGGTCTGGAAAAGTCTGGCAATAGCTGAGTCTGGAGCCCAGGATCTGAAGCGCTTCATCTGAAAATCGGATAGTGTTTCAGTGTAATTTGGAGCGTAGAAAGCACAATATTAAACCTTAAGTGGCGCAGCTTGAAAGCATGAGCGGAGGGGCGGAGACTGTGCTAGAGTGTGAGGACTGTGTTGCCAAGACCTCACCACTACCTGGTTATCAGACCAAAAGCAGATCCGATGGTCACTGAACTCCTCGGGCCACATGTGAACTGCTACTACAATGGGGAAAACTCAAGAAAAGTTATGTCACATGATTGCCTCACCACACCTGGCTTGAGGCCATAGCTTTGCACACCAGCAGCCCTTGAAATAAAAACCAAAGGGCAAAGATCCAGCAGCACCAGCATGAACCTGAAAATCCCTGTGCGGGTTCAAGGTATCCTGCCATGGCGAACTACTATTGCATACATTCAGGAATTGCTACCATCGCCTGATATCTGCCTTCACCACATTTGGTAGGCATACACAAAGGTAAGGGGACCTCTGTCAGCATCGCCCTTGAGCCAGTGCCACCAACTGGACTCATCCACTTCAGCCCCAACTGGGCTAGGCGAGCTGGGTAGCACTTCCAGAGACCACCTTCTGCACAGGAACAGGTCAAAGTGCTATGGACTCACAGCTTAGAGTTGTGAGCACCGGATTCACTCCAACAAGACAGTCGTCGCACAGCAGAGTACA
This sequence comes from Podarcis bocagei, assembly GCF_964188305.1. NCBI lineage: Eukaryota > Metazoa > Chordata > Lepidosauria > Squamata > Lacertidae > Podarcis > Podarcis bocagei. The sequence continues at coordinate 52,490,549 of NC_138133.1, forward strand.
GCAGAACATATAAACAACTCGGAGAGCAGCTCTGTAGAATATCTTCTTTATTCTATCTACAACTATACAAACTATATACAGAGCTTAATAGGTCTAAGCATAAATAAATGCTGCACTGCACTGAGTGTCTGCAGCTGCCCTTAGCAGCAACCTTATCTCTACACATGATCTCTAACACTCAGTCTCTCTCTCTCTCTGACACTGACTGACTGACTGACTGATTTGGTGCTGGAGCAGAATAAGTAGAGACCAGAACACGCCTCCTCCTCTCTGGAAAATCAGCAGACTCCTCAGGAGATTCTTGGATATGGGAGAGGTGAAATCTAGGCAGCCTGGCCTAGTGGGAAGATTAGTTAAGTGACCCAGCAAGATCGGATCTGGTGAAGCATCACTTGCTACAGAGGAAGTATTACAAAATAACTTCCTTCAAGGCAGACAGCTTCTCCATAGGCAAGTGGTATGTTTTAGCAACGATATCCAACTGGATCCCTAAATAAAATGGGAATATGGGCAAAAGGTATTGAGCTATTGCTTGCCAGCTTCCAGCCCCCGCTTGGGCAGGGGGCATCTTGTGCTGCCATCATGATATGTAAATTTACAGGGCCGACGCTGGCCAGAACCCCTAAAGAAGTCCCAACCAAGCTGCCGCCGAGCCAGCTTCCTTTTCAGACACACACTCTGTGCAATGCAAAAAACACACTCCGTGCAGTGCACACACTCTCCATGCAATGCAACTACACACTCCGTGCAATGCAAAAAACACGCTCTGTGCAGTGCAACTACACACTCCGTGCAATGCACACACAAACCCTCCGTGCAATGCAACTACACACTCCGTGCAATGCAAAACACACTCCCTGCAATGCACACACCCTTCATGCAATGCAACTACACTCCATGCAATGTAACTACACACTCCGTGCACTGCACACACCCTCCGTTCAATGCAACTACATACTCCGTGCAATGCACACACACTCCGTGCAATGCAAAAAACACACTCTGTGCAATGCAACAACACACTCCATGCAATGCAACTACACACTCCGTGCAATGCACACACACCCTCCATGCAATGCACACACGCTCGGTGCAATGCAACTGCAAATCTCCTAGCAATGCAATGCAATTGCAGCCCGTGCTCTGCAACGCAAACTGCAATGCGGGCACGCAAAGGTGCTTTCTCCCAGTTGCATATTGCAAACGTGGCGCCCGTTACATCCCTTGCAGTGAGGTAACCACCAAAAGGACCTAAGTGTCCAGGTAGAGCAATGGGGGAGCATGCAGCTGTCCCATACAGGGACCAATCCTGCAACCTAGGCATTACCGGCACTATCCGCTGACCCAGTGAAACCAATGCTTCATGGACCACATAGGGACACTATTCAGGCCGGAAACACTTCCAGGCCATCGAATTCTAGGGCAAAGCCCTAGGATCACCTGCTAGGCCAGGCATAAATGTTTCCAGTGAAATAGCAGAGTTGAGGTAGCCCCCCAGCTTGTCCAGGTACCCCTGCTTGCCCTTTTTGAGGGAAGCACCCCTTCAAGAAACCCAAAGTTCTTTTATCACAAATGGGCCGCTTAAGGAAAATAAACTTGTTCAGAAACAGCATAGTTCAAGAGCATATACAGAGTGCTCATAGTCCTTGGAGGCACAGAGAGCCATAAAGCCAACCTTCGGGGATACTATAAACGAAAGTGATACCAGCTAAGCTGGGAACAGCCCTGACTAGCCCCACAATTTCAACAAGAGAAATGGGGGAAACCTTTTTGCGAAAGAAAGCCCCTAACGGGGGGCTCTCTCACTATTTGGAAAGGCAAGCCACAGATACAGGGAGAATCTTCCCACAGGGCAGGGTAAGGGGTGGGGTGGGAAATCGAACAGGAAAAGGGGGGAATTAAATTATTTAAGGGACTAGAGAGGATTAAAAAGAAAGGGGAAATAAAGGGGGGAATTAAATTATTTAAGGGACTAGAGAGGATTAAAAAGAAAGGGGAAATAAAAAATAAAGAAATGTAACCAGACAATGAGAAGATTGTCCAAGTGCTCCATGTGATCCGATGCAAAACGGCCAAGAGGACGTACCTACGTCTGGCCCTTCTATTTATAACTTCTGACTCCTCCTCCAAATTGGTAACAATCATATTTCCCCAGCAACCCGATTAACCCTAAAGGCCAGGGTTGCAGATTAATTTGCCTAGTCATGGCTGGGCGGCCTGTTCCCCAACCGCAACACGTGCTCTCTGTTAGGGAGAACACGCTTTAGTGATCTTAAAATTTCTGCAAAGAAACATGGAGCACTGCCCTGTACAACCAAGTTGATCCATTTAGCTCTGTATTGTCTACACCAACATTTTGTTGGACTCCAGTTCCCAGCAGCCCTAGATGACCTCCAAGATCTTTTCCAACTCTGTAATGCTATGATGATATTTTTCATTTTTTGCAAATGCCCCATTGGCTGGCATAATAATATTTCTCCGCGAACACTAAGTTTTGGGAGGTTTTTAAAAGCATCTTTTTATATCATTACAATTAGGTTGTTGCACAATGTTGTTCTCTTTCGTTTGCATCACCACCAGCAGCAGCACATGAAGGGAGCTGGAACCATAGCAGTGCCCTCTCAGTGGTGGCACTGCTTTCTCTGAGAAGGGGATGGAGCAGGGTAGGGTGGTGGTGAGGTCTGGCCTTTGCCTGGATAATTCAACAACTAAATCCTTGCTGGATCTAGGAATTAGAAGGCACTCAGTCACACAGCCCTAACATGAGTTGTATAATCACAGTTTAAATGTGGGCAAATATTTCATTTGTGAGCCTGGCTGTTATGAATGGAAACTCATAATTGTCCTAAGTGTTTGGTTGAATTACAATGTTGAATAATGTTGAATTACAATGTAATATCTATTCTTTTAACAAAAGCCATCACAACAGTATTAGGAAAATCTAATTTTTTTCTGGCTGTGGCCTGGAAAATGCTTTTGTTATATCGGTGTATTTAATTTTATTCTTTTAAAATTTCATTTTGTATGCTGCTTTCGCACTTAAATGTGCCAAAAATGGGAAATGGGAAAGGGGGGGGGGAGAGGATGAAGACTCCTCAATGTATTATTTCAATCAGTCTTAAAGGCTTATTCATTTCAAAGCATAATATGCCATTCTGATTAATTAATTAATTAAGATAATATTAATATTATAACATTTTAAATCAATTGAAACATAAAGTCTCAATCATGAAAACATTCCAATTAAAAAAAAAAAAGATTAATGCACAATAACATGTAAAACGGAGTTTTAAAAAGGCAGACTGGGTTTCATTTGAAAGTGCTAATTGGCACTATCTTTTACCTGCAAGTTAAAAAAAGAAATTCAGCTATACAGTATATATAATAAGAACATAAGAAAGGTCATGCTGGATCAGAATAAAGCCCCATGTAATTTAGCATCCTATTCTGGTAGTGGCCCACTGTGGCAAGGCCCCAAGCAGACATGAGTACAGTAATCTTCTCTCACTCCTGCTCCTTAGTAACTGAAGGTCACCTATCATAGAAGGGGAAAGCAAGTTGTTAAATTTTAGTACATTTAAGGGCCTATTCTCATGAGCCCATTAATTACTCCTTAGTTCACCCATTAACTACTAGTCCATATGAGCATGTATCAAGATTCAGCTATTACTGCTAATGTGAACAGAAAAGTATGGTGTGAAGTTGTGCTGTTCCTCACTTTTAATTAAAGGTAAAGGTAAAGGTACCCCTGCCCGTACGGGCCAGTCGTGTCCGACTCTGGGGTTGTGCGCCCATCTCACTTAAGAGGCCGGGGGCCAGCACTGTCAGGAGACACTTCCGGGTCACGTGGCCAGCGTGACAAGCTGCATCTGGTGAGCCAGCGCAGCACACGGAAACACCATTTACCTTCCCGCTAGTAAGTGGTCCCTATTTATCTACTTGCACCCGGGGGTGTTTTTGAACTGCTAGGTTGGCAGGCACTGGGACCGAACGACGGGAGCGCACCCCGCCGCGGGGATTCGAACTGCCGACCTGACGATCGGCAAGTCCTAGGCACTGAGGTTTTACCCACAGCGCCACCCGCGTCCCCACTTTTAATTAACCCCCCCCCAAAAAAAACAAAAAAAAACCCATGACAGGACAGGATTTAAGCATACGATCCTTAGAAAATTTACCCAAGTTCTGTGTCAGGTAAACCCTTTCCCTTTTCCTTTGTGGATCAAGTGTTTCTAAAGTAAGGTAAAAGGTAAAGGACCCCTGGACGGTTAAGTCCAGGCAAAGGCGACTATGGGGTTGTGGCACTCATCTTGCTTTCAGGCCGTGGGAGCCAGTGTTTGTCCAGAGACAGCTTGTGGCCAGCATGACTAAACCGCTTCTGGTGCAACAGAACACCGTGATGGAAACCAGAGAGCATGGGAATGCCGTTTACCTTCCCGCCACACCTATTTATCTGGCATGCTTTCAAACTGCTAGGTTGACAGGAGCTGGGACAGAGCAACAGGAACTCACCCTGTCACAGGGATGCAGGTGGTGTTGTAGTCTAAACCACTGAGCCGCTTGGGCTTGCCAATCAGAAGTAATAGCAATTAAAAGAAGAGAAATCCGTTGCTGTTTGGCCTCCTCAAGCTTTTCTAAGCACCAGTAATTTTTCTCTGCTTCTCGAGCTTTTCTAAGCACCAGTAATTTTTGCTTTGAAATCCGCCTAAGTCTGTTTTTAATAATAATAATAAAACCCACAGAAGTACTAAATTAGCAGCAGACTCTTTTTTGATGAACATCTCATGCACAACCTAAAAGTACATAGCAGGAGGGAGCCATTCCTCTAAACAGCTTTTGAAGTAGCATTCGAAGGCCAGTAAGCATTGTTTCTAGGGGCCACAGTGAAATGTACAGTGCAAACCTAGGATTGCTTACTTGAAAGGATTGAAGTCTTAGCCTCTTTTGGAAGGATGTATTCAGAGATATGTACCATGCCGTTAACAGAGACTGCAAAGTATGTTTTGAAAAGGGGCATGAGAAGTGAACGTGTTTTCTCCTCTTTCTTCGATTTAATTAACAGTTCCACAGCTGTTGGAAGACTATACTGTAACTTCCATCACCTTTAGTCATTCTGGTTGCAACTGATCAGAGTTCAAGTCCAACAATGTCTAGAGTGTCATAGGCTGCCCAACCCTGATTTAGACACTTAAGGAGAAATCAAATATTTGAAGTTTGGCATTCATGTATTTTTGATCTCTAATATATTAAACAATGCCTCCAAGACATGTAACCTATTTAATCAGGTGCAGCTAACTGATGCCATTGATTTCATGGAGGACATAGGCACAATTAAATTTCTCTACTTGGGGGTGGGGTGGTTTATGATTTATTTATTTTTAAGTATCAGTTTTCTGTAACTAATGGCCATCATTTTATTGTCCATACATATTTAAAACAGTTCTTGTGAAGGTGTTGGAGATTCACAGATTTTATGTTAAGAGATCCCATGCGAGAAATGAAATAGATTGCCATTTGTGATAATAAAATTCTTCAAGAAGAATGAAAATCCTCCTGCAACTATTGATTTATGTCTCTTTTACTGTTAGCTTTAATTACCAAAAACATAAAAACTGTGCAGCTCTCCAATACTAGAGCATACAATAATTAAAAATCTATGGCCGAAAATCCATTTTTATATAACATAAATTAATTTCATGACTTAAAAGGTGCTAAATGAATTCAGTGATATTTCAATGAGTCTGAAGCACACTTCTTCATCTATGCTACAATCCGGCAATTTAGTAAAGAAATTGATGTCCAATGTAAAACAGGATAGGAAGAATTCAGAAGGAAATGTTTAGAAAGGAAAACATATTAAATCATACATTGAGTAGAAACACATTTTATAATAATAATATCAATAAATGCAACTGTGTTATGATCTTCCTTTTAATTTGTCTCTTGAATAGCTCATATTTTTTTTGGCCCAGGGTCATTTTTTGTTCTTTCAGGGGACAGGGAGGTAGTAATTACTGTGCTTTCCTTTTGTGTGTGAGAAAGGGACAAGAATAGGTACAGGGCTTTTTTCAGCTGGAACTCACTAGACCTCAGTTCCGGCACCTTTCAGGTGGGTGCCATTGCCATTATAAGAGAACAAGGGAGGTGTTCATACTGAATTCTGGCACCTCTTTTTCTAGAAAAATAGCATTGAATAGGTACATCTTAAACCATGAATGCATGTAAAAACAGGCCTTATTTTTTTCATTCCCTGGAAATATTCTCACCTGAAGAGTTTATTTAGGGCCTGGCACAAAACAAGGGATGTGATATAGAGACTAGAATGTGCAAAAATGTGGATGTGAAGCAGCCAATCACACAGCACTAATATTTGTGTCAGCATTGTAAAAGGACATTTGTTAAGGTTTAGTTTTGTTATTATCAACCCAAAACTTTTTTATTTTATTTTATTTTATTTTTTAAACAAAGTAATGCTACCCAAACATTTCCCCTTTGGGAGACAGTTGGGAAGGGTTTTGGGTTTTTTTATGAGAAAAAGGATCTTCAGCAAAGCAAGCACATGAATTTTAAAAAAACAAATGAAAAGCAACAGCACCGATAATGAAACTCTTTATACTCTCCGTCAATTTAAGCTGCAATTCCTCCTCATCTGTTTTTGTTCCCTGAAATCTCATTAAAATTGGCAGTGGTGTGCTTTAATGTTGAAATACTATTTAATTTTGTCATCTGCCTTTGCAGAAGTTAATGTAATATCTAACTGTTTTTCTGTACAAACAAATAACATCTTTCCAGGGAATGAATATAGATTTGAACCTGTCTGCAATACAGAAAAAAAAGCAAAGACTAAGGGAAGGAGAGCTCTAGATCTTCACATCAAATGTTTTCTTTTTGACCTGCATTTTTTTCAGATCAAAACCTGCCATTGAGTATATAAACTTCTCTGAAAACACCTTACTTTGTTCAATCATTTTGATCCTCAGGAGAGACCCTCTTAGTATTTATTTCATTTATTTCTATAAAAAAAATGGGTTTACAACCTACTAGAACAAAAGACCTCTACACTATTTGGAATAGTGTAAAATATTCTATTAAAATTCCAATAAAAAAGCAAAGTTTAAAAACAGGTTATACAAAAAAGGATCAGCAATCTTTAACACTCAACATCTTACTAAAATTGATTTAGTGGGGTGGACATTTCATAGAATTTTAGAGTTGGAACAGACATCAAGAATCATCCAGTCCAACCCCCTGCAGTGTAGAAATCTGAACGAAAGCATCCAACCTCTGCTTAAAAACCTCCATAACCTTCCAAGGGTGTCTGTTCTACTAACAGCTCTAAGTGCTACCTGATGTTTAACCTGATTCTCCTTTCTTTTAACTTGTATTCATCGGTATGGGTCCTGCCCTCCAGATCAAGAGAAAACAAGCTTGCTCCATCTTCCATGTTACAGCCCTTTAGATATTGAAGATGACTATTATATCTCCTCTCACTCTCATCTTTCGCGTGTTAAACATACCTAACTCCCAACCGTTTCTCATAAGGCTTGGTTTCCAGACCCTTGATCATCTTTCACCCTCTTCTGCACAGGTTTCAGCTTGTCAATATCCTTCTTAAATTGTGGTGCCCAGAACTGGACACAGTGTTCCAGCTGTGGCCTGACCAAGGCAGAGTAGACAGGTCCTATTACTTCCCTAGATTAGGACACTAGACTTGTGTTGATGCAGCCTAGAAAGCATCAGTTTTTTGCTGCTGCATCACACTGCTGACTCATGTTAAGCTTGTGGTCTATTAAGACCTTAGATACTTTTCACATTACTACTGGCAAGCCAGGTGTGCCCCATCTTATACTAGTGTATCTGGTTATTCCTGCCTAAGTGTAGAACCTTACATTCGTCCCTATTGAAAGTAGTTTTGTTATTTTGGGCCCAGTTCTCCATTCTGTTGCGGCTATCTTGAATCTCATTTCTGCCTTTTGTGGCATTAGCTATCCCTCCCAGTTTAGTATCATCTGCTAATTTGATGAGCATCCCCTAAATTCCTTTGCCCAAGTCATTTATAAAGACAATGAACAACCCTGTGACACCCACTTGTCACTTTTCTCCAGGATAATGATAGTTACCTTAGCCTTATTATCGCCAAATTTTGAAAACGGGGACAACGTTTTCCTGCCTCCAATCTGCAGAGACCTCACCAAGAATTCTCAAAGATAATAGACAAAGGCTTTGAAATTACATCCACCAGCTCCTTTAATATCCTTGGATGCAGCTCATCAGGCCCTCGAGGTTTTAATTCAATTAAAGTAGCTAGGTGTTCCCTTACCACCTCTTTTCCTATCTTGGGCTGCAGCTCCCTTCTTGTGTTGTTTATTCTGTTATCACTAGGTTGGGTACTGCTTCCCTTTTGGGTGCTGACAGAGGCAAAGTAGATGTTGAGCAGTTCCGCCATCTCTCTGTCACCCAGTAGCATTTCTCCCATCCATCTTTGAATCCCTTGTCTTTGAGTATTTCTGACCATGCAATCTCATCTAGTACTTTCTTCAGCTTTTTGACATCAGCCTTCTTAAAGTTCTATCAATGCTACATAGGATGTTGGGATACATGCACTTATTTAGGTAGTGGATTGTGGGACAGTAAATGAATATCCATTACCATTCTACAACTGCACATCAAGCAATGGCAAACATATTTCAAAAACCCTTAATTTTATCAAAACAGAAATACACACACACACACACACACACACACACACAACATTTTTCCTTATTCCCATAAACATCAATGACTGATGTCACAGCCTTCTGATGAAACAGAAGGCATTACTAGTAACATATTTTATTTCCCATCAATATTAGATGATATGTATGACTTTAAATGCAACTGCTCGTCGCATGTATTTTCTTGCTGCAAACACCAAGAAAGATTGATTTCATTTGATGATACTCTTACCTCATAAAACCTGCTAATATTGGTTTCCAGTCTCCAGAGTCAATGCATTCCAAAGGCAAAGTTCAAATGACTAAAGAAAAATGTATATCAAAGAAGACTTTGGGACTCAAAAGGGGGGGGGACAGAAATCCCTATGAATTTGTCTCCAAGTTGGGAGAAGGTGAAGTATCATACATACCTGAAATTTTGTCATAACATTACACCATTCAGTTGCTTCCTGGAGATCTAAGTGAGCACAGTTAAATGAATAATGTTGCATGCCTTACTTACACATGACACATTTTTAGTAGAGGCAATAGGCTTTTAACTGTTAGAAAACTACCCTTAGACTACAGCAGGGCTCACCAACACGGCACCTGAAGAATTCAGTGTATCCTCTATAGTGCCTAGGAAAGTCTCCATAAATATCTCGTTCAGAATCTACAATGTATGAGGGGCTGTTTTCTCTTCCTGCTCGGTTCCTGTTTTCACTGACTCACCCCCTTGAACACACAGCCTTAAAGATACCCGCGTTTTCTGGGTGCCACAATTAGACACTCACCTTCCCTTCTGCTCTGAACGGAACTATGATGCCACTTTAAACAGGCATGGCTTCCCCCAAAGCATTGTGGAAGCTGTAGTGGTGGTGGTGGTGCAGCAGCAGCAGCAGCAGCAGCATAGGAGCTGTGGTCAGGGTCTGGCTTCACTCTCCCTCAGCCAGCATTGCACTCATCAGCATGTCTGCCAATCCCTTTTCTCATCTCTTTAAGTGTATGTGTGTGTGTGTGCGCTATTCGTCTTACAAGTGCCTACATAGAAAGCTACAATAAATGGTAAACTGTATGGCACAGTAATGTTCATTACACCATTACCTATCCATTGTCTCCCATTCTGATACACTGTCAAAGTGTGAAAGGGGTAGGGCAAGGCAGCAGGGTGGTGAGGCTCAATGAAGTGGTGGGTTTGAGGAGGACAGATGAACATGGTGACAGTGGAGCTGTTGTTGGCTATCAAACTTATACAACCCTGGAAACATCCAGAATGTATGGCATAGTACAGTGTGTGTGTGTGTGTGTGTGTGTGTGTGTGTGTGTGTGTGTGACAGAGAGAGAGAGAGAGAGAGAGAGAGAGAGAGAGAGATGGGAATGAAGAAGTGGGAATGGTTTGTTCGCATACAAGATGTTTAAAAATCAATGAAACATTAATAACAATGGATGAAGTTGGAAGTCTAGTATTTTAATATCAATTTAACTATATATGAAGGATAACATATAATTTCTAAAATCTTCATTAATCTGCAATTTCTTCAACTGAATCAACATGTTCTGCAAGCACTCAAAGGGTGCTTTCTTCTTAAAGTTCATTTACAAAAACTGGTTCCTATGGTATCTTGACCTTTTTAGGTAGGAGAGTCTTTCCTCTGATAAGTGCAACAGCTTTCATCTTCATATCCCATCCATATTTCATTCTTTTTTTAAGAAGTACTTATAGCCAGTTGATTTCTTTGGATAGTTCCTATTGTGAATAACCCTAGAACAGGTCTCTAAGCTTTTAAGTAAATAATTGGCACTAAAATTGGTTTTACCCACTTGTTCCCTATTTTGAAGAGGTTTTCGAGTGCAACCAGAGAAAAGGGAGCAAAGCAATCTGATATGAGGTTAAGATGAAGGAGACAGGCACAGTGATAGCATATTCACTGTTTTAAAATACATGTGTGTGTATTTATCTAGCCAGTAGAGTAGATGTGGGAGCCATTAAAATAATCATCATACAGAAGTGCCGTGTTATGGTTCACTGAGGAGCATTCTAACACAGCATTGTCAGGTATCAAATGGTTTTGCATGGATTATGTGTGAGCATGTGTCAGTGTGTGGTGATGAGTCTGAGAATGCAAAGCAATCACAGTACATACTGTAGCAACGCATGATAATTTGGTACGTCAGTACTTCTGCATTCTGGATGAAAGCCAAAAAGATGGGTGCCTTGGGTTGCTTTATTGATTCATCAGCATTTCCTCATCACACTCCTGCCTGTTGCTATTAAAATCCACAAACCTGCCACATCTGCTGAGTGGAAATAATGATAATCTTCTGTGTATACTCAAAATAAAGAGTGCTCATGATATGAGAGGCTTACATGCCACAGTAACAAGAGCAATACAGTAAGCTGTGCTGCCAGTTGATTAAATCACCTCTTCAATATAAACATGAAGAACTGACAGCTGTATATTTTCTTTGGGGATTTATATTACCATCTGGCTTTATAATTTGCAGATGGAAGTTGTGTGTTGTGCTGTCATTTGCTGGTTTTAAGGTATTCTAGAGAAAGGCAGCTCTGACTTCATATTTGTTTGGTAATATCTTGCACATGATTCATTAACATTCCTAATTATCAGAGACTAAAGGAAACCAAATGCATGATAAGAGATGTTAATTATAGTAGTGAAATATTTCTTGCATGTCTGCATTTTATTAAAATGTGTAGTAAAATTCAATGAAAATAGTCTGATATTTTTTTTAAAAAAAGTTCAAAATCAGGCCTAGCACCAACTTGGTGTATGGTTCTGCAAATGTCAGAATCCATACCATTGCCAGGGGTCAGGGTACCAATACTTAAGTCCGCTCTACCTTGGTACTTTTGGTGGCTGGTGCGGCCATCTTTATCTCCCCCAAAAGTAATGCACAAAAAGTCATACCTAACCAGGAAGAGTCATTGTCTCCTGTAATTGGGCTCTAAGTAAAACCAATTCACCAAGCCTCACAAAGGGAAATGGATTGTAAGTGCAACATCATGCCAACCATTGCCCTCACCGTATGGTGCCAAGTCCCCAATATCCCATAGGAAGGTAGAGTTTGTGTGTTGACATTAGGAACACTTTCGGACTTTATAGGTCAAAGCTAAGCCACCAGCCTGGAAATCAGAAGTTATCATCCATCATTGGGTTGGATCCAGACTTAGTTGTGCTTAGAGTAGACCTATTAAAATAAATGGTGTGTGTGTTAGTCATGGTCAACTTGCCCTGTTGATTTCAATGGTTCTTGTCTAAACTCAGCTAGGTCTGGATCCAACCCAGAATGTCCAGCTCTGCATTGATTCTGGTAACTTTATGTGATCCAGGTGCTAGCTCTGCCAGCAATATTAAGGTTAAGGTTACTAGGGAGGAGGATCTTCATATGTTCAGTATTAAAAGTCTAAAGCTGTGGTTATCTTGTTCATCAATAAATTCTTTAGAAAGAAAATTACCTGGAATTTCTTTGGGGGGGGGTTAAGTGCATGCATGAAAAATATTATTTGAAAAGCAAAATAAGGGAAAATATACTTGAGAAAAAGGTGGAAAGGGGAGACAAGAGAGACCCTCAAGGGAAAAGAAGTTTGTTGACCTAGTTACTACTATGCATCAACATCTAAGTGAGTTTCATGGCTCCTAATAGGTTTTTCTCACACACCAGTGTGTTTCGGACATAAATAATTCAGAATCACATAGGTCTATTGATGAAATATAGGTATTCCACTGTTGGTGCATGCAGAAAATTCAGAAACTTCAACTGGCTATTTCTAATGCATGAGCATTTCCAGGAGTTGTGAAAAATACCAATGAGGAGCTGTGGGAGATACATAGAAATATATTCATGAGTGCAAAGATTACCCCCCCCCTCTCTCTCTCTCACACACACACACCTTGGAGTTTATAAAGAAGCAGCACAAATACCCAGAGGACCAGTTTAGATTTCCAGACCTGTGGTTTTACTACCTAAAATCTGTAACCCCAGCAATATGCTGTCATTTGATAAATTGTACCAATGTGCTATGTTAGATCCAATAATGCCATATCTATTTACATTTATGAACCGCTTCCTCCTCCTCCTTTAAAATTTGTCATTCAGTAAAATCATTATATGATAAACTGCTGACAAGAGCTAGCAGTGTTAACATATATGATAGATTTTTTGATATATATTGTATATATGGAAACATATATATTCCTAAACAGCTACAGCTATCTGAAGCTCCAGTTCTTACCTCAAACTTCCTTTAAAATATATAATATAAAATGTATATAAAATGTTTTGTGTCTCCATTAAAATCCTATATTCAATATGTGCTTCTTTATTTTTTAAACATCTGGATCCTTCACAAAACCACAGCACAGATAGGAATTGTATTCCTTTATAACATTTGGCATGTGAATATTATAAGGATGTGAATGAAGAAGGAAACTGTACATCTATTTGTAAAACATCAAATTAAACACAGAATAAGGACATTGCTACCACTAGTCCTTGGAGTTTTCATTGCTAGTTAGCTTAAAATTGCATGTGAAATTATTTTAAAATCATGTCAAATGCCAGCTGTTTTGTGCAAGACACACCAATTCCAGGAAATGACAAGGCAATCATTGTATTGTTTTTAACACTCGATTGGGAGCCGCCCAGAGTGGCTGGGGAAACTCAGCCAGATGGCGGGGTATAAATAATAAATCATCATCATCATCATCAAGTTTTGTGTCAAAAATATGTATGTACTGTATATGATTACAGTTGATAAAAGATTTCAGCAGGTTCAAATGGAGACATTTTGAGCATAGAAACTTTCCTTGAAATGCATAGCTGATCTACTAACATTTCAGATCTAGGTTGGTGAAAAGTGTTTGCCCTTTAGTGTTATGGGATCTCCATGTCTATCGAACTCAAAGGCACAAGCGATTGTGAGCTTTTGGTCAGCAGTGGCAAGGGTTCGACCAGCTGGCTTTGCCAACAAAAGAGCTCACCTGCATGTGGAGCTGAGTGACTGTGTGGGAGATACTGCAGTCCATCATTAGCTGGAGGGAAACTTTTGGCTACTGATGGGCTATGGGATTCAGCAACACTCTTGCTATGCTGGCAGAATATCACATACATCAGACTGAAAAGAGCCTGCTTAGATACTCAAGAAAGCAAAATGATAGGTTTAGAAGCAGTAAACATTTCCCCATACTATCATGCGCAGAATGAAGGCAGCAATAAAATCCCACTAAAATGTGTAACAGGCATGCTCCCAAATGAAGCCTAGCACAGATGATCCACCTGTTACAAAGTAAAATGCTATGCACATGGATTATTCTATTGGAGCATAGATATGGAAATCTGAATGCGCCATTCATAAGCTGAGCTAGTGGTGCAGCAATAAAACTGGATGGGGGACCACATGCTGAGATTCATGGGGTTGGACTAGATGAGTCTAGGATCCCTTCCAATTCTGTGATTGAAAGCTACTTCTGCCTCAACCTCCATTCTGATACTTTTATCCACATAGGGGACATATTGTTTATGCAAGAGCAGGTTTCCAATCCCTGATTGGCCGATGGACAGGTGTTGCTTTTTACCTGCTGTACATTACTCTGACACTTAACATAAGAAGAGCCCTGCTGGATCAAGACAAATGGTCATTTAGTCCTATTCCTGTTTCCCTACAGTCTCCAAATGGATATCTATCAGAATCTCATAATTAGGACATAAGCCTAATAACATTCTCCTGCCAATGACCCCCAATAACTGGTCATTCAATGGCATCATGTTTTTGGATTATTTTTGGTATTGACCAGAATTGCTTCTGGTAGCCATTGATAGCTTTATTCTCACAGCCATCCAAGCTGACAATCATCACTACATCTTAGGGTGCTGTATTCTGCATGTGCTGTTCTGAATCTTCTACTATGCAACTTTCTTGGTTGACCCCTGTTTTCTAGTATAACAAGTTAAGTCCATATTGCAGTCTCAAGTCTTCATTCTAGGTGTGGTGGCAAGACAAAAAAACATGCATTCTGCAGTGTTTTCTCTTGTGTATAACGTAGGAGGGGAAGTATAGGCCACATAACAAGTTAAATACTTTGCTGTGTAGGGAACAAGCAATGTTGCAAATCAATAGGTTTCCATTATCGGCTTCTTTGCTCTCCCTGCTATCAAATCTTTAGATTTCGTTTCAAGCTAGACTGGGCGATGCCATAGAAACAATCTATATTGCAGTTCTGAGTGGCTGTAGGTCAAAAAGATGAATTTCTAAAGGGAGAATCATATGCATTTTCCCTGGCACAAGCAGTGTGTCCTTTCGTTGGAAACACTGAACCATTAATGATGGCTATTAAAGGAACAATGGGTGAGTTACACAGAAAATTCTTTGGTGACGTTAATTTGTTCTGCCCCTTTTCTAATTTAGGAACAAGCAGTGGCTAAGTAGCATAAAAACAGAAACCATTTCTGGGAGCAAAGAAAAATAAAATCTTACTGGGAAAGAACATTTCTTCTTGTGGAGTTAATTGCACTGTCAACTTTTTGGATCGTATAAAAGTGGCCAATTTCAACAGAATGATCACCAGCTTTTTTTTCCCAAGCATAATTTTTATTGTTTTACAGAAATCAAAGTACAAAACAAACTGTGTCAAAACTCATATCTAATCACTAACAGAAAAGAATGGGACTTCCTTCAGTCATTCCACGAATCGTCCAAAAAAATAATAAGCATTAAATCCGCATTTCCATATTTGGAAAGCACATTTCTTCTTGTGGAGTTAATTGCACTGTCAACTTTTTGGATCGTATAAAAGTGGCCAATTTCAACAGAATGATCACCAGCTTGCTGGCTTGCAAAAATAGACCCAGAGTGCAAAATATTTCTCGTGTACAAAGTTCAAAGATGGGGAATGAGTAAGATTTAGAAGTTACTATTTTTTAAAAAGTGGCAGGGTTTTAAAACTGCCAAGAGAAAGAGTGTGCATGAGAAAATCAATCTCATAGCAGGAAGTATACCCCATTGAAAATGAGTTGCTATATACAGTGCAGTCGTGGAGGCCTGGATAGAACACTCACAACAAAGCATTCTTTGACTTTAACCCTGATGGCAATGTTCTACTTCAGCATGCTACTGAATACCAGTTGCTGGAAATCATGGGACAGAAGGGTGCTGTTGTGCTTAGGAACTGCTTATGGGCTTCTTATAGGCATCTGGGTGGTCACTGTGAGAACAGAACATTGGACGAGATGACCACTGGCCAGATCAAGCAGGCTCTTCTTACGGTCTTATCACTCAATGCCTTGTAGCTCCCAAGCCTTATCAACATTTGGCTTGCAACATAGCTATGGTAAAGCCAAATGCACATTAAATGCCTACGGACAAACTTTGAGAAGCAACAAAGTACTCTTGATTCAGTTATATCTGAGTCCCATGTCTGCAGGAGATGTTCAAGATCTTCTGAAAGATAAATGCTCAGTGTGTGTCAAGAGTTGCATGGCAAATGATAAAAAGTTCAGAGCTCCAAGGCCAGCATGAAGACGCTGAAACAAAACAAAACAAAATAAAAGAATAAAATAATTCCTTCCAGTAGTACCTTAGAGATCAACTAAGTTGGTTATTGGTATGAGCTTTCATGTGCATGCACACTTCTTCAGATACACTGAAACAGAAGTCACCAGACCCTTATATATAATGAGAGGGTGAGGAGGGGTATTACTCAGAAGGGTGGTGGGAATGGGTGATTGGCTGATAGGTGTGGTAAACCTGTTGACGACTGTTAACGACTGCAATTGGTTGCTGTTAGCCAGGTGATGCCATTCCTGCCTTAGGTGGGGGTGGGTTTACCTAACACACCTCCCCACAGAGGGAAGGAGACATGAGGTTTTCTCCCACTCTGCAGGTGGCCCGGAGGACATGTGGTTCCTGGAGCCAAGTAGAGGGGGTGTATCAGCATTCTCTTCAAGCTGTTCTCCTCTCCCTCTGTTTCCCTTTGCAGCATCTGCCTGCCTTCCCTCCCTGTATAGTGTAGGCTTCAGCTAGCTGTCTTTTGGTGGGTCCAAGTAGGAATTGGGGAGGGGACTCTGATTGGGTCTTGGGACTCCCTTCCCCCCCCCCCACTTTGTGATGCAGAGCATCTTCTTCTGATTTAGAATAATTTGGCTGGTTGGCAATCAACGTGGGCAGGGAAGATCTCAATCTACACCTTGGATTGGGGCTATTCTTTAAAATACCTTGGGACATCTTGCCTCCATTTCCTTCCTTTTCTTTTTGGGGGTTTCTGTTGGTTTGTCTCTTTGTTATCTGCAAAAAATCAATAAAATATTTTTTAAAAAATAATGATAAAAAAGAGGAAAATGGTCAGTTTCACCATTAGGAAGCTGTTGAGGGAAACAGTACTATAAAGCTTGTTTGTCTTTATAGAGCAGTCATCATAAAAGTGAACTGCCTAGGAGTACTTTAAAAGGTGGGAAGGGCGGAAGTAAATAATTTTGAATCTCCAGATGAGCCAGGAGGCAGCTTAATAGTACCGCATTAAAATAATAGAATATCTACTGCGTGTGATCATAAAAATAGCAAACCACATGGAAGAAGGAAATGGAAATGTACCTGCATCTGAAAAATGCTAGGCTCCAAAGATCATTAGTTCAAAAGAAAAATCATTATAATATGAATGTGGGAGAGGTGAAGAGTCTGTAAAATCAACCATGACAATTGAGATAAAAATAATTCTGCTCAAGAAGAGAAGTTCTCTGATTGAGGTCATAGGAAGCTAAGGGAAACAATCTATATAAACTACATTGATAGATAAAACAAGTTAATAGGGGGGGGAAACTGATTTAAAGAGGATTGCACACAAAATCTTATAGCAATGTAATACAGGGACTAGAATCAGTTCTAAAAGGATTTGTACATAGAATTTTGTGGTTCAGACTCAACTGAGCTTTGCTCGTACCTGACTGCATCTTGTATTCAGCACTGGGCTGCTCATGCATTGTCGGTTGTTGGATATGTTGCTGTATCTGCTTTATGTGCTGATTACATTAGGAAACCTAAAGTGTATATGCATATAATTGTTGGCATCTGTCTGTCTCAAGAGAGAATGGAATGCGCCTCCAGAGGTGAAGCCAAACTGATCTGTTAGCAGCACCAAAGTGATCTCAACCCTGTAGAAGGTAGTAATCCTAAACACACTTACCAGGAAGTAAATCCCATTGAAATCAGTGGGACTTACCTTCTGAGCAAATAAATACAGTGGTACCTCGGGTTACAAACACCTCAGGTTACAAACACTTCAGGTTATAGACCCGCTAACCTGGAAGTAGTACCTTGGGTTAAGAACTTTACCTCAGGATGAGAACAGAAATTGCATGCCAGCGGCAGCAGGACGCTCCATTAGCTAAAGCGGTACCTCAGGATAAGAACGGTTTCAGGTTAAGAAGGGACCTCCGGAACGGATTAAGTTGGTAACCAGAGGTACCACTGTAAATGCAATCCCTTCTGATCCAGAAATGTGAGGGTTACAAGCCAGCCAAATTAATGCAAGCCTTTCTGACTGCTACAGAAAAATTAAGAATGTATTTAACTGTCTTTCATTCAGATAAATTGAACTTAATTTGAACTTCAGATGATACATTAGAAATAAATGCTATCATCATCTTTTGTATTTCATAGAATCATAGAGTTGGAATAGACCACAAGGGCCATCGAGTCCATTTGAACACTTTTCTGACACAGGTTGCCTAGCATACCTAGTGAAAGAAAGAACCAGTGCCCCATTTATCCATTCATTGTGTTCTTACACCTTCAGCTTCAGTTGCATGGGTGAGTTCTAACATAGCGAGAATGGACATGCCTTGGGTAGCAGGGCTTCTCATTCCTCTCCTCCCATGTGCTCCTCAAATCTGCCCCAGAGGGCTGGAGTATGCAGGTGACTGGAAGAAGTCCAATTGTGGAAGTGAATTTCTGTTACTAGGGCTGCCATATGTCTGAGCGGTGCTTTGTCCTGGATCTTAGGTAAGTCAACAACTTTCGGGGTGTCCTGGTTTTTACTTATTGAAATATGTCAACCCTAGGTATGCAAGTAGGCAGGTATCACTCCAAGTCACTATTTAAATTATAAAGACTATTGTCCATTTCATCAACAAAGCTTGTATTTATCATGGCTACATGTGCATTTCAAGATGTATCCAAATAATCTGCTTCAAGTGACCAGTTTTTGAAAGGTTTTGAAAAAGGAATTTGACGTCGATTACCTGGGCATATTGTATTTCAGTCATTTTTGGCTTTGCATGGAGTGACAGCTGTATCTGTTATGCAGATGCCATTTAGTTATCCTGGCTAAATGAAAGATAACTGGCTATTCAATTATTTCAATCCTTGAAATATTCCAGTATCTTTCTCTAGATGTTTTGAGAGTAGATGTGTGTGTCTGGACCCAATAAATATGTATTTGCCATGCAATCTAAATGACCCATGAATATTTATGAACAGAAATTGCAGTGATGAAAAGTCATTAAAGAAAATCCCTGCTGTCTATTACTAGCCTTTGAAGCCATGCTGGAGAGTGATAAATTATGCTCAAGGCCCAAACACTGCAGCATGGGGAGGTTCCACTTTACCCAGGTCCTGAGGTACAGGCCCCCCCTGGACTGAAAGATCATTACCAAGAAAAAAAAAATGTTGCTAAATTATAGATCATGCTTCAGGATGATCATGCAAACAGAGTAGATGGGACCAGAACTTTCTTGAGAAGCACATATAACCCAGAGGTTCAAGCAGCTATAGCAGGAGTGGGGAAGTTTTGACTCTACAGAAGTTACTGAACTACAACTCCTATCAGCCTCAGTAAGCAAGCCCAATAATCAGGGATCATTGTCGTTGTGGTACAGCAACATCTGAAGAGCCGAAGGCTCCCCATATCTGTTTGGAAGAGAAAGGGTGTCTCCTGAAAGGAGGAACAAAAGAAGTAAGGGGGCCAGGGCCACTTTCTGGACAGCCAGTGGGATCTCTGCGCAGCAGTCCCGCTGGCTGTCCTGGCTTCTGAGATTCAGAATATTTTTTTCTTGTTTTCCTCTTCCAAAAACTAGGTGCGTCTTATGGTCTGGTGCATCTTATAGAGAGAAAAATACGGTGCTTCTTCATACAGCACATAGTGAAACTATGGAACTTGATCCCACAGGAGTCAGTGATTGTCACCAACTTGGCTGGCTTTAAAGGAGGATTAGACAAATTCCCAGAGGAGAGAACTATCAATGGCTACTAGCAATTATGCCTATGTCCTGTCCACACTGTCAGAGGCAGTAGGCCTCTGAATACCTGTCGCTGGGAATCCGAAGTGGGAGGAGTGCTGCTGCGCTCAGGTCTTGTCTGCAGACTTCCCACAGGCACCTGGTTGGCCACTGTGAGAACATGCTGGACCAGATGGCCATTGGCCTGATTCAGCAGGTCACATTCTTTTCCATTCCATTGAAGGGTGGGAGGTAGAAGGGTCAGTCCATGAACTTTATCCTTGGTATCTGAAGAGGTGTGCATGCACACAAAAGCTCATACCAATAACAAACTTAGTTGGTCTCTAAGGTGCTACTGGAAGGAATTTTTTTATCTTGTTTCGACTACGGCAGACCAACACGGCTGTCTACCTTGGTTGTTAGGTTTGTTTGTTTTGCCAGCTTGACAGCTATAAATGGAAGCTAAAAGACAAGATGAAGATAGTTTGCAGCCATGCATAAAGAACATTTGTGTGTGTGTGTGTGTGTGTGTGTGTCTTAGATATGTGCGTTGTGTGTGTACCATATGTGTATGGCTGTAAATATGAAGAAGGCAGCCAGAAATGGAAGGAGGTCAAACACAGGGAGTTAGAGGAACTAAAAAATATCAACCAAACTTCCTTATTTTCAAAACACACAAAGCTTGTGAGGAGGAAACCCAGGTCACAAAATGTATACCAGACTCAGAGAAATTCTGCTTAGGTACTGATTGTACTTGTGGGGAAGAATGAATTTAGCAAATGGTAAAAATGCTGTAATATGTGTGCAAAGTAACACATCTGAGCCCTGAATTGTGCATTTATTAAAAATAGTGACCTTTCTGTGAAGAAAAAAAAATGCAAAAAAATCACAGTTCTTGAAAGGGTGCACAGTTTTAAAATTCAGTTTGTCCTTGGTAAGGCATGCACTGTGGGAAATCAGCAGAATTCCACATGCTTTTTAAACTGTGATTTAAGCCCCCAGATTCACAACGAAAAGGAATGACACGTGCAAATTGTTACAAATCTCAGAGGATGCCCTACTCTGCTGCATACAAATAACCTGTAATGTTACTTTTTGTCATACAATGTCTTTTTAATTGTAACGAATATACCTCTTTCATCATTTTGTACCCATTAAAAATGTAAACAGAGTTCACTTGCTGATCAGAGTACATGCATTTCCTGCTTAATTATTATAAGCAAATGGAAGGTGTTAGTCATCCTAACCTCCCTTTGTTTTTGCAATTCTTGTTTTATGTGGTGTTCCTGTTGCAGAACAGCTGTGCACATAAATCCAAAGTTATTTAAAGGGTGAATGTCTTTTCGGAAAGCTGTGTCAACTTCCCTTCCCCACTCTGTCTGTGTCCACAGTAGGAAGCTTGAGGAATTTGATGTCTGCGAATTATCACGCAAACTGACCCGGACTAATGGGCAGATTGGATTTTTGTCAGCTACTGGCTGTTGACCTTCCCAAATGTTTCAACACAGCTCACCTGAAGAAACATGACAAAATAAGGTTGGAAATGTGTATACTGAGAGAAACTAGCTTTAGAATTGTGTGTTATGATGGAAAATGTTTAAATGGTATGTATAGGTGCATATTTAAATGCAAGCTAACACAACAGAATGGTCATGTGCACAGACACATGCAAAGGTAGCTCACACAAACATTTCCAAAGCAGGCCTTGAAGTCAGGCCTCTGAAGAAAGCAGGGACCTCCATCTTCCTTGGGTCAGGAAGCTGAATGCAGAAATGGCTTGTGTGATATGCCTTATTGCCCTCTTCAGTCTCTGCTGGAGGAAGTATCTTAACAGGATCCCTGTTTTTATTGCTTCATGAACCAAGCAGAAGGCACAATGGAGAAGCAATGCTTCTTGGCTTTTCCGGTAACCACTAAAGCTGTGCACCAGTTCTGGATGAGTTCCAAGCCAAATTGGGCCTGTTCAGAGGGGTTTGGGCATTGGTTGAGTCAGGCTGAGACAGACACAGGTCGCTCACTACAAGTTGGTTGGATGACCCAGAACATTCCAGGGCTCTCCAAAGGAGGGGAACTGGGCTTGATAAAAGGATCAGGCATAAGTTGGAAACCCACAGAAAGACTGAGACCTATTTGACTACCGGCTACATCTTTGTAGGAGGACGTAGGAGCCCAATGCCACCTGATTCTCCTTGATGCCTTGATTCAGATAAGCAAGGAAGCAATATTAAAGGGTGGGGTGTATGTGTGTGGCCTGGGGTAAAGGAGTGTAGCTGGAGAGGAGATATGGCCTGGAGAGAATCTGAAGGACCAGACAGAGAGGCCTGGATGGCCGCTTTTGTCCTGCAGGCCTGAGGTTCCCCAACATGGGGCTGGAATACGTCTGGTAATCAGTGGTGTATTTGTGGCATTTGCCAACCCTGGGCAGAGTGATTTCCCACTCCCACTTCAATAATAAATTATTGTTGAATAAGAGCAATAGTGTGGTTTCAGCAAATAATATTAAAGTATTGTTAGCGTATTCTGTTTTCTTTTACAAATGTTTAAAACATTTATTTCATTACTCATTTTCAATATAAGAAAATCTCTTCCTCCCACCCCCGCCACGCACACTGACCCTCAGCCCCATGCCTCCAACTTAACAGTGCTGTGGCTTGAATGAAAATGGCCTAGTGGAATTGCAAGGCAAATTTAAAACTTTTAGACCATGGAAGAGGAAAGTGTACGAATATAAAAATAGCTCTCTTTTCTTTTTAGAAAAATGGAAATATTACATCAGTAAAAGAGAAGAAACACTTTCTAGACGGTAGAGGATGTGGTTGGGTAAGTGTTTAACTAGGGGGCATTATTAATCTTAAGCAACTTTAACTCCTGCTGAAAGGAATGGCATTTGAAAAATGTGAATTTTGGGTTGGATTGTGGCCTGTGATTTTTGCAAATAACTGAAACTGCAGTCTGAGGAGCATAGAGGATGTGAGAGAAGGAGGGAAATAATCAGACAGCAGAGGTGGATTTAGAGGAGTGTGACTGGTTCGTCTATACTGGGTGCTGAGCCAAGAGGGCACTGCAGGGGGTGCCACAGCAATAATGTAAATGGAAGGTGAGAGGCTGGGGGTGGCAAATGTTGATGTCACACTCTGAAATTTGAAAGCCCAAAGTCCACCACTGTAGGCAAAGACTAGATGAATATGCTACAGAGTCACCTTCTCTAAAGAGGCTGCTACTCTTTGGGTTTTACTTCTGAGTAAACATGCAAAGTATCTGGCTATACTACTACAATTTGCGGTATGTGTGGAATAACACTGACCTACTTTACCCAGGTGTCATAAAAAGATAAGTGACTGAGGTGAGGAGGAGCTTCAGAAAATGCTATGCAAATATAGAGTGTATCACCTTTGTAGAGATAGGGCAGAAACCCTGTCTGTCCTATCAGCTCAGAAGCATGGAGGAGTGGAGAGAGGTCAGACCCATGGAAAAAGCTGCAGAGGCTTCTTCTTGCAGGTCACATTCTGCAAGAAGGCACAGGCTGTAGGATCTCATCTCTAAATTGAAAGTGTTTTGGCTTGCGAGCCCCTGTGCTAACCCCCCTGCCCGGGAGCCAGCCCGAAATAAGGAGGCACGACAACAGTGTATAGGATAAAATTAGGCCAAAACTTTACAGTATTGATTTCAGATGTAGGAAACCTTGGCTTAGACATTGGACGGCAACCCTCTCAGCCCCAGTTGGGTCTGAAGATGCACAGGGCAGACAGATGTTGTGAGGGGGACTGTAAAATGAGAATTTAAATAGCATTCCCCCCACTTCACCTGAAGTAGGGAGTTTGACCTTATGCCGCCGCTCAGGGCCAGTGACTCCCACAATCAACCCTTTAACGGGCCCTGTAAACGCCACATTTTGGCTTGCATGTGCAGTGGCTGCTGAACATAAAATTTGCTGACATGGAATGAATTGCAGTCACTCATATTCAAAAGTCTCCAATGCACATCTTCCTGTGAAGCCCAAATGCCACCTCAGGCAACTGTCCAGCTTGTCCTTCTGTAAATATGTCTGTGTCTTTTAGGATCTCTGACTTGAATGTTTTCTGCTTTCAATATAGGAGTCCACAGAGGGGCTGGGCAGATCAGCATGGGCTATTGCAACATTCACCTGAGGTTATTTGTTAAACCCCCAATCGCTGCAGAAAGCAAGCAGTGTGAACAAGCACTTACATCAGTGTAAAGGATGGCTGTGCTCCTAACAGCGCCCTGTTCTTTGCAATTAGTGGCACATCTAATAATTTAGTTTGGCCAATTAAGCTTCTACGAATCTCCCAAATCAGATCAAGTAAAGTGAGAGAACTGTCAGCGGGGTTCCTCTAATTATTTTGTTCCCGTAGCATACTGCGCCATGCAGAGAACACATTGCATTCCCAGCTGAGGAAAGGTATATTGAGCATGCAGCATAAAATAATTAGATGGGTGTCTTTTTCTGCTCCTTAACACTCCAGTCATGCAGCAGCAGGAGAAATCACCGCAATCACGTTTCACTGTGACTGTGGGGCAAAGTAGGAAGGAAACCAACAGTTGTGTCAGGATAGGGAGGTCTTTTACTGTTTGTCCCAAGTACTGACAACAGAAGGATCTTTGGAATGGAGGGAGGTAGCAAAAGCATTTAAGCCATTTGGCCTTTATCATAAAAGGGAATTCATTTCAGCCATACTAGTGGAGAACTTGGTAAAGAAGCAAAACAGAAGCACCAAAGGTTATGCATTTTGAGTGCGCCTGCCTAGCCTTGCCCAGGTGGTGATAGGCTTCCATTTGCTTCACAGTGGAAATCTGTCTTCCACCACCGCCTGGCCCTCAGGTCTTCTAAGAACGTCGAGAGGAACCAGCACAGAAAAACAAAAACAGCTTGACACCAAAACACTGTGCTGCTTAATGTTCTCTACCATCAAGATGTGTTCTTCATATTGCTATCTAACCATGGAAATTACCTTTTTATTATAAAGAGCATGAACTACATGCTCCTAACGAATTACAAAGCTTTTGGATGAAGTCCAAAAAAGTGCAATGAACTAAGGCTGCAATCCTATACACATTTACCTAGCAGTAATTGCCAGTGAACCCAATGGGACTTAAAAGATCAGGAGCATTTTAGTAGCTAGCTATACACATTCGGAATGTTATAATTAGTTCTGGGCATCATAATTTAAGATCTAAATTCAGAAGAATTGCTTAGATAAGAGGGGGGAAGGAATTAAGCAGGTGTAATATGAAGTCAATTTTCAAATATGTCATTTTTGGTCTACATTTCAAAGCCATTGTATGCAACAGCTGAGCATGCACAGCAGCAATGCAGGAACACACAACAAGGAGGTCATCCTGTTGGCTGCAGGGGTCTCCTTCACTCAAATGTGCCAACTTGAATAAAATATGGGGGGGTAAGCCCCACCCTGCATAATTGATCACATGACAGGGGGCATGCACAGGTTGGGCATTCACCAGCTAAGGTCAGGGCCTTGGGCAGGGGGACAGAGCAGCCCTAAAACTAACAAATTACAGTATCCATTCAGTAATCTTTTTTGTTTGTTGGCTTCTTAGTAATTTCAGGCAATGCTGGGCATTTTCAGTGAGTGGCCAATAGTCAGGCATAATAGTGCAAGTTGAAGTCCAACAACATCTGAAAGGCACTACCTTGGTCCTTCCTAGTTTGGATTCTTGTTGATGTATGTTTTGCTGGCAAAGTATGTAGAATATACATACAGTGGTGCCTCGCAAGACGAAATTAATCCGTTCCGCGAGACTCTTCGTCTAGCGGTTTTTTCGTCTTGTGAAGCAACCCTATTAGCGGCTTAGCGCTATTAGCGGCTTAGCAGCTATTAGCGGCTTAGCGGCTATTAAAGGCTTAGCGGCTTAGCGGCTAAAAGGCTATTAGCGGCTTAGAAAAAGGGGGGAAGGGGGGAAATCGCAAGACTCGCAAGACTTTTTTGTTTTGCGAAGCAAGCCCATAGGGAAATTCGTCTTGCGAAGCGCATCAAAAAACGGAAAACCCTTTTGTCTAGCGGGTTTTTCGTCTTGCGAGGCATTCGTCCTGCGGGGCACCACTGTATCCGTCCCAGAGAAACATGCTGCTGTCTTGGTGTATTTTGAACATTCTCCCAAGGGAAGCAAAAATGTAACACATTTTTAAGCTCAGGACTGATATTTGTATCTTATATTTCCAATCCATGTGAGTTAATGGCAGTTACTCTTGCTCTACCAGCTATCCCCAGAGAAAGCAATCAAACACAGCAGTTTAAACCCCCACTTTTTTTAGGAACCTTGCAACAGTAGCACACATCCCTCCCCTGAAAACATACCCAGCTACCTGGAGAAGGTTCACCTCTCAATATTATCCTTCACTCTCATATTCTTTCTCTGGAGACAGGCAGTTCAATATTTTTAGAACTTCTGCATAGTATCATACTCTGGGGAATATTTCCCAGCTAGCGTCTTCCTGCCTACCAGCTCCAATGAGGGTAGGGGCTCTCTCTTTCATTTCAAACAAAAACTACATATTGCTTGTGGGGAACAAAGGTTTTTCTGTAATGGCTAAACACTCTCAAGTGAACTATTGACTTGTTTTCTCTGAGGTCCTAAAAACAATCACAAACAGAGATCCCCCCCCCCCAGTGGAAGCGATGGCATATGGTTAAACTAACTAAAGAAAGAAAATGGGGAAAACAAACAGCAAAGAAGGAAAATGAATCCACAGTTGTCCATGCCATCACATTTATTGCTGCTAGCTATGTAATGCTCTTGTATTTTAATGTGAAGAAACCATGAAGCTTTTATGAGTCAATATAGGTGGAAGATTTGTAAATTAATGTCTAGTAATTGATCTGACCCTTTCATGCTTTCTGTATGTCATGTTCTGAACAGTTCAAATTTATGGGCTTGGTAGAAAAGAAATTTCATTGGAGAATGTGGGTACAAAAATGTCATTAAACATGTTTTTTACTTAATAGCATGAAAAAGAGTTGTGTTGCCTTTGCACAGATTAATCAAAGTAGTGCCCTTTTTGCTTTTACACACTATGAAGAAATGACCTTTGATTTACTGTATAGTGTTGAGTGGTGTTAAGTCCTATAAAACCTAAAAAGACTAGATATGCCTCACATAGTGATACACACTTTTCACTCAGACATTGTTCTTAGGTGTTTTTATGAGTCACTAGCTGACATCTTTCAAAAGACATGTTCTAAGGCAAGTTTCCCTTAGGTGACGTCACCAACACCTTTCATTTCCTGGATTATGGAATTTGTCTAGTTCATAATGTTGAAACATAGCAGCATCCCCCACTCCTGAGGTTCTGCTAAGAAAATAAAGTGGGATTCACAAAAAATCTGAAATCTTAAACTTACTCTCATTACTGTGAACTATATGAAGAGGCCATACAATTAAGGACCTTTGGTTTGGTATCTTATCCATTTTGGTTGATTCTTTCATCCCTGCCCCCTTACAAACAAGATGGTTTTATGTGGTGTTTGTCTTGGCACGGGAATTCAAATTTCCAGCTTTCTACCATGGCTGGTGCCCAGAGAAAACAACCATTTGTAGGAGGTTATAGAATGACACACATGTGAAAAGGACCATCAGTATGTTCCAATGTTATGAACTGCCTGGAAGACAATTCTCAGAATACAGTTGAGTATATGTCCAAATGCTAATTGAGAAACTCACAATTAACAAGCTGATTCAGAACTGATCCAAAAGTATCCAAACTGATCCAATCACTAATCTACCTGGAGACTAAAAATTAGAGCTAAATGTCAAGGAGTGTAATGGAATCTCTTATATGGGATACAAATCCATTGCCAGTAAGAATGCCTACAGAATCCACCTCCTATTATATTTCCTTCCTATTTCTCCAAGACACTATATTCTCCAATATGTTTTCTGGAGTGGACCTACACCTATGAGAATTATTTGCGTGGCAAGTTACCTCCCCCAATGAAATGAAGACACGGACACAATGATATAAGGTTAATGGGCGTAAATGGCCACAACTTTATTGATTACGAAAATTGAAGGTATTGGCCTTAGGCATTGGCTCCTATCGACTACCCGGCATGGTGACCGGGAAGGGTTGAACACAAACCGCGGGAGTCCTGTTGAAGTACGCCAACTAGGATCCCACGGGTGTCACCGCTCGGGGGCGTGCCGGGGGCCCTACCTCGCAAGGCTTCGGACAAGGCCACGCCCCCCAGAGTCCTCTACCGGACTACCCCTTCACATTGGGGGAAGGTGATGGCGCTTCCTTCCCCCCCTCCATTTGTCTATCCATTGCCCCATGCCAATGCCTAACCGCCAATGCCGAGAAAGTTGTGACGATTGCTACGAGGTAGGCGAAAAAACCAAAAGGCAAGAAATTGCGCCAACTTGGAAAAATTCCTACCAGGCCCCTAGCGGCGACCAACCGGAGTTCATAGCAAGGCCAAGTCTAGCTAATCTAAGGGTGGGAGGGATGGGAAAACCGCTCTACAGCTGGTGAGGGGGAAAAGAGGGCGGTCCCCGGGCGTGCCTGGCCCTAAATAGCCCGGGCCACTCCTCCCCCGCCCGCCGATTGGTGGGCTGGGCGGCAAACACGCCCGGGGATTCCCCCAAGTCTCGCGGGGGCAAGGGAAGCCCCCGCGGATGTGGGAGGATCCTGCCCGCAACACCCTCTCCGCTGTAGGGGCGGAAAGGGCTTTGCGTGGCAAGTTACCTCCCCCAATGAAATGAAGACACGGACACAATGATATAAGGTTAATGGGCGTAAATGGCCACAACTTTATTGATTACGAAAATTGAAGGTATTGGCCTTAGGCATTGGCTCCTATCGACTACCCGGCATGGTGACCGGGAAGGGTTGAACACAAACCGCGGGAGTCCTGTTGAAGTACGCCAACTAGGATCCCACGGGTGTCACCGCTCGGGGGCGTGCCGGGGGCCCTACCTCGCAAGGCTTCGGACAAGGCCACGCCCCCCAGAGTCCTCTACCGGACTACCCCTTCACATTGGGGGAAGGTGATGGCGCTTCCTTCCCCCTCCATTTGTCTATCCATTGCCCCATGCCAATGCCTAACCGCCACACGAGCAAAGCTCGCCGCCAATACCTTCAAACCCGCAACCAATCCCTAATCCCTGCACTGATGTCCCCCCAACCACATGTCATTTCCTGCATCTGACAGATGCACGCCATCCCATCTGTAGAGGGCCTCATTGCTGAACTGGATGCCAGGGTGACCAATGACACACCCACCCAGATCCGCCACTCTACGCTCCACCAAAGAACACGGTAACTCCTTTAGTGGACCTCCTTGCTCAGCTCATCAGCAAGGGACGCCGTCGCTGTAAAAGCCTTTTGGCGTTGATTGCCATCAAATTATTGTGCCCATGCCCCTAGAACAATGGGAAACTGCTCTCTCCACTAGCATGGATTTGCAGTGCGCTTTAGCCGACTTTGTTGGCCAAGTGGGTTGCCATATTCCAGCCGACCCTCGCCTGCAAATGAGCAAGCAAATCTCCCTGTCCTTTTCTTCCATATTATCCCCTGTCCCTTTGGATGCCCTTACTGTCTTTACTGACGGTGCCCCCTCTAGAGGGGTGGTTGCCTGGCAACAAAATGAAGAATGGCACAGCCTTTACACACTTCCACAAAAGTCTGCCCAGCGTTCTGAGTTAGCAGCTGCTGTCAAAGCTTTGCATCACTTTCCCAAACAACCTTTTAATTTGATTGTGGACAGCCTTTATGTCGCAAATGTCATAACTCGCCTACAGGGCAGTTATGTGAGTCCTTTATTGGATGACAACTTGTTGAGCCTTTTCCTTTCCTTACAATTGCTTCTTTCCAATCGCTCCCACCCTTTATTTGTGGTGCACATTCACTCTCACCAACCCTTTCCAGGCTTTATCACTGATGGCAATGCAAAAGCAGATTCCTTGCTTAGAGCTTTGCCTGTTTCTCCTATTGAAAGTCATGCCTTTCATCATCAAAATGCAAAAGCCCTTAGCCGCCAGTTCCAAATCCCATTGGAAGCGGCACGTGCAATCATCCAGCAATGCCCTCAATGCTCTAATCAGACTGGCCACCCCAGCCCTGGTGTTAATCCCCGTGGACTGGAAGCCAACCAATTGTGGCAAATGGATGTAACTCACTTTGCCCCCTTTTCACCTTGGAAGTTCATACATGTTTGTATTGATACATTTTCAGGTTTTATTTGGGCCACCCCTCAAAGGGGTGAGCAAGTTAAGCATGTTTGCAATCATCTTGTTCGCACCATGTCAGTCATGGGCAAGCCCCATTCTTTAAAAACTGACAATGCCCCAGCGTACTGCGCAAAATCCTTTGCTCAGTTCTGTGAAACTTGGAATATTCGTCATTTTTTTGGCATCCCCTACAATTCACAAGGCCAAGCGATCGTTGAATGTGCCAATCGCACCTTAAAAACAGCCTTAATTCGACAGGAAAAGAAGGCCGGAGTCCCAGCCTCGCTCTCCGAAAAGGAAGGCTGGTTGGCCAGTGTTCTCTTTACTCTCAACCATTTGAATCTCTCCATACAGGATCATCAATCTTATACTCGCCTGCAGAAGCATTTTCAACAAACAGAGATACTCCCAGCCCCACTGGTCCGCTATAAGATATTGCCCTCCAACGAATGGAGTGAACCTGTAAAACTGATCACCTGGGGAAAGGGTTACACTGCAGTTTCTACTCCACAGGGTGCTCGCTGGGTTCCTGCACGCTGCATTCGTCTACACCATGGCGTGGCGACAGACCCTTCCGGATCCAATACCGCAGTTCGATCGCAAACTACAGATCGCCCAGGATGTGACGTCCAGCCCCCCCAGGATTCGCAAGCGGGGAAATCATAATGGACCTGTGACATGGGGCCAAATAAAGTCGCTCTCATTTCAAGCTGAACAGCTTAGAAAGGAAAAGCAGCTTGAAGCCACACCTGAGAATTTGCTTATGTGCATTATTTCTTGCCTTAACATAAATTCAATGGTAGTGATCGTTCTCAGCATTTTGTTTTTGCCCCTTTCCGCTGCCGCTCCTAAGAACGGTGGTTCCACACCGATGAATGTGTGGGAGTCTTTTGCAAAGACCCTCAATGTTTCTTCCTTTTGTCTAACCCAACAGGTATCTATAGGGGAAATCCTTGGCTCCTGCCTTATCCCTGTTTGCCATGACCCCTTAGAACTGCAAAAAGATACCTGGTTTTATTCATCTCTACCCAAAAATGATTCTCTCCACACCCTTGGTTATTCCGGCTACCATAACTGGGGTAACCAAGTACGCCGACGCCCACCTTTGGCCATTGATTTATTGACCCCATACGTGGCTTCCTTTAATGTTACTTGTGCCCGTATGGTGAATTGCACAAAAACCAACTGTGTGAAAATGGGCAAGGATAATTTTAATTGCTCTGATTATGTAAATATTTCTTATATATATAAATACACAGAGCTGCCTGAAGGCTGGTTCTGGTCGTGTCCAGGCTATACATTTAATTACATTCCTGCGAACATTAGCCATGGCACACCTTGCTGTATAAGCCGCTTGTCTATCATATTACCCAAAAAACATCATTTGTCTCGCACTAGATACCGCCGCTCTGTTGAATTAACTAACGATTGTGACGATTCAATTTCTCTTCCCAGTAGGTCTGAATATATCTCTTTAGCTGTTTCTCTCCTAGGAGTCCCTGGATTGGCTGTACGCAACAGTAGAAACATTAATTCTTTAGCTTGTTCTGCAGCAAAAGCACTGAATTACACTTCTCAAGCCCTTCACCTTCTGAATAAAGAGCAAAGTGAGCTCCAACATGGGCTTTTACAGAATAGGGCCGCTATAGATTATTTGCTGATGCTTCATCATTACGGCTGTGAACAAGTGGACAACATGTGCTGTTTTAATATTACTGATAATTCCAAAGCCATCCAAAAGCAGATCTCTCATTTGCAAAATCTCACACACCACATTAAACAAGACGTTGGTTTTTCTGGCCTCTGGGATTCTTTCACCCAGTGGCTTACTGCTTGGCTACCTAATCTTACCTGGCTTCGTAATCTCTTTCAATACGCCCTTGTCATTATATGCATCTTAATTTTGTTATGTTGCTTCCTTCAATGCATTCCTGGCCTCATAAGTCTTTTCTCTCGGCTTCTCTCTCCCCCTCAACCACCTAATAAACTCCTTGCTGCCTACTTTGCGAAATGGCAACACCAACAGTAAACCTAAAGTGAGATGTGGACGGGCTTATTTTGGGCATGCGTTGGCAAACCACGTAACCCGAAGTATTCTTGTCCCATCGATCCTGGACGAACTTATTTTGGGCATGCGTTGGCAAACCACGTATCCCGAAATATTTTTGTCCCATCGACCCTGGCGAACTTATTTTGGGCATTTGTTGGCACACCACTAATCCTGAAATATTTTTGCCTTATTTACCCAGAATGCCTCGCAAACAAGAAAAGAAAGGGGGAGATAAAGGGAAGTCTTCTTTCTGCACAAAACTGCTCCATTTTGGGGAAGCCTTGTTCCTCCTTTCTCTTGCTTTCTGAGAAGTTTTGCTTGTAGGTTTTCCCCTGCTTTTGCACACACTGTACGAACCTGCTCTTCACGCCTAGCTGAACCTGATTGTTATATTGTTACATGCTATGATCAATCACTAGTAACAGACATCCTAAGCTCATGGAAAACAAACTGTACCTGTTCTCCATGCCTAGCTGATCGTTATATTGTTTGTGCCAATTAATCCCTAGTTACAATTCAATTAGGAGGCTTCATGCCTGTCTAGTTCTAGCTCCGATTCTCAGCCTTCTCTCCATCAATGATAAATGATCACATGTAATCCCCACCTTTCACATGTAATTCCTGCCTTAGTACTTATGTTAACCAATTACAAGTTTCTGTGTGTATGTATCAACCAATCAGCCACAGGCCCACCTGTGGCAATGCTTGCAATATTCAATAAAATAGGCTCTCAGGGTCCGCCCTGACAGACGCCTAGCTACACCTGCCTCTCTCGTCTCCCGTGATTTTTCATTTCTACACTCCACAGCCCGCTCCAAGACCTTTCTGGCCTTATTGATTCCTGCGGGGCTCACACAATCCCTCCAAATCCTCCTCTCAAGCAGCGAGGACCACAAGATGGTAATATTTGGGTAAACCGCCTTTAAATGCGCCAATTCATCGAAAATGTTCCACCTCAAATCGATAGCCTTGCGGTATGCCAAGTCATTTTCCCCTAATTGAATTAACAAAGCATCGGGCGGCCCCTCGGCGGTTGCCCTCGTAAACACCGCTGGTTTGAATTCACTCCAGCGCATCCCTCTACGCGCAATCCAAGTCAGCTCAACATTTGAAGGCAGGCTCAAATTATGCCCCATACCAGAACTCACAGCACGGTTATTGGCCCAGTAGACTATACTGTGGCCCACCAACCAGATGCGCACTTTCTTGGCTTCTGCAAGGGAAACAAACGGAAAAGGCAAGGTCAGGACTACCGCGGCAAGTCATAAGTTCTTTCTCACATAAGTTTTGAATGCATTAGATTTCCACCTCCCCAAGTCCTTGATCCTCTCCGTGGAGAGCCCAAATGCATTGCGGTGGTGGCGGCCCCGATGCGAAAGGAGTGGACTGAAAATTCCTCGGCTGGAAATCCGCAAGCTGCAAGTGCAGCCCGCAGCACACGCATGAACTGGTGTCTAGACAAGCATGACCCATCTGCATGCACAAGAAATGGGCCAGGGCCACTGGGTCTCAAATAAAGAAAGCGCTGTGTGTCTCTTACGGGACAGGGGCCACTACCCTGCACGGCAGATAGTCGTAGGAGAGCGCCCTTACCGAGCTGGTCTGTCTTAGAACTCCGCACCTGGACAATCAGCTCGGACTCGGACAGGGACAGATCACTTAATAGTAAGCCTTTCTGAGAATGGGCCAACCTGCGCTCACAGACTAGCTCCCCAATGCGCAGGGCACCAAAGAATGCAATGGAATAGGCGGCAGAGAACAGGTGCGCCTCATATTTTGACCAGCATATAGAGCGTAACTTTTTGTGAATCTGGGTCAAAGCGTCAAACGTTATGGGCCTCCTCCTGTCTAAGCTGGGAGGGTGCTGCCGACGCCATCCCTCAAGAGTCTTACGGACGATAAAAGCTGAACATGGGTCAGCGGCAAAAAAAAAGGCCTTACAAAAGTATAAAATTCCTGCGGACTGAATATTAAGAGCTTTTAGGGGCCCTTCCCAACTCCCTTAGGTGAGCCAAATAGCGGAGAACCTCCCTCGTTGAGGGAATGGAATAAGGCCCCGTGCAAGGCCTGCTGCTGCGAAATTTTAAGAAGTCGGCCCAGGCCTTCCTGTATGATCTCATTGTGGAAGGGGCCACAGCTCCGATTAAACCTTTCATCACTTCTTGCTCCCAATGCTCCAGAGATGCTCCGGGAAAGGCATCGATGATTGCTCGGCATCCGGCGCTAACAAGCGGAAGCGCTCCATCTGAAAGCGAGATAAAGCATCCGCGATGTCATCGTTAATGCCGGGTACGAATTTGGCCGAAAAGTATATGTTGTGCTCTAAACAAAGAAGGACAAAAGACCGGAGGAGGTTCCCAACCCTGGTGGAACGCGCAGACTGATTAGAGAGAACCGCTACTACCGCTTGATTATCCGTATTGAAGCAAACCCTGTGATTGCGGAACTGTTCTACCCAAAGATGCACTGCTACTACGATGGGGAAGAATTCCAAGAATGTGAGATCCCGTGTGATGGGTTGGCCCTGCCACTCCGGAGGCCACCTTTTGGCGCACCATTGACCCCGGAAATACACCCCAAAACCCAGCGATCCGGTGGCGTCTGACTGTACTTGAAAGTCGGCCGTTAGGGACATGGAATCTTGCCATAATGATATGCCGTTGTACCTGTCGAGGAATTGCAACCACATGCCCATATCCGCCTTAACTTCCTTGGATAGCCGGACTCTATGTTGAGGAGCCCTGAGTCCTGCGGACAATCTAGCAAAACGGCTGCAAAAGGGGCGACCTGGCGCCACCACTCTACAAGCAAAGTTTAGGTGACCTAGAAAGGACTGGATTTGTCTCAGAGTGATTTTCTTAAGGGGCAGCAGCTACTGGATCAGCGCTTTAAGGGCGGACAGCTGGTAATGGGACACGCCCACGGACCTTGATCTGAAGCGGAGGGCCCATTCAAGAAAAGTACTAAATGACTCGAATGCTGCACAGGCTACGGAGCAGCCCATAGGCATCGCTTTGTCGACGAAATACTCTCCTTGAAATTTAAAGCCCAACCAGCGAAAGTCAGCTGGGTGGACTGGGAGGAGTTGAAACGCTGACTCAATATCACATTTTGCTAGCAGCGCACCCCTCCCAAATTGCCGAATCATCTTAACTGCTTGGTCAAAAGAGGCATACTTGACCGTGCAGAATTCCTGGGGAATAGCATCGTTGACAGAGCCCCCTTTCGGGTAAGACAGGTTATGGATCATACGAAATTCCCCCGGGGTCTTTTGAGGGACGATGCCCAGCGGGGACAAGTGAAGCCCTTCAAATGGAGGCGCGGAGAAGGGGCCAGCCACCCTACCGGCTTTAATTTCTTTCTCTAT
This sequence comes from Podarcis bocagei, assembly GCF_964188305.1. Classification (NCBI taxonomy): domain Eukaryota; kingdom Metazoa; phylum Chordata; class Lepidosauria; order Squamata; family Lacertidae; genus Podarcis; species Podarcis bocagei. Next base: position 52,526,088 of record NC_138133.1, read on the forward strand.
CTTTTTCCTGGCTATATCAGGCCTTACCCTAACAGACTTTTGATTTTCCGGTTCCCTGGGGGTAGGGGGAACTGTCACGGGGATTCTGAAGCCCTCAGAGAAACCCTCCCAGAGGTATCGCGTGGCTTTTCGGTCTGGATATAGATCTAGTAGGGTTTTTAGGGGCTGTAGACGGATAGGGATATAGGCCAACGGAAGCTCATGATTACTGGCGGTTACTGGGTCCTTGATGAGAGGGACCGGGGGCACCCCTGGCGTTGCCGTGGAAGTACCCCCTGCCCCCCGAAAGGGCTGCTGTTTATTCACGCTGTGGCGGGGTGGTTACCCCAACACCGCTCGCATTCGTGGGAATACTTACAAAAGGGGCGAGAACAGACACCCCAATTGAACTCCCAACACTGGCGGCGCCTTTTTGCTTCAGTCTTACCATTTTTGGCCGGGTCCTGATTTTTCTTTTCCATGTAGGGATTGACGTCCACGCCCCAATAATCAGGATCGGTCAGGTCCCAACGGGTGGACGGCAGGAGAGATGCATTCCTGAATCATCCTCTGTTTCTGATTGCTTGTTCCGTTTCCTCTTGGCCGACGTATGTTTCTTCTTAGCTTTCCTCTTACCCCCTTGCGCCTCGCCGGTTGGTGTGCTCCCGCAGGCTACCGGCTGTGCGCTTGAGGGGTCAAGCTGCTCCCCCTCCGAGCCGTAACACGCACTGTCCTCTGTTGAGCTGTGCTGAGGTTGTTGTTCCTGAAAGACACTAGGGATATCTATGGCCCGTGAGAGAGTGCTGCTGTTGTTTCCCTTAGTGGGGGCCTTCCCCTCACCAGGACCCTTCGCCGGCGCCTTCCCTTTGCCTGCACTATGGCTTGCCTTCCTAGCCGTGGCCGATTGGGCACGAGTGATGGGGCGGCTTGGAACTGAATGCCTGGGGTGTGAACTGCTCCCCAAGTCCGCCTCGGCATCCTGCTGACCTTGGTTATATGGGGGAGTGTCAGGTATCATATCTTGTGATGGCTTGGGAACAGGGGGCGCCGGCGCTCCTCTAGATTTGCATTTTTTGTAAAAGGTTTCAAAGGCCATAAAAAATTGGGCAAAAGCCTGGGGATCACATGGCATGGCCGGTAACTGTGCACCACCCGACATATTGGACGCAGACTGGGTACCAGAGGTGGTTGGTTGCTGGTCCCCACCTGAAGCCATTCTAGAATCAAAGGTAAAAGCACCGCCCAAAGTACCGAAATACAGAGGGGTATGGGCTCACCGACAGTAATTGTTCTTTTAAAAAAAAAATCACTACTTATTTATATATCTTTATTTATTTATTTATCTATTTATTTGCTATATATTTATTTATTTTATATATATATTTATTTATTTATCAATTCCTTTATCTATTTCTTTATTTAATTATCCTATTTTAATATTTTTATTTTCTTTACTTTATTTTAATATGCTATATCTGTGCTGAGGCTGCGCTGATAATAATTCCAAAAGGATCCGGCGGCCCCTAATTACCGCGCGTCAGCCCTGGTATTGCTGTACTTTGAGCAGTACCCGCTAGTACACAACCGCAATCCCTATCAAGCGAAAGAACTAATTGATATATCTATATAGCGCCCCTACTGAAACCTAAGAGTATATGAATTAATCAATCTCAACGCGTTACCATTCACGTCTACCTAATATCCATTGAAGGCCAAAAGCCCAAACGCGGGAGACGGGCCGTTTGTCTTTTCAGCTGGCAAATTAATGCAGTTGCTAAGGGCAAGAGAAGGTAGAACCTTGCTAGTCCCTAGAACCCGCCCCTAGGGACTGGAGCGTCAGCCAATTGAACCAAATAATTTATAAAAGCAGCACTAAATAATATGCAAGCTGCAGCGTTTGCTAATAATATGCAAGCTGCAGCGTCTGCCAATTGAACCAATTAATTTATGTAAGCAGCGCTAAATAATATGCAAGCTGCAGCGTTTGCTAATAATATGCAAGCTGCAGCGTTTGCTAATTGCACCAATTAATTTTGAAAGCAGCACTAAATACTATGCAAGCTGCAGCGTTTGCTAATTGCACCAATTATTATTATTTTTAAAGCAGCGCTAAAATAATATGCAAGCTGCAGCGTCTGCCAATTGAACAGCTGGCGAGGGGGAAAAGAGGGTGGTCCCCGGGCGTGCCTGGCCCTAAATAGCCCGGGCCACGCCTCCCCCGCCCGCCGATTGGCGGGCTGGGCGGCAAACACGCCTGGGGATTCCCCCAAGTCTCGCGGGGGCAAGGGAAGCCCCCGCGGATGTGGGAGGATCCTGCCCGCAACACCCTCTCCGCTGTAGGGGCGGAAAGGGCTTTGCCAGATGTAATGTACCAGAAATAACCTACCAAGTTATTTCTCAAGAATCTGGGGATTCTCCCCCCCCCAAAAAAAAACTATTTTGCTGGGGTTTTTTTTATTTTAAAAGTGTTGTAGTTTTGAACTGCACAGTTGCACACTTTATTTTTTATAAAACCACACAAATGTGCAATAGTTTTTTATTTTTAAAAATCTTTTGAAAAAGTGGAATTATTTTAAATTTCTCTCTCTCTCTCTCTCCTTTTTACCAAACCTATTACTGACATCCTAGTGGAGTTTTGCTTCAGAAATAACAGCAAACTGTAGTTGGAAGGGGAAGCAGCTCCTTCTAATCTTCTCCCCATGACTGCACCAGAGGAAGAGAGGAAAGGGAAGCATGCATAATAAGCATGGTTGAATATTATGTTGGAATTTACCTAATATCTCAAAATGATTCTGAGACAGTGTAGATGACTGCTTTGTTTAATCAGTACCCCTGAAATGAACTCACATGAAATGCTTTTGCAATTTCAATAAAATATATCTTCAGTGCTTCTCTGAGATTCCCACTATCATTGTTTTTGGATTAGTGTCCTGCTTCCTTCATTCCTATGGCATGATTAAAAACTGTGTGATAGAAATGGTTACGTGGGAATGTTCCCCTTTTAGTATATGCAACCAAAAGCTATTTGAGTGCTTTTATTATTCCTCATTAACATATTCTCCATGGATATTTGATCATTTTTGAAACCCACATGACTAAGACATTTTCCTTCCACACATGGATCTGTCCTGTGTCTGGGAAGGACTTTTCCTCTATTTGTTTTCTTCTGTGGCTTCACTCTATGCTTCCTTATTTATGTAAAACATATTCCTCCTCTGAAAGAGTAAGAACAACTGAGTCATTATCCCAACAATGAAAAGAGTGGTTGCTATTTTTTCACTTTGGAAATATTGCACAGTGAGATTTTGATTTGTAATGAGCATGAAGATAAGTGCATCATCTGATAGAACACCCTTTAAATCATTTGTAATTATGTATTGTTAGATACTTTCCCTACCTTCTAGCTAAGGTGAAAATCATTCATATGAATTGTTCTGAGTTTCTGCTGCATGTACCACACAGGGTTCCCCAGCAGGGAAGATGATTATGGAGTCTTTTTAGCTTTTCTTCAGACATGCAGTAGCCAGTATTGATGGACCAGTTTAAAAGCCTCTTGGAAAAGAAACAACAACTATCCACTGAATGAGTTCATCTTGCAATAGCCAGTTACTAGTTCCCGTTACAGAGCTCTCCACAATAACAAAACAAATATATGCCTTTGTGTTCTACATAAAAGCAAAGGAAAACTCCAGAATCTTCCTGCCCTATTTAGCCAAAAGCTAGACCTACCAGCAACAAAACTGATTACCTGAGGCTGAATGATTCAATGCTGGAAACAATATTTAGCTACATTTCTAACAGAGGAAATGCACAGAGAACCTTCCTTCAATAGCGGAGGAGCACTCAAAGTACAGTGGTACCTTGGTTCTCAAACTTAATCCATTACAGAAGTCTGTTCCAAAACCAAAGCATTCCAAAACCAAGGTGCACTTTCCCATAGAAAGTAATGCAAAACGGATTAATCCGTTCCAGACTTTTAAAAACAACCCCTAAAACAGCAATTTAACATGAATTTTACTATATAACGAGACCATTGATCCATAAAATGAAAGCAATAATCAATGTACTGTACTATAAAATAAAGAAGACAGTATTGTAGATTATAAAACATAAAATTATTATTTTTTCTTACCTGTGATGATGATAGTCATTGTTTGGATGGGTGGGGGGTGTTATCCATTTCCACAGTCACACAAAACAAATAGCAAAAACAAAAGCACCAAACTTAATCCATTCCAGAAGTCCGCTTGACTTTTGAAATGTTCAAAAATGTTCAAAAACCAAGACACAGCTTCAAATGGTGCATGTACCCAGAAACAATAGCCAACAGCCGCATCGGACGCTCAGCTTCCGAAAAACATTCGAAAATCAGAACACTTACTTCCAGGTTTTTGACGTTTGAGAACCAAGGCGTTTGAGTACCAAGATGTTTGAGAACCAAGGTTCCACTGTATGCCCCATTTTATTCCTACGCAGTCAAGTCATCAACCTGGTGCCTTTTTTCTGTCACCATGCAAAGTGTGATCCTAATTCCTCTTTCTTTTAGCTTGAACATTCCCTGATCTGACTTCGTATATTTAATCAGGCAAGGGCAAGGGCAAGGTGGGCTTTGTTTACTCAAAACTTCATGGTCAGACAGCCTCCAAGTTCTAGTGGGCCAGAGGTTTACTACCACAGGTATAGATGACACAGTTTAAGGATGTGTGGCCCCAACAACTGTCACCCACTTTTGTGCCTACTCACATGTGCCCTTCATATATAGTCATGCACGCAAGTATGAGTCAGTAACTTTATATTACAACACAATTGCTTTACTCAATAGCTACATAGATATAAGGATGGCATTTCTCAAGTCTTCTTCCTGGTATCACCAGTATTTTCTTTTAGAGAGTGTGTGTTATCCCTCTCTCTTCTTGGATAAATCCCAACTCTAAGATATTTACTGTATACTGCTACCTAGAGGCTAGAAAAAGCCAATCCCCCTTTTCAGTTCTCCTGTATTTTCTTCCCTCTTCCCACTGATAGCCCCCAACATGCAATATCTCAACATGTTGTAGGTTCTCAAAAACTACAAGTCCCTGTTGAGCCATTACTAGAGATACTTAAATATTGGGATGCTGAGAACTACATTTCCCCATTATTTCCAGCATCCATGGATGCTGTTAACATGTTTGACAACATTCAGGATTTAAAGTACTGCTTTAGCATTCCTAGGAACTTGTGCTGTTTAACAAAGTGTGCTTGGTTGGGAGGGCTCCTGGAAGCTCTGCAGCAGAACTTTAGGTTCCCAGGCCCTGGGATGCAGCAATTTGCCCAATTTGTTCTGGACTCAATCCTGATGTACTTCAAATTAATTTTGTGCAGATGTCTGACGAATTAACTGAGCATGGATGTTTCTGCCCTCCAGGCAACTTGGGAAGACTGCCCAACTCAAGTAACAAAGGATCAGCTGCACAGATTGGCCAATGCATTTTTTAAATGGGCAAGGTGTTGTGCATCCAAGATATGGTCACATTGTTGAGAAGATGTGGATAGATGTTTACCCATTTTGTACAATATCTCTGGCATGAACTCACCATGTCCATTTTTCTGTAGCCTAGTTATATCTCTAGCCTTCTCACTCTGCCTTAGGTAGAAAATCTATCACCCATTATAAGGGCTCATTTACACAGGACCTGCCCCTACATGCTACAGTGAATGCAGGAGTGAAGATGGCCGGGAAAAGATGCTTTGTTAGAAGAAATTCTAATTAACATTTTAATATCCTTACAAATTATTAAAACACCCAGTAAAGTGCCATAAAACTCCCATGGTAAAGCTGGGATGTCTGATCACTTTTAATCTACCATAAAAGCCCACAGAAGTAGAATGGCATTAAATTACATTTCATTGCTAATCTCCTGAAGTTTTATATTAATTTAATTTGAAGATAATTCAGTTTTGATTAAATGTTTCAAGAGTACTCCACTTGCCAATTACAATTCAGGAGGGACAGATGTTCAGACCGTTGCTGAAGTTAATTGTATATTTTGCTTTATGCATACGGCACGTCACTAGTATACCCGCTAGTATTTTAAGTCTCCTGGGTATCTCATTTTGGCCACAACTAGCTAAGATGTTAAATGCATCCTAAAACACAACTGTTTCTTTATTAGATTTATATCCCACCCCTTTCTCCAAGGTGCTTGCAATGATATTCAGGGTTCGCCTCACAACACCCTTTTAATGTAGATTGTGCTGAAAGATTGTGGCTGGTCCAAAATCACCCACTGAGATTTATGGGAAAGTTGGGGTTTGAATTTAGGATTTGAAACACATACTCACCCACCACAATATATATTTATTTACATATCCTATTTATTCTCTGTCTTTCACCATAAAGTCCTGTTGTTGTTGTTTAGTCGGTTAGTCGTGTCCGACTCTTTGTGAGCACGCCAGGCACTCCTGTCTTCCACTGCCTCCCGCAGTTTGGTCAAACTCATCTTCATAGCTTTGAGAACACTGTCCAACCATCTCGTCCCCTTCTCCCTGTGCCCTCCATCTTTCCCAACATCAGGGTCTTTTCCAGGGAGTCTTCTCTTCTCATGAGGTGGCCAAAGTATTGGAGCCTCAGCTTCACGATCTGTCCTTCCAGTGAACACTCAGGGCTGATTTCCTTAAAAATGGATCTGTTTGCTCTTCTTGCAGTCCATGGGACCCTCAAGAGTCTCCTCCAGCACCATAATTCAAAACATAAAATCCTACATCAATATAATAAACAATTATAAAACCAGATAAAACAGTTATAACTATAAAAACAAGTACAGCTGTTCCAAGCAAAAAGAACAGTATATAATGTTGGATGTGACATTCTTTGAACTATGCATTAATAATCTGCTTTAAGTAGCCACCAGTTCTAGGTACATGCTGTTGCTTTACAAAACCATACTCAACTTTAGACGAAATTGAGAGAATTCTTTTTCCTTAACAGAACTGCCCATTGACCAAAGTCTTGAGATGTGATCCTCTTAATAGAGCTAAAACCTATCTTGCAGCTACTTGAAATTCTGAACGAATTGCAGCCACCATGTAGACTAGCCTCTCCCCAGGCATTCACTAACTATATTATGTTTTCACCATATGTTACAAACTTACTTGTTCATCTGAGCATTCTGTGACCATTAATATTGATTTAGCTCACACAACCATCTACAGTGGATATTGCATTGAATTCCTGTACTTTGGTTTGTATCGTTTTGATTCTTTTATGTTGTGTTTTATTACTTTTGTACACTGCTTTGGATATATGATAATATAAAGCAGAACTTAAATCAAAAAATATTTGCGTGTTCAGACCCAGAAACCTCCCCCCTAAATAAATTCACACTTGACTCAAATTTTAGTTTTGTTTTTTGGCAGAATTTAGGCCACACCTTTATTGATTACAGAAAGTGACTGGTTGCATAGGCTCTGGTTTGAATAGCTCCCTGCCATGCAGGTAGCACTGACACAGAGTTCCAGCATAGGTCAGCCAAGGGTGAACACTTGGATAAGCGAAAAGTCGGGAGCAGACTATGTCTGCCACCCAGATGTCCCCCTGGACTCTGGCACTGGCACAACCCCCTCTAAGGGGTTGACCAAACCATTTGAGTCCCTGGATTCCTTTAACAGAATACCCTTCACATAGGGATGGCAAGAGCATTCTGCCATCCCTATCACCTGAACCAGAGCCTATCCGCAACCTTACAAGTTGTGATGATTTGCTACGCGGCAGGCAAAACCCAAATGGCAACAGCCAATCATCCAAGTGGGGAAAATTCCTGCCATCCTGCCATGCCCCTGTCCCAACGATAGACAACACACAATGGCATAGCAAGGTCAAGCGCAAAATCCCTAAAAGTAGGGAGAGGTGGGTGAGTGTTCCGAATGCACACACCAAAAGAGGAAGCTCTGGGTCACGTGCATGGGCATATATAGGTCCCTCAATCCGTTTGGACTGCGCCCCATTGGCCAGATTAAACCCAGCATCAAGGGACCTACCAATCGGGTGTTGTGGCTGACCAATCTTACCCACCCACAACACAGGGGATTGGTTTCCAGGTCTCGCTGCAACACGTGCCCTCTTTAAGGGAGGACATGATTTAAGAACAAACCCTAAGGGAGGGGAACCAAAAAGCCCAGTGAGGATTGAGCATGCTCAGTGAGCATGGAATGCTGGCTGGCTGTCGTGAAAATGGAAGGTAACATTGCAACATTTTGCTGAGGCCCCCCCCCTCCTTTGTATTTTCACATATGCTCCTAATATCCATCACTAAATTGTAACCCAGGCTGCCCTGGTTCTCTGTTCAACAGCTGCTAAACTTTCTTCCCCCTTCTTTCGCATTCATCTTCATTTAGTTCCTCCTCGCCACTTCTCTTCCAGCCTTCTGTTTTATGGTATTTATTTTAATTCCTCCTAATATTTTACTTCTTATAAAACATCTGAGTCAATTTGGTACATCCTGTCATTCTCTCACTCCCCTGGTGAAGGCCACGCCAACTGCAATTTATCAGAAAGATGTCATCTTCATTTAACTAACCTAATTAGAAGCAGTTCTTCACGGCAACTAAAGCTTTGCAGAATAGGAGGCCGTTATTTATAGAGCTGCATTTCAAAACTTACAGCTTTCAGTTGACAATTATAATAATGAAAAGAAAAAAGAAAGAAAAAAGCTTCCAGCTGGGATCTTAGACTTCCTATTGTTATGCAGAAATACAAAACAACCTCTGCAAAGCAAGAATCCTTTTATGGGTTGTTTATTATTCATATAAATGTAATTTGTTCTCTGTTGTATATTTTAAAAGCTGATTTTAAAAGAACCTTGCAAAAGCCCACACAGAAAAACAGAGCCGATCTATACATTACACAGACTGATATGTTAAGCCTGATATGGTAACATTTTAGATAGCAACATCTTAGATGAGCAAGGTTCATATTTTTTAAAGTTCCCTAATGTAAGGATTTCCTTCTGCATATAAGCATATAGGCAAGAGAGCTAAGCTAAAACTTTCTCTGTAATTCTGGTAGTTGGTAGAATGCATGGCAGGCGTTGGCAATATGGCACTACAGCAGCCAATATCTCCAATGGTGCCCACAGCAGGTCTTAGTTAATATCCTCTCAAAAATCCACAGTGCAAGAGAAACTGTTTGCTCTTCCAGTTCAGTTCCTGTTTACACTGGCTCAGCTTCCCTGACATAGAGCATGGCCCCTTAAACATGTCCACATTTCATTGGATGTCAGGATTGGACACCTGCCCTCCATTCCATTCTGAACAGAGTAGTGGTGAAACAGGCAGGGCCATTTAGGTCTCTCTCCAGCAAGTGGTGTGCTCTGAATGTTACAGAGGCCTTTTGAATGTTGTAGGTTCTGGTTACTTTCTGGCTAAACATGAATACTCCCAAAGCAAATGCTAGTGCATCTGTCTAAATTGCCCTTGCAATAATTTGTGGAACCTAAAGAGCGGTGCTAGCTCAGCGCTTTGTATTTAATTGGACTGATTGTACCAGGGGGGCAGGGGGGGAGGAGGGACCACCACCAATACTGGTAGGCAACTTTATTTCATAATATTCAACAATTAGGAAGGGAGACAGACAGGGACTCTTGGAAGAGATATATAAAATTCACCCAAAAGAAGTAAACACTTTAAATGGGAAGCCATAAAGTATTTTAAACAGTCTTTTCTACTGAGGCTCACAGTGCCAGTCTAAGAACCTACCAACAGAGAAGAGTCAAGGGTGATGCATCCCAGCAAGTAGCAGCCGTGAGCCGTCACTGGCTGTAACTCAGAAGATAACCCCTGTGCATTTATTTAGCGATTTAATGGAGCTCTTTTGAATGTGTGTTTGGTGCTGTAATAATAATATGGGCTCAGAACCAAAATAAGCTAGTATTGTGTGGCCACATTCGGAATGTTTGCATTATTATAAAGGGAAATATCAAAATTAGGACCAAAATGCCACAGCTGCCTTCATTTATAATTCCATGGAAGTACCGGTAATTATTATATGTACACACAGTTCTCTGCTGCCTGCTGCACCCAGGATCTTTGGCTCAACTTTGTACTCCGTTTGCTGTTCAAAGTATTTATTTACAAGCCTTCTATTGCAAAACAGACAGCAGGAGCCCAGCCTGAAAGATCTGCAGCGCACAGATTATTTTGCTGCCTTGTTAGAAAACAGAGAGTTTCGAGAAAGCGATCCTGAGGTTCATGTGATCTTCTATTACAATCTAAGTTCAGATCAAGCATTCTGATCCCTCACATGAGGAAAGAGGGGATGAGCACACTTAGCTCTACATCCCCTCTGCTGCCCTCCTCAATGAACTGGAGGGATAACTACTGATGAGAAAGCCTTTTCTCCTGGTGCAGACTCTCAAAGAAATCTAGAAAAATGGGTTTCCTGGGTCATAAATTATGAGAGAAGTCTATACAGCTGGAGCAGGTTCCCCATGGCAGATGTTTGCCTCCAACTTGTGGGGCTCAGGCTACTAGACTTCTTAAGTTGTGGATAACTGAGCACAAGTCCAGGATTCATTAGAAGCCCCATTAACCATGTATTTTTAGAATGCTAGTTTAAATGGGTGTGTGGATTTGTCTGTATTTTCCTTACTCTTAAAGAATAGTGGGTGCAATGTAAAGATATGGTTTGTTTCTTTTTCTTTTTGAAAAGTAGTTCTCAAGAGCATACCCTCCAACAAAATATTCTGATAAAAATAGGGACGTCCTATTCTATGATAATAATCATAATACAGTGGTACCTCGGGTTACAAACGCTTCGGGTTACAAACTCCGCTAACCTGGAAGTAGTACCTCGGGTTACAAACTTAGCCCCAGGATGAGAATGGAAATTGCACGGTGGCAGTGGGAGGCACCATTAGCGAAAGCAGCATAAGAACGGTTTCAGGTTAAGAACAGACCTCTGGAACGAATTAAGTTCATAACCTGAGGTACCAGTGTGGTGTAGTGGTTAAGAGCGGTAGTCTCGTAATCTGGGGAACCGGGTTCGTGTCTCCACTCCTCCACATGCAGCTGCTGGGTGACCTTGGGCCAGTCACACTTCTTTGAAGTCTCTCAGCCCCACTCACCTCACAGAGTGTTTGCTGTGGGGGAGGAAGGGAAAGAAGAAGAAGAAGAAGAGTTTGGATTTGATATCCCGCCTTTCACTCCCCTCAGGAGTCTCAAAGCGGCTAACATTCTCCTTTCCCTTCCTCCCCCACAACAAACACTCTGTGAGGTGAGTGGGGCTGAGAGACTTCAAAGAAGTGTGACTGGCCCAAGGTCACCCAGCAGCTGCATGTGGAGGAGCGGAGACGCGAACCCGGTTCCCCAGATTACGTGACTACCGCTCTTAACCACTACACCACTACACTCCTTAAAGGGAGTGAAAGGTGGGATATCAAATCCAAACTCTTCTTCTTCTTCTTCTACCACTGTAATGATAATTTATCACAGCCACTCTGTGCTGTTTCGAACATATTTTTAAAAATAAGAAAACAAACATTTTTTAAAAAACTTCCCTAAAAAGGGCTGCTTTCAGATGTTTTCTAAAGGTTGTGTAATTACTTATCTCCTTGGCTCAGGGATTGCCTAACTCCATATCCACCAACATATCTCCGATGAAAACAGGGACATCCTACCATACCTTCCAACATTTCTCTGATGAAAATAGGGACAACCTAAATAAAATAGAGACATTCCAGGATCAAATCAGAAACCAGGACGGCTTCCATAAAACCGGGACTGTCCATGGAAAATAGGGACACTTGGAGGGTTTGCAAGAGTATTTATCAGTGCTTTTTTCTGGGGGGACGCAGGGGTACGCATACCCCCAAACATTTTGTGAATCTAAGTTTGGCCTCATTGAGGAGCAGTATTTCAATATGAGTAGGAAAATGAGAGTACCCCTAAACATTTTTTTAGGTGGAAAAAGCACTGGTATTTATCCTACTCAAGTCTAATAGCCATTTCTGAGAAACACATGTGTTACTATAGGAACTGGTAGCTATACAAGACCTCGATAATATTACATTTTGTGTACTAATACAGTCAACTCTTTCTTGGAAATTGTATCTGTGGGTTATGGATTTTTATATTATAAAAACATCATATGTTAACCAAACAATCCTTTCACATTAAAGTATTAGGGAGCAACAAGGCCCTTGTGGCATAGGTTCTTCTGTGAATTCTGAATTCAAATTGTAATGCAAGAAAACACAATGTATAAGAAATAAAAGAGGCAACAAGTATGCAATTAAAATAATATCGCTTTTAGCAGAACTGCTGCAACATGCAGAAAAATCATTAAGTCATCTGCAAAGACCCATCACAGTCCTCAAGTTTGGCAACCGCGGTTCTAACATTTATCTTCGTTGGGTGGCATTCTCCAACCCCAGCAGTTTCAAACTTCAAAAATGTGGGGTGCTAAAAAGTTGTAGCATGATTTGGGAATTACAAATATATTTTGGTTAAGTTAATTTATTTTAGTTTCGCTTGGTAAATAGCTACATAAAAATATTGACTTTTATGCTTTTTTTGGGGGGGGGGGTTGTTTCCAATAATTTTAAACTTGTCTTAAAATGTTTTTGTGATAAGTGATTAGATAAGGACCCTTGAGCATCTTTGGGGGTGAAGAGGGTTTCTGAAGGAAACATCCTTGCAGCACACCTATCATGTCTGCCTAGCATTGTGGGGCAGGAACGCCCCCCTACCCACCTTAAGGTGTAGCCCAGGATTTGCACTCTTTGGAAGGGGCAGGGTTTGGCTTACCCAACATTGACGTTCTGTGTAGGTTCCCACTCTTCTCATTTCCCCTGCACATATTATAAATAAAACATGACCTTTGTTCAACCCATCACTTGTTTCTCACCTCTTTATTCCTGGGCCCAGCTGCAAAAAGCCTCCTAGACTTTTTGTTTTGGTTTCAAATCAAACTTGGAAAACTGCTTAATGCCTCAATAAATCACTCTCTCAACCAAGCCTGTGGTAGATTTTCCTTTTGCAACTTATTCCTCTTTGGCGGTAGAACACTAGGAATGTAGCCTATAAGCCCCTCTTTATAAAACCTGATTGCCACCTGGAGATTGCTACCTCAGAGAGAAGGAGAAATAGCTTTGATCACAGCTGTCAGGGCACTCGTATTGTTTTCTCTAAGCCTATAATGATGATTTTTTACATTATCATTCATTTCTGGGCTTACACTGCATACTGTTTCAGGGAGGCCTGTCAGCCTTTAATAGGCTGTCTTACAGAAAGTGAAGGAGAAAACTGAATTATTTTCTGTCACATTCAAGAAGTGAGCAGCAATTTATAATCCTGGATATCTTAGCAAAGTGCCTGTCCTGTACACAGAAAATATGCAGGAATCAAAGGAGAGACCAACACCATTAAGGTTTAAAACTAACAGAAATTGTGACTTTCAAAACTCTTTTGGGGACGTGCCTGGAAAATGGAAGGTGACATTTAGCCTGTTTGGATTCAAAGAATGAACAGAATACACAGAGAGGGGCATGAGCACTGCAAGCAACTAGATTTCAGCATAGCTGTGCTGAATGTTTGCCACTGACTTGTTCAGAGTGACTACTGCACTGCTTAGGGAAGCTAAGGGAGAAAAGGAAGACTCTCTTTTTTGCCTTTTATCTTGTTTGCAGCCAGCACTTTCCTCTGTGACTGCTGCTTCAAAATCACATTTTCTGTCTGATCTCTATCACTTGCTATCTCAAAATCTGTTCTCAATTTCTGTGAATGAGGCCTCCAGTTTTCCTGCCTCATTCTCAACACACTTTGAGAATTTCTATTCAGTTTTGGTGGGCATGGGCTTTTGCACTTGCCTTATTGTTATGAGGAGACCTGCAGTAGTGCTCTGCTTCTCAGTAAACATTTCTTCAGCACTCTGCAGCCTTCCTGCTGTCTGTGCTACCTGATCTGAAAAGGCTACATGGGAGGAGTTACCTCACAATATATTCCCCAGGGCCTTAACTGAAGCATAGACACCTTTGAAGGCTGCAGAGTGTCAACCAGTGGTGAGGTGATTTGTAGAAGGACAGCCACAAACACCTACTTAACAAAAACTAGCTTGACCATTTTAGTAGCCCTCTTCTGTAAAATCCATCACAGGATTGGAGGGAATCCCCAAACTCTTTAACTCCAAGCTCATTACAGTGTTCTTTCCCTATTCTGGTCAATTTATAGGAGGTTCTGCAAAAAGAGGCAGAGGGGAAAGACTCCACATCACAACACGGATTGGCTCCTTTGGGGTAGCAAAGGGTTTGCAACTGCCACTTACATGGAGGCAATCTGCAGGGTAGCCCTTCCCTTCTGTCAGCCTTCCCCAACCTGGTGCCCTCCAGATATTGCTGCAATCCGACTCCAAAATCTCTGATTGTTGGCCATGATGGCTGGGACAGATGGAAGTTGGAGTTGGACATGGGAGAGCAGAAAAAAAGAGAGGCAGAGAAATTATGAACATCTTTGTCTTTGCCTCCCTCTCCTCCCTCACCCCAAATATTGAAAGATCTCTAGAATACACTGTGAACTACCATCATATCTCTTTTAAAAAATGGCCCCTGTGCTAGGAAGCAGACACAGACAAAGTCAGTTGAAAAACAAAAGAGGAGAGGAATAGCTCAGCTGGTAGAGTATGAGAATCTTAATTTCGGGGTCATAGGTTGAAGCCCCACGTTGGGCAAAATATTCCTGCACTGGAGGGAGTTGGACTAAATGATCCTTGTAGTCCCTTCCAGCTTTACAGTGCTGTGGTACTCTGGTGCAACCAGACCAGACCTCACCTGTTTTCCTAGGATGTACTGTCCCAATACAGACTGATGAGCAGTGAGGATTGCAGACAGGATTCTTAGGCTAAACAGGCCACCTCAGCATGCACTAATTGCAAGTGTCCAAAGGTTTTCATGTAATGTATAAAATGGAGTGAGGTGGAACACAGGAATGATATCTTGAATACCCTTTATTTTAAAATGTAAAATAATTTTACATCCGCATCATTATAAAATGAGATAGAGCACAGGAGAGACTATGCAAAATGCAGCCTTTTCTTTAAAATGTGAAGTGAGAAATGCCTTTGAGAAACATTACCTCTGGAAATCCAACAAAACATAGTTCCTACTGTGTACAATAACTAAACATAGAGGAAATTGGGCTTCATTATAAAGCTTTATTCACAGCGTGAACCCAGAGAAGTGAGTGACCTTGGAAAAGCTGCTTTCATGATGTTTTCAAGGTCTATGCTTCTGCAGAATCCTCAGTAGTGTAACTTTGTAGAAACCCTGATTAAGAATTTGCCTGTTCCCTCCATTTCATTGATTTAAGTGATCTAACTTACATGAAAGATGTCCAGATAGATTAACGTCAATTTGTGAAAACCATTCACTTTTTCTAAACCTTTTAGGAAGTGAGAGTGTTTGAGTCATCTTAAGCTATGTACTCTTCTGGAGCTTTTGTGTGTGGTCTACTGAAGCCTGAATTAGGTAACTTTATGGTGAGCCAATGTGAGGTTGGTTGCACTTTTCAGTTAGGCAGTGGAAGCTGGTTCATAAGGGCAAATGGAGCACTGCCTCACCAACCTCAGTCTGCCCTTAGCCAGCCTCCATCTGTTTCCCTTCTTACTTACAATCAATCAATCAATCAATCAATCACAGGGTAGTTGTGACTATCATCAGCTCTGGCTTCACCTACTATTTGTTTCTTCATATATTGCCCTAGCGGTTCCAATGGGCAGCAGCCACTATTGCAGCTAGAGACTGGATCCTGGAGAATTCTTGTTCTCTTCTTACTGTAAGCAAGATTAATTTTCAACAAGCAACAATGTAAAATTGCAATTAAAAGGGCATTTGATGAGGCACAAATCTGAGGAGTCATGCGTATATGCTTCTGCTTGAACTGTGTTGAATAGTTTTATGAAGTAGTCTGTAGGTGCGCACACGCACAGTTCATGCCAGTAAAACATCTTTAGAAAAGCCTCCCAGCTTTGTACACAATCGGTGCATAGCCTGTACCACGCTTCTTCTGCAATGTTTCAGGGTGAACACTTTGTGGCTATTCATTCAAGTTGTATCTGCGTAGATCCTATCCATATGATCTATACACTGCAAAAAGGCAAGGGTTCAAGTCACGTGGAGATAGCCTACACCTATGCACCTCACATCTGTGTAATTTATGCATAGAGCTAATTAACATATGGTGGGAGTGAGGCCAATGGGCAGAAGTCTGCTCATCCATGCACACATTGATTGTAAATAGATTTTAGTCATCTGCATGGAACTACTGTAAAGCAAATGCAAATATGCTAGATATGAAGCCCTTCACATTGTCAAAATGTACTGTAATCTGTATATTTTCATAGCAACATAATTAAGTTCCTATTTTAGTATGTTTGTTTTTATAATATAAAGTATATACTTCCCTCTTACAAAGCACTGGGGCAGTCAAACAGAATCCACTCCAGAAGTCTGTTTGATTTCCAAAACATTTGGAATCAGTGTGGCTTCTGATTGGCTGCAGGAAGCTCCTAAAGCCAATTGGAAGCTGTGGAAGCCCCATTGGACGTTCAGCTTCCAAAAATAGTTTGCAAACCAGGACAGTCGCTTCTGGGTTTGAGGCGTTCGGGAGCCAAAACGTGCGAGAACTAAGCTGTTTGAAAACCAAGGTATGACTGTATAGAATAATCATGAAGGTGATTGGCTATGCAAGAAAAATTTGAAGAACTGCAGTGGCATGTTGGCACACACACCAAAGGCAAAGAGACCCCTGGATGCAAGAAAACCTGATGAATATCTACTGGAAGAGTGTTCCACAGCACAGCTCCAGCAACACTCAATGCCCAGCTTCTGGTTAAGGTTAGCACTTCTGTAACATGGGTGACAACTAACAGTGTTCCTCAGGATAATATAAAGCAGGGATGCAGACCCTCCAGCTTTCATTGGACTCCAATTCCCCTCAGCCCCAGCCAGCATGGCCAGTGGCCAGGGATGCTGGACCACAACATCTGGAGAGATAACATCTGATATAAAGGGTTAAAAGTAATTGAGGAGAAAAATCAGTGTGTATGATTAATGACAAACGCAAACACACTTCAAATGTTGTCAGCATGCTGTAGTTGTGGTGTCCGTTACCGACTAAGATGAAAACATCATTAAAAGCTTGCATCTGGTGCTACAAAAATGTACCAAAATAAAAGACAAGTGTAAATAGGCTGTCTTTGGAATTATATTCATTAGGACAGAAATATACTTAGTGGAGATTTTAACAAAAAGTAACACAGCGGTTTAGCTTGAAGAGTGAGTGAAGTGTTTACTGCATTGATCGACCTTGAAAAAATAAGAGGTTGCTGTGGCTGGTGCACTTTGGGCCTAGTAGGATAGAAGGCATGTAGGCCACTAGTAGGTAAAAGCCAAAGCCAATGACAGGC
The DNA here is from genome assembly GCF_964188305.1 of Podarcis bocagei. Lineage (NCBI taxonomy): Eukaryota > Metazoa > Chordata > Lepidosauria > Squamata > Lacertidae > Podarcis > Podarcis bocagei. Next base: position 52,543,504 of record NC_138133.1, read on the forward strand.
AGAGCCAACTAATTCTAGTGGTGTCCCCATCCTCCTTCCTGTTGAGGCAATGCTGAGTTTAAGGAAGGGGAAATTTACAGCCAGTGTCACCCTGTGAACTGGATTTAAGTAAGAAGGCAGCAGATGAGGGCAGGCTGAGGTTGGCAGGGCGGCGCCCCAGTCCCCTAATGGACCAAGCTCCACTATATTAAAGGAAAACTAACTCATCACAGTCGTCGTTTTGTTAAGTCCTAACTGGTCCATGGGGTCACGAAGTCGGACACGACTAAACAACAACAACAAACAATTAGGAATTCTGTAATAACAACCAAGATGTTTAAATTCTGACCAATACCATAAAACTCCCAATTCTGAAATCACATATGAATTGACGGAGTTGCAATTGAAGAACATCCAACAAAACAAATGAAATGTATGGGAATACCAGAATCATTTTGCTCAATACAAATTGATAAAATCCCCTCCTCTTGCAAAAGCATAATCCAAATGCAAATCTCCATCAGATTAAGCAACTGATAAAAGATGTTAAAAATTATTAAAATTCCTATGAATTGTTAAATGACTGGGAGAAAGGGAAGCTATGGTACATATTTCCACCAGAATTACAAAATGCAGAGGCTTGTTCTCAAGTCCTTTTCTATCTACATTCCTGTGACAACTGACTGCTGTTCTTATTTTTAACATTTCAATACTGTAGATTTTTCCCCCCCTATAGGCAATGTTCCATCATGCAGAAAACAGAGTACTGATGGGCCCAGCATGTTTTGCTAGTAGCAAAAGTCATTTTCTCTATTCTCTATTTCAAAAGAATTTTGTGTAGTTTAAAACAAACAAGAAGTGGGGAGAAGCTAATGCCTTACTGTTTAATCCCAAGGGAATTGCCATTCAGTAACCTCTCTTATCAACTAGGTAACTTACTGAAATGAATTGAATTGACTCTTTCTTGCTGATGATCATCCATTCATCTCTGCCTGTTTGAAGTGGAAATGCAGTTTCTTTCCTTTCTCTTCTCTTTCCCCACCCCCCAATTTTGCTAGAATTCCATCTCACCATTAGCTTCACTTCGACCTTCATCCTTTTTTGGCTGGTGATTTTCAGTATTTTCAAAACTTTGCACCTTTTGTAACAGAAACTGGTCTATGGAAGTTATCATATTTACTCACTTTGAAGTCATTCATATCTCTGCCCAACAGAAGTATAAATTAAAGTAACTGATCACAACCACATCTTTATTTATTTTATATCATGGGGTTTTAAGCCTTTTGGCAAAATCTGCCTTTTGAAATTGAGACATCTGGAAAAGTCCCAGGGTGAGGGTAATGAATTTGGTGTTGAGTCCAGCAGGAGTAACAGCATTAAGGTGAAAAGAGTCTTATCATATCAGGTATTATCAGGTATTCTATAAGCATTCACTGGCAAACTGATTAATATGATTTTACCTATAGCTAAAAGCTTCAAACACCACACACACACACACACACACACACACACACACACGGCATATCATGAATTTCACCTTTCACTTTAATAATAGTCAAATCCTAACACCGTACTGCCCAAGGAAGCCCATACTGTATTCTTTCTTCTAGCACTTTAGCCTGAAGAAAGCCAGTCAACTACTTTTGCGAAAGTATTGCAAATGTATTGGTAGATCTGTGGCATAGAAAAGTTTGAGAAACATTAAGCGGGGGGGGGGGGTCCACCTGTGGTGCTGGAGGAGACTCTTGAGAGTCCCATGGACTGCAAGAAGATCAAACCGATCCATTTTTAAGGAAATCAGCCCTGAGTGCTCACTGGAAGGACAGATCGTGAAGCTGAGGCTCCAATACTTTGGCCACCTCATGAGAAGAGAAGACCCCCTGGAAAAGACCCTGATGTTGGGAAAGATTGAGGGCACAAGGAGAAGGGGACGACAGAGGACGAGTTGGTTGGACAGTGTTCTCGAAACCACAAACATGAGTCTGACCAAACTGCAGGAGGCAGTGGAAGACAGGAGTGCCTGGCGTGCCCTGGTCCATGGGGTCACGAAGAGTCGGACATGACTGAACGACTAAACAACAACAACATATATCAGCCACTAATACATATACGGTATATATTACACACAAACACCCATCTTCAGTAATAAAAGCATAGGAAGAACCCTTTGGGATCAGTCAGTCTAGTCCAATAGCCTCTTTCCCATGTCATAACTATTTCTCACCAATGATAATATTGATCTATCGTATAAGGTTGACACACGGTCACACAGAAACAAGAACAAATCACAGGATGCATTATTTATTATTCATTAGTTCTAAACATAATCTCTTCCACAGTGACAAAAATGAATAAAAACAAGAGGTGTCAGTGTTACTACAATAGTTAACAATGTTGTACTGAGTAATTTATATTATGGATTGTTGTTTCAATGACCTTGACAAAGGTGGTAACAATTGACAAATGCTTTGTGTTGGGACTTAGATACTGTATATTTTATTGGCAGTGCAATCCTATTATATGCTTGCTAAGAAGCAAGGCTTAATTCCATATAAACAAGAATGTGATTGTGACGTAAAACACACACACACACACACACACACATATATATAGCATAATAGTCAAGCCTTGTTTCTCTTTCTGCCCACCTGTGTCCTCCATTTTGGACCAACTGTACTCAGTTCAGCTTCTACATATGTATGCTTTAATCCTCTCATTGACACTGTTGTTATAAAGCTTTTTCACTATTGTGTCTTGTTGGGTAATGTTGTGATATTGTAATGCTGTGATATTGTGTGGAAAACAGTTCCTCAAAGCAGCAGGGTGTGTGTGTTTGTGTGTGATAAATGTTATTCTAGGTATTGTATTTTATTTTTATTTTTCAAAGTGAAAAGTTGTAAATATGCAACTAAAAATCTCCTGACCAACAAAACCAGCTAATATAGACTGTGAAGAGTTATCGGGAATGAAAAACAATACAGAGAAAAAGTGTGCTGTGGCAGACACTTCCAACTTTTTAAAAAAGTGAAAAGAAGCGTAAATTTTACATTTTTTTATGTCAGAAATAACTGCCACAGCACACTTTTTCCCCATATTATTTTTGCATTCCCACTAGCTCTTCACAGTTTATTAGCAGAAGCCTCTTTCTTCCCCCTTAAGGTTTTAAACTCTGCTTGAATGGATCTTGTGTAATTTATTTCTCTGCCACTTTTCATCTTGCTCTTTGATTCTATTATTTTGGTCTTCTTTTTCATTAATCATTTCGCTGGCCCACAGAGGAGGTAGCATCGTGGTAAACAATGATGCCCTTCACAGTTTTATTGCTCCTTCAGACCTTTGAACACAGCCGGTTTCACAGGAATTGCAGCTCTTTGTTGAATTATCTTTTTTTATTTCAAGCTAGAACATTAAACAGATACAGTTTTGTATTTGGTGGAGGCTCTATATGGTCTTGCTTTTCACAACACTGAGGTTGTATCAGCAGGTTTCATAAAGAAAGAGAGAAAAGAAATGAAGTTTTCCTATCATGTTGGCTGAAACAATGAATTCACAGTAGCTACATATAAACCTCATACCTAAGTTAGTCATAAATTACCTAGCTGAGACTAGAAATGCTTGAGGAGTTTGATTTTTATTTTTTATTTTTTGCAAATTCTGATATAAACTGACATGATTCACACCTTCTGGACTAATGTGTGGATCCAAATGTGGTTCACCTTTGAATTTTACATTTCTCCAAATTTTGCAACGTAGCTCTCAGGTTCAAATAACATATGGCCATCTAGAATGCCTAATGTGACATAAATTAACATTCAAAATGCATGTATTTAAATGTGAACTTTTGCACGAGTCTGTGTTGTTGGGTTTTTTTTATTAAAAAATCACAGATTAATGCAGAAATGGAACAGAATGGGCTTATGAATGAACATGTGTGAAAGTAGGACAAAGTTAGTTGTGATTAAGACCTAATCCCCACAGTGTAAACCTGTGGTCACATCCACACCATACATTTAAAGCTTCACCTAAAGAATTCTGGGATTTCCGGGGTGGCGCCATCGGTAATGGCGGACTCCCTCTGATCCGGAGAGACTAGCTCCGCGGAAAATGGGTCTTCCCGCTACGGCAAAGCGGGGACCCTTTCAAAAATCACAGGCGGATGAAGCCTGTGACCATGGGACTCAGCGGGCACCTTTCGCGCGCCCCCAACTCGTAAAGGAACCCCGTTACAGGCTCCGGAGTGAAGAGGGGCAAGTGGCGCGGTGCTGAGAGTCAACTGCTTCTTCCGTGGAGCGAAGCCGCACAGCCGTTGCCGGAGAGCGCTGCCTTTTTCCTGGGACAATTTGGCTTTTAAAACAATTACCCATGAGTAACTTAATTTTGGACAATTGGACTTTAAATAACGACCTGCGAGTAGAAAGGAAAATTGGACTAAGAAATTCTTCTTAATTTGGCACTGAAACGGGAAGGTCTAAACAGGAAGTCAGCCTTCCATTTCTTGTAGATAGATCAAAGCAAAGACATGGCAAACTAGAGTTCAGAAAATAGCTTGTAAAGGATCAACTTTCATCATTTAAAATTGTTGAACCCCCTTCGGGAGCAGGAGAAGAGGGGGGATTTTTTCCGGATTGTTTAAACCTGCAGAAGAGAGGGTAAAGAAAAGAAATTTTCCACTGTCTTGAACCTGGGAGCGGGTGTCAGGACTGACGTTTTTTGGGAAGCTCATTGACCACAGACAAACGTCTTTGACAGATAGTTAAAAGAAGAGATACATAGTGATTCCATTGTTCTCCTTCGCATTTTAAAGAAACAAATATTGACAAAATATCTGAAAAAGAAAACTTTGTTGCTAGATCTGCCTTTAAAAGAAAAGAACAAATAGAAGTTCTTCCCCTAGAGGGAGCCTGTGAAACTGTTACTAAATCTGAATCGGGGAGCTCTGCAGCTGCAACAGATTACGATTGTGGGAACAGACTTCTGACCTTGCAGAACAATGTATTCAGAAGCTCTGGTGCATGCTCTCTGTAAAACAAGTGCCCTATTGGACCAGCTACATGAAAAGACGGACTTGATGACTGTTGCGATCGGAAATTTTGGACAGGTAGTGGGTAACTATATAGAGCCCACCCAGGAATCAAATCAGGAGTGTGCTCTGACAGATCAGATGAGGGAAGAAGATGTTGCTGAACCCCGGATGCCAGAGGTGGAGGGAATTGTGGCCCAGCAGGAACATGAGTTGTTGGATTTGGTAAATGAACTTGGAAAAAGCCAGATTTGGAGAGATAAAGTTTGGTTTTGTTTGGAAATGGGGGGTTGCATAGACCCCCCCTATGCAGGGATGTTTTGACTTTCCAAGTCTGGCAATGGACCGCGAGATGTTTGGGGTTGTGAGGGCTCTTAATACTGGAGGGACTTTGAAACATGTTCCTAAATACCACATGGAGTTTAGTGTGGACTATGGAAAAGGGGCTGATTTGCCGAGAAGGGTCAAAAGCATTGTCAAGCTGGAGTTCCCACGAGTGAAAGGAGCAGGAGACAAAGTAACGTACAGGTATAAATATGAAGAAAAGCCGCGGAAGGGACATGGAAGAGACTTAAGGGCCTTGGACATAAGATTACCAGGTTAATGCGCCAGATTGATGGGATAGAAAGGACTGACAAAACCCGGGACCAGGAAGAAGAGGTGCTGGATGAATATTGGAAGAAAATTTGATTTTTTTTTTATTAGGATTCTTTTACAAAATTGATGAATGTTAGAAAAATGTTGGAACGAAATTATTTGGCTTTAGCAAAAATGTTAAAAGAATTATGTAAGAATATGTTATAGTTATGAGAAATTGGTATAAATAAGATGTAAGTTTTAAATTTTAGGGTTTTTTATAGTAAGATAAGGTTAAAATAGACTAAGGTAATGTAACAACAGAATATTATGAAAAATGGAAAGGATTTGCTGTGATAATTAACAACTAGGATACAAAAAAAGGGAGGAGTGAGGAGGTCAATGAAAGAAGGTAATGACAGTTAAGAATTTGAGAATATTGGATTTGTTTTTAAATTCCTGTGGCTTATTTTTGGTTTTTTTTATTGTGCTTTGTTACGTGTTTTGTTGTAACTTTTTGATTACACAGTGTGAGTGGTATTGGCTTAGGCATTGACAAACTATAACTGACTCCTGCCCATCCTGCAGGGTGTCTGGAAGGGTAAACCAAACAAGGGATGCAAATCGGCTGAAGCTCACCCCAGGGTTCCTGTGGTCCTGGCATGGCCCTAGCCCCTCAAGCGGACTTCAGATAAGACCCAGGTCCCCCAGATTCCTTTAACAGAATACCCTTTTCATGGAGGGGCAGGTGATGGCCGCACCTCCCCTCCCTCACACAACACTAAGTCAATGCCTAACCACCAAACCTTACAAAGTTGTGACGATTGCTAGGAGGTAGGTGAACAGCAAATGGCCAGTGCCAATCTGCCAAGTGGAAAAAATTCCTACCAGGCCCCTGCCACAAGACAGGCGACCAACCAAAGTCCCAAGCAAGGTCAAAGGACCTATACCAAGAGGGAGGGTGTGCGGGAGTTCGGCAGCGCAAAGCAAGTGCCCGTGACACCTCGCGCTGCCGTTAAAATACCCTGCAATCGCGTCCTCCCCATTGGCTATTGTGGCCAGCGCGATCACAGGGGTCATCCCAGGAGGAGCCAGGCAATGGCTGGCCCTGGAAATCAGCGAGTCCTGAGGTCCCGCGCACAAGGAAGACCCTCCATGAAGAGGATCCCATTTACTCACATGGATATTCCACAGGATGCCAGCATATTAACTGACTTAGAACAGCACTCTCAGCTCTTGTTATTCAGAGTCCCTCCTCTACCTGAGATATATTGGTTACATCTACACCATCTGAATCATGGGCAGAATTTCACCAGGACTTCAAAAACTGTCTTCTTGCCACCCCCATCAACATGAGCCTCGACCAGTCTATGCAACAGGTTCACTTTCCAGATACATCAATGCAGCAATATGATGAGCATATAAACAACACCTTATAGTCAAAACCAGCAGACTTCCCCATGTCCCCCTGAACTCTTCAAGCTTCTGTTGTCTATAGCTCAAACTTATGATACAGCCACATTTATTCCATCTAATTGAATAGGAGCTAACGCTTTAAAAAATGACTGATGTAAATCTATAAACTGAAATGACCACGCAAAGTTTGGACATAGGGAGAGGATGATGCAAATAAAAAAAAGGCTGTGTTAGTACCCTGGAATATTCTACTATGGGACAGACCCTGATCACAAACTGCCTGAGGGTGGAGAGCTGTCCTGCCCTAATTTGGCTCAAGGTTCTTAGAAGAAGCTGGCTCAAAGCAGAGTTAATTACTAGAAAGGGCAGGGCCACCTCCGGAAGAGCAGAATCAAGTTCAATAGATCAGAGGCAAGATAGGCTATGCAGGATCAAAATAGGCAAGGAGAAGCCCAGCCTGTTCGTCAGAACCTTGGACAGATCACTATGAGAACAGTTTTCTCAGCAGCAGTTCTGAGACCTTTTGAAAGTTGGCTGGTCTGGACTTACTCTTAAACCCATCCCCTCTGAGGAGCTGTCTATTTTTCAAAGCAACAGTGGGTAGTCACGGTGCCTATGGCAGGGGGGTGGTAAGGACTACAGCAGGGGTGCCCTCCATGTCTGAAGATACAGATAAAGTCACTTATTCTGGCCAATAACATCTAGAGGACTATAGATTCCTCATCCCTGCTATACACAGATACCTGGGAGGAAGCCTTATTGAAGACAATGGTAAATGCTTCCAAGTAAGGATGCACAAGATTACACAGTTAAATTCTTTGTCTTTTTGCTTGGATGATGGGTTTTTTATTATTTTTCCAGTTCTGATTCTTATATTGTTAACTATCCATTACAGCAAGCAACAGAAGCATTCTTATTTAAGAATATCAAAGCTTATAAAGGGATCTTTTTTAAAAAATCAAAACATACAATAAAGCCTTTCAATAAAACTACCTTTGTGTGTTTAGGAAAGTATGTAAGCTATTAAAATACAATTGCTATGCTTGTCACACAGTGTTGTAGGGTATTTGCATTCTAATTTCCGCAGCGAACTCACCTGGAAAAATGTTGATTTTCATGCTAAATGTGTTCAAAGCATAGTGTATTGCACTCAAGTCAATATTTTCCCAGACTTCTTTCCTGTTAACAAAGTCTTATTGAATTTCACTGCCTTGACATTGTCTCCCGCCTGCAATCAGTAAAGTGCCATAAATTACCTACAGTCCTGTGCCAACAGAATCAGCCGGATGGGATAAACCACAGGAAGATCCATCAAACCCTTAGAAAACTGAGTTTAATATTTTTCGACATGCAGAGAATGGGGAAAGAGCAAAATGTTGTGCTTTTACTTGCCTACAGCCCTTGCCAAACACCTCAGACCACAGCCAGATATGGAAACTATGGGGGATCTGTTGACGCACACTTTCCACATGCTAGCATAGTTATTTGTATGGGTGAAGGTGACCTGCACATTTTCTGTACATACTTTCATCTCTCCCCACTACTCTCACTTTGCACTAGAATTACTCTGGACATACTTGAATTAACACTTTGCTCTTTGATGAAGAACCCTCTAAGGTAACATAAATGGGAAATGGAGAAGGCCATTGGGAGATACAAGTCCATTTTGGGCACTGGGGCTCAGCTGTGAACACAGAAATTCTGAACTAGAGGAGTTCATTTCCACCATCACCCGCATTCTGAAATTCACAGTCAACACCTATCAAAGCATATGTGAAGAGAAGAGGCTGACTTTCAACGAGGTTTAGACATAATTCAGTTTCTTGCTACTTCAGTTACTATAAGGTCAAACTTCCAAATTTTTACCAACCCCCCTGCCCTGGTAAATGGAAAATTGCTGCTGCAGTCCAATGCACACTTACCTGGAAGGAAATCTAATTTAACTCAGTGGGGCCTTACTTCTGGGAAGACCTGCATAGGATTGTGCTATAATATATATAGTGCAGGAATTAATGTAAAATAAAATAAAATAAAATAAAATAAACAGGCAAGATGTGCTGCCACACTACAACACATTCAGATTCTTTATGTGAGCATACTAAGCCCTATCCAGAACAAAAGCTTGTGATATAAGACCTTGGTGTCTCATATGTTTGTGCATGATTTTAAATCAAAGCTATTTACAAATAAACTGCATTTTCAAGTTCTTAGAAATGGATTTTTGAATTATTGACTAAGAAAGAGTATCTTGACCACATACTTCTAAAAGTTCCATCTCTGTGTGTCTCTTGTTTTGTTTTGTTTTGTTTTGGTATATGCTGGAGGGATTTCCCCCTTCCTTTGTAGAAGAAAATCAATAAAAAGAGAGTTTTGTGTTGTCTCTGTGTGGGGTTTTTTTTAACGAAGACTGGTCCCAAGAGCAAATAAATGACCAGAGAAAGGACAAGTGCTGCTGAACAGCAGCAAGGAGTCTGATCAAGTACATTGTGTGATGGTTTCTGACACCAATTTAAATGGCTACCTCATTGTTAGCACTGCCCTCCTGCACAGCAATGACTCAATCAATCTGGCTTGTTGCCAGACAAAAGAGACAGTCTTCAAACTCTATCAAACAGATACCGTATTTTGCGCCCCATAAGACGCTCCGGCCCATAAGACGCACCTAGTTTTTTGGGGGGGAAATAAAGGGAAAAAATTATTTCCCCCCCAGGCGCGGGGCTGGGGCAGCCCGAGCTTCCCCCGACCCCAGCCCCCAAACAGGCAGCTCTCTGCAAGCCGTGGGAGCCCAGCGGTGGTTCCCGCTGCTTGAGGAGAGATCCGCGAAGCCTGCACGTGCTGGGATCAGCGCTTGCAGGCTTCGGGATGCCTGCAACTCTCCCCAAGCAGTGGGAACGTTCCCGCTGCTTGGGGAGAGATCCGCGAAGCCTGCACGTGCTGGGATCAGCGCGGGCAGGCTTCGGGATGCCGGCAACTCTCCCCAAGCAGTGGGAACGTTCCCGCTGCTTGGGGAGAGATCCGCGAAGCCTGCGCGTGCTGGGATCAGCGCGCGCAGGCTTCGGGATGCCTGCAACTCTCCCCAAGCAGTGGGAACGTTCCCGCTGCTTGGGGAGAGATCCGCGAAGCCTGCGCGTGCTGGGATCAGCGCGCGCAGGCTTCGGGATGCCTGCAACTCTCCCCAAGCAGTGGGAACGTTCCCGCTGCTTGGGGAGAGATCCGCGAAGCCTGCGCGTGCTGGGATCAGCGCGCGCAGGCTTCGGGATGCCTGCAACTCTCCCCAAGCAGTGGGAACGTTCCCGCTGCTTGGGGAGAGATCCGCGAAGCCTGCGCGTGCTGGGATCAGCGCGCGCAGGCTTCGGGATGCCTGCAACTCTCCCCAAGCAGTGGGAACGTTCCCGCTGCTTGGGGAGAGATCCGCGAAGCCTGCACGTGCTGGGATCAGCGCTTGCAGGCTTCGGGATGCCTGCAACTCTCCCCAAGCAGTGGGAACGTTCCCGCTGCTTGGGGAGAGATCCGCGAAGCCTGCACGTGCTGGGATCAGCGCTTGCAGGCTTCGGGATGCCTGCAACTCTCCCCAAGCAGTGGGAACGTTCCCGCTGCTTGGGGAGAGATCCGCGAAGCCTGCACGTGCTGGGATCAGCGCTTGCAGGCTTCGGGATGCCGGCAACTCTCCCCAAGCAGTGGGAACGTTCCCGCTGCTTGAGGAGAGGTCCGCGAAGCCTGGAGAGCGAGAGGGGTCGGTGCGCACCTACCGCTCTCGCTCTCCAGGCTTCAGCGAAAGCCTGCATTCGCCCCATAAGACGCACCCACATTTCCCCTTCATTTTTGGAGGGGAAAAAGTGCGTCTTATAGGGCGAAAAATACGGTATACAAGATATCATTCCTGAGACAGGGGCCTCCATCTCTGTGAGAAGTGCACTGTGAAATGCCTCAAGCAAAACTTTTCCGGGGGCAGGGGGTGATCAGGAAACCTTGCAAATGAAACTAGAGAAGTTGGTGGGACTTGCCAAGAGCTGCTTGCAGTGCTCATTTTTAAATGGGTGGCATCTTCAACACATACACCCCCCCAAAAAAAACCCCTCTTAATTTGTTCACAGTTAAATTAGGAGTCATTTCAAATTGATGGCCTGCATCCACACTGCCAGCAGCCGATTGAGAGCCCCAAGGAGCAGAGACGAAGGCCCGGGCAGAGCCAGCCTGATAAGAGCTGGCCCTGTTGCCACCTTGTGAGTCAGGTCTAATCAAGGTCAATCAGTACACCAGCTCCAACCCCCACCTCTATCAGAGGCGGATTTAGGGGAGCACGACTGGTTCTGTCACACTGGGTGTGAAGCCTTGGGGATGCGGCAACTATGCTTTAGAATGGAGTGTGAGAGGCGGGGCAATTTTTGGCATCTCACAGGGCACCACTGACACTTGAGACCCCAAGGTTCACCTCTGCCCCCATCTTCTGGTTCAGCCAACTGCTCTGTAAAACACCACCAGACTGGGGGACAGGTTTTGATTGCTATCTAAAACACACTATCTTCCCCAACCGTTGACCACACTGGCTGCGGCTGATAGAAGTTGGAATCAAACAAGATCAAACAGTTTCCTCATTTTTGCTTCATTCAGTTTCAGAACCTGCCATTCCTTCCTGACGTTTTTATGTTCTGCCTGACACAATTGACCTGACTGAACAAAAATCCTTTCCAAGCCATATATGAGAATATATTTTCCCCGACTCATGAATCTGGTTGTTTCAGTCAGAGATTTATTGATTTTTAAGTGGATTTCCTTGGCTTTGCTGTTCTGATCCTCCTGGCCATGCCTGCCCTAGACCATCAAGTGGTTGCCATACATGTAACTCTGTGGGGAAACTCTGTGAGGCAGTGGAGATGGTTTATTTCCACCAGTCCAAGCCACCTGGCATTATGTACACAGAAGAAAATGAAGCATTGATGATTGCCTAGCCAAAATGCTGCCTTCTCATGTCCTCACGTGACAGTTCCCAAACAACAGTGCCCAAACAAACCACACAAGCAACATCTAAACAAACAAAAAGGGAGGAAATAGCATTTTGGGTTTGTTGCAAAGACTGCTCAAAATGTGTCAGCCAATTATGATATGAACAATGTTTAGATTACACATCTCTAAAAAGAAACATGTCTCTTGTGCTTTATTTGTCAGTAACAATTGAGCACAAAAATAACATTGATTGTGGTGCTTTGTGCATTAGAGTTAATAGCTACAATTGAAAGGTGCAACCCTGTACATTTTGCAATTACCGTACTTTTTGAGAGACTGTTCCCATAGAATCCTCAAACTTCTCTTTAAAAGTCTCCCAGTTTCAAGAAATAGTTTGGGGATTTGATGCAAGAGTTCTTAGGTGTTTGGTATTCAACTAGTGACCTTGCAATATTTTCAATGTAAAAATTCTAATTTCTTTTTGCATTTAGGAGAATTTTATAGGTGGGAGACTTGTGTGGATGCTCAAACAGCGCAGAAGTGAAAACATACAGCAGGAACTGGGATCATGCCTACTAGCCCTGACTTCATATATGCTTGGAAATTTCACAGAGGCCTATGCATACACACACACAATGCTCTGCGCATGCAATCCATACCTTCAACTTTTGCAAATTCAGAGCAAGTGTACATAGGCCCTTGCTCATGTTCTGGGCAATGCATGGCAGTTAGCTGTTAGGGCCAGCTGCTGGGCTACTATTTCCTGTCCATGCATTATAAACAGTCCACATCAAACTCTGCTGATTTTGGATTGGTTGCATGTGCAGCACTTTCCTCTATTCCATACATCACACATCTAGAGAGAGAGAGAGAGACAGAGAGAGACAAAGAGAGATCATTCCTAATTTGGAAGATTCTTCATAGAATATTCTCTTTTATTCCTAATTGTTCTCTTCTCCACCTTCATTGTTAAATTCTGTTCCAAGCAATGCTTCCCTTTATTGCAGATATTCCTCAATATGATTTGTACTTAAGGTCTCATTGTCACAACTTCTCTTTCTCAGAAGTCTCTTCTCCACACAGCACACACTCAGATATCTCAGTGTTTACTGATGCTCCAGCAAGACACAGAAATTTACAGATCTTCTGCTCACAAGAGTCACATCACTAATTTGTTAAGTCTTCAAAAAACAAATTGGTTCCCTACCAAGCTTTCTAACCTTCCAAGGGGGGAAAAAACCCTTACAAAATGTATAATGTCTCTTCAACTATTTACAGAAGTGAAGGCTGTGCAACTGATTGCTGAAAATATTCATTTTGGCAGGACTAGATGTGAAATTTTGGGGAGCCAAGACCTCCTTCAGCAATCACAAAGCTGAAAAAAAGGTTTACAAACTTGAGCATTCTTACAAAAACTGAAGAGTTGTGACATATGCTTGCATTACAACTCTTCAACTCACTATCCATTTTGACTTGATGACTGGATGGAGCTACTTCTGCCTGAACTCAGTACTGACATTGATAGTTCCCATCTTGATCCTGAGATAAACATGTATCTAAAGCTTCCAAGAGCCTTTACTAAATGTAAGTCTTAATGGTTCATATGCTTTTTTAAACAAAAAAAAATCAGTGGGTAAATTTTAAAGAACTCTTGGAGCATCAAAGTCAGTGGTTCCTATACACACAATGAAACTCCAAGCTCATCTGATTTTAGTAGAAAATGGAGATGTTTCAACTTACTACGCAGATATCACTTGCGTCCCATCTGTACTATACATTTAAAGCAGTATTATACCACTTTAAACAGCCGTGGCTGGGAACTGTCGTTTGTTAAGATGCTGTGGGTTGTAATTCTGTGAGGGGAATAGGAATCTCTCAGCAGATGTTTCCTTGATGTAGGAAGTTATGTGCATCCTATATATCTAGGGTCATGGGTTTATTCTGCAGCATGTGCTTGTGTTGGGTGGCATGGTTTCAACAACCTGCATCCACATGTTGAGTTCAGTTGTGTGCTCTTGCAATGGTGTGGCATGTCCTGTATAGGCAAATTCCTACATGTTAGATATGTCTACAGCTCTCAGATATGGTTTATTTCCTCTGCACTGTGTCCCAACATCCAACAGATTGCATGTGATGTTTGACAAAACTAAAATTATAAAAATAAAAAACCAACACCCTACATCTTTTACGTAATATGTTCTTAACAGAGCTAGGCAGAAAGTAGAAGGAAAAAAAGATGAAACTGAAACTGCACCCCTTCCACAAGAGGCCCAGAGGGCAGCTATGTGAGAACAGATCTTCTCTGTGGTGGCTCCCTGTTTGTAGAATGCTCTCCCTGGGGAGGCTCATTACATAACTTTAGGCACCAGGCAATTTTTTATTTTTTTTTTGCTGCAGAGTTTAAGCCTGCCAAATTCAGGCAGATCCATCCACTCAGGCGTTTTCATGCAAGGAACCTTCCAAGTGATGTCCAGGAAGAGGGAGTTAGATAAAATGGCTACAAATTGTTGGGGTGATTCAGAGGTTTAATCAAGCTGGATTTGAGTTTGTTGGTGTCTGGTAGCTTCTCTCTCTGACATCATGGAAGCTGGCTTATATTATGGATGCATGTTTCGTATTATTTTATTAATACTCTTGCTACAAGTTTGTCATGGCCTTTGGCTACAACAATAAACTTATGAACTGAATGCAAGTTTAAAGTTTTGTTTTTAAAGGTCTAACTTTATTATTTTATTGCAGAATTGGATGCAAATTCTTAAAATAGAAGCAAAAGACTGCTGACACCTTAGCCTATTATTTAAAGGACTCACTTGCTGGATCATCACCTTGTTGTGGTGAGTGGGCTTGCACGTGAATAGACCCTCGTGAGCGAAGCCACCAGGAGTCTCGTACTCCCAGCAGGGTCACCCAAGGCGGTAAGGTCAAAGGGGAGGAGCTAGACAAATAATAAAAAAAATCCTCAACAGCAGAACAGGTGGAAGATAACCAAGTGGCATGTTACAATGGCTGTGAAGGCAGATGAAGGCTGCATTAGATAATCATCTACCAGTCGTTGTGATATTCATGCCATTGGAATAGAGCCTTACTGCAAAGACGGTGCATTGATCAGCATGCACTGCTCTACACACATAAAACAAATTCACGCACAGGCGTCTTCCAAAAACCCATCCCAAACTCAACCCCCAAAGTCCCATGGCAATCGGCAAATGGTAACGGGGGCAGGACCATGAAATCTGGAAGTTCCTAATCATAAACCAGCACATGGGCAGTGGATAGAAATTCAGCCGCTCTGACTCAAGGAATGGGGCAGTTGAGCAGCTCAACAGCTGTATCCATGACTGAGCAGCCCTATTTAGGATCCACTCAGCTCACTCCAAAAAGGGGGAGGGGCTAGAAAAGCTGCCCTAAACATAGTCTGCCTCCCTTTTTCCCTGGCTGGATTGCCGAGCCTAGTGGGGTCACCACCCAGTGGTTGTAAAAGACAATTGAACCAGTGATCTTTAAAGAAAGCTGTGATTGTAATGACTATAGAAACTGAAAAATGCATGTAGATTTTGGACAGCATTGTCAAATTGTAATTTGATAAATCATTTTACAGTGTCTGGAAGTTCTGGAAAACCTCAGAGGGTTTTTTCATATGTGTTTGGGAATTATGGGATCAGAGCTACCTAAACAATATATAAATTTATTTATGCATGCAACTACTGCTTCAAGAATGACATTTGCCCCAAAATGGAAAGACAAAGTCCCAACGAAAGAAGAATGGCTACAGAAATTAATGGACTATGCAGAAATGGCGAAACATACTGGAAGAATAAGATTTTGTTCTCTCTCTCTTCAGAAAGAAAAACCAGAAGCTGTCCCTAGATATTGCTTGATTAGAGGGAAAGATGATCAGATAAAAGCATTTTGATGCAAAATTCTTCTATGTTGCCACAAGCAGATACTAAAGTTTGATGTTGCAATTGAATGCAAAATAAATATTTAGGCATGATGGAACATTAATTTTCGTAAGATAAACTATGTCTTATATACAGAGATAAAGTGTTAGAATTGTGAAAATTGGGTGGGGAGTGTCAATCCATAGTTCCTTCTCAGAAAGATACCTGGCAAGATAAGTTTCCCTAGCACAATTCAGAGTCAGTGAAAAGTTGGTATGCAGAAGAAGTGATTAGCAACAATTCTTTGAAAGGTCATTTATAATGTTGTGTTTGACATTCTCCAGAGTATCTCTCAACATTGGCACTTGGGTAAGAAGTTGCTTAGTTACAGCCATTTTATCCAGCCCACTGAATTTATTTCCTAAACCCTTTGCAATTTCCTCCCTTGGAAGTAATAAACCGACTGTATCTACTGACATTTTTCTGGGAGATTGATCTTTCCAGTCACATGGCTTTTGGAAACTTGATGCCTGCAGTTACATAGTTTATTTCTTGCAGAAAAAAATAAAATGCCCCCTAACATTTCCTCATGTCTCACAAAAACACATGCACTGTGCAACTCTATGGGATAAAAATTCCAATGGAATATCCTATGTGATCAGAACATGTAGCATCCAAGATGACTTTCTGGGTTCTCTCAGACAAAAAAAGAGGGAGAGAGTACCAAATAATTCAAGAGCCAATTCCCTGTGATCTTCTCAGATCTTCCAGATATTGTAATAGGATCTCATAGTCCAGAAGTACCAATATGGATGAATTATCCATGCCAGTCTGTAGGCAAAGATCATCCATCTGTGCCACCAAGGCTGTCTCTGTTCCAAAGCCTGGCCAGAAGCCAGACAGAAGGGACTGAGGCAGAATGTCAGGCTTTCCATTAGCTCCCAGAAAATATGTAATTGGGGGGAAAGGTTACATTTGCAACTAACAGCATTTAGAATGGTAGATTTCTTGAGCAGAAACACTAACCAGACTGCAGCTAACTAGAAGCAATGGGGGCAGGGAGGAGAATCTTAGAAATGTTCATGTGCTTGAAGTTCTAGAATATATCACATGGTGTCAGGGAATAGTCGGAACAGGAAGACCGGGAAGTGTGCACTCAGTCTGATCAGCTTCTCTCTGAAGAGGAGGAGGAGGATGGGGAAGCTTTGCCCCCCCCTTGTCTACAGCAGTTTCAGGAGGAGAGAGAGAGAGAGATGCTATACCATTTGAAGAAGAATTACCTAGCTACGAGGTAGTGGAGGAAGAACAGGGGGGAGAGTGCAGCCGACAGAGACCTCCCTGGAGAGTATGAGGGATCCTTCATCTCCATGGGCCTGTTAGTTCCTCCACAGCCTAGAACAGAGAAGGGTGAGACTCCTGGGACTTCCCATTGGCGCTCAGGATGTTGTTGGGGGATGGAAGCAGCGGTGCTCAGAGTAGCCAACGTCTCTCTTTGTGTGGAGACATGGATTCTAGTCTTGCAACCAGATGACTGACTCAAAAGGACTATAAAACACGAACTGCTTGTTATTCTTGCCTTAGATGATACCAGAGGGGAAGAGGACTCTCCATGCCTGACACATGGGATATGTATTCTATCACACTCTATTAAGCAGCTGGTTCTTGGAAAACAAAATTAGATGAATAATTATGAGTTCCTCGTGAAATGGGTTTAACTACTAACTGAAACAAGTGGGTCACCTTGCTTTTCTTTTTTCCATTTTTTAGTTATAACAAATAAATAAAATCAGCCCTGACCAGCAGGATGAAGAGACCATGAAGATCACATTTGGGCCCTAGATCTGAGGTCCCCACCCCTGCTTAAGAGCCTATGCCTACTCAGAAATAAGTCCATCAGTTCAAATGAAGTATACTTCAAAATATCTCTACGTTGTTGTCTATTAGTTAAGCAGAAACTGAAAACAATAACCACATGGCATTCCCTTTAATTTACCCAAATCCATCTTGTCTTTCATATCTAAATACCAATAGTAACAGGTTGCTCAGACTAAAAACTGCAGTCTCTTAAAATAAACTGCCTTTCATAAGAGACACTCCTCAGATGCCAGAGTCGTATTGCGGAAATTGTTTTACAAGGACAAGATCTTGCTTTTTGCTTTACTGCTACTGTGAAATTGTTAAGTCTCCAGGGAAATTTCTCAGCCAACTATACAGTGAACTCCTTGTCAACTGCTAAACATGGTCCGATGCTTAATGATTAGACAAAGCCCACCAGATCTCTTCCTGGGGGAACCAAAAAAAAAAAGTGCTGAGCTGAAAAGGCTCCTTTTTCACACCAAGTGGCATTAGTTTCCCAAACTCCTAATTCTCATGGGGGGAAATTAAGACATTCGCTTTAATGCTGATAGGCATTTTAGCCATCCAAATTCTTCCTTAACAAAGCTCACCTGCTGTTAACACAACTACTTTTCCAGGGATGAGAAGCTTGCCAAGCAATAATAAATCCTATGAGAAAAACTAATTACATCGTCATGAAAGTTTGAGTCAACTTGCAACATGCTCAGGAGGGTGAACCATATAAAATGAGATGTGTTCTGTGGGAGTAGTTCCATTTGTTTACTATAGTTTCGGCCTCTTTTCACACAGCTTTGGGCATGTAATTAGTGACGGAATGACAACATCCACTTGTCATAAAATAATTTAATCAAGGAAAAAAAGTTTTCCTTGAGCTACAAAACCTAGAATCTGTTTTTTATTTTTAAGTCATTCTGCTCTCATGGATGAAACAGTACCTAATGAAACACATATAGGATGGCAATATTTTTTTTAATATACAAACCATAGTGAGTATTAGAATAGCTGGCACTGTTATGGGCTATGAGTGCATTGCTTTACCAGTAATATGGGTACATTTAAACAATAAGTAAACTAAAACACAGCCATTCATTGACATTTGCACTTCTACAAACTATACAATGCTTTACTTGTAGCTGAGATTCCTGCATTGCAGAGGGGTTTGACTAGATGACCTTAGAGGTCCCTTCCAACTCTTCCAACTCTAATTATGCTTCTATTCTAATTATGCAACTCTAATTATGCTTCTATAAGTCCATGGGGTCACGAAGAGTCGGACACTACTAAACGACTAAACAACAACAAGTCAATGAAGCATGAAAACCATGTTCAAATGTCTTATCAAAGTAATTGAAAGGATACTACATCATATAGAAGAGGCGAGCCTTCCCCCAGATCAAGATTCCTTTTGTGAAAGGCTTAATTTGTCCGTAAGCACAATGCTTGGTAATCTGCTCTAGGAAGGCATCATCCAACACTTCAGTCTGGCTTGGCTGTCTATAGCAGACGCCCACAGTAAGGTCACTCTTGTTTCTCTCTCCTACCATTTTTACTCATATGCTGTCAACCTTCTTTCCAGCTACAGGTCATGGACTTCTTCACAAGTGTAGATCCCTTACATATAATGCTACTCCTCCTCCCTTCCTGATTGGTCTATTCCTTTTGAACAGTTATACCCCTCAATTCCTACATTCCAGTCATGAATCTCTTAGGTGACTATTCCTCAGCTGGAAACTTAGCACAGTAGTTAATGCTGCATATACTCCATTAATATAACATCAGAGGTACCTAGCATGGGTGCATGAAAGAGAGACAGAGAGAGCGCTAATCATTTAAGTAAGAGTAATTAAGTTGTCAATTAAGCTGACAATCTTAACATCTGGTCAGCATAACCTTGCATCTTCACTCCCGGAGTGGCTCACATACAATTAGTTTGGGTGTTAGAAAATTATGTTTGTCAAAGCCAATTAGTATGAGTTACATCTTGCTTTCTATTACTCAGAGTGCTGCACAGATTGCTTAGCAATTAATATGGGGCTGTCTGAAATCTGTGCTTGACAAAACCTTTTGTGAAGCCTTTGTTAACTTTGCTTGTATTCATCTGTGCAATTATGCATCATGATTTAGCTATCTTATCAACCTCCTTCAGCCCTAGTACACACATTGTGTTGTCTATTGAAGCAAGATTGAACAGGCAGAAAGATCCAGCAACAACAGCAAACGGTCAATTAAAGATTTGGTTACCAGACTTTTGCATGTCCTGCGAACTGGTTTTGAAATGAAGAATCAAAGCACTTACAAATTCACTCATGCACCAGAAGGCATGAACATTTTAGTTAAGAATCCTTCCTTGACATCAGTGCCATTGAACATTTCTGGATCAAATTCAGAATTGAACATAGTGAGTTAATATGTTTTTTTTTCCAGTTTTGAATTTAGAAACCTCATTGCGATTTTGATGACATCACCAGAAACACAACAATTTTCAAATATCTCCTATTACCTCTACAGAGAGAGAGAGAGAGAGCGTGCTTCCATTGCCTCCTTTACTTATTTAGTTAGGTCACAGGAGCAACAGCAACAGTGGCAGCAGCAAGGAACATCTAGAGTAGAGGCAGAGTGCTTAGATTTTGTTGAACTCCAACTCCTATTATGCCCAGCCACCATGGCCAGTGGTCAGGAATAGTGGGAGCTGAAGTCCAGAAACATCCTGGGCTACAGGTTAGCATCCTAGATTACATGGACTATAGGAGATGTAGTTCAGAGTCCCTGGTACGCTATCATGCCAAATGTAAGGAAGAAAGGAAATGCTCAGTTCTCTAGATAGCCTTCATCAGTTCCATTGTTGCATGAGAAGACAGTGATGCTAGTTCAGACCAGACTGATCACATGGAAAGGGTGGGTTGGAGGTTTTCATTGAAAGTTTCTATCTAGCTTAAATTATGATCCAAGGTAGCAAGGATATCTGGGTGTGGGAAGGTATTGTTGTTGCTCAGTTAGGGACAAGGTTAAGCGCTTTCCCCATATGAACCTGCCCAGACTATGAGATTGTCATCTGAGGACCTTTTCTGTTGCTGCTTCCAAAGGAGGTCTGAAGGGTGAAGATGAGAAAATGGGTCATTTCTGTTCACACCATCTATGGAAAGCTCTCCTCCAAGATGGCAGTCTAGCACCAACTTTTCAAAAGTAGGGAAATCCATGTTTGCTTTCCCAGGAATTTGGGCAGCAATAATTATTGGATATTATTATTCTGCCTCGGTACTTAACATTTTTTGTGTGTGTATTTTCTTTTGGAAGCCGCCCAGAGTGGCTGGGGAAGCCCAGCCAGATGGGTGGGGTATAAATAATAAATTATTATTATTATTATTATTATTATTATTATTATTATTATTATTATTATTATATTATTATTATTATTATTATTATTATTATTATTATTATTATTATTATTGTATTTTGTTCTCATAATAAATTGCTTCAGGAAGCAGTACATACATTTAGTAATCCTAACCAGAAGACCAACAAAAGAATGATCAATCAATCAATTTATTGTGTATAGTCAAAGGCCTTTATAATGTACAGCAGGGGATAAGAAAAAAGCTTTCCTCTAAAATCACACAGCATAACCTGTAAAAGTTTACATAATAAAATTTTTACAGCACAAAGTTTTAAAATTAGGAAGCATTAACATATCTGGAATGGAGCTTCTTAGCTGCCAGAGCAAATTTGGCTACCAGATGTATAATTTGAAAATATTTATCAACTAAAAGTTTGATTGTCACTTCCTGGGGGGATCGGCCTGAGAAACTGTTAGGAATAGATGATTTTTTAAAAAATTCTCTGGGCAATGTATATAAGGGGCAAATCAGCAAGTAATGCATGGTACAACAAGAGAATGCAGGATTCTCAAGAAAGTGATTCTAGCAAGAAGGAGATTCAACAAAACTGCTGAATCCTTTGCTAGTGTTATAATACCAAACCAATATCTCATGAAGAAAACACATTAGTTTTTGACAATACACAAGCTGTTACAGCACCTAAGATGACTTCTTCTCTGGTTGTGTAACAAAAGTCATGTTGGAACAAAGCTTCAATGAAATAAATGACTTCTCTTCTGTACAATGTAGCCAGAGAGATATATTAGTGAAAACACTGTGTTAAAAAATAAACAGTCAAAGGACATAAGAAGAGCTGTGATGGATCAGACCAAAGGTCCTCTTAGTCATAGGAACTAAGTACTGTTCCCCCAGTAGCTTGGCCCTGTCTCCTGACCCTGGGCAGGTAAATGAGTTTTAATTTTTATGGTTTAGCTGATGAACTGATTTATACATATGTCACAATCAACTTACTGTTCTTAACAATGCATTGCCTACCTGCCTTTTGATGTTTTTACAGGACTACGGTATTTAACAACTGTAATCTCTTGAAGAGTTTTAGCTCATGTGGGGTCTTGATTGGCAGGTGGCTGGATACAGCCAATCTCAAGTGAGTCAAATCCATCAGGTAGATGGTTTGACACCCTTTGGAAGTGGGGAGATGGCTGTTGGAGTGCTATCACTGGACTTTCCCATCTCTTTGTTAGCCAGAACCTAACCAGCACTTTGTAGACTCAAAGGGAGATGTGACTTTTCCACTACACCAGAATGGAGAAGGCCTGCACCTTTGATACAGCACAGGGCCAGCATCCCATTAGGAAGAGATTCCCTAGCACAGGGGTCTGCAACCCGCGGCTCCGGAGCCGCATGTGGCTCTTTTACACCTTTGCCGTGGCTCCGGGGCGGATACTAGCGAGGGGAGCATTGTGCGCCCCGACACTCCCCACTGTGGCGGGCGCTGTACTGGCTGTGACATCGCATGGGGGCGCACCGTCCCGACGTCACCTTCCCGCCTCCCCGCCCGCCTGCTACATTGTAAGGGGCATGTACGCTGGTCACTGCATTGAAAGGGGGCATGTACGCTGGTCACTGTTTTGAAGGGGAGTGAAGAACACGCACACACAAAAAGGTAACTTGTTAATTTAACGTTCATTTCTATGAGGAGGAGTAATTCTGAGGGGTCAAACAAAGAAATAATTTTTAAAAAGTGACAAAAAAGTTCTGTTTATAATGACAAGTTTTGCGGCTCCCAGGTTTTTTTCCCTTCAGAAACGGGTCCAAGTGGCTCTTTTTGTCTTAAAGGTTGCAGACCCCTGCCCTAGCATAACATTTGGGTAAAATTCACCCAACCATTCAGAGGGCTTAATCCCTGAAAACAAAGAGCTAGTTTACAGATGTTTTTAGAAATATGTGTCCTGAGCTAGTGTGGTAAAAGCCTTCTCTCACAGCTGCCAAGAGAAAAGAAGAAAACCCACAAGAGTATCAATGATAAAATTAACAACCCCTAATACTGCAGGGAATCAATGTTAATTCAGTAAAAAAGATCTTTGGGGAAATAAAATGATGAGCAATTTTTTGCAAACTCATGCAACTCATACCCCAGAGAATGCAAATGTTTTTACAGATATATGTAGTTATCTTAAATCTCCTCCTTTACTCAACTTGTCCTCATGGAAAAGCATGCTGGCAACTTCTTTGAATGTGTAAGGTGAGAGGCCAGGAAGGCTAATGACATCTATCCTTTGCTAGTAAGGCACTTTGGTTAGTATTATCCTCCCAGCACAGCATGTAAAATAAAGACTATTTTTATCATGAAACACCATCTTGGCAATTTTGCCCACTGTACTGAAATACAGTTTTTGAAACTTGTACGTTAACAAGGTTTAACAACTGGGTTTTCTGTGTCAGAAAGCTAATTAGATAAAAGTAGATGTCTCTGTAAGAATTATATTGACAAATGCCAGCATTCATGGAAATATCACCCTCTTAATTATAATTTCCTTTCAGCTTCCTCCCTCTTGGGAACATGCTTTAAGAATTGTTTTTCTTATTACCATTGCCCGCCCTTTAACCCCCCAAAAGCAGCTGCCTTTGGGAAGATAATGCAGGAAGTAGGAAGGGTGTTTAAATATTAACAAAAGCAACAGCAAATATTTAGGGAAGGTTAACAATAAAGAATGGCAGTTTGTATATGATAACTGCTGCCCCCCAAAAATCCCAAACCAGATTACTTTGCATTTAATCTCAAATATATTATGTAGCTGAATCTAACACGACCCATACATCTAAATAGATGGCCCACATTTTAATCCTTGCTGAAACATAGTTCATTTTCTACCTATATAATTATTTTTCCTGTAGAAAACAGGTATTTGATTAGAAAACAAATTGCTAACTGGGGCTGAATTCATAGTACCTGAGGATTCCTGCTAATCACTTTTGTCACTTCCAGAAGAGAATGAGAGACATGGGACGTGAAGCTGGAGGCTCTGAATATTCTGCCTGCATTTCCCTTTTCCATTTTTTTGCACTCCATACACAGCTAGTCTTATTTGTCATAGTTTGTATGCTAGTCAATGGCACTGTCTGGAGACCACTCGCTACTACATCTAGTTTGACCAAATAGGCAGAAACTGGATGCACAGCTGAATTTTAAATCAACTGTATGATGCTTGGTATTCCTGAGATTCCACCTGTGCCCTTTCTGTTAGGAGACACTGCATCAATATTACAAAAGATAGGGCGGCTCTCTGGGGGAAAGATAAGGCAAGGAGTGTCCACCAAGCCAGTCATGCTACTATGAGTTATGTGAGTGAAGGGAACAATATCCAACAGTGTTCCTGGATAATGTCGCAGCAGTACTCAGCTGCTCTGGTATTTGAAAGATGGCACGAGTTGATCCCTGCTCACCCGCCATCATTGAGTTTGAAATCGTGGTCCCTACCAGGCAATTGGATTGGCAACATCCCTTTTTGTCCTACTCACAACTGAGCTAACTTGACTGCTAGGCAGCAGCACCGCAAGCCTTCCTCTTCCCAAGGTCAGTAGGTACTGGGGTTGATGCAGAGTCACTCCTACTAGCCCAAGTGGAGAAAAAGGGTCAGCTAAAAAATTAAATACGGTAGATCTGTCTTGTTTTGAATGTATATAAGCTGCTCCGGGAGCCTTCTTGGTGGGATACAAATGCTCTAAACAAATAAATAAAATGAACAAAAGCCTCTGAATGGGGGGTATTGTTTTGTTGTTTTTGTTTCAATTATTCACTTCTGTTTTCATCTTGTATTTTATTCCGAAGGGTGGCATGAAGAAGAAGAAGAAGAAGAAGAAGAAGAAGAAGAAGAAGAAGAAGAAGAAGAAGAAGAAATAATGAGGGGTAGGGTCCCTTGAAATGGCCTTGCTCAGACTGTGGAGCTATCACAGTCTGCCACTAGTTTGACTCTCTCCTAAGATACACAATTTCCCAAGCAATTTCCCCTGATACGATGCATTTTTGTATGTTATTTTTTACTCACATATATGCATTTATATGCACTTTACCATAGTAAACGCATTTCTGCACACATTACTTGGCTGAAGAGCTGCAGTGCAAAATTTAGAGAAGTGTAAATTTTGAAGGATGACTATCATTTCAGAAAGTGCAGATTAGACAGGTTCATCTTTTAAAAAGAACTGAACTGAAATTCTCCTCAATCGTCAGTCAGAATCCAGTTTGCTCTGCCATTACGTGCCATATTCCGCTTCTTGCAATTTGAACTATATAAAGATTGTTCAATATGGGTAACAGTGTATGCAACTAATCAATGTTGTCACCTTTATCCCTCATGAGTCTCTGTTCCGTTTTTGCTTCTAGTTAACTTGTGGCAGCGGCTGCTACTCTGGCCCCAGCTGCATCTTAAGCATTGAGGGCAGGGTCTGTCATTTTGTTATTCATTTCTCTCTATCCTGTGCTGCACACCTCCTCTTCAATTATTAGTGTAGCCTCTGTCATGAATACTGAATAGCAGTGCTACCTCTAGATAAACTGTGTTGAAATGGAAAGTAACTGTAAAAGAGCACCAGCCATTAAGATTGCCTATGCCTAATGCACACATTCATATCAGTTCAATGGCCACTGGGAGCTCCATATGCAAGGAAGAGACTTGCCTGCTCCTTTCAGTGTCAAAGCCATCAGATGCACAGGGAGAACTGTCCATCAAATAGTGAAGAAGTTGCACCTGCACAAACATGTTTGCAGCATGCCTGTATGCCATGTTGTGGATCACCCTTATGCGCTATAGTGGTATGTATCTGTTTGGCCACTAAGATGTTGTTGTTGTTGTTGTTTTATACCCTGCCCATCTGGCTGGGTTTCCCTAGCCACTCCAGGCAGCTCCCGACAGAATTAAAAGCACAATAAAACACCAGACATTAAAAACTTCCCTTCAGATTTCTTCTAAAAGTTAGATAGTTGTTTATTTCCTTGGCATCTGATGTGAGGGCATTCCACAGGGTGGGTGCCACTACCGAGAAGGCCCTCTGCCTGGTTCCCTGTAACCTCACTTCTTGCAGGGAGGAAACTGCCAGAAGGCTCTTGGAGCTGGACCTTAGTGTCTAAGCTGAATGATGGGGCTGGAGATGCTCCTTCAGGTAACAGGATGTTGGATCTTTTGATCTGACCCAGCAGGGCTCTTCATGCAGGCATGATCCCACTGGGTGATATTATTTCGGACCCAGATTTAGTCATGCCTAGAGAAGACCTATTAAAATTAATAGAACTTAAGTTAGCCACACCTAACTTGTCAAGCCAATGCAACTTGTAGAACGAGAAGGGGGAAACGAGTGGCAATGGCTGGCCCAAAAGCAGCATGAGAGTGATTGCTTCTCATTCCCTTCAAGTGTGAAATGAGAGGTCAACCATTCTTCTTCACCTGCCAAGTGACAAGCAGTGTTTTACATGGAATAGGCTGTGGGCAACTGAGGGGCAGACAAATAGCCAGCAGTGACCGGATGCAGCCACAGATGGTAAGACTTGATCTGTGCAAACAGTCAAGGGCTATCATGGCTAATATGTAGCTAAGGCATCCTCCAGACTGCCAGCCTTTTGTGGGAGCATCCTGAGGAATTTGCAAATCTCTATTTCTAAAGGACTTTTTTTCCAGTTAGGAGTGTGGAATAAGCCAAGATTCACAGGAAGATGTCGAAACACACTGCAAGCAACTCATGATGAATGTAGGACAAATGCATACCATCATAGAACCGCCCCACAAAGGAATCAGAATGAATGTTTATTAAAGACCAGATATAATATAACCTCTGTGTAAGCCTTGTGCAAGCAAATCAGGATGAGGGCTCAATAAATAGGTCATCTAGAGGAGCCCTTAGTGATGTATGGAAGACCATAAAGAAGGCTGATTGCCGAAGAATTGATGCTTTTGAATTATGGTTCTGGAGTAGACTCTTGAGAATCCCATGGACTGCAAGAAGATCAAACCTATCCAGTCTTAAGGAAATCAGCCCTGAGTGCTCACTGGAAGGACAGATCGTGAAGCTGAGGCTCCAGTACTTTGGCCACTTATGAGAAGAAAAGACTCCCTGGAAAAGACCCTGATGTTGGGAAAGATGGAGTGCACAAGGAAAAGGGGACGACAGAGGATGAGATGGTTGGACAGTGTTCTCGAAGATACCAGCATGAGTTTCACCAAACTGCGGGAGGCAGTGGAAGACAGAAGTGCCTGGCGTGCTCTGGTCCATGGGGTCACAAAGAGTTGGACATGACTAAATGACTAAACAACAACAGAGGAGCCCTAAGCCAAAACCACTATTAGTTGGTGAGGGAAAAGGAGGACCCTCCATTCTCCACATTCTTTTATGACTTGTACAAAACCTCCCTGGTTGTTATACTCCTTGCCTAATAAATGCCTTTTTCTTTTATAGAAACCATCCCTACCCTGTCACAGGGCTAAGTTAAATCATATACTGTGGGTGCCCCCACCAAAAAAAGGATTTAATTAAAACAAATCCCTGGAATTTCAGGCCTCTGGCAGCGGCAGCAGCATCTGACATCAATTAAAGGAGTGACCTTGAAAATATTTTAGAAGTAATACCATGAATATATTAAACATCTCCCCACCCCCATTAGTCACAGCAGGTCTGATTTTTATGAATTATGTAAAAACTTGCACCAATGTTTCAAAGTGATAGATGTGACACAACTACACAATGGAAACAAAACCCTTAAGCTCAGTCCATACAAAGAGAGAAGATGGAAGCAGCAGTTCTGCTTAAAAGAATAATTTCCAGTGAGATTTGGGCTGCAGTCTGCAGTGAGGACCTGCTCACCTCCAGAATGAAAGGACATCTCCAACTTTCCAGATGAAATCTGGAGCAAATACTCCAGGAAATGTGTGAAGGCCCCAGCACTAACGTGTCTGGTCACTGAATACAGGATCACAACCTCTGCTGTATTCAGCACCATGCATCACTGCATCTGCATGAGGGAAAATTTCCTCCACACACACACTCAACTCATTTCAGATTGGCTCAGAAATAAGCTGCAGAGAAAGCCCATTCCTGGAGGTGCAGAACTACCAAGAGGTTGTTCCTTAGCTCCTTCGCCTAGTCCTATAGCCTTCAAAGCTTTGTTGCTTTTTCAATTCCTGCCAGTTTCACATGGATCTTCTATTCTTCTACTGGGTTTGAGATTTACCCTGTCTTTCCATAGCTCCTCCATCCATCTGCACATCCTTCTGCTCCTTCCTCCTGCTCAGCACAAAGTATAGCCTTCACCCATCCTTCCGCTTCAATATCTGCTTCTCTATTCACAGTGCCTACTGTTACCTAGAGGAAGACCAAATAATGGGCCTGGCTGAGTAGAGTCCTAATATTTCTAAGATGCACGAGACCAATGAAGTTAAACACTGGAAATCCTAGAAAAGGTTACACTTATGAAAAATGTCTGCATAAGCTCTTCAGGGCAAACTTAGCTGTGCAAGGAGTAACTGAATTTGTTTTGGTAGGAGTGTATGAACTGAAATGCATTAGGATCCCAAAACATATTTAATGTTGTGAAAAATGAGTAGAGATTCAGTGGCATGTTCTATTTCCTCCACTATCAATCATGTCAGTCATTGATATAGAATAAACTTAAAATATGCCTTTCTGTGGAGGGGGTGTGTGCCACTAGACTAAATTTAGTTTAGTAAGTTGAAATTGCTTTCCATGAACTTTGTTTTCAAAGGGAAATTACTTCCAATCCACTTTGTCAGATATATTTAATATACCAGATTTTGACAGCTGAATCATAATCCCATGTTACTTATAAAGTACCAGCTGTTTTAGATCATGGTCATGGTGTAATAAGGGGAGCAGGTGGCACTGTGGTCTTAACCACTGAGCTTCTTGGGCTTGCTAGACTTACTATTTCTGTATTGCTTCCCCATCCCAAATCCTAACCTTGCCCTTCATCTCCACTTCCATGCAGGTACATCAACTGTGCTGCCTTGTGACCTCTGGCTCTCTCTCTCTCCACCCCCCCAAGCTCCAGTTGTCTTTCTTAGCTGCTGTTGGTGTCCTCTTCACCCCACCAGCCCCAATCAACAACTGCCACTGCTGAACAGAATTGCACTGGAAGAGCATTAAAAGAATTAGGTAGCTAGATTAGAATATTCCCCAAGGGAAAATGTCCTTACCTCAGTCACTTAATGCAATTTCCTGGTTACCTGTCAATCATCTCCCTCTCTTACACACACCCTTTTGTCAAGTTATGCTCTCTCTGTCGCTGACGCTCCGTGCCGTACAATACTATGAAGACTCTGTTTTGCTCTGCATTCATCCATCAGTGTCAGAACCGCTTTACAGGAGGCAGCCACTTCCCAAACGCCACTGAATCTCATTTGTGGAGATTTTAATGAGCAACAGGAAGGTTCAAGTGTAATGAAGCAACCTCTCTTTCACAGATGAAAGCTGACAGCTGAATTGCCGT
This sequence comes from Podarcis bocagei, assembly GCF_964188305.1. NCBI lineage: Eukaryota > Metazoa > Chordata > Lepidosauria > Squamata > Lacertidae > Podarcis > Podarcis bocagei. Next base: position 52,573,009 of record NC_138133.1, read on the forward strand.
GTCGGCTGTGCCTTGTTCTCTCCTATCATTACCTTCTGGGAGAGATGGTGTTGAAACTAAGGTGAAGAATTGTGTTTCCTCTTCCTTTCTCTGCCATTCTGTACAGGTGGAGCAATCCATACTCTCAACTATGTATGACTCTGCTCTGCATAAATATTGTCATGAGTTGGTGGAGAATTAGGTTGAATGCCTGGGCCCCCTTCTAATTCTTAGAATAGCTAGGCTAGATTCTTGCTGATGTGATCTACTGCATGATGGGCCATTAAGGGGAACAAAGAAAGTGTATCTGTGTGAGATGGCTAAGGGGTGGGGGCCTCTCCCCCAACTCACATTTAGTTAGAAAAACAAAGCCAGAGCTGGCAGCTGAGTGATGTGGGCTAGAAGCAAAGTAGCAAGCTAGCAAGTGACAAAATGGGAGTGATGATTTCTCTCTGAATCAAAGACTGCAGCTGTGGGGGAAAGCAAGGCCCATTTGGAGTGTTAATGTTGCAAACCGCTCCATTGTAGGCTCAGGTTGTATATATGTGTAAATAAACCAAACATCACAAAGACACCACAGTCTCCGCAGTGCCTCATTGCAAAGGAAACATGAAACCTGGGTAAGCACCTCGAATCCCGGGAATCTCAAACCACTCAGAGGTTGGAGTGGTGTGCAAAAATATAATCAGTCCTCCCATTTAAAGGTCAGGCTTAATAAAGAGCTGCATTTGTTTTTTCCTGGGCAATGTGCTTCTTAATTGACTCTTTAACATTCACAAGGTCAGAGTCTTCAACTTTTTGACAGAAAATTGCAAAACAGCAGTTTGCAGGCCACTCTTCCCACCCCCTCAGGATCTCCTTGGAACTCCTGGTTTCTGTTGACTATATATTCTCTTTGTTTATCCCAGCTGTAGTTTTTCAGCTGGAATATGACAGGATGCAACATAGGAAAATTTGCTCCTCTTCAGCCTGTCTTTATCATTCTCACCCTTTCTAGGGAATTAGTCAACATGTGCCCCATGTGTGTGCCCAAGTGTGTTTTAAACTGTTTGAGATCATCCAGATAAAGATATTAGAATGATATCTTGCTGCAAGAAATACCAGAGAGATAAGAGAGAGAATCTTTTCCCTTAAAAAAAAAAAATCACATGTGTGTATGTGAGCTCTGGCAAAAGAAAGTGTGCAGTTTGTGAATGAAAAGGGGGGAAATTGGTTCCCCAAATAGGAGAACATTGCAGGACCAAATATTGTTGGACCAAAATCAATGAGATTTGATTCCAGACACTCTAGTTAGTTTGAGGTGGTTGCATGGATTAGTTGCCAGGGGGAAAGGGTGGTTGCCAGGGGGGAAAGATGCACAGTTTGCACTACAGAGCCAGCCAGCTGGAAAAAATGGGTTTTTCTGCTTGTTGCTGAAGCTGCAGCATCAAAATAAAACAAATGGACATTGCGTGCCATTCAACACGTTTGTGCCCCTTTCTCTGCAAATACTTTTTCATCTTGGTGGAGCAGAAGAATGGGCTCTTTCATAAAAAGGTTACAGCTGTCTGAGTGTAAAGTCTGCAATTTACAGTGCAGCCTCTTTGAAATCATAGGCTAATGCATTTTGCAGCACTTGGAATATAAAAACATACTTTTGTAAAATATCAGTGGTAATAGTTACAGTGACCCTACAATTCATCGTCACAGTGCTTTTCTCCTCTGGCTCCCTTCTCAGGCTCACTCTTCACAGACCCCCTTCAAGTAAAAATGGTGCTAACTAATTGCAACTTCCAGTCCTGCACTTCCTCAGCTCAACAACTTAAATTGGTTTCTCTTTATAAATCAAACTATTCTTAATACATCTTATTAGAAGTGAAAGGTAACCATTTCATACAAGGTTCATTCCAGAGCAGAGAGCTGCTGTTCTGAGGAATAGAGTACTTTCATGCTTTGCAAGCCTAATGGAGATAGATACGTGTATAGATACACAACAAAACATTTTCATCACTTTCTTTAAATATTTGAACAGAGAGGAAAGGATATGCAGAGGGGACATACCTATTGGGTTTTTATGTACTATTCCTCTTTTGAGGAAACAGCTATTTTATTATTACCAGAACAATTAATTCAATTTCTTACTAACCTTTCACCATGAGGTGGCAAGGTCAGTTGCAACAATTTAAAAACACAAGGGGAAAAAACTCAGTTAGATTGCAGTCAAGAGAATTTCTGCAGGCATCCTGCTGTTAATTTGACACAAGCCCTGTGGTCTATAGGACTTTGTGCTCCCTCCCCTCTGCACTTTTGTTGAGCTGATTCCCCCATCATTACTAAATTGCTTTTGAAGCTTCATCTCAGATACTTCTTTTTTCATAGCACGAGTGATGATGGCATCTGCCATTGCACCAGGATTATTAATGAACCCCTGTCACTCCAGCAAGTGAGTGAGATGATAACAAGAATTCCATGTTTTCCAGTTGTTTGCGAAAGAAGAAAACAATCAAGCAGAGGCTGGGTGTGCTGGCAGTTTAAATGGCAAAACCTCTCTGCGTGATTTATTGCATTTCTAATTAAAATCAAAAGTCTTCAAGTTCAGCAAGCTGAAGTTCTTTTCTGAAGGCTAAACATGTTATACAAGTAGAATTTATTCTAGAAATGTCTATTCCATGAAGGTCAGCTGCTCCTAATAAATTGGAATGTTGTTGCTTGGGGAGCAGGGGAGCAACATTATGGGTGAGTCAACAGAGCTCCCTGCATGTTAGACCTCTTATAGTAGGGACAGTCATGATGAGCTCTTGCACTTGAGAAATTACCATGACTAGTAACCAAAAGGGAGAAAAGATGCAACTAGCTCCTTTTTGAAAAAAATTGAAAGCAGCAGCAAATTGCAAGCTTTTATTCTGGGATTAATTTTAGAAATTATCCTACTTAAACAAGAATTAAAGTGAAGAGGGAAGAAGGGTGGCGTGCATCTACAGAACAATAAAGGAACAGACCCGGGGAAAATCAGCTCCTCCCTAATACTGAGTAATCTCATTTGTTCTTGCTGTTGCAACAGCAGCTTTCTGCATCCAAACAAGCTGCATGCTGGGTCTTGACGGAATTTGGCTTTGTCCAAGAAAAGCTTCATTTGTCTTTGTTGAAGACGGAAACAGGATTCAAGGGTGAGAGTAAGGGTCTTTGAGAAAATAGGCTGCAGTAAAAAAAAATGGCTGCACAGAATTTGGTATTTTGTTTTAATATCTCCCCTGGGCAGACATTTAAGATTGTTCTGCAGCTTTGGAAAAGGAATGTCAAGATGGCAAACAAACAAACAAAAGACGCATGTAAAGTTTCACAGCTATTTGTCTGTTTCCCTGTTCTCTGTCTGGTGCACAAGCCTATTGAATACTCAAGGGCAATCCCTCAAACTTGATATAACCGTGTTCTAGAAATCACTCTAGAATGATAACTAGGGGTGATATAAAGGTTATATGAAGAAAGACCTTTGCCCGAGATGTGTGCTTAGCAGTCATGCTCTTACAAATATATGCTAATACCTGTGTTGGACAGGTCTTCTTCTTCTTCTTCTTCTTCTTCTTCTTCTTCTTCTTCTTCTTCTTCTTCTTCTTCTTCTTCTTATATGGAGCAGTCCAAAATTCCATGCTTAAATCCACTCATTCTGTGGGGTTTATGACTTAACAGAATGGTTGGCAGATTTGTTATCTTCTCTGCATGACGTCTTCATACAATATCTTTATCCAGTGACAATAATCATTCCTGCATGTAGAAGATTTTGAATTGCTACACACCACCCCAATCTCTGAGTGGTGTGAGATCCCAGGGATCCAGCCACTTACCCAGAGTTCCTATTTCATTTGGCAATGAGTCATAGCTGAAACGGTGGTGTTTTATGACATATGGTATATTTACACATATATACGTATATGTTGATATTATTATTTTATACTATTCTAATGATTGTTGAATGTTACTTTTTTGATGGAGGTTGCGAATTTTAAAGTTATGTTTTATTATCACATTTTTGTATTGCATTAGATTGTTATAAGATGTACATCTCTTGTTTCTTCAGCTTGTAAACCGCCTTGAGTATTGTAAGATAGAAAGGCTGTATACAAATTAAAAATGATGATGATGAACAAGCCTACAATGGAGGGGTTCAGATCATTATGCTCCGAGAGGGTCCTGTTTCTCCCATTGCTGGTTCCTTGGATTAAAACTGTCAGCTTACATGTTGCTCAGCCTTTGCCCCATTCAGCATGCCTTGTTTTACAGGCTGAAACCTCTTTTTCCTAGGTCAAATCATCACCATTGCAATCCTAAACTGAAATGCTACTGGCTTTTGTCTCTGCTAACTAACTTTTAGTTGAAAGAGGGGCTCCACCTCTTTGCTGTCTGCTATACCTTTTAATTGGCCTTCTTAATGACTCTTCTTTCTGTCTTTGTTAAACTTGATGGTTCTTTCCCCAGGCAATCTCCTGAATAGGAAAACGGGTTTGGCCTGTATTTTGACACCAAATTCAGCATTTGGCACCCAGGAATTAGAAGGGTGGGACAGGAATTAGAGGGGCAATCCAGGAACCCCACAAATGTATAACAGTAGAGATTAGTGGGCTTTGATACTTTTTCTGACAGTTTAGTTATAACAGTTGAAATAACAGGGATTCATGAAGAAGCAAAAAGCCCAGCTTCAGCTTTAGCCTGGAAGAAAAGGTTATTTAATCAAAGTAACTATCAGATGAGAAAAACAGCCAATCTGTAATGGTGGTTTTCTTTCCAAAGAAAATTATCTTATTTTGCCCATGGAGACAACATAGCAGTAATGGAGGAAGACTTAATAGGAAAGGGATGCATACAACTGGTTATTTGGTAAGTTTCCCTAATTAAGAAAATCACCAACAATTTATCTGGAAGCTTTTTGTCTGCTTTTATTACCCTCAAATAAAATGCAATGGAAATTAGCTTGTCAAGAGGAGCAATTTTTAAAAGCTCGCTCTTCTAATAGTGACTAGTACGGCACCTTCTCCATTTGAAGCTTTCAGAAGCCAACCAAAAATAGAAATTTCATGAGTAAAAACAAGGGTCACTTATTACAATGTGTCTTCTGGATAAAAATGGCACTATTATATTTCAAAATGCACGCAAACATCATCGGATGACACTGAAGAGGTTTCAGCACTGTCTGGGGCCACTGTCACAAGACATGATGAAACCATTTGTTGCAATTTCCTGTATGACAGGCAGGGAGAACCTGGGGCCCTGCAGATACTGTTGAACTACAGCATCCTTCATCCCCAACCATTAACCAACCTTGCTGGAGCTGACAAGTTTGGATTCCAAGGACAAATGGAGGGGCACAGGTTCCTTGCCTCTGTTGTAGGTGTACCAGCTTCCACCATTTTCTAGCGGCCTATGAATTTTGGTGGTATGGAACAGATCTATCCCTTTAGCATGGCAAAAGCTTTTGGAATGGAGCCAAGTCACTGGCTCATCCCTAGGCAGAAATGAAACATTTAAAATAGTTTCCTTACTATCACAACACAGATAGAAGTAACTTTAATTTGGAAAACTGGCTAAGAGAAACAAAATGCAATATGAACTCTCTTGAATGAAAATGGGAACTATCCTCAAAGGAAATCATACTCAGAATAGTTTCTACACAGAGTTCAATCCATGCAATCACCCCAAACTAACTAGAGGGCTTGGATTCAAAACCCATTGATTTTGGTCCAACTTCAGCAGCTGCTCTGTATTCTGGAACAGCAATGATGAGTTAAATTCCAAGGCGAAGGTGGCTAACAATGGTATGCGCTCTGTCATAACTGGGAGATTTGATGTGTGCTTCAAAACATTTCTGCCCTATCACTGAACATTAAATATATCATCTCTCATTTCTTCCTTGACATCTTGCAAAGGTTCTAGAAAGTGAAACTTCAGTATCACAAAATGAATAAAAACATCTTAGGAAAGATTTTAATTTAGATTCTGCATTTTATCTAAATTGTTCAGCATACTATTGCATTGTAGCATGCTACTCAGATGTTGCTTGGATCTTTAAACAGAGTTTAGAAGGGTGCAAATTACTTCTAAAGTTTAAAATCAAAACTTTTGCCTCGCTCCTTCCTAAGTTGGCTTCAGTGAAATAATAGTTAGAGTTGCATAGTTAAAAAAGACAAAACTACATTTAATCTGTATTCACTAGTGAAAAGTGGCTCTGTCAAGGGCAATGTTAAGGCATAATATTTAGAAGACATAAAATAAGGATTTGCGAAATTGAGCAATTCTTTCCATCTGTGGCCTTTACAGCTTGAAGCAGTATACTATATTTTAAAGTTCACTGATTCCTATAATGCCATGGTGTACATGAATACATTTTCTTTCCCTTTCACTCCCAACAAAACATTACTTTTCAGGTAGATTAAATCTAACCTGCTTGCAATTCTTCCTTCCCATGAATTATCCTGCACTCTTTCCCTAATGGCCCCAAATTAGTCTGCATGCTCAACCACTGCCACTTAGCCTATGAAGACTCTAGATTTGTGTCAATGGCTGAAATATATATATATATATTTAATTAAGTAGATTTCCCAGCTCATCCGTCATACAATCCCAGGACATGATTGCATATTGTTTTTAAAAATTCTGGACATTGTATATTTGTCTTGGTCTCATACGTGTAATGTCTTTTGTTCTGTAGTTGTGTGATTTGTGCTTATATTGTATTGTGATGGTCATTGGCTATAAACAATAAAAATCTATTCAATTGAATCATTAATGTAACACTAGTGGACTGCTCTCCCTAGGCAGGCTTGCCTGGTGCCTTCATTACACATCTTCAGGCACCAGGCAAAGACATCTCTTTTCTCCCATGTCTGGCTGATTAAGCAGCCTATGGTCTTTTAAACTCTGGGGTATTGCTTTGGTTTGTTGCTATGTTATGTCTTTTTATATCACAAGCCACCCTGTGATCCTCGGATGAAGGGCAGTATAGAAATTTAATTGAAGAAAACTGACTTCTCTAATTTCAAATTCCTTAAGTAGTTATGAGATAGGGTGGGGTGGGGTGGGGAGGCCTTTTATTCCCATTTGGGAATGAAAATCCCAAATGGGGTTTTTACATTGTTATCCTTTAGAGAGCAATCCAGCTTCTGATGAATTTGATGGATTCTATTCTATGAAAGCTCATAGGAGACCTTGTGTTGCTCTTGGAAGGCTTTGAAACATTTTGAAACAGACCTATTTGTCTGTTAGCTGGGCATGACTCTAAGACTAAATTCTCCCAGTTCCCTCTTTCACTCTACAGCAGGCATCCCCAAACTCAGCCCTCCAGCTGTTTTGGGACTACAATGCCCATCATCCCTAGCTAAGAGGACCAGTGGTCAGGGATGATGGGAACTGTAGTCCCAAAACAGCTGGAGGGCCGAGTTTGGGGGTGCCTGTTCTACAGCAATGAGAAAGAGCAAGCTAGATTTATTTTAGGAAATTAAATTGCTTTGCTATGCTGACCTTCACGAAAGCCCTATCGAACACTAGGTTTAGGAGTCAAGTGTACTTCTCTAGAGTCATAGGCCTAAATGGCTAGTTTATTCTTCCAACAACTAATGATTTTGAGGATGGCGGTGATGAATTTGGGCTTTTGACATCACATCTGAAGACATAGTGGGAAAAGATGTGAAATGAAGGGGGAAAGATTCTCCACTCACTTCACAAGTCCTGATAGCATCTGCCATGTTTCTGTTGCCAGAGAACAAGAGTTTGAGGCTATGCATGCACTATACCTCTAAGACACATTCAAAGCCCTGTGCAAGGACTTCTGCTTGTGCAATAGGGCTTCCTTTCCCCATTTCCTGCTCTCTCTGCACCCCACACAAGCCCAATGATATTGGCTGAAGGAGGGTCAGGAGAACTGCCTGAACAGCGTGTAGGGGAAGGAGAGAGGTATTGTTCCATCTAGCAGATCACCACCCAGTGTTACTGTATTTTGCTTCTTACATCCCATCTGTTTGGCTGCATTAAGCTGTGATGTTTACCAAAGTCATCGCTGAAAGCAGAATTGGCACCATCATATTGTTCTCAGCAGAGGCTCCATTGGCAGGAATGGCAGTTTTTGGTTCCCATTCTCAAGCCTTGTCTCCATCCCCATCTGGAGGAAAAAAGCAGCGATGGCTCAGGAGCACAAACTTAATTGGGACTGGGGTTGTGCTAGACCCAAGGATGCTGATGAAGGAATATTTCACTCAAAGGGGGCACCCAAGAATCTGGTCAAATACAAAACAACACACACATTTGGCAAACCACACTACATCCTTTCCAGAGGTGATTTTTTTTTCCAGGGCAAAAATCAGACATGGCAAACGATGCACCCATTCTACAGGGCGTCATTACCAAGCATAGAAAACACAAAGATAAAGCTTTTTAGTCTGCATTTCAGACAAATGCATTTCCTCTCTTTCCTGGGAGAGAGGCACTTTGGCAACTCCCTATTTGTACACCGCTAAATTGTTCTTTAGCCCATTGTGGATGGCACCTCAAGAGACAGATCATGTTCTGTGAGGAAGCAAGAGATGAAGGAAATTAAAGCAGTAATTTTCTTTCGCTTTAGCTGTTTCTCCACTTTGATGTGATTTGTTACAATGTGCTTAGCAAGTTGATCAGAGGTTTTTCTTCTTCTTTTTCTCCTCCAGCTCTAACTGTGCTGCAAGAGGACCCCGGGGTGCCTGTCATCTGCTGCAGCTGAGGGCCATCAACATACTTTGCATTACTGAAAACAAATTCCAAAGCTGCTGAAACTTCTTTGCAGTTTGCTAGTGTAGCTAAATAACATCTATCCATCACTCGATAGAGGAGAGGTGGTTCAAAGTGCTGATGGGATGTCTCTGGTGAATTTCTGAAACAAATAAATATTTTTCCTGGCTTTTGGGGGATGAAAGCAGTTGGATGTCAGCTGCTCAGAGTTGATAGATGAAGAGCAGAAAAGAGGTTTTGTAAAATTAAAGCTTTTTATGTGGCATAAAAATAAGCTGTTGCATCTGAAGTGCAATGTGGCTTTTAAAGCTGTTTGAGTGGTTTTGTTCCCCTTACTTTTATTCTCTTGTTGGTTGTGATTTATAACGTATTTGCAATTGCAAATTTCTTTGTAAACCACCCAGAAATCCATTTTTGGAGGAAGGTCAGTTTATAAATCCTGAAATAAGTAATGAGAGCTACAGCTATGGACAAAAATGGAAATAAATATGTCACATATTTGCTAATTATAACCAGATATGGTTTGATTCGACTGGCTCCCCAAAAAGCTTCTTTTCTTGCAGGAGATCCTCCCACCCCACCCCCACAACGTGATCCTCATGCTAGGATGAGCTTAGGTTATTTTTTTGTGACACTTTATTAGGACTTTAAAACTCAATATGCCTTGAAGCCTCAGCTATATGATAGCTTGATCTTCATGGCTGGATCCAAGTCATGTATTCCCAAAAAATTCCAGGTCAGAAAAAGCATATGAAACTGGTGATGGATGTGCTCTGGATATGCCATCTGGAAATGGGAGAAGCACATAGCATCAAACCCATAAATCTTGGTAATGACTCCCTCATGCATTGCTCCAAATGCATGTATGCATTTATCAAATAGTTCAAAAGTTTGTATCGGTACATGTTCAAAAGTACGCCAAATAAGGAAGCTTAAACATTAGCTCCCCGTGAACTCACTGAAATAGTGCACATATTTTTATTTTCATTTCCTTCTTTGGTCCTGGCTTTCATCTAGAACACTCTTCATCAGCCTGGTGCCCTCCAGAATGTTTGGGGCTATGACTCCCATCAGCAGTGTTGGCTGAGGCTGATGGGAATTGTAGCCCAAGATTTCTGGAGGTTACTGAAGGCTGTTCTAGAACTATGCAGGTGGGTGGTGGAGGTATGGTTTTTGAGCCTGAGTCAAGATAAGGAAGTTATAGTTTGGGATTCAGCTGGTACACTTTTATTTACCATAAAAATGTATGGTCTTCACCAGCGGGCTCCCTAATAGGAATTGTTACCTGTACCCCTGACCAGCTTTTTCTGTTCTCCCATCTCCTAAGAGTACCCCAGTTGCCTTTACATTCCTTCCGGAGCTTGTGTTGTCGCATGCCGCCTCCCCCACTTTACTATTTAAATAGTAAGTGAATATTCAATAGTAAGAATATTCGCTTACTATTCGTATTGAATGCCAGCATCACATGGCAATGAATAAATTCCCTGCTGAAATAGGTTTTGATTATGAATAACTACTATTAGCCCTGTATTCGTTCCATTAATAAAAGAGTTGTCAGGTTTTATCAGCTGTAGTATTTTGTGAGCATGACAACACACCTCTGTCCATGAGAAAAACCTCAGACTCAATGTAATATTAGAAGGTGGGGAATGTGGAGAGGCTGGATAAATGTCATGTTTTGTATTAAAAACAATTTATATTATTAGTGGATTAAATATTTAGATGAACAAAAATGGAATTTGCGGGGGGTGGGGTGGTCAAATTTGAATCTTACAGGTATTCTGATTAATACTTGTTTTAGGAGTAGCCCAGAACCAAAGGAAAATTGCTGTTCAGATTAATGATATTAATCCTACTTGAAGAACCACAAATTTGATAAGGTAATCTAAGTAGGCCAGGGGAAAGTAATGTTCTCTGAGCAGCAATGAATTTCATGAATAAAATGCCAAAAATTAGCATACATTGTCTGTGAGAAACTAGTCAAAATAAATTTTAAAAAAGAAAATGCTATTGAATTGTGCAAAATGTATATTACTAAGTACATTAAAGTGTTCTAGAGAGAGGGCAAACATAGATGAATCCAATATACCCAGCAATAAGGAGATATACAATTACAATAATGCAATTATAGTAAAATAAAACTGAAAGAAAAAACAACTTGCAGCTTGTATAGGCTACAAGATTTGGTATATGCTTCTGGGCCTGTATATATTAATGAAATTGTCCAAAAGTAACTACCAGTACATGTTCAAAAATAAACCATTGATACTAGCAGATGTGGATAGCAGAGTACAGGACAGGAATGGACTAATTTTATGAGATGCTCTACTCATAATTAACTTGGCTTAGGTAAGACATCATCTGGGTTGACTTCCTGGCATTAAAACACAGCAGAACAGCTGATGATCATCTTTGTATGAGCATATGCCCAACTCCAAGTGTGAATAGAGTGTTCTTGTATGCGCCTATTTGTGTAGGATATATCCTTTGGAAACAAATAGTTATGTGCACAGAGTAGGATAAAGCAGAGAGCTGGATTCAGCTAACCAGACCCACTAATGGAAGCCCACAGAAGAACTTCAGCTATCTCAACAGGGTTTTCCCTCTCTTCACTCCTGACACCAACCTCAATTCTCTCTCTCTCTCTCTCTCTCTCTCTCTCTCTCTCTCTCTCTCTCTCTGTGTGTGTGTGTATGTCAAGAAAACACCCAGAACAGCTTGGAGGGGTAGGATAGGTAATGCCGTTTCCAGCTTGAGAAATGACTGAAACACATTTAACAATGCATGCTTTGGGAGAAAAATGCCTATTTAAATACAAATCTATGTGCAGATAGAATATATGGAAAGAGGATGAAATAGACATTATGAACAAATACATGCAAAAATGACCTAGATGAGTGATAGGTGGACCTGTCGATCCCTTTTCAGAATAGCCATGTGGTTTTTGCATAGTCTCTCCACCCAAATTAGAAAAGTGTGTAATACAAATTAGAAAAGTGGAAATGCTGAAAAACAAAGCATTTGCCTACTAATACATCTGTGGAAGAACTTACAGCATGCTGGGCTAGAATACTGTAGACCTTCTGTTTGGCTTATGTTGCAGCTGTATGACTATCATCTAACTTGTCTGGCTCTAGTGGTCAGAGGGTGAAGAAGCATCCATCATGCAAGCCCAGCCAAGGAAAGATCAGGTGCCGTTGCTGTGGAAAGGAGGAGATCTAAAATCCTAGGCATCAGTGGCAACTGTTGAGTCTCTAGCATGGCCTGGTGCTCAAGAGTTTCTCAGCAATGATTACAATTAATTTGCAAGTGTGTACTGGAAGAAGTCCATTGCAGACTGCCATTGGTGTCTGCTAGTGAATTAACGCGGGCAGGCATTGCTTTTGACAGTGATTTAAAAGGAGGTTTATTCTTTTTAATGGTGCCTCCTTCTCCTGCCTCTCCAACTGATTTTCTAATCTTCAATAAAGAATGAACAGCTAAGCTGAACTCTGTGATTAATCAATTTTTTGTAATTTGTATCTACCTTTCATTTGCATGTAGACGGGCTGTGCTCAGTTGATGCAATTTCCAAGAGAAGGGCAGGGTGCGAGAATCTAATGAAAAGCATTATTTTTGTATCGTTGTTGACAACTCCTGTAGTTCATGTTTGTAAGTAGAACGAAAAACAGCCGCATTTGAAACTGAAGCTAGCTCAATCAAACCATGTTCAGGGTATTTACACTGTGTTGCCTGAATTGAATTTTGAGTAGCAGCAATGTAATTCTTTTTAAAAAATAAATTAAAAAGGGGAAAGAAGAAGAAAAGAGTTGGAGAAAAATCGAGCCCTTCAACAAACGCCTTGCTGGATTGGTTTTATGAATCAATAAGTAAATAAGCCTATAAGCTGCAAAATGTCTTACCTTGGTTTATTCCAGATCTTGAAGTTTGTGGCTTGCCATCTCATTAGTCATATTAGTCAGTGGTTTAGTCATGCTGGCCACATGACCTGGAAAGCTGACTGTGGACAAACGCTGGCTCCCTCGGTCTGAAAGCGAGTTGAGCGCCACAACCCCAGAGTCACATTTGACTGGACTTAACTGTCCAAGTGTCCTTTATCTAGCTTTACCTTACCTTTAGTCACAGTTTAGAAATGGCTGAATTGTGGGCCAATAGAAATGAGTGAAGTTGATCTCACATCTCGAGGAACAGAGTTGATAACCACAATGCACTCTGGGCACTCAAAGTGGCTCCTGTCTAGACCACAGAAGGATAGGCTGATGCTGAGGGGAGGGGCCAGAGCTGAGTGGTACAGCAGCAGATCCCAGGTTCAATCTCTGATCTCTCCAGTAAAACACACAAGCAACGGGATCCAGAAGCATGGGGGCAACCAGACAGAGCTTGCCCCCATACATCACAACTCCATCCCCTCATCCTATCTGCCCAGCAGAAAGGCATGGTGGAGCAGGGATGTCTTCTTCTTCAGTTCAGAAGAGACAAAGAGAAGACAAAAAAGACAAACTTCCTTGGGTGTTTTTAAGCAGAGGTTGGATGGCCATCTGTCATGGATGCTTTAGCTGAGATTGCTGCATTGCAGAGGGTTGGACTAGATGACCCTTGGGTCCCTTCCAACTCTATGATGCTATGAAAACCAAGTTGGATAAAAACTCCCAGGACTGTAAAGCTCTTCTTGGATGGAAGGGGAGCTGCATGAGCTGCCTGCTTTCACATTTTGATTTTATATTTGTATATACATTGGTACCTCGGGTTACATACGCTTCAGGTTACATACGTTTCAGGTTACAGACTCCGCTAACCCAGAAATAGTGCTTCATGTTAAGAACTTTGCTTCAGGATGAGAATAGAAATTGTGCTCCGGTGGCGCGGCGGCAGCAGGAGGCCCCATTAGCTAAAGTGGTGCTTCAGGTTAAGAACAGTTTCAGGTTAAGTATGGACCTCCGGAACGAATTAAGTACTTAACCCGAGGTACCACTGTAGTCTTAATTCTATTAAGGTTTAATTTTATTTTAATGATTGTTTTCCCCCTATGTTTTTAGCAATTCTTGTTTTTATCTTTAAGCCACCTTGAGTCCCATCAGGGTAAAAGGTGGGGTGTGTATAAACAAACAAACGAATGCTAATACTAGTAACAGCACAACTTCCAGGGAGCAGAAAAGTTCAGGTACAAACTGGCAATGCTGATGCACAAAAGTTCAATTCTGCCTGCAAGACATCTCAGAGAATACTGGTAATTGTTCACACAAACAAGAGAAACCTAAATTCATAGATGAAAATAGATAGTAGAAAAACAGAACCAAAACCAGAAAGAAGGAAAGAGAAAACAGAGAAGCAGCTTCCATGTCTCTATTGTAGATGGTGATTAATCATGGAGCATTTTCACAACAATGGCCCCACACAATGAGACACACAGAATTGGGGGAAACCTTTCATCAGATCAGCTAGTTGTTTTAACAGCTATACTCCCAGGAAGCTTACACAATTCATCTTCAGGCTTTGGTGCTGAGAGCAAAACATGAAACAAGATGGAGGAAGTTCTTACATGTTTAGACTTGGCTGATGGTCATCTCAGATGCTATGAGGAGAAAGATTCATTTGCAACCTAACTTGCCTAGGCTGCCTCCTTTGTTCTTGGTGAAAGATTGGTTTCTTTTCTAATACAACAGTTGGTAAAAAATAAAATAAAAAAATGTTTCTAACAATCTACTCAAATTCCACACAGTGGCTTATGCTCAGAACCATTTCACATACCGTACTTCTTTGAACATGTTACCTCAGATCAATGTTAGCCAGCATGATCACAGCTTGTGATTATGAATTACAGAAGTTAATTAGGCATTACATGAAGAAATACTTTCATCTGCTTTGAGTTTGCTGCTAGATCAGCAAGTTTTAGAGCAGAACTTCACGTTACCTCAGCACCTGAGTGTGCCCTTGACTTCCAGGAGTGGATCTTGTCTATATGAGAGGAGTCCTTGTAGGAGTTAATCTGTGCACAGGAAGGAGATACAGAAAGTTCCCCTACAAAAGCTACCCCTAACAGCTTACTTCTGATTACTGGAGGCCAGTGGTGGATCATCCGTCTTTCATGCAGAAGGGCCCAGCTGGAACTGTGGACATCTCCTGCCTGAAATCCTGGGAAAGCCACTGCCGGTAAGTCCTAAACTAGATGGACCACTGCTCGGAATTCAGTATAAAGGCAGCTTCCTGAGCTTCGTCCTCAGTATAAAGGACAAAACAAAGGACACATATTCACATGGAATTTTCACATGGCAACTGATATGTGGAGATGCAAATTTGGAAATATATAATACAATTAAGCTAGAAATAAATCTCACCATACTGGGCTGCTCAGTCTGCTGTCCGCTGACAGTACAAATGGCTGATGGGCAACCTCAAGATTTCTGCCGTCCCTTGAGAACTTTGGGTGGTATCAAACTCCCTCATGCCATGAGCACACGAATTTCCACTTGCACAGTGGAACTTCCCCCCTTCTCCTCCTACTATATGCACACCACACCTTCTCCAAATCTGTTCCGGAGGGTTGCAGGAAACCTCAGAAGAGATTCAGAGCGTGCACTGGGGCAGGAGGGCACAACATCTCAATTTGCAAGTGGAAACCCTAAGTGGCTAACTAGTGCTGCATTGAACACAAACATTACTTTTTAAACTGTACCCAAACTGGACTGCCCCCTTTACCCTTTCCTTGGGACAGGGTTGGGCTGGATTTTTTACATGGAAAGACAAGAGGGAAAATATAAAGACAGAAATGGTTCATTCAGTGTTGTTGTTTGGCTTTTTCAAAGCACTCAACAGACATTCTCCAAAAGTCCAAAATAACCTATGAGGTTAGTTGAGGAGGACAGTTCGTATATCAATTAGTCCTTAGTGCTGGTGACTTTCAAAAGTCCGGTTATTCATATAAAGTAAAGGCAACATTGCATTCAAGTCTGCTTTCACTTACTTCAACTGGGGGGGGGGGGATTCTGCTTCAATTCAGGTAATCTGAAATGTTATTTTCCAGAATGTCAGGCAGGCTTTATAATGAATTAATGCACTTCTTTAAATTGCTTAATTTCCTCCAACCTCCTTCCCCTAAGCATGCTAATGGATGAGAAAACATAAATGGCTTGGAAATATCTTGGAGCCATTTCTGTGCAGTGCTTCAGAAAGAAAAAAGGCAGGTCCCATCCTCTGTTTGTACCCTGAAAAAAATAAACCCACATTGAAAAAGACCAATTTCTCTTTGATTGAATATATAGGTAGTCACAGGAAGAAAAAGATAAGTGTTTTATTTCTAATTGTCCCTAACTTCAAGGACGATAAAAACCAGACTTCAAACAACAGATGGACATGCCCGCACCCATTCTTGTCAAAATCAGGCTATTTCATTTGAGTGGAGAAGAAGCTGGCTGAAGCACGTCTATTTTAAATGGCACAGATAATAGTTCTCCTCTCCTCTCTGAGAGACGTGAAGACAGAGCAACAAGAACTCACTCTGTTCCCCCCTCCCCACCCCAATCATGATTACCGTGGCAACTCGCTTCAGTGGCTTCTTCTTAGAGAACAGAATCACTTTTAGGCTGACTTTGTCAGAATCATGTATGCCGCCCAATCCTATGCATGCTTGTTCAGAGGTATGTCTAATGGTGTTAAATGTGACTCAGTCCCTAGCAAGTGTGTGCATCATTGCAGTGTAGAGGAGCACTACACAGATGTCAGCTCAGAAGTGAGTCCCACTGAGTTCCATGAGACTCTGCCAAATGTCTGTCTATACTAGGTTTCCACCAGTCCAGAGGTGGCCAACTCCCAAGAGACTGTGATCTACTCACAGAATTAAAAACTGGCAGTGATCTACCCCCTTTTGGGGGGTTCAGGTGGTTGAGCTTTTTTTAGGAAGGGACATGGGTGGCGCTAAACCACAGAGCCTAGGGCTTGCCAATCAGAAGGTCAGGTCGGCGGTTTGAATCCCCATGACAGGGTGACCTCCCGTTGCTCGGTCCCTGCTCCTACCAACCTAGCAGTTCAAAAGCACATCGAAGTGCAAGTAGATAAATAGGTACCGCTCCGGCGGGAAGGTAAACAGCATTTCCGTGTGCTGCTGTGGTTCACCAGAAGCGGCTTAGTCATGCTGGCCACATGACCCGGAAGCTGTACGCTGGCTCCTTCGGCCAATAAAGCGAGATGAGTGCCACAACCCTAGAGTCATCCACAACTGGACCTAATGGTCAGGGGTCCTTTTACCTTTACCTTTAAGGCCCATATTTGGGGGATTCAAGTCAAAGTTGTTGAGTTTTTTCAGGGAGGAGGCAAAATGTTGAGCTTTTTTTTAGTTGTTCAGCTTCTTTGGGGGGAGCCAATGATCTACCAGTGATCTACTGCATACGTCCAGTGATCTACCGGTAGATCATGATCTACCTGTTGGACATGCCTGCGACTAGTCTATTATCATACTGTTTGGCCTTGGTTGTTTCCGATGTTCTAAGGATGAAAAAGGAGCCGATTTATGTCTGTTGTAAATGACTTGGGGGTTAAAGGAAGCCATTCGTGGGGTGGGGTGGGAGAAGGGTCTCTCTGTTTGTGAAAGTTTTAGACCCGGGTGACAAGGCAGAAAAGAAAGGAGAAATTGGGGATGGGTCAGGTGGAACTGATGGTGTTAAAGTTAGCATTTGAAGGAATAAGGGGGAATCTGGGAGGTAGGGAAGATTGCTTCAGTAGCACATACTAAAACTGGAACAAAACAGGGATGATTATATTAAGCTGTTATTATTTGATGGTATGGCCAATCACAATGGATATACACATGTGATCCAGCCGTTAGATTTCAAAGCACAGAGAAGTAATTCATTGTTTCTAGAAATAAGAAGCTGTCTCAAACTTTTGAAGAGATGAGATATAAATATTTAAAAGAAACCGGTGTTTCGGAATCTGCTGTCCTGAATTTGTCGATTCAAAATTCTCTAGCCCTTTTCTTCAGTATGGACATCTCAATTCAAACTTAGTAATTTCAGTTTTTTGTAAGAGTAACATGTATGTGCAAAATTTGGTGTGTTAGTTCTTTGCAGATCTTTTCTTTGAGCTGTCAAAACAAATTAAACATTCTTTGAAAACTGCAGAGAGAACCATGTGTGGCCAAAGTTTGTAAATTTCAATAGTCCTCAAAGGAAATAATTGAGCAAATTTAATTCCTTACTCCAAAAAACCCAGTTTCACTTTTTCCCTGAACTCAGTTACGGGAAGTGATTTCCCCCTACTGTTCTTCCCAATCTGTATTAAATATTCAAAGAACGCAAATCCATTTTTTTAAAATCCACAATTAATCCAGAAATATGTATTATTGTCAAAGTTAAAGTATGGCTGTGATAGTTAGGACAAGAAACTATACAAGCCATCTTCAAAGAAAGTTTGATCAATTAGTTATTAAATTGTCAAGGACTTGCTTTGAGCAATAAGTCTTTCTGGAAATTCGGAAGAGACAGTTCCATTATTTTTATAATGAGTGAGAGAATTGGGTTTTTCCTTCTGCAACAGGAATAACAATGGGGCACAATCTGCATTGTCAAGAGCAAAATGCGCATGCGCACCACAGCTGCTATAGGAGCTCCCTTGAAATGTGCCACAATGTGCTACGGGCTTTGGATGCTCACAAACACCTCCAATATCTTCATTTAGCCCTCCTTTGGACCACAGGTCTAATGGCGCAGGTGCCTGGCCGTGCCTGCCCTAAGCAACACACAGCCCATGTGGTTAGCTTAGTTGGTTAAAGCATGCTGCAGATAATGCCAAGGTTCGATCCCTGTCTGAGACAGCTACATATTCTTGCACTGCAAAGGGTTGGACTAGATGATCCTCAGGGTGCCTTCCAACTCTACAGTTATATGATTCTATGTGTCTTCCATGCAAGACAACTGCTCTGCCCTCTTTGCTGTCTATGTACATCAGTTTGTTCTTCCCAAAAGGTTTTCGCAGGATGGAGCAAAAATGTTTATGCTGGCCTCCGCACTCTCATCAGATCCAGTCACCTGCAGAGACATGGACAGACAGCAAGGGGAAAATTTATGACCAGAAATATCTACAGTTCAGCAACTGGACAGGAGTCATCAAGTCACCAGCTGCAGCTCTACTTGATGTCACAGTAAAACTCCACTTTGAAAAATGAGGGTCATATTGCAAAGATTGAGAGTCACTTAGGGTCAACCCACACAAGCAAGCAGCATCCCCCCCCCCCCAAGCACAGGATATATACTGAGCATGTAGAAGAAGGGTGATGAGATCTGGCTTCTTATCTGTTCTCAGTCCAGTCCTCAGCCACCTGGGGGAAGGTTCATAGCTTAGTGGGTCACAGATGGTCACAGATTCAAGCCACAGAATCTCTAGGTAGGCCCTGTCCAAAATCCTGGAATTCTGTGGACAATACTGAGTTAGATGGATCAGTTGTTTGACTCGGTCTAAGGCAGCTCCCTTAGACCACAGAAAGGGCTACAGCTTCACACTAGATATTCTCCAAGTGGTTGAGCCCTGGAATATATGGAGGAGGAAAGAAAGCTTAGTTGTGTGAACTGACCCTTGAATTCAAGGAACCTACTTATTGATCTCTTCAAAGGCCTGGGGCTCTTAAGAATCTAGATTTTTCACAATTATTTATACCCTGCCTTTCAGGATATAGATTATTGCAAGGTGGCTTACAAGAAACACTTTGTTAGATTTTGAAGCAACACCACCTCCATAGACAATTTATTAGCATGTAAAAGTCGACAGGATCCTGCTTCCCCTGGGATAGCTGATGGTGGAATGGCCCCACTGTTGATGATAGGTGGTTCTGTGGCCATCAGACAAGCTGGCTGGGGCTGATGAGAATTGTAAACAAAAACTTCTGGAGGCTACCAGATTGGTAAAGGCTCATTAAGACATTCCGAAAACCTGAGCTGGATCAAGGAATGGAACAGCCACAAACGTTACCTTACCCCATCTTATAGACTTTAACTTTCCTGTATTGATTTCTAAGACTTGCAGTAATCCACAGAACCACAATAGGATACAATTTCAAATCTCTAGTTGCAAAGTGGAAAAAACTGATTTCTTTAGCATAATTATACTGTATACACTTAAAAACGATTGTTTAGGTCCAATATGCTTAATATTAAAGACTAAGGGAAGAAAAGGACAACTTTGTTAGAAACACACAAATCAGGATGTTACTTGAAATGTTTTGTTGTTGTTTTTTAAACAACAGCAACACCCAAAGTCTGTAAGATCCTCAAGAGGTATGCACAAATTGGAAATTTGTTATTGAAGAAGTTGAGCTGCTATACTACAAAAACATGTCTGCATCAAAGACAACACAAAATAGATGCATTCACTGAAACCATACACAGCTTAATTATGACCTAGTGACTATTTATGGAGGAACTTTGGAGTACACTTGTTTTTGTCCCGGGGAAACTAAATAATGCTTTCAATGACATAAAAATAAACACAGCAGTCGTTTTCAAATGTGATTTCTAGCTTACACTGAATGTTTGAGGGAGAGAAATTAGTCCCGTATAATGAAGAAATCTGTATATGAATGGTTGTAATTCTCTTTAACCAGAGAATCCCAATGTGATTAAACGTGAACAAAGCCAGGCAGCACTTCTGCTGTCTCTCTCCGTTATTTATGAATTATAGGAACATAGAGGCTTCAGCTATATAGCTGGATCTGTATTTGCACAAATGATTTCTCTATGCAGCGTTAGAAATCTGCAGTTTGCTTTATTAATAATGCAAGCATTTATGTGCCGTTGTTCCAAATTCACCTGTGTGGCAACACTGCCCTCTTGTGGTGCAACCTATTCTTCAGTGGAGTTTTTTAAACCAAATGATAACTGGCATAGAATGGACCACTTCCGACTGGAGCGTCACCATATAGAGTACGGGTTGCCAACCTTTAGGGGCCTGTGGGCACATTTGCAAACTAGAGAAACTACCATGGGCATCACGCACAGCACTCTACCAAGCAAACATGGCAACCTATTCTATCGTCTACAATAGAATGCTTCATTCAATCTTCATTTTGGAGGGGGAGGGGGAGTGACTCGTGAGTGCACCAGGGCATCCAGGATGTCCAAATTCATGACCACTTGTATATATGAAAAGAAATCTCTCACCACCAGCCTTACCTCAGATGGCAAGGGTAACGGGAGTGAGGAGTCCCTCCACTTAAGTTTTTGCAGAGACACAGCTGATACTTCAAGTCCCCTGGCCCTAGGGTGTGAAGGGGTTTTAAAATGCCAAAACAAGCACTGTGAACTGGGCCTAGAAATGGGAGTCACTGAAGCTGGCATAACATTATAATGTCCTATTCAAGTTAGAAAATCCAATATAGTGGTACCTCGAGTTACAGACACTTCATGTTACAGACTCCTCTAACCCAGAAATAGTACCTTGGGTTAAGAACTTTGCTTTAGGATAAGAACAGAAATCGTGCTGCGGCTGCGTGGCGGCAGCAGGAGGCCCCATTAGCTAAAGTGGTGCTTCAGGTTAAGAACAGTTTCAGGTTAAGAATGGACCTCCAGAATGAATTAAGTTCTTAACCCGAGGTACCACTGTATTTTGCAGAGGGACGCAGGTGGCGCTGTGGGTAAAAGCCTCAGCGCCTAGGGCCTGCCAATCGAAAGGTCGGCGGTTCGAATCCCTGCGGCGGGGTGCGCTCCCGTCGTTCGGTCCCAGCGCCTGCCAACCTAGCAGTTCGAAAGCACCCCCGGGTGCAAGTAGATAAATAGGGACCGCTTACAAGCGGGAAGGTAAACGGCGTTTCCGTGTGCGGCTCTGGTTCGCCAGAGCAGCGATGTCACGCTGGCCACGTGACCCGGAAGTGTCTTCGGACAGCGCTGGCCCCCGGCCTCTTGAGTGAGATGGGCACACAACCCTAGAGTCTGGCAAGACTGGCCCGTACGGGCAGGGGTACCTTTACCTTTACCACTGTATTTACATTCAGCTTGCATGATGTAATCAGATGGGGTTGTATCCATTGCAGCGCTGTTAGTCACTCAGCGGTATACTTGTTCTGCTGGCAATATATTTAGTGCCAGCAGAATGCCATTGCAGAAGCAAATACATAAGCATATTGCAAGTAACTTTGCTGTGCAATAGATTGCACAACCTGTTACACAAGTGTCCAGTAACATGTGATTCTTCTGCTGTGCAACATTAAAACTCATTAAAACTCAATAGTGCAAAACCTCTTGTACTAGAGGAGAGAATATGGAATACAGCCAAAGGTCTCATTATCAGAGCAGAAAACATTGATCATTTATAGAATTTGGGTAGAATGGCAAGGCCATCAGAAGGCTCTGGCCAACTTTTGATACTCATCCTTCCATGTAGCTTGAGACTGCTGGTTGGTTTGACCTACTATTCTCTCTACTGTTCTTTCTTACCTCTATTGTATGTAAACTATTTTGTTATTTTTTTATCTACAACCATATACTGCACATTAATTCATACATGATAAATGAATGAATGAGTACTGCACACAGAAAGATGGTACACAAGGTTAATTCACCCGTGACAACTATCCTACACTTTCATGTTCATTGAGCGAACATGGTTGTCTGGGAAGAGATGTGCATGCCAATTTTGCTCTAGGTGGACTGAATAGGAACCATACTGTAGATACATTGGGAAATAGACATGCATGCTACACACACCGCAGTGGCAACACAACTGAGAAGAGTATATAGGAGGGGTGGCTAACCTGAGATTCTCAGGTGGACTGCACCTGCCTGATCACTGGCTATTCTGGCTGGGGTTGACGGGTAATTGGATGTTCACTAACACCTGGAATCACAGGTTCTCAATGCTTACTATTATCATGTACCCAGTGTTTTGTTTCTGGAAAAAGAGGTGCCAAAACTCACCATGAATGCTTCCCTTGTTCTTTTATAATGGCAATAGTGCCAATGATTTCCGGCCGAAAAAAAGCCCTGCATTTATTCAAAATATATCCATCCTTCTTGCTGGAGGAGGCCCAGTGTGGCAATTACTCTAGAATTTATTCCTTAGAGACATGGTACAGAATCCAATTACGGAGTAGCAGCAATCACATCCTCTAGCAAGCCAGTTCATTGCACCTGTGGCTTGTTATACAGTGGTACCTCGGGTTACAGACACTTAAGGTTACAGACTCTGCTAGCCCAGAAATAGTACCTCAGGTTAAGAACTTTGTTTCAGGATGAGAACGGAAAACACACGGCGGTGGCGGCGCAGCAGCAGCGGGAGGCCCCATTAGCTAAAGTGATGTCTCAGGTTAAGAACAGTTTCAGGTTAAGAATGGACCTCCGGAACGAATTAAGTTCTTAACCCGAGGTACCACTGTAGTTAGTAGTCCTTACGTGATGTCATGACAGGCTATTTTACCTTTTGTCATTTTACACAAATAGCAATATACTGATATAATGATGTTCAAGCTTCCCAAGAACACCAGTGCTTTCAGCTGTGGCATTATAAGTATATCTTTCAAGTGTTCAATTCTCAAACTTCAGATCACTAAGCAAAAAAGCCAAGCAAAAAGAAACAATAATTGAGTTTTAATCAGCACAAAATCACCAGACATTTTATTGTAATTATGACAAAAGTTTAATTTTGATTCATTTTGCATTTTTATACTTTTAAAAGTAAATATAAATCAAAGAATGTGAAAAAACCCACGAACACAAAAGAAACATTGCTTCTGTGACTCCAAAAATTACATAATGCATATTCATAACTACTCTATTATCTATCTGAACAAGAGTACAACAGAATGGAAAAACACACAAAGTCATTCTTCAAAAGCCTCCTGACTAAAGGTCTCTCCTTGTAAATTATTTAATATTTTACTCTGTGAAAACTGAAAAAATATGAAGAAATTCCAAAAAGGATGCAATTCCAATACAAGGACAACTTGAATTTCAGAATGCCTAAAACTTCATTTCTTCTAATAAAATAAAATAAGATGTGCTATAGTCAATGCTCCCCACAGATAAATCTTCAGAACTACTGCAGTAGTTTTACTATAATAGGAAATAGGTTTTATTGCTGTGAAATAAAGCTGGCATACTTATTTCCAGCAATGAGTATATTTACTCATTAGTGTACATTTTCTGCAAACAACTCATCAAGCTAGTTATACCAGAAGAATTTTTTTATGGAGCTGAATTTTCAGTATTGCGAATATGGGGGGGGGGAATTACTTGGCAAATTAAAGCATGAAATCCAACCTGTTAATTAAAAATATGTATTTCATAGACTGTGACCAATTAAGTTATTATTTATATTGTAAAGTGGATGCTACAAACCATGAATGCTAGATCAGGTGCTGTTTAACTGGTTTCCATCTACAAACTATCAGGCTCTGAGAATATGTAAAATGCTCACCATATATCTTGATTTTATCTTAAGAATTTTAATTGTTTTATGATATAACTAGATAGTAAATAGTCCCCAAGGAATGCTTTTGATTGGGCCCAAACAAATCAGGTGTCCATAACAGCAGCAGTTTTTACAGCATATTTTGAGCTCCATTTTACTTCATTGATATTTTACACTAAATTATAAAGCTAGTGAAAATTACATAGTCCATCATGCAAAAATTAAAAAAAAACCCATCCCTTCAAGCAATGCCATTAAATAAACCAGTGAAGCAGGGGGCTGGCAGATGGAATATAGTCAAGCAATGTAAGCATACAAGCTTGCAATGCTGCTAATAATTTCCAAAAGGAAGAGTATCAAGAGCAAATGTAGGAACTGAATGCCTTGTCTTAAATAAGTACAGATTCCACTTAAAGTGCACCTGCTTAACCTTTTTTCTTAAAAAAGAAAATCCTATTACAGCTATGCAAATAAGCAATACAAGCTAATCTTTTTACATATTCTACTCTACAAAGTAGTAAATAGTTGAAACCTAAATTACAATCTTTAATATATGAAATATGCTTTCTGTACCATGAACTTTAAAAAAGAAACTAAATGCTTATTCATAAATGCTGGAAAGTCTGAGAAATTGTTGACTATCATCGGCTGGTGTTAAAGAAACAGGTTGTATTATATTTTTAAAAATTTTCATAGTCAACAAAAGTTTTTTAAGGCTCTGAAAGAGAAGCAGTCACTTTTCTTGAGATCTTTTGGCAAGAGAATATATAAAATAAAGTGTAGCAGGGCCTACTGACATTTTGGAACTTGAATGTTCATATTTTTTTAAAGCCAGCTCATTCAGTGTCTGCACACAGTTATTGCACTCATGTATTCCTTGGAATACATTCACATCAACACAGTAACGATGATTGTGATACAGCCATGGCAAAAATAAAGTTTTCCAATTCAACATGAGATGAACTGCCCGTATGCTCAAAAACTTCCTCCAGAGAATTAATGCAGGCAGTTCTCATTTGATGTCTGAATGTAGTCATTCAATAATTCACACATATAAAATTTCACCAACTCTCATAAATACAAATTTGTCAGAGCGGAAAAGAGATTTATCACATGCAAACTCTTAATTAGTGCGGTATACTGCTTTGGAATATATTTCTATCAGAGTTAAAAGAGCATTTTTCAAAAGGTAACCAAAAATGAATTGAAAATAGGAGTTTACTGCCAAGTGCAAGTCCTTGTAGCAAAGTTAAGACAAATTATGTTTCATTTTATCACTGCACTTTAGTCTTACTGAAAGACTACTGAATTCTGTCCATGTTTTTCTTAGTAAATGCTACATTTCAAGAATAATGGATCTATCAAGTAGGCATTATCACATCTACTTAAAACAAATTATTTTTCTCTATAGTATGTCAAGTACGATTTTAGAGATTCAGGAAGTGGTAGACTCATAATTCTCTCCCGCAATAAATTTATTGGGGGTTCTTCTGGCTTCAAGGCTTCACTGTGATCTTTCTCATCCTCTTCTTTGTTGTCTTCTTCCATCTTTTCATCTTCTTCACTATCTAGAGGCTGAGGAATGAGCTGATTGCCTACAAACACATAGGTGTTAATCCTGCGCCTACGGCACCGTCTGCGTTTGCGTTTGGGTGGAGGTTTTGGAATAATACCCTTGGCTTGCAACTCATCATTTATATAGTTTCTAAGAGTGCGCCTAATGTAGATTCGAGCCAAGTCCTGTAGATTCCTAACAGCACAGGGGGCTGAAAAGAAAGAGAAAATTAAGATTGCTCTCTAGGTCAAGTTATCTAAGAGCAGTACTGCAAATCGATGGTGAATTTTTAACTAGGTAAAGGAAATAACCTTTGAAAGAAGTAAAGGTAAAAATAATATACTATGAAATGGATGGCAAAGATCAGTTATGTTGGCCAGAATCCAGTTAAAGGCAACTAGTTATACAGAACCAACAGAGTTTTAGACTTATTCTTCCTTGAGCAGCAGTTCCACTGACTCATGCTGCAGTTTTGAAATGGACAGTCAAGAGCACTTTGTTGATATGGCATGAGGTTTGGCCTGCCCACTTATTGGGGGTGGGTGGGTAATAATATCATGTCACTTTTTCATGACTATCTTGCCCAAAATTTGATAGATTACGAGAGAATTCTATCAAAAGAGTGGGGCCATAGAGTTATTATGTAGTTCCTTCAAATAGGTTCCCCTAATCACATATTTTTAAACCAGATCATGTTAAACAGAATGTAGCTCAGTTCATAGGTAATGCTAGATCAAATAATGATGAACATGCAGGTTCATGGTGTGAAGACTGCAGCCACTACACTTTTCCCACAGTTCTGCAGCTGCCATGCTATCCAGGGCTAAGGTTTGCTTCAATGTTACATATGAACTTGGGCTCATGGTTTGTCTCCGCCAGACAAATCGTGGGTGGTAGACCAAGAAAAATTGTTGATTACAGCTCATGGTTTGTCTGAAGTGAGAAACACCAAAAGCCTGAGTTCTGATGCAATACATTCTAATATAACTTTAAGAATATTTATGTAAGTATCATCAGTAGCTGCGCCCCAAAGGAAAGACTAGAGTTAAATGGTACTTACGAAGTCCCACAGTATCATTTTTGCTGCTGTCACTCTTGCTTGGCTGCACAAGTGGAGCAAATGAAACAGCAAGGATGTTTTTGCTTTCCCAAGTATTTTGTCCAGTTCTCTGTATTTGGGTTAGCTGCATGGAATCATTTAAGTTTCAGACACAAAACAATTAAATACATGACTTCATCTACACCTGTCCAATTCTTATATGCTGGCCTTGCTCTGACATAACTACAGCTTTACCATCACAAGGCTAAGCATCAGAATCACATGCTTCCTCAGTCAGCGTAGCTGTGAGATCAGAAGCTTTTCCTTGTGTTTTATTAAGCACAGTTTATCTTTTTGACAGAACCTGAACAAACTGTTAGTCTTGAATATGATTACTGAAACAACCTTAGCTGGTTTCAATAAGCCACAGTTAAAATTAATCAGAGTCTGGGGTTCAGACATAATATTAAACTGTGCTTAATTGAAAATGGAAGTGGAAATATCCAAACCCCTCATGGCAACCTCAGAGAAGGAAGGAAGAGTATGCGAGCCCAACGCCTGCACTGGATTCTTCATGCAACAATAAGTCAAAGTTCATTGTTACATTTGAGATCACTAACCACATTTGGACAGTTTATTTATATTGGTTAAATAAACTGAGATATGACTCTTGTGTTCCTGCATGCCATTCCCTGTGCCAGTGTTCAAAACTCCCATTGTTCTAGGCGCATTTTGCGACAGGGAATTTCATTAGTGCAGGCAGTTTCTGAGCTCTGGCTCAAGTACTGCACCTATGATTTCAGATTAAAACTGTAGAGTGGAAGGAAAGGAGAACCTTTTTCTGCCTCCCCATTTCCAGGTAACTCTCTGAAGACTGGAAAAGAGATCTTCTTAAGAATATTAGGAGGGTGGGCAGGGGAAGGACTGGACCATGTGAAAAATAAGCATAATATTGTAGCTGCAGTTCATTCATTTTCAGCTTTGTATTCTTGCTTTTTTTAAAAAAAAAGTCCCTAGACATTCCATTTTTGCACCCATAACCTAGGCTTAAAGTGCCATTATCTCCTAGCTTTCATATCTCAGTTTCTAACACTGCCCTGTGCTCCTATAGCAATCAGACCAGAAGTCTCTAATTAACCATAACTTCCTGCTTCAGCTGAACTGAGAAATTATGGTTACCATCTTTCAAACCACCCAGGATATTAACTAACTTAAACCATTATTTAAAATATTGTTCTGAAGTTGGCAACTCTAATTTCTTGGTGCGATGAAAAGAGAAAGTGCTGGTTGCTTACCTGTACCTTTAGCTCATTGTGTAGTCATCTTTGCACACACACATACAGGTTTTGCACCTGTGCAAAGTGTCTTCCTGGAAGATTCTACAGCTAGGCTTGCATTTTGTGGATACTGCACTACCACCAGCTATGTGCACAGTTCAAATTTTTGAACAACACAGAGGCCCAAAATTGAACAATCTAAAAATTCCAAGACACACTAACCCCTGAGGATGGAAAGGACAGGCTGCGTGTCCACACATATTTTCACTCACAAGAATTATGGGTACAGGAAAGCAACATGTCCATTTCCTTTGTAGTCTTTGCACAGCTACACACATGGGTAGAGTAATAGGCTGTTCCTGAAGGTAGGGGCAGGCACAAAAAACAAGTTGAGCAAGGCCTGTTGGAAGGAGGCACCTACCTAGAGACTGTTGAGTCAAGGGTTGCAACTAATGAGACTCTTCTAAGAAAAATGAGGAGCAGCAACAACAACCCTCATGGAGTGCTAATAAACCCACTCCAGAACAGGACTGTTGCAAGGTGGCAACAAATTTAAAATACAGAAAAACACACTGTGAGCACAAGCTGAGCAGTGGCTATGGCAGATAAAAACTAAAGCTGGTCTGATGCTGGCCAGTTAGAAACACAGTGTGGCAAATAACCAAGGCATGAAATCATTTCCTTTTTTTCTGGATTGAGAAAACTAGGATGAATATTAGGTTGTGAGGGTCAACCCAAGAAAGACTAGCTATGGGAAGAAGGGGAGTTGTTGTGCAAGGGTTAGCTATCATGAGTGCATACTGCCACCTGAAAAGGGACTACAGAAGTGAAGAAGATGCCATCAACAAAGCCCTGTCACATAGAAGTGGAGGCTAGAGGGCTCAATGGTGCAACTCCCTAGGAAATGTGTTGTTGTCAACATTTCTCTGAATCCCAGACTGCTGCTCAATGTGCACAGTTGGTGCTGAAAGTCTATACCATTACTAAACTTCACTGCACAAAGGGTAGCAGACATATTAATGGCCCTTCTTACATAAAGTAGCGGTTCTTGGTCTTGAGGAAGTCTGTAGGAAGTGAATCTGGACTTCTGGTCCAAACAGTAGTTAATCAGTCACCTCTACACCTACAACGGTTATCTAATAGTTGATTATATGTTCTAGCACCGGGGCACCAATCTTGAAAGATGCCGTTTGTGGAAGAACAAAGAAAAACCTCTTTGCCCCAAATGTTGGTGACATGAAAAGTTAATGCTATGTGCAATGCACAGATGCTGCCACTACCAAACACTTCAAGGGCTGCCGCAGCTAGATGAAAGGAAACCTAATGAATGCTCAATGATTCCTTCAGTGTCAATACCAAGTGAAGCTATCATTGAAAAGAGGAAAGCAAAATAAAAAGAAGTTGGGAGTGACATTGATATCAAGGATTCTTCAGGCAGAAGATTCTTCAAGGATTCAAAGGCAGTAACAGTAAAGCCCCCACTGAAAAATGCAGCAGGGATAGATAGTGGCATTGAGACTCTTCAGCTTTGATATGGTATCTATGCACTTGAGTTACTGTGGGAAAAGTCTGCTGAGACCAATGCAACTACATAGCTTTGATCCTGAAGGAAAAACAATCTTCCATACTAAGCGAGAAGTGTGGGGAAAAGCGTGGGAGAAAGCTGCTGGCACCAATTCCTTTATCACCCTCAAATAATAACAAGAGTTGCCTGTGGTGCAGCCAGCTGGGATAAGACCTCAGCACTCAGTAATGAAGCAATGGCAGCAGAGACTTTGCATTGTAAGTTAAGGCAATTACAATCCCATCACTGAGGTTTTCCACACTGCTGTAAATCATCAGCAGATAAATCAGCTGAGATTCACACCAGCTGATTGAGGCATATCTTGTCCCTGATATAGAGGTGGTGGCAGCATAGTAGCTGTAGAGCTGGGGCAGTGCTGGTTGGGGCTGATGAGTGTTCGAGCAAACAACATCTGGAGGGCACCACGTTGGCTACCCTTGCGCGGCGATTGCCGCTGATATAGGCAGTTCTGTATGTGGGAATCTGCAATGGGGTGTTGTTTAAAGAGGAGCTCCCTTCTCTTTTTAATGGCACTGGCATGCCTGAAGGCTGTCATCAGAATGGCTGAAGCAGCAATGTCTTGGTGTCATTGACCACAGGTTTTACACTTTTTTGGGGGGGGGGACCTTAGAAGGGCTGAAGCCCAGTGACAAAGTGGTCACGCCGAAAGAATAGTCAAAACAAAAGGAAAAAAGGAAAATGGAAAACAAATGACTGTAGCATATAGAAAAGCATAAAATGAACCTCAGAATAAAAGGAACTTTTTTTTACTTTAAACAGATGAAAAAATACGGAAGAGACTCATAAACACTGAGAAACACTACACACAACAGTAAGATAGCAAGGCTGAGCAGGATGACAAGAGATGCAAGGGGTTAAAGGAAAGACAGCTTTGGTGCAGGCCAAACCGGAAACTGACTAGGAGGAGGAAAAGCATTGAAACTTTGGGAAGGGTGATTCTGAGGGCATCTCTACCCGCATTTGTGAAATAATAGTATTGGGGAGTGGAGGAATCTACTTAAGTTATCAAGTCTTCAAAAGATTTCATATGAGGTGTGTCCTGTGACATGAAAGAAAGTGGAGGAGAGGGAATCATGCCCCTTAATATATGCATGGGGGAGGAAGGCACATGCTAAAATTAGAGCCTAGCTATAGAGTCTTCTCAAAAGAAGCTCTGTGGAGAGGTACAGAACCCATAAGGGGCTCCACAGAGACTACTCAAAGAACTTGGATTAATTAGATGCCTCCTGGTCTGATTGCTTGTGCCTGCAGTGACTATGTGGAGGCATACGGCTTGCTCATTTTTCATCTTAATAAGCCTGGAAATGATTATCCAAACTAAGTCACTGTCTAGTACTTCTCACCTTGAGAAAAAGAAGAGAACATATTTTTAACTGGCGGAACAGGGAGCCTACATTTATTCTGTTAC
Organism: Podarcis bocagei; assembly: GCF_964188305.1. Lineage (NCBI taxonomy): Eukaryota > Metazoa > Chordata > Lepidosauria > Squamata > Lacertidae > Podarcis > Podarcis bocagei. The sequence continues at coordinate 52,603,966 of NC_138133.1, forward strand.
ATTCAAACATATTTCACATAATTCCCAGTTTACTTTTAGAAACACTTTATGTATTCTTGCTAACTTTAAAAAGGGTTGCAGGTCTACATTAATTTGCAGGGTTGATATAAACAAAGAAAACTCAGCTACTTTTGGAATGTTTTGGTACAATTATATCATTGACTGAAATGCAAATTTGACTGATGCATGCAAATCCATGAATTGCCCAGGACAATGAGTATTTAAATACATATATTAATATGCACAATATCCAGAAATTAAAGATGCATAATTAAAACTAGTTGTGTATATCTGATGGGGGGAAAAGGATAAGTGTTCACATTGCTGAGAGCGCACAAATTTGCTTAAGAGGCCCTCCTTTGGTGTTTTCCAAGGATGGAATTAGAAGACATAATTACAGCAGTTTTCATTATTGGTTTTAAAATTCCTCAATACTTTATATATTAAAGATCTGTTAAGTCAGCATTACCTGTCCAATTTCCCCTGCAAACGTATTAAGCTTGCAATCCTCTGGGCAGATCCGCAATACAACTATTTATTTTGAAAGCCTTTGCTTCAGTCCAGTGTTGTTTTTCCTTAATGGATAGCTATCAGTGATTACTGAACAAGAGTGGTATGATGTAAACCTCTCAATTCAAAAAGCATCCATGCTTCCTTAAAATATAGTAGTAGAATGAGCTGTTTTGTGTATTGAGGAGAAATTATAAAGTTGTATAATATTTAATTGATGAGCATTCTTATTCTAAAGGTATTTGGTAACTTATTGAGCAAGGCAGGCTTCTTAGGGATACTGTCAGCTTGAGCAAGTCATGTATCAGTGTACCTACACATCCCCATCTGTAAAATGGAGATAATTATACTCACCGTAGAAAAGCCCTTTGATATCTATGAATGAAAAATAAGTACTAAGTATTATTGTATCACTAAACGTTTCATGCTTTTCAAAACATTCTGTCCTTGACTGAAAAGGAAAGAGAAAGAAATGTCCCAGTTTGCTGGTCACTGAGCATTACACTGTGCTTTAAAACATATATTCACTCTGAGTCCATAGTTTCTAATTTGTCTGGATTTTTAAAGGACCAATTTCTGAATTACGGTTGGGTGCACTTACCTGTTGGCTAGATCCCTTGCTACTCCTGCTAACAAATGAATAATGAAATCATGCAAGACTTATCGGATGATCTGCATGTCCTGAGCAATTGCTTTATTCAAACATTAGCAAAGCAGCGTGGGATCCAGTCACAGGGAAGTCAAAGGTATGCTATTTTGATAACATTACCATAGCTAGCTAAAGCTCAGTTTAAGAGATTAACTGAACAATGCTGAACATAAAACTATAAATAGCAGTAGTAGCACTGAAAGGGTAGCAGTCACTAATCAAAGTGCATTCTTAAACAGGCTGAACTGCAGCATGATGATGCCTTGATAACAGTGTTAATTTAAGAGCAGGGATAGATAGCTTGTCTGAAGGTAGGATAGAGGACTCCTGTATATATAAGCTTTTTGTTGTTATGAACACATTAATTGGCCACTCAGTTTTTGTATCACAACAAAACCAGAGGGGGGCTCTGTCAGAAAAAAATTGACTAAAGGCCAGGGATGGTCCTAATAAGCTATAATGTGCACAACTGGGATCTCTGGAAGTCAAAGGAAAGAGAAGAGTGAGATTATGTGGTCTATTGTTTCGATGTTGCTATTCTCTGCTTTAAGGTTTACAAAATACCTTTGTATTCACTGTACTGAGGCAACTGACATTAAGAAAGTCATTACGAGTCCACACACAAGAGAACTACTTTTTATCTGTTACAACTAAACACACATGACAAACATACTTAATCACCTGATCTTCAATAGGCATAACTAGAATGCCCCCAATTTTCAATAATATTTTCATGTAGTTCTCATGGTCTTTTTGTACACCAGCTCCGCAGTAAATCCGGTCATATTGATGACTATCTGATGAGATTTGCAAGCAGTTGCCAACTACGAAGGCAGGTTCACAAAATTCAAATCTGTGGATAAAACAAACATTTCGTGTTTTTATAGATACCATTATAGAAAAACACTAAATTGCACTTAAAATCGCACTTTTTAGTTGTCCTTTGGCATATCAGAGAAATTTGAGAACTAATGGGAATTCAGCGGGAGTATGGACAGTTTATTGTAATGAATACCACTTACTGCAACTGCATTATCTTGATGGTATACAGTACTTAGATTTACCATGAACACAATACATCTACATTTATTATAGCCAAATTTCAGTTACAGCTGCACATTTTAAGTTTCATTCATTTCACTGGACTTAAATCTCTGAATGTGTTTTACTTACATATAAATTCAAATTCAAATATATACACATTGCCTTTAGTTGACAAGATCCCTTTATATGAATTCATAACATGTAGTTCATATTGAAAACCTTCCCTAATTATATGCACCGAGTCAGTGAGAACTCTGCAGTTCCACTCTTCAGAACAACTTTTCAAATAATTGGACATAAAGAAATCCTGCCTTGCCCCCTTCTTTAATGATCTGTCAATATATGGCAAAAATATTCATTTTTAAAAAGAAAGTTGGGCCTGTGTCAACTTCTCTTAGTTTTTAATTTGCTGTGGGGTTAAAAAAAAAATCTAAGAATTTTGATGATACTGTCTCTGGATCTTGTTTTACTTGTTGTTCCTATTATTATTATTATTTGTTCTGTTTTGCCACTTCTAATCTTTTAACTCTTTTTAGCTGTGACAAGGGGACGCAGGTGGCACTGTGGGTTAAACCACAGAGCCTAGGACTTGCCGATCAGAAGGTTGGTGGTTCGAATCCCCGTGATGGAGTGAGCTCCCGTAGCTCGGTCCCTGCTCCTGCCAACCTAGCAGTTCGAAAGCACATCAAAGTGCAAGTAGATAAATAGGTACCGCTCCGGAGGGAAGGTAAATGGCATTTCCGTGTGCTGCTCTGGTTCGCCAGAAGCGGCTTAGTCATGCTGGCCACATGACCCAGAAGCTGTATGCCGGCTCCCACGGCCAATAAAGCAAGATGAGCACTGCAATCCCAGAGTCGGCCACGACTGGACCTAATGGTCAGGGGTCCCTTTACCTTTTCAGCTATGACAAGGAGAATCTGAAACAAGGTATTGCAGCATGGAGTGCTCCTGTTCAGGTTTCCAGCCACTCCACTCCCATTACCACTCTCTCCCTTTTTTCTAACTTGATGTCCCAACAGTTCAATCCCAACTGAGCATGACTAGTTATCACTGGGGTGGCTTCCCCCCTTGTACATGCTTGGTAGCATTTTGACTACAGAGAAGTGAGTTTGTTTGTTTTTAATAGATTTTTGATTAAAGCTTAAATTAAGATATACAAATATTAATATCAACTACCGAATATCTTCTTTCAATACAAAAAGGTAACTAGCTAATCTAAATAAAAACAAAAAGAGAAGAAAATAGAAAATAAAAGAAGAATAAAAAAGAGAAAAAGAGGCAGGGCTTCCAACTCTTCATTTGTCACCTATACATAAAAAATTATTCAAAACTACAACTCCCATCATCCCCGACAACTGACCATGTTGACTGGAGCTGATGGTAATTGTAGTTCAACACCTGGAGTGCACCACATCAGCTACCTCTGCCTAGATTCATAGGACACTGATGTGAGAAATCCACAAGAGGATAGAGCTACTAAAGGCAGAAGAAAGACACAAGGTCACTAAAAGGTGCACCAAGCACAGATACGAGCCAATTAAAAAACCAAAAAGCACAAAGCCATTTTCTCCATTTCATCCTTTCACTTTCCACCTACATGCATGCAGATTGAGGTATCAGAACTTACCCTGAAAAGTCGGCAACTAGAGCGCCTCTTCCACGCATGTGTGTGGAGCGATCGAGCACTTCTGTGTGTGCGGTGAAACCCGGAAGTATACACTTCCGGGTTTGCCGCGTTTGCAAGCTGAAAAGATGCAACATGAACCTAATGCAACACGAGGTATGACTGTACTATGCTAGCTGGATTAGCCAAAGCAGACATTGCAATTTTGTTAGTAGATTTTAGGCTCTTTTAGACAGAATACCACCAGCAGCAGGTGTACAACAGTGTTATGCATTTGCAACTGTGTGTACTTAGGGAATTTCCATGTGAGAAATGTAATTTATGGCCACCGAAGTTAGACCAGTAATAGTCATTTTAACAATGCATCTGTAGGTAGATGCTAACACACTGCCCAACAGATAACAATTACCACCATACCTGATTTATGTGCCAAGATACAATTTTAAAACAGAAAGTGTTCCATAATACACAAAATCTGAAATACATGGTGTAAGCCCTTTCATTCTAAGCAATAACAAATAGCCAAAAATATTAAAAACCACAGACACATACAGTAGGTAAAAAAAGGTAAAGGACGCCTGACAGTTAAGTCCAGTCGCAAACGACTCTGGAGTTGCTGCGCTCATCTTGTTTTACTGGCTGAGGGAGCCAACGTTTGTCCACAGACAATTTTTCCAGGTCATGTGGCCAGCATGACTATGCTGCTTCTGGCGAAACCACAGCAGCGCACAGAAACGCCGTTCACCTTCCCGTCATCTACTTGCACTTTGATGTGCTTTCGACCTGCAAGGTTGGCAGGAGCTGGGACTGAACAACAGGAACTCAATCCGTCATGGGGATATGAACCGCCGACCTTCTGATCGGCAAGCCCTAGGCTCAGTGGTTTAGACCACAGCGCCACCCGTGTCCCTATGGTTTGGCATAGTAAAAGGTAAAAAGGTAAAGGACCCCTGGATGGTTAAGTCCAGTCAAAGGTGACTATGGGGTTGAGGTGCTCATCTCGCCACAGACAGTTTTTCCGGGTCATATGGCCAGCATGACTATGCCGCTTCTGGAGAAATCGGAGCGGCGCACGGAAACGCCATTTACCTTTCCGCTGGAGCGGTACCAATTAATCTACTTGCACTTTGACGTGCTTTTGAACTGCTAGGTTGGCATGAGCTGGGACTGAACAACAGGAGCTCACCCAGTTGCAGGGATTCGAACCGCCAAACTTCTGATTGGCAAGCCCAAGGCTCAGTGGTTTACACCACAACGCCACCCGCGTCCGACACACAGAGGTACTACAATTTAAAATATTTTCAAATATGTTATATAGTCCAATCTGAAGCTCAGTTATATTTAGAGACACAGTAGTCTTCTAGTATAACAATCTAGTTTATTCCTGATATGTGAAAAAGCATACTCAAAAATCTGAGCACAGGACTGGGGTGGGGAAAGATATTGCAAAGGATTGATGGATCCCCTTAATCAGCAGTAGATATAACAAAGACATTGAAAGAGAGTTCACAATTACTGATAATGCAATTGCAGTGAAGCAGGCATGATTAAGCTTTTTTAGCCCAATGGTTGAATTCTCTTGTGGGTAACCTTTCTGGGAGCTAGAGGCAAAAAGTAGGCAGAACAGAACTATGAATTTTACCTTTGTATATCAGGCTACATTCCAACCACACAAGGTTCAGAGGATTCTACATACACAAACCCCTCTGCCTCTCTATCCAGGAAAGCAAGAGGCATTATTACAATTCAAGAATACAGTCCAACCAGACAAAAGCAGTTCTTGAGAGTGCAGCCTGGGGGCTAGATAGAGGGGCTGGAAAGATGCATTTGGTCTCAGTTTCCCATCCCTGTGATAAAGCCCCCACTCATAATGGAAAATCCAGATACCCATCTCCGTATTTTGAAAACTTCACAATTTAAAATTGTATTGCAAACTTGTGTGAAATACTATGTGGCTGCAATAATTAATAGTATAGGCTTGCTTTAAAAATCCCAGAAAAATATGCATGTTTTACTTCCACCATACAATAACTGTTTACGGCCACAAAAACGAGCCAAGCAGACAACATACTTACTTATCAAAACTATCACTATATTTTATGAAGCTCTCCAGTTTTTCCTTGGCATATTCTACCACATCTGGATGAAGTTCTATTCCATGATTTATTCCAAAAGGGCCTGTAAATTAAGAATCGGCAACAATTTAAGCCTCACTAAATCAAAGAGTGCCTTGTATATGAAGATGGACATTTCATATGAACACTAAGCAACTTTAAGCCAGTACAGTATTTGGGAAGTGAAGAAATGTGAGGAGAAAAGCCGTAGCTCTAGTATTCCTCTCTCTAGTCACATGGCTGGCACCTGCTGGGCTCATTGGCTTGTTCCTTATGCATTTCTGCTCTCATGCTTGGATCCTGATGAAACTACACTGATTCCTGGTCATGCCCCTCTGAGCTTCAGAACGTGTGACCAGGTTGGTAAAAATGGTGCATCCAACTTAGAGCTAATGGTTCCTGCTAGGCCATAAAATGAAGTGGGGGGGGGGGAGTGTATTAAAAAAAAGGCTTTCAACCCCAAAGCTGCAATATGTGTTCATAATGGACAGGTTTTAATTATTTCATCTAGGATGACAAAAATGATGTGATCATTTATACAGACTACCTTGAAATGTTTAACGAGAGGACCAGCTTTATTCTCCCTTTGGAGATAGCTTAATTATGGGATGGTTCCCACACTACATTTTCCTTCCCAATTGCTACTATTCACATGCCTGTGACAGTGTGAAGAAATGCAAGTAAAAACCAAGCTGGAGACAGACATAACCAGAAATAATGTCTACAGTCACACAACAGTATCTTTCAAAGTACTGAGATTGTGTCAGTTCCTGTAACTTTATCCAAGTGTTTGATTCAAGTGTTGGTCAAGGATCTGGAAGACCATGTTTAGCGAACAGTTTAGAAAGGTTGTCAACACATAACTTGCTCAAAATATTTCTACCAGAAGAGCTGTTTAATTATGACACTTACTTTAGAAGAGAAATCTGAAGTATGCCTGTTTCCTCTTATGTCATCTTTCGCAGAAGGCATATGCAAATATCAGGTACTCTACAGCAGTGCAGTTAAAACATGCAAGCTACATGGGAATTGAGTTGATACCTGCACTGATCACTGCTAATGCAAATAAACTAGCAGAACAGCAGAGGCAGAACAGTAGCTAAACCATCCACCATAGCTCCAACTTTCACACATGCCAGTAGTTTGATACCTTCCTGTTCAACTTTCCATGTTGCTGGAGAAGTTGCCATCTAGAACTGCTCATAAGAATATGCACCCATGTGTATATGTACTTCAACACAAGCACCTTTGAAGCAATGCTCCATTACTAGCAACAAAATGATTTATGGATTTAAAGTTCAGGAGATGCTTGGGAAAGGTATCAAAACATTTAATTACTTAGAAAAAGTTACAGAATAAAGTTACAATTCAAACCATCTATCAAGAAAAAAATATAAATTTCATCCCATAAATTTTGTCAATGCATTAAGCGAAGAGGTATTTTATTCCCCACAAGAGGGAGCAGTGAGTTGACAGTCTTACTCCTGCTTTCCCTAGAATGAATAATAATTTTCAGGGATTTCCCCATGTCATTAAAGATTGACTTAACTATTTCTTAGTTTCATTAATAGTTTTAATACCTTTTTTAAAAAAACCACTATTCAGAACAAAACTGCAGGGAATGCAAGAGATCCATGGTTGGACTCTATTTCCACCTTTGGCTGCAGAATCTCTCAAATTTGGATCAGAACAGAGATGCTTGGAATATAACATTCCTTTTCTGATCTATATCCCTGAGATATGATTTGCCATAATGTGTAACACAAGAGGTACTACCAGCACAGAAAGAATGGGCTATATGACCCCTTCTCCCTAGCATTAATGTCCAAATCCTACTGCTCTACCCAGTTTCTTTGAACTACCAGCACTGGAAATCCAATCTCAGATCTCCCATATCTCATGTTGTTTGGCCCTAAGTAAGAATGCAAGTGAAATACTCAACTCTCATTTCTAAAATAGCGAAATAATAAATAAAACACCAGTTAAGAAGTGAGGAATCAAGAGCAAAAGGTGGAGGTTGCATTTGAAATTCCTGAATAATATTTTAAGGCATTGAAGTCAATGTACATTAAGCACAATTCATCTGGAAAACCTCCTTATAAAGTGCTATGAAGCTAAATGACAGTTATGCATGCACACAGCTGTAAAACTGAGATTCTTAATAAATTTCATCTGCTATAAAACATATATTAACATTTATTTTTTTAAAAAAAGTATTACCTAATATTAATCCCACCATTGTGCTTAAATAGCCGGTTCCACTACCCAGATTAAGAAAAGACAATCCTGGCTGAAGTTTCAAAGCTTCCATGACTTCAGAATAAATGCAAGGGGCTGATAAATGTATATTTCCATGCTTCCAAGCCAAATCTTTATATGCATTGTCCCTATAGCCTTCCAGGTAGTAGTCACCACGATCAATAGCTCTGAAGGCTTGCTCCACTCTGTCAGTGCGAATATATTGTGCTTCTTTCAAGTTATCAATTAAATCATCATTGTCTTCTCCTGCACTCACAGCTCCTCCCATGGTGATTTTCTATAACAATTCAATTAACTCCAGCAACACATTGGCAGGCCCTTGTTTGACGTTTCCATGTAGAAGGGAATCCAATCCCGTCAGGTTCAATACTGCTTTGCAAGAGGATCCTAAAAGATTTTTAAGAGGACATGCTTTTATTTTCACAGGTTATTAAAAAAAAAATCTAATTGAACACAGGGTACGGAAGCTAATAATATTAATTTGTGCCTAATATTTTGAACAATGCAAGTATGAATCAACCCAAGTGTTTGGTGTACAACTAAAGTTCTTATTGTTTGTAACCATGAGCACTAATAGGTCAAAGTAATCCATACCAAATGGAGCAAGGTCAAAACAAATGTACATTTGATTCTCAGGTAGATATAGCGCTATTAAAAGAAAGGAGCACATCCATATGAAATACACAGGAAAACACGCTGAGAAACAGAAACAGAAAAGGAAAAAAGAAAGTTGTTTCAGTGCCACAGTACCAACAATCAATACAAAACATGAGTATAACAGTATTGTGTTATTCTAACTGAATATAAGGATGCACAAGTTGGCACTCAGCCTCCTGTCTAAATCGCTACACCCACTAAAAGGAAAACATAAGATAAGCCCTGGATTGTATGGTGATTTTTATTCTATTATCAAAGCTAAATGTCCGGGGGAGGGCAGAGACTTCATACAGTAAAAGGTTGGGTTGAGTCTTCAACTGCCCTGAGAAAAGTATCTTGTATTGTTCTTAGAAAAAGGACAAAGCCAAAGAATGTAACTAATCTCTAGTTTTGTTTCAAGGTCGGTTCAGGGAGAATTGCACCAGCTAACAAGGTACAGAGAAACCAAAACAAGACACTTGTTTGATTCACTCTTTAAAACCCAGTTAGAATCAAGGAGCTTAATTATCCAGTTTTGGTCTACAGTTTCCCCCCTGAAAACTCTGCATATTGTATACTATTTATCTTTCCCATTTCCATGGAGCAGCAGCAGCTACTTATGCATGGTAGTGAAGGGGCAAATATGACATGTAAAACTTGCAATGAGATAAATTAATCTTGTTCGTCCTGAAAGGAATGTGATTTATTTTCAAAAAGAAGTTGAGCTATATTCTTTTTGGTTCACACATTACACTAGCTTTTAAACAACTGTCGGCTGCTCAGCCAATGCATTGAAGTATGGATTATAGGGGATGCATTGAAGTGTGTGTGAGTAGAATAGTAGAAGAGAGGCAATGCCATCATAAGGGCTAGCTCCAGGAATGCCCCTACCACAAAGGACATTGGACATGACCTGGCCTGTGGGAAAGAAGAAGAAAGATGGAGGCAGGCAAATATAACATCAGGATGAATACAGAACAAAATCAAGGTGGCTTATAAACAAAATGAAAGCCTGTAACTTATATAAAGCAACTTAAAATGAAACTTTATAACAAATAAATTCAGACAAATAATGTTAGTATACAATAATAATGTTTGTATACAATAATACTAACAAACTAGTATGCATATATAAATCAATAAATAGACAAACAATTAAGTACATTATTTTGGGCATGAGACAAGAGTGCATGATCATATTTATAGCATGCTGCAACAAAATTACTTTATTGATTGAAAAATACATACCTTACAGTCTTCCAAAATGCAGCAATACAGAGCCCCCAAAGAAGTTTTCTTCCGACAGTGATAATTTGTTCCCTTACGCCCTTTAATATCTGCCACTGAAGAAGACTCCATAGTCAAAACATGCCTCAATTAGACATTGACATCTGTCTTATGCAATTTGCACTGATATACATACATAAACCCATCAATATTACTGTATATGAACATGCTATTGGCCGCTTGGCTAGGAGATGAAATTATTTGTATAAAGTTTCAAAATGTTACAGGCTTATATTTTATTTATACACCACATTGAGTTTGTTTTGCATTCATAAGTACTGGTCAGGCATTATATTTCTATGTGACAAGGCTGGAACGTGATAGATTATAGGATAGAAAAGTTCATTTTTATAAGAGCGCTTTCTCTTGGCCACTCTGCATCCTCCCTTACCTGTTTCTCCTTATAATTATAACTGTATTTGCCATTCCTCCAAAGAGCTTAGGGTAGTATATATGGTTCTTTACCTATCCTATGAAGTAGATTAGGGTGAGTGGGGATGTGAACCAGGGTTGCTTTGATCTTACATTAATGCTAACTACTACATCCTGCTGGCTTTTAACACATTTCTATGACATTTTTTTCTCAGCCTTACTGCTCAATTGCAGTTGTCCTGGGATCACTAAAGTAAAAGAAAGTGCACTCTGGCTTTTGACACTGGCACTGGCAGGCTGCAGCCCCTGCTTTACAGAAAGATTGTGGCAAAGAGATGACCGGTTTGATCTCATACAGCAGCCGAAGTGCATGCTACTCCATCCCTGGCAGAAGGAATCCACTGTTCCAATTGCCAGTTGCCTCAGGACTGCAGAACTGAGGGGATCAAAGATGATGAGGTGGGGATGGACATGCATGTATTAGAATCTATTGGAAGCTTAAAGGATCATCTGTCTGATACAGATCTTCCTTCATCTGCATGTCTATTCAATGCCAAATCTAAAGTTTGATATGAAATGTGTAATTTAAAGGTTAGAGGTTGGTTCTGAGATTCCCAAAAGGCTCCTACCCATCTCAACTACCTTGAGGTAAAATACAGAACACTGATGTCTAATTTATTATCCTAAAAAAGGGTAGTATCATATGCAGGAAAATGCATCTGCCTATAACTTTAATTATAAAATCAATATTATAGGGGGTACAAAGATTGCCTAGCCGTACAATATGAATCAATCTCTCAAAGTTATAAATATAAATAAATAAAATTTTATTTATATCCCGCCCTCCCCGGCCGAAGCTGGGCTCAGGGCAGCTAACAACAATAAAATAAAAGAGTGACTAGTGGGGTGCCACAGGGTTCTGTCTTGGGCCCGGTCTTATTCAACATCTTTATCAACGACTTGGATGATGGACTCAAGGGCATCCTGATCAACTTTGCAGATGACACCAAACTGGGAGGGGTGGCTAACACCCCAGAGGACAGGATCACACTTCAAAATGACCTTGACAGATTAGAGAACTGGGCCAAAACAAACAAGATGAACTTTAACAGGGAGAAATGTAAAGTATTGCACTTGGGCAAAAAAAATGAGAGGCACAAATACAAGATGGGTGACACCTGGCTTGAAAGCAGTACATGTGAAAAGGATCTAGGAGTCTTGGTTGACCACAAACTTGACATGAGCCAACAGTGTGACGCGGCAGCTAAAAAAGCCAATGCAATTCTGGGCTGCATCAATAGGAGTATAGCATCTAGATCAAGGGAAGTAATAGTGCCACTGTATTCTGCTCTGGTCAGACCTCACCTGGAGTCCTGTGTCCAGTTCTGGGCACCACAGTTCAAGAAGGACACTGACAAACTGGAACGTGTCCAGAGGAGGGCAACCAAAATGGTCAAAGGCCTGGAAACGATGCCTTATGAGGAACGGCTAAGGAAGCTGGGCATGTTTAGCCTGGAGAAGAGGAGGTTAAGGGGTGATATGATAGCCATGTTCAAATATATAAAAGGATGTCACATAGAGGAGGGAGAAAGGTTGTTTTCTGCTGCTCCAGAGAAGCGGACACAGAGCAGTGGATCCAAACTACAAGAAGATTCCACCTAAACATTAGGAAGAATTTCCTGACAGTAAGAGCTGTTCGACAGTGGAATTTGCTGCCAAGGAGTGTGGTGGAGTCTCCTTCTTTGGAGGTCTTTAAGCAGAGGCTTGACAACCATATGTCAGGAGTGCTCTGATGGTGTTTCCTGCTTGGCAGGGGGTTGGACTCAATGGTCCTTGTGGTCTATTCCAACTCTATGATTCTATGATTCTATGAAATAAGACAACATTTTAAAATCATTTCATTAAAAAATTACTTCAAATCAAACTGATGGCAACCATTGGGTAGAGTTCTGTGAAGATTGCCAAAAGAGGGAGTCAGGCTGTGCCCTGGCCAAAGACTTGGCGGAACAGCTCTGTCTTGCAGGCCCTGAGGAAAGATGTCAAGTCCCGCAGGGCCCTAATCTCTTGTGGCAGAGCGTTCCACCAGATCGGAGCCACAGCCAAAAAAGCCCTGGCTCTGTTTGAGGCCAGCCTAACCTCTCTGTGGCCTGGGACCTCCAAGATGTTTTTGTTTGAAGATCGTAAGTTCCTCTGTGGGACATACCAGGAGAGGCGGTCCCGTAGGTACAAGGGTCCTGGGCCGGATAGGGCTTTAAAGGTTAAAACCAGCACCTTAAACCTGATCCTGTACTCCACCGGGAGCCAGTGCAGCTGGTATAGCACCAGGTGAATGTGATCTCGCAGCGAGGACCCCATAAGGCGTCTCGCTGCAACATTCTGCACCCGCTGGAGTTTCTGGGTCAGTCTCAAGGGCAGCCCCATGTAGAGCGAGTAACAATAATCCAGTCTGGAGGTGACCGGCGCGTGGATCACAGTGGCTAGGTCAGGGCGAGAGAGGTAAGGAGCCAACTGCTTAGCTTGGCGGAGATGAAAAAATGCCGCCTTTGTTAGGCTCTCAGCACAACATGGAAGAATGACCCATATATTTTTCCCTATAAGATTCCTCCATTTGCATTGGTAAGGGCACCTATCAACCCCCTCAGCATGCATTTTGAATCCACCCACACAATTTCTCCAGATAGGAATGCTAAGTGTAGGGACGGCTCCTAAATACGTTTGTTAGTAACTAAAACCCTAGGCTGGAGAAGTTGGCATTACCAGTACTGGAACAGGGCTTAAGAGGTTGCAACCTCAAATACTGTACAATCAAATCCTAACAATTTTGTATCCTTTTAACTATTATCTAATTAATATACATTAACCAAAGCCCTATTTTGTACTAAAACAATCTACTTACTGAAATAAAAAGGGAATCACTTACCTAGAAAAATGGTAATTCTAGGGAAAAGCCTTCTGGCCTATCTTTCCTTGACTGTATTTTTCTGCAAGTATCATCATCACAGAATTACTGTAAAATAATAAAGTTAATTATTTTAAAGCATTTATAAACTGTTTAATATTTGGTATACAATATAAAAAACAAGCAACACAATTAAACAAACAGTACCATTAAAACAAAATTCAATCTAAAACCAATAAAGCAGAATTATAAAAGTATATGCAGGGATATAAAAGCAAGTAAAACAAATTCAGGGGATTCAAACACATAAAACAGGGTCCAATCTTATGAGTCAGGGACCACCTGGGCACCACAATCTTTACAAGATGTCTGAAACAGCCGATGGTTGCTCAGCCACATATTGAAGAGAAAGGGGCTACCACAATACAGGGGCACAGCAGGGTTGGAGGGAACTAATATTATATATTGAATTTATATACCCAGGGGTCTCAGGGCAGTTCATGGAATAACCACTGTGAATAACAAGCTGTGGTCCAAACCACTGAAAGTGCTTTATCTACATTATTAGATCATGTCAATGAAAAATAGATCCCATAAAATTGGGCAAGATGTGTTGGGACACCTCATCTAGCTCTGTAATTATGGTAACATGGCAAACATGTCACAGCAGGCCTCAGTTGGTTCCAACACTATTCCTGGGACATGTGTCAAAGGTCCCTTCACCACACAGAAAAGCACTGATGGCCAGGCGCTTGAGAATGCAAGGGAGGCACCAAAGTAAGTCTTCTTTGCCACCTTCACCTCCTGCAACAGGCATGACAATAGGCACATGTTCAGTCAACCTCACACTGAATCTTATCCCACTTGCATTCTAGCCTCACAAATCCTGTTTCATATCTTGGAACATCCTGGGAGAGAAAAGGGATGGTTCCAAAGTGTCAGAGTTCAGTGGCAATCATATCAACCTCCCGGAAAATCTTGTCATTTCATAGACAGCCCAAAGAGTCAACAGAATTTCCAGTTCTGGCTTCTGGAAAATCCCGCAAAGCATTTGGGAATTCTTTGGATTCTGCAAATCCCTAAGGATGAATCATCCTAATGGGTCCTACATCTATGCATGAACAAACTACCCCAGATAATCGTCTAACCACAATTCTCTGTCTCTCTCACACCCACACACCAAAAACGTTCGTATGTGCTGTGTCAATGACAACTTGGGACAACCCCATGTTTGCCACAGAGGCCATGAAGACCTCAGTTGGCTCAGTCAAGGTAACTTTAGCATGGATACTGTTGACTTCAGTACCAGCGTCCTGGGGTTCTTCTGCATCACACTTCAGAGCACTTTTGCCAGATTATTCAGGTATGCGACTGGGCAGCAAGCTGGGTGGCATACCAACAGCCCGAATTTGTCCAATCAGAAGATACAGGCACCTGTATGCCACCCAAGTGTGGAGAGATTTCAATGATGAAACTTTTATGGACTAGAGTTATTTGGGGTGCTGCTGCTGCAAATAAAGCCTGCATACAGTCACAGAAATCAGACATGAGTTATTTAAATCTTTAAGAAGATCAACTTTCTAAGTTTCTAATTCCTGTATTCCTGAACAACCATGCACACTAATTAGATGCCAAAACAACTAAAATGTATGTTTGCAACCAAAGACACACTTTATGCTACCCAGGACAGTCGACAGTCCAGGACTATAACCTAAAATTCCTGAGCATGAAGCCCACATGCAATTCAAAGTACATAGTTTATATCTGCTTATCAAGAGGATTTATAAATGAATGATTTGTGTTTGATTTGCACAATGCTAAGACCACTAAGTGAGAACACCTACCTGAATACTAAAAGTGGTCAAAATTCTTTACAAGGGCTAGTAGTTATTATTACTGGACAGAAATGCATTACTTTGAGTAAATGTTCATCTGCACTATTTGGAATCTAAATAGTGCTAATTTGCACACTAATTAATACAACATATCATTTATTCCATCTTATGTATCATGCAGTGTGTACTGCATCACAGCTTTGTGCAACTGACTTTAACTTAATAGGCAGTATCCAATACCAGGGCAAAGGATGCTTGTGCAAGGGAATATCCTGATACTTCCTCTTCTACATTCTAATCCTGTGTGCCTCCCTATAGCTTCTCTCAATGTTGGGTAACACCCTACCTCTCAGTAAAGGTATGCTGGAGGGAAGAAATCAGGTAGAAAAACCTTTCATGTGCATAGAATCTGAGTTATTTTGACTTCTTAAGTGCTCAGTATACAGCCATGAACATGTACCAGCTACTAAACATTTACTGCATACTGCAGCATGCACTGCAGAATATATCTGCCTACTTGTTTATCATTTGTATCCCAATTATATTTTGCAAGCACATATTTAATTCTGGAATTTTAAGGAAAACTGACCCGAAGAGCAAAATTTCATAAGACACAATAAAATAATTTGTGAAACCCTATTTATAAAAAGTGCATTTCTGTACTACCTAGGAAGCACTAGGTAAAGGTACCCCTGATTGTTATCTCCAGCCATGGACGACTCTGGGGTTGCGCATTCATCTTGCTCTATAGGCTGAGGGAGTCGGCGTTTGTCCGCAGACAGTTTCCAGGTCATGTGGCCAGCATGACTAAGCCACTTCTGGCAAACCAGAGCAGCACACGGAAAAGCTGTTTACCTTCCCACTGGAGCAATACCTATTTATCTACTTGCACGTGACGTGCTTTTGACGTGCTTTGGTGGGCAGGAGCTGGGACCGAACAACAGGAGCTCACCCCGTCGCGAGGATTCAAACTGCCGACCTTCCGATTGGCAAACCCTAGGCTCTGTGGTTTAGACCACAGCATCACCCGCGTCCCTTAGGAAGCACTAGGCCTCTAACAAAATAGTGTTTAGGCATTTGTTGCTAGTACATGGCTTGTTTTTGTTCAGCCTACTGTCGTACTAAAAAACAGTTTTAATATAACATAAAAGTAGGTATTTTTATTTACCAGCTTTTGGAAAGTATCATCAATAATGTGATCATGTTGAATGCTAACAATACTAAAGTAAGTGTCTATGGAAAGAAAGCTATCAACACTAACAGTTATAACCTGATACACAGTGATACACAGTGTGCACAGCCAAATGAAAAACAACACCAGAGTCTAGAAACAACTACTATTTGATACAAGTTAGAAACATACAGATTGAATTACATTAAAAGTCTGATTACATTAAGTTTCTAATTTTGTTAAAGATGTCCCCACAATAATCTCTTGAATAGTAAATATTGCCAAGCAGTCCCAAAGGAGAGCTGACTCTTCAACGTGCTTTCACCTTTTTGTTTTCCTTATCAATAGATGTTAAATGGGCAGGGTGAGGTCGGAGAAAGAATTATGATAATATCCATACTTAGACCAAAGTTGCTTTTTGTAAAAACACTCAGAATCAAATACAATTATTACAAACACAACTTTCTTTGTTGTTGTTTTTAAAAAGAAGGATCCCCATATGAACTATGTTTCCTTTTACCTATTGTTGCCATTCTTTAGTAAAAACTGGTAGTTAAGCTTGCTTGAAACATGTACCGTATTTTTCGCTCTATAACACGCACCCAACCATAACACGCACGTAGTTTTTAGAGGAGGAAAATCCGTAGGCATGCCACCCGTAGGCATTCCCTCCATAACACGCACAGACATTTCCCCTTACTTTTTAGGAGGAAAAAAGTGAGTGTTATGGTGCAAAAAATACGGTATTTCCCCTTCTGGGTTAAAAGCACCTTAGGGGGATATTTCAGTAGGAAAACTGCCTGAGAGGAACAGGTTAATAAGCTCATCAGCCCAGTGCCAACCCACCACAACAGTCTGCTGCATTCCTGAAGCAGTGAGAGATGAGAACCAATGTGGTGTAGTAGACAATAGCAACGGACAGGGATGGGAGAGACCCAAGTTCAGAACCCACATGGCCTAATCTACCTCACATTAATAGCTCCAGTATTGTGAGGATATGAGTTAAGGACTGATTTCTATTCTGAGGTCCTTTAAATAAGTGAGGAATAAAAATTATAACGAATAACACATAAAACAGATACCGCCATAGCTTAGAACAGGGGTCAGCAACCTAAGGCTTACGCGCTGTGCTAAACCGGCGCAGCACAGCGACTTGCTCCCGCGGCGCTGGAAATCGCGTCTGCGCAATGCTGGAAATCGCGGGCACTTGCATGTGCGAGGGATCTCCGCGGGACCGATCTGGCCCAGGCAAGATAAACCTTGCTGTCCCCTGGCTTAGAAAAAGCAGGGGTATGAGCTTCTGCTCTTTTTTTGGGTGCTGAAACCCTGGATCAAACCAAAGAGCTTCTGCTCTTGAGAGCAACTAGCTACCCACTAATTGTGACAAATTGTTACACAGTATTCTTGCCCTCAATCCAAGTGATATAGAAGGGGTTGAAATGCTTTTATCGATGTTATGATTATTTTAAATCAGATGTGGGGAACTTTGGGCACTCCAGATATTGCTGAAATACAACCCCCATCATTGGTCTTGCTTGGTGGGGCTGATGAGAGTTGTAATTCAGCATCTAGAAAGCAAAATTTCCCCAACTTTATATGATTTTAAATTGTCTGAAATCTTGTAAGCTCTCATGAGAAAATATTGTATTTTAAATGGCAGCTATATTAAATTAAACACAATCCAACACAGAATAAACCCACTTAATGATGAAGTGGGGCGAGGATCCTTTTTGGCCTGATGATGAACTGAAGTGGGGCGAGGATCCTTTTTTGGCCTGATGGATAGATCTTTACCTCCCCCAACCACTGCAGGTCAACTTTGACAAGAGGGCGTCATAATGGCATCAGTTGATGGATAGGTGGGTTAATAATAATAATAATTTTTTATTTATACCCCGCCCTCCCCAGCCAAGGCCGGGCTCAGAGCGGCTTACAAGCAATAATAAAAACAAGATGAGTGATTACAACTTAAAAAACAAAAATAAAATACAACATTAAAATAATGGAACATTAAAATATTAAAATGGAGCCTCATTGCAGGAGAAGGAAAAGAAAAAAGAAAAAGGGGGCGGAGGGAATCAAATTGGCTCCAATCCAAAGGCCAGGCGGAACAACTCTGTCTTACAGGCCCTGCGGAAAGAGATCAGATCCTGCAGGGCCCTGGTCTCATGAGACAGAGCGTTCCACCAAGTTGGGGCCAGTGCTGAAAAGGCCCTGGCTCTGGTTGAAGCCAATCTAACTTCCTTAGGGCCTGGGACCACTAGGGTGTTGTTATTTATGGACCTTGAGGCTCTCCGTGGGGCATACCAGGCGAGGCGGTCCCGTAGGTACGAGGGTCCTAGGCCGTGAAGGGCTTTAAAGGTCAAAAGCAGCACCTTAAATCTGACCCTGTACTCCACCGGGAGCCAGTGCAGCTTGAAAAGCACTGGATGAATATGCTCCCATGGCAGAGACCCTGTGAGGAGCCTCGCTGCAGCATTCTGTACCCGCTGGAGTTTCTGGGACAGCTTCAAGGGCAGCCCCGCGTAGAGCGAGTTACAGTAGTCAAGCCTGGAAATGACTGGGTTGGACAGCAAGTTCAAGCCTGCTTTCTCCAGCAATTAGTCATGTACTAGAGTTTTCTGCATGTAACCCTACTTATACAACTAATCCAGTTGTGTCTCTACCTGCCCCACACCTGACGACACATGGAGAAGGTGGGGGGTGGGGATGGCCTGTTGGGCCAAATCGGGAGGTCCCCCACCTCAGATTAAATCATTTGCAGCATATACAAGTTTACCCACTAGCTTTGAGAAATGTACATGAATTTACGGACAAACAGCCCTGCCAATGATATAAAGTCCAATCTTGCAGTGCTATCTGCCTCTCCTGCACTATGGGGAAAACCACAGAATGACATATTCTGTACATTTATTATAGTGCCCACTAGACTGGTACACTTTCATACAATAGTACTTGTGATTAGTACTGTGCATGAGATTGAAATCACCACTCATTCATGGAAGTTATCATTGGTAAATGACTTTTTAAATCTCCCCATTAAGAAGTCAATATGATTTTATACAAGTCATCCTCTTTTGTTGAATAGTTATCTCAAAAGTTTATATCCTGTAGTGAATATTGATATTCTTAGTACTGCAATTCTTCCTACCAGATAAGCAATTTGGGCTAAGTATATCCAATATTCTTTTAACTGTTAACTTATGATAGCATTGTGTCATACACTTCTTGAATCTGTGAATGTGTTCTCTTATCTAGCTGCAGATGTTTAGAGGGAAAAATGCAGTTCAAAATTTTTCTCCCTATATTTAAAAAGTTCTGTTAATAAAAACTTTCATCTTCTAGTTGCTGGTTAGGTGTTGTAAATTAGAGGTTGTGTTTTTTTTTTTAAAAAAAAAGAATCAATATTATTCCTGGACTCATTTGTTAACACAGATTAAAAGATGCATTTGCACACATAGTCAGATGCTCACCAGTTCATCACCATGACCACCAACACCAAAATTAACTGAGTAGGAATGATGTGTTAACGTTCACCAAACAGGATTTAGATACTGTTGAAATCAAATGGCACATATTGCAAAGCCCAGAAATGACAGCATGTGGGGAAAACATGCCTAATCTAATGTATTTCAGTCAAAAAATTAAAATAAACCCCACATTTAACAATGTATTTCACTGGAATGCCTCTCTACCACTCTCTACCACTCACACACACTCTCACACACTGTTAGAAACAGATATGAAAGCTAGGAGCTAAATGGCACTTAAAACTAGGTTATGGGCACAACAACGGAATGTCTAGGTGTGCTTTTTTATAGCAAGAATACAAAGCTGAAAATGAATGAACTGGTGCTAAAACATTACGTTCATTTTTCACATGGTCTAGTCATTCCTCTGCCCACCCCCCTAATATTCTTAAGAGGGTCTCCTCTCTAGTCTTCAGAGAGTAGCTGGAAGTGGGGAGGCAGAAAAAGGTCCTCCTTTCCTTCCACTCTGCAGTTTTAATCTGAAATTTTAGGTGCAGTACCGTGGTCAGAGCTCAGAAACTGCTTTCTATAATGAAGTTCCCTGCTGCAAAATGTGCCTAGAACAATGGGAGTTTCAAACACTGCGCTCGCTCGCTCGCTCGCTCGCTCACTCGGTCTCTCACACACACACATCTCACAAGGACTACTGACAAATAGAGCAGATCCCCCTCCATTTCCACAGGAAACAAAATGCATCTACTGTACTGTGTAGCAGCAGGAGAAAGGTTATGTGGGTAGGTGGGCAAGTATACATGTGTTATGATCCATACTGCTCCAAACCCACCTTCTAAAGTTCCTCCTTTGCTTGCTTCAGGCAGAGCAAGAAATAGAAATGATCCAACCTTTGAGAACACATGACAATTTGTGGAATGAGACATTTTTAAAAAACACACACACCCTGAAATGACTTAAAAGTTAAATGTAATTAAATAGACATTTGGTGCCTCTGTGGGAGGTGGGATTGTAAAAACAAAACAAAACAAAAAAATTAGCTGTTTATGAATCACTGCTTATGACTGATATATATTGCAGATAAAGAAGAAACACACACACACACACACACAGAAATAGAAATGATCTACCTGAGAGCAACTCTGTGAACTAAACACATATTTAATGGGATGAATTTGCAATGGAAACTCCTTGGGATTCTCAAATATTTAGGCTGAAATCCTAACCTTATTTACCTGGGAGTTCAATAGGACTTACTTCTGAGTAGGCACAGTTACAACTGCATTGTAAATTGCTGTGGAGAGATAGGGGAGGAAAATGAGGGGGTTTTTAAAAAAAAAAAAACCAACAACAATCCAGAGTAACACAGTTGGTCAAATACATGTTTTGATTACACATTCAGAGTCTATTAACGTTCATTCAGAAGGAACTCACATAGAATTCAATATAAAACTGTCAAGGGTAGTTAGGATAACAGCCTAAATAAACTTGAACAACTATTCCATACTTCTCAAAAATAGTAAGCAGTACATATTTAGTACAACTTTGCACTATTTAGTTTGATCCCAGAATTTATATGGCTTTTGTATGAGGCTCAGAAATACCATTCAGAAGTTACTCAAGAGGCTTTTTAAAAGCATGATGTAGCAATACTGTAAATAATAAATTTACCATCCAACAATATTGCTATTGTACAGATAACCTTCAGGGATGAATAATCAAATATTGCTGACTCTCTATATTATAAACTAAAGAGAGAGGGAGCAGAACTAATTACATTCTAATTGATTAACATTATATGGCTTTTTAAATGTGTTTGTAGGAGGGGGGTTATTGGTTTATTTTTGTTTTACTGTGTATTTTGTATTCTCATTTGTATTTTTCTCTTGTGAACCTCCCTGGGATCTTTGGATGAAGTGTGGAATTCAAATTTAACAGTAATAATTATTATTATTCCCAAAGCTTTTAAGTATATATTCATGGCACACAAGGGGAAGTAAAAATAAACACATTATTTTAAGCATTTTTCTGATATGCAACTGCTTTAGTTCCATAGTCAGAGAAAAATTAGTTCATATGACTGTAAAAAGCAACTACAAACCACAATTAATAAAGCAGTTGTTATAGGCCGATTGTAAAATGCATGTGTTTTCATAAACTGGGCCAGCCCTTAAGAACCAATGAATTATTGGAAAGCCTTCCATCGGGGGGCATTACTAAAGGCTTATTGACATCATCATTTACTGTTGTGACAATGACTTGTTTTGCTTCTTCTATTATCTATTATTGGTCAAAGACAGGGTGATACAGCCTCATTTATTAATAATATATTAAGTCATGCATCTGTCGTTACATTAAACATTGTTTAATGTTAATAGTCCTAAAACTATTTCAAAACTTAATTAAGACTGTGAAATATGAAGTCTCTATATCTCTTGTCATGCATCTTTAAACAGCTTTATTTGTACCTTTACTATTTTACTGATTTCTACCCAGAAGCAGGACAAAACTATTATATTACAGTGGTACCTCGTTTTATGTCCACCCTGTCGGGTCGTCCATTACGTGGAACGTCTGCAGCAAACCTGGAAGTACCGGAACAGGTTACTTCCAGGTTTGCCGCTTGCGCAGAAGCACTAAACTGCTCCGCACGTGTGCACAGAGCAACACTCTGTCGAGCGTCCCTTTGATCCAGCATCCAGGGCTCTGGAACGGATCCTGGACTCAAAACAAGGTACCACTGTACTAGTTTCCAGAGATAACAAGAATAGCAATCACTATTAACACACTGTGCCCATCCATTCATATAGGTCAGAGGTGGGCAACTTCTTCAGCTTGAATAGTTAGATGCCCCCAGGCAAGCCCAATAGTTCAAGGCAGCCATTCTCAGTAGCACGAATCTGGAGGCCTATTCTCCTACTGATGACACACACTTCTCTCAACAAGAAACTGAATGAGGAGTTGCCCATTGCCTGCCTTTAAACCCAAAATTCTCATTGTGAACACTGACCTGACTTGTCCCCAATATCAACTTTTGTACTGGAGAACTAGAAGGTAGTCAAAGTCAAACTAATTTTTAAAAGGTATCTAGGAGGATCCAGGAAATTATGGGTCAGTTGGCAGAACTTTGTTTCTGGGAAAACTAGTTGGCAAGCATGATTGAAGATGAAATTAACAAGCATACTGTATAGAAGGACAAGTTTGAAGAATATTCAACATAGTTTCTGCAAAGTTATTCCTGCCTTACTAACCTAGACACAACTTTGTCATTAAGTGACAAACTGACCGGTGTGGCCATGAGCAACACTTACCTGTACACCAGCTATCTGGACCATGATAGACTAGTGATGGAAAAACAAGATTGCTTCAATATGGTCTGTGCGGACAGGTTAAGCATCATCCAGAAGCTCCAGCTAGTGTAAAATACAGTGCCTAAACTGAAGGGGGCAGATGGCCAAAAGCATGTTACACCTCTGTAAAAAGATCTGCACTGCCTGCCCATATGTTACCAGGCCAGGTTCAATAGTAGAATCATAGAACTGTAGAGTTGGAAGGGACCCCAGGGTAATCTAGTTCATCCCCTTGCAATGCAATACACAAAGCCCTGGACACCTTGTGTCCAGGATACCTTAACGACCGCTTGAACCCTTATATTCTGATTTGATCAAGATCACCTGGAGCAATGCTGTTAGTTTCCCCCTATGTTTCAGAAGTCAGACTGGCCTCCACTAGAAATTGGGCATTTCGTGCTACCAGTCCCATGCTGTGGAACACTCTTCCAGCAGAGAAGCAGCAGGCAACCTCATTGCTAATTTACAGGAGTTTCTTGAAGACTTAAAAAAATATGAAATACCTATTCAGTGGTTTAAACTTTTTAAGATAAGCCAATAATTTTTATAATTATTTAGTACTGTGTTTATGGCATTTTATAAATGTTGCTGTACACCATCATAATTTTTTTAATAAAAGGCATTCTATACAATATATATATTTATAAATATTGCTCAAATTAAGACATTTGATTGTGAAATATGTAAAACTAGCAAATTCTCAGACATGACTTCAGGTTTGTTTAGCTGTAATTACTGCATCATGAGAAAATGCAAGTGAGGTCAAGTCTAAAAATAACAGAAGACCACATTCCTGGCATTTGAAACTTTAACTTCTAGGTATATATTTAAACACAATTGGAAACATTTTTTTCTCCTCACTCCTTTTGTTTGCAAAAAAGGCAATCTTGTCTAAATGCCTTCAAATATTTGCAGATACTATACTGAGGAAAACTTAAATGAAACTCATCAAGACCTTGAAAAACTGCATAAAAAGGCACTTGCAGTACTAGGCCTTAAACTAAGCAACATTTAAAAAAATAAAAGACTAAACAGAGACATCCTATCATCAAGTTATATCTGCTGGGCAGGGATAGAATTACTATTAAATTCTGCTGCACCAGCAGGACATTGTGCTGGTATAGTGTATTCACACCAGTGTAATACTTGTTATACAGTGTTATACTTGCCAGCAGTATAACAACACTGACAAAACTACTATGCTGGCAATGCCAGCACAAGAAGAAAACGTGGTCAAAACGGGAGTGTGGAAGGGAACAAACAAAAAGCTTAGCTAGAATCCTACACTCATTTCCAACGTCAGTCCTGCACCTGGAGCCAGTGTAATAGTATGCCAACAAGACAGGTGATGTAAAATTATCTCACTGAATTCAACAGAGAAGCTGAGGTGACTGTCCCTTACCCCCTTCTCTTCTACCAACCATATCAGACAAAAGAGAAACTAAAGTTATGATTATGCACCCAGGCTGTACAAATGGTTCAACTGGTTGCAAACCAGTATGTTTTTACTTACTATAACTTGTATACAAGCTCGTTCAGGAAGCGTATGAATTTCGAAATGGAAACTTAAAATTCATATTCATATTCTTCCTCCCTGCATGTTGATATCAACAATTTCAAAGCTCAACTTTTGTGTCCAGATTTTCACTCTTTGAAATATGGCAACCCTAACTTGTGACTTTAAGCATGCCTCTGTTCACCTAGGCATTGGGCTAGGAAGAAGGTAATGTGGACTTCATATGATCTAAGTTCTACAGCAGGAACACCATGATAAGTATTAATCACACTGTTCCATGCATGGATGATGTGGGGTTGTTATCAGAAGTGAGGTTATGGTGGGCAGGGGGCAACAATGCTTTTTGGTAGCCAAGAGCATATATATCATTGCTATGTTGCCTCTTTCCCCCCTGATTTCTTCATGGTTTCCCCACAGGCCCTTCATGTACCTCTTCTGTCTGGAAAATAAGAAGTCAGGTTTAATTTGTTCTACAGTGACAAGTGCAACATTAGGTCTTTTACTTTGGCACCAAATCTAACAATATTTGCTAAAGGGAACTCAATTTCCCCTTACCCAGGGACTGCAACTGGTAGGCAGCACATGCTCCACTGACCAGTAAACCACGAGTCACTGGAAGGCTGCAAGAGAAAAACCAACCTGGCCCCATTCATTGGCCAGAGAAAGAACTAAAGGAAGCATCTTTCACCTACCTAGTCCTCTAGAATTAACAGTTATAAAGAACTTTGTAACTAAGAACTATAGCTACCAGAGTTTGTTTTATACACCCTTGCCACAATATATTTTCCTGTTGTGTATTAAAGTCTGACAGCAGCATACCTCTCAGTACTTATTTTTGTAAGCCACTATGAGAACCTTTTAAGGCTTCAAAGAAATGCTTCAAATAAAATAAATATGAGTTTGAGGCAGAAAAAAATGTTTTGCATCCAATGTTTTACTCTTCTTAGATGAAATGTAAAAGCAGTGCTGAGTGGTTTGTTTTTATCTTACTTAAAAATAACACGTGGTATTTCATATTTCCAAATATCAGTGTTGTACAACTGACCCTCTCCAGTCAGTACTACAATGAGCAAATATAAATCGCTCTGAACTAGGTCAGACCAGGAGACTAGCTAGTAATCACAAATTGAATGGGAGGCCACATTCTGCAATCACAGATTCTTGACTCCCTTTTGATATTTATCTCTTAGCTTTTGCCTCAAGGGCAACAGCAGCCATCACAAGAGGTCCTTTCCTTTGGCAAACACACCAAAGAGGAGATAGCAAAAGCCAGGCCATGTGTTGCTTTGCTGCGTTACAAACAACATGCAAAAAAAGGGACTTCTTCCTCTACCGTGGAGCCAGACACAGAGACTTTCTGAGCACCTAACTGTGCACACAAAGGAGGGAGCAGAAATGCAGGAAGCTCACAAGTGAGAGAAAGGAG
Organism: Podarcis bocagei; assembly: GCF_964188305.1. Taxonomy (NCBI): domain Eukaryota; kingdom Metazoa; phylum Chordata; class Lepidosauria; order Squamata; family Lacertidae; genus Podarcis; species Podarcis bocagei. Next base: position 52,630,140 of record NC_138133.1, read on the forward strand.
CTAGAGGCAAGTCTCTGTAAACCACACAGAGAGGCCGCCCTCGTTCTTCATTACAGCCAAAATAGAAACAAGAGAGCAAATGGCAAGCGCCTCTCCGGCAGTCAAGCCCCCTTGCCTCTCCCCCTCCAGCGTTCAATGCAGAACCTTCAGTGTAAACAGAAGGAAAATGTGACAAGTTCCTGAGGAGGAGCCATGCCAGCTTGTTGCAACAAACACAACAGAGTGCCTGGTGGCACGTCCAAGCCTGAGAAATGTATTGACGCGTACATTTTCCTGGCCCGTGTCGTCAGAGACGTTAAGGCCAAGCGTGGCTTCTTTTAACTCGGGTAGGGGAGGGATGATTTGTAGGGACCAATTTTGAAATGGAGGGGACACAAATGACGCTGCTTCTGTCTCTCTCTCTCTCCCCCCCCCCCCATCAACCATGTGACGAGGCGACTCTGGCGCCCTCCGCCTCTTTATTGTGGAGCGGCTCATTTGCTCTCCTCTTCCTCTTTGGCACGTATTCAAAACGAAGACAACTGGCGGCCAAAAAGGCAGAGCAAGGAGAGGAGCAGACAGACGGCAGCGTCGGCGGAGACTCCACCAACTTGTTTATCCTTTTATAGCCCCGGCTCTGAGGCAAAAGCACGGAGAGCAGAAAGGCCCGCCTCCTTTAATTGCTAGAACCGCGGTGGGAAGGGAAGAAGGTTGCGAGAGAGCTGCCGGTGAACATTATTTGCCCCCCTCTCTCTCTCCCCCCACCAACATCCCGACGGGTCTCAGGATCCCGAATTAAACAAGGGAAGCACTTGCGCTTCCCGATATATCTATAAAATAAAACAAACAAACCTCGCCGTGCTGCTTTAACTGCGCAGGGAAGGAGAAAGCAGGAAGCGCCTCCAAGTCCCTTGCGCGCTCTCCTCCTCTCACCCACCCGCTTTCCCCAACGCGGGCCTTCCCGCGTCAAGAAGTGCCAACGCAACGAGCGCTCGCTCCGCGGGGGGGGGGGGGGGCAGGTGAGCGATGCGCGGACAGTTGGTCTCGCGCCGCTGGACTTCTCAACGGCCTTCGTGCCGGACGCAGGGGGGCGGAGAGGAAAAGCGGGCGCAGCATCACTAGCCGGGACATTGGGCTCCAGCCCCGACGTCGGCGACGCCATAAGCGCCTCGGCGGCCCCCGCCGTTGCTCTTCTTCCCCAGCAACTGCCCCTCTCACGCGCCCCCCACCCCACCGTGAGTCTACCACCAGACACTCACCCTTCTTCCGCAGTGTCCTCTGGCTCCCGAAGGGGGAAAGGGAGAGGGAAGCTTTGGCGTGAGTGTGAGGGAAGCGGGGCCAGGGAAGGAAAGCCCTCAGGAGCCCACTTCTCAGGGGGCGGGGGTAAAAGGGAGCTTGTTTTCAGACGGTGTGGCCAACGGGGTGGTTGAGGAGGGCGAAGGGTGGGCGAGGGCAGGCGCTCTTCAGGGTCAGCCACTCTCCGCCCCCTTCACGCGCCGCCGCGGGTCCCGACTGTTTGTGTTGCTGCGAGAGGCGGAGGGGGGCGGGGAGCGAGAGAGAAGGCGAAAAAGAGCCAAACAGCTGAGAGGATGTAAACAGTGGCGTCACGTGATTGCATTTACAGCCCAGGGCCTGCGAGCCCCGCCTCCTTTCCCTTCGGACTGGGCGCCGGGTTTGTTTGGTCTCCGACGCAGAACGAGCGGAGGCTCCGCCCCGCAACTCGGCGGCCAATGGAGCGGCGAGAGAGCCACGTCGAGCTGCCGCTGCAGTCAAGGGCTGGGCGACCAATCGCAGCTCTTGCTCTGGAGGAATTGGGTTTTTTTTTCCCCGGCCGGTCTGTCAGGCTGTGCAGCGTTTCTGAGTGGAAGCGGAGCGAGCAGCTGGTTGTGAAAAATAGGGCGACGTATCCGATTTCACCCGTAGGGAAGGTTTAGTTTTGAATCACAAAGAAAGGGATTTATTTTCTGCTTTCAAATAATAAGTGATTTCATTCTTACCTTACTCCTAAAACGGAAGGGTACTGGGGAGGCTTCCTCCTATTTTCACTTTTCCCTGCCATGTTTTGCACTCCTCTAGTCCATGCCTTTAACAGCAGCCTTATAAGCAGAAGTTAAATATGCAAAGCTTTCGCTCTTTTTATATGTGTAGGAGAAAAATAATGGGTCTCATTTATGTATTTATTGCTGCCGTTTTTTTCCAAAAAACTGAAGCCACACACTTTAACAGAAGATTATAATTAGTGCAGAATGGCTGCGCCACATGATCCTTGCACACCTGAATAGAAATCTACTATTTGCCTACTCTAATTATGAACAGCAACAAAAGTGTGAAATGAAGACTGGATAAGGTAGCCACTTACGTCACCAAGAAATGGGTCACCAAAAAGGACACAGAATTTATGCATATTTACATGCAATACTTAGTTGAATGGATATATATATATATGAATGAGAGTGTTTTACTAATAATAAACAACTTGTGTGTATTTTTGAAACAGTAAAAATAAGCAACCTTTCTGTTACTGCTTACAGCTGTATCAAAACTGGGTGGAGAGGGTTGGTTACCAATATACAGAACGACATGTACATAACAGTAAAACAGTATGAAAGCTGTCTAGATGCAATTACGCATGCTGTACAATCACATTGAGATTGCTTTTGTGGGGTTTTATCAATGTATGATTACATATCAGTATGGCATAGGGGAGAAAGGTGCTCTAATTCTGGAATTAAATTTAGCAAATCTGTTAAAGAAGAACTCAGGAGGGTTGGAAAACAGCTGAGCATACCCACAGAATAAATGTATAGAATAATGGAATAGGTTCTCATCCCTAATGGTAAGAAATGTAAAGGTAATAATGGTGTGTTTTTCTCTTTGTAAGTTGCTTTCAGAGCTGTTTTAGCTGAAAAAGGATGAATTTAATAATTCCGTGCCTGAATAAAGGAGAAAAGACCCCGGTTTCCTATGGTATACCCCTGTGTCTGTTGAAGATGTAGTGAAGCAACAACACCAATGAGGACTGCAGGATAATATTTTATGCACAAGTAAGTCCTCGAAGAGCCTTTTCCACCAAGAGTTCCAGGAGCCAGGAGATACTGCTCCCATCTTCCTGAAGAACCCTACAAGATTCAAGGTATATCCTCTTCAAGGAACAGTGCAGATAAAACTGAAATAAAACCTTTTAGAATTTAGGAAGTTTTAATTGTTGCCCAATTTTACTATGCAAAGTGCAGTGATTTTTTGTTGTTGTGGTATATGGATATTCCAAATCTAAATTAATAATAAAATAACATGTATTGGCATATATTGGCTTCTGACAATGAATTGCATGAAAAAATGATCCATTGATTGCATTAAGAGAAATCACTGTAAGAAACAACTGATTCAGTGTCCATGTTCTGGCCTACACTTCTTTGTGGCTCCATCCACAGGGTTCTCCTGTCCCTTCACCCCCATGAGAATATAGTGTTATATAGAGGGTTAGTCTGGATAAAACCCTGGTTTCCTTTCCAAACTGGGGACCCTGGATCTGTGAGGGTAAAATGTATGAGGGGAAGCTGGCCAAACCAGTTCCGTTGTCCAGGTAATGGATTTGGCTGGCTAGTTAAGTATCATGATTTAGCACAACCAAGTAAGTTGCTCTGTGCCATAGAACAAATGGATGGGCCTTTCTCCTGCCCCACTCACCTACAGTAGCCGCTATGTAGGAGATCAATAGACAATGTTGTGTGTTAGTGACTGGAAGCTGGAGGCACAAATATATGTTTACTTCGTGCTAGATATTGGGGATCCCCTGAAAACCAAATGGGAAAGTAAGATCTATTGGGGTGCTATTGGTGTCTGTCCCTCCATCCTAAGCTCAGGTTGTATCAATCAATCTTTATTGCAGTCAAAGACCAGAGAGCAAACTTAACATATGCCACATCCACATGAAGAAGCAGGTGTACTTTAAAAATCATTTTAAACTTATTTACATTGAAAAATAACACTCTTTCGGTTAAAGTCTTGTATTCCAGAGATTAAAATCAGCACTCATTCACTGGCCATCACTGTCACCACAGCCTGTCTTGTGTTCAGGTTGTATATATGTGTAAATAAAACCTAAAGACACCACAGTCTCAGCTGATCCTAATTCCAAGGAAACCGAACCCTGGGTACGCATTTGGAACCCCTGAAGTCTCTCACCACTCAGAGTTTGGGGAGGTGTGTAACAATATGAACTGCCATACGGGCTGTGTGATACTTCAGCAGCCAAATTCCTTTCTTCTATCATACTCTATTGTAAGCCCTTTGCCAATGGTACAAACCACTCTCAATATATTTTATTTCCTCAGTTTTTATCACCACATTGGTCCCTCAAACATTATTTTCTCTTTTCTTATGTCTGTTTCTCCTGCTTAGCACAGTGGCATTGCCTATCTCGATAATCTGCAAAGCGATCTTAGCCATATCTACTCCAAAGTTCTGCTGAATTCAGTGGTGCTTACTCCCAGGTAAGTGGAGTTAGGATTGTATCCTTAGTTTTGTTCAGTGCAGTGAGACAAGCCATACCTTTCCTTTAGGTTTCCTTCATTTGATGTTGCTAATAAATATCCCTTTAACTAGTAGCAGATTCTAATATGAGAGGAGGACATTTGTCTCTTCTTTTAAGATGTTTACCAAATTTCTGCATGCATGCTTAGTAGCAGCAGCAGCGTATGAAATTCTGACAAGCAGGAGCAAGTCTTAACATAATGTTAGAGCTCTAATCTCACCAGTAGCCTGAAGGTTTCTTTGTACTGAGAAAGAGCCAATAACCTGTCTTTCAAGAGGCTGGACTTAAGGACTTGTACTGCTGCCTCACAAAAGGGGAAAAGCTGCTGCTGCTTATTCTTAATTTCCATTATGACTAGCAGGTAATAAGGATGGGGATAGGAGTCTTCATAATCCACAAACGCACACATTTGATTACATTAGCAAAATGAGAAACAAGGACACCCAGCATTGAATAGTGAGGGCAGGCCACTGAGAGGGAGGCAAAGGAATAATGTTGACTGTAGGAAGTCAAATCTACAAATATTAAATACTATGTTTTCCTAAGGAAAAAATAATCAATTCCCAGCTGGTTCAAGCACTGTAAAACTGTACAGGCTAACCAAGTAACAACCTTAAAAGGATGATATCGAGGCTGTTAGTTGAACCCTATAGTAATCACCTGAAATAGTAGTACTTGGTTTAACTAGGTTTGGTTAGACTGAAAGGCTTTAATGCATTACTGCTCTTACTTGAATCAGTTCTTATATTGTTCTGAATGCCATTTGGCTAATGAATAAATAATACTTGGTTTAATTACCAGGTTGACCTAATATTACTCTGTCATTCGGTCAATGTAGAAATAATGTTTTGGTTTATCTATCAGGTCAGCATTATATCTAAGAAGTGTGTATACTTGGACAACATTTCCACCTATGACATTATCAAAATTTGCCATAATGCAATAACAAACAGGTACTACAGATTTGCATGCACCTGCTGTGTTTATTCTAGTGTGTGAGGTGCTATTTATTTCACATTTAATACATGTTCTGGGAACAGCAGGGACGTGGGTGGCACTGTGGGTTAAACCACAGAGCCTAGGACTTGCTGATCAGAAGGTCAGTGGTTCGAATCCCCGCGACGAGGTGAGCTCCCGTTGCTCGGTCCCTGCTCCTGCCAACCTAGCAGTTCGAAAGCACGTCAAAGTGCAAGTAGATAAATAGGTACCACTCCGGCAGGAAGGTAAACGGTGTTTCCGTGTGCTGCTCTGGCTCACCAGAAGCAGCTTAGTCATGCTGGCCACATGACCCAGAAGCTGTATACCGGCACCCTCGGCCAATGAAGCGAGATGAGCGCCGCAGCCCCAGAGTCAGCCATGACTTGACCTAATGGTCAGGGGTCCCTTTACCTTTACCTTTACCTTACTGGGAACAGCTTTCTGCAGTGTTTCTTTGCAAGGCACATAAAGTGAAAGAAATGTATGAGTCAACCTCACAGATATATGATGTAAGTTGGTTATGCACAAGCCAAAAACTCATGCGTAGGATGCAAGGTGAGCACTTTTTGATGCTATTTTCAATTTAATATTCTGTATACTTTTACAAATGCCTTGAGACATTTTAGGCAACAAATACATGCAATAAATTATAGTTTTAAAAATAATAATGTGTAAAGCAGCCCTGAGGAAAGATAATGAAGCAAACATGACAGAGGGTCTTCTTATGTTAGATCATAGAACAGAGCTGGCAAGAGAATCCTTTGTTTACCTTAAAAGAGGTCCCTTCACTTTCGAAACAACGCAGCTCTAATTCCTGTCGAACACTGTTTACAATTGTTAAACTAGTTTCTTCATAAACTTTATACCAGATTTTTTCCAAAGTGAATCATTGTTCTAATACAGTAGTAGCTTTCCAATCAAATCTGGGTCATGGAACCCTTGGTGGAAAACCAAAGGAGTATTTTTAATACTAAATATTTCAAAAGTTTTGCTTAACAGAACAAAAGCAAAGCAACTAACCCCACCTAACTTCCACATTTTAACTTGAATGCATTGATATAGAGACTTATATCAAACGACTACTTCAAGCATATTTTGTTTCCTTCAGTGGAGTATGTCACCTGCAGTGGAATATGTATTTTTCCAGTATGACTGTTGTCACTGTGATCTATCAGTGTGGCTTCAGATATGACAAGAGAGACAGAGAGATTTGTGTAGTGGTTAGAGTGCTGGATTTAGACATGGAAGAGCCATGTTCTAATTCACATTCAGCCACAAAGCTGTACTGTCTTCAGTGCCTGCTCAAAACTTCTTTGTTTAGGCCAACCTATCCATATATTTATAGTTGACATGCGCGCGCGCGCACACACACACACACACACACATATATAAACACACTTTAAAACAATACCTGGAACTGCTCGTTTTAATTATATTTTGATTTAAATAACTCTGGCCTTTATTGCTAACATATTTATTGCTAACATATTGCTAACATTATATTTTATGTAGATAAGAATAAAATACTACCTCTGAAGTCCTGCACTTCTAACCTGTCCTGTCAGTTTTTACTAACCAAGAAGGGCAAAGATCTAGAGAACAGGTGAATAGTAAGCTTCAGAAATTTAACAGGAATATTATGTCAATTGACCTGTCCAACATGTTCCCTCCATTTCATGTGTTTTGTGCCTTAGGACACAATAAGATCCTTTTACTGGGTGAATCATACAGCAGCCTCTGAAATTGCCTGATCTCAAAATAGTAGCTAAAATGGCAGGAGTCTCAGGAAAAAGTGCAGAACCAAGAACAAAAATTATTTTAGAATAGAGAAAAAAGAGAAATGTCACATATTATTGTTGTAACTTCAATTACTGGGATCAGGATTTGCTTGCTTTCCTCATTCTTCTCCCCACCCCTTCTGCTTTTGTACCATATCTGTTAGGGCAGAGCCACACCATGCATTTAAAGCACATAAGTTTTCCCCAAGAATCCTGGAAACTATAGTTTACCCTTCGTAGAGCTATAGTGCCCAGCACTATTAACAAACTACACTTCCCAGTTAATTTTGAGGAAGCCATCTGCCTTAAATGTGCATTGAATGTACTATTTATGTGTTGTGTGGATCTCCCCATAGATTGTGTGAGCCAATGACCAAGGACTGTATTGCTCTTTAATCCCCATCAAGTCTTTAGCAAACATAAACTACTTACTGGTTTAGTATGCTAGTCTAAGATTGGTTAAAACCTCCACTCACACATGGAGCTCACTGTCAGGTCAGTTAGTGTCTTCAGGTCAGTTAGTGTCTCTTAGCTTGATCTACCTCACAGGATCATTGTGAGGATAACATACACTCTGACACTGTCAGAGTCATTCATAGTGTAAGAACTTGAAGTCTTTTTTTTGTCTGCCTCTTGGTTGCAGTTCATACCACATCCTGGAATAATAGTTCTTTGGGCCTCACATTGGTTTAACTTCAAAAGCAACAATGAGCTCATAGCTGAAAATCTGTCTCTGTTGTAACTGGAATTGGTTGATGCTTCACAACTTTGAAATAGTGGTGGTGTTTTAGCAGACCTGATAGGCAGAAGAATCTTAATTTTTCACTTAATTTTTCAGGAAGCACATTGGCTTAGTATGGAAGAGCTATTTTTACAAGTCGCTTTTCAAATCAGAAGTCTACTTGAAACATTCTGAGCACTACAATGAAAGTAACATATTAATCACTGTGGCGCTGGTTCAAGGAGTTAATAATTTGTGCTGTAGTTTGTAAATAATGTAATAGCTTAGCCCTAGGGAGTAATTCCAAGTATGGGAATCCTGCGTAACTTATGCCGGCTTAAGTTGAGCTGGTATAAGGTACACCAGATCAAAACTCTGTTCAGGAGCAGACCTAATGCAGACTGAACCAGTAAACCTGCTTGAGGGAAATCAAGCCTTTACAATGAGTTGGACTTAAACCATCCTTTTTGCCCATGCAAGTTCTGCCAGTTTGTGAGGTCATGTGACTGAGTTAGGATCCTGCAGAAGTCCCTGCTGCTGGGTCCTTGCTCTCTCCTTGCCCTGGAGTGTCCATTTTTCAGGGGTTGTGTCAGTGTAAGTTCCACTGGTCTCAGCTCAGCCGGCTTAGCCTCAGTTGAGCCAGGATGAGAAAGTTGCACCAACATATGCTAAGGGAGCTGGGCATGTTTAGCCTGGAGAAGAGGAGGTTAAGGGGTGATATGATAGCCATGTTCAAATATATAAAAGGATGTCACATAGAGGAGGGAGAAAGGTTGTTTTCTGCTGCTCCAGAGAAGCGGACACGGAGCAATAGATCCAAACTACAAGAAAGAAGATTCCACCTAAACATTAGGAAGAACTTCCTGACAGTAAGAGCTGTTCGACAGTGGAATTTGCTGCCAAGGAGTGTGGTGGAGTCTCCTACTTTGGAGGTCTTTAAGCAGAGGCTTGACAACCATATGTCAGGAGTGCTCTGATGGTGTTTCCTGCTTGGCAGGGGGTTGGACTCGATGGCCCTTGTGGTCTCTTCCAACTCTATGATTCTATATCTCCTGCTGAGCTGTGGTTGGGGGCTTCCTTCAGGGTGAGAACATCCAAGGTGATGGGGGGGGGGGACAGGTGGACAGGGTAGCAGCAAAGTGGCGTAGAATTCCTCCACTTGCAATGTGAAATTTTCTTGCTTTGTCTGAGAAGTTCCAAAACACAACTCTTTAAAATTCCACCTGTCCATAGTAAGTGGCTCTTAGGTTTTTAGTTCTACAGCAGTTTCTTGACATATTTAGATCACAGGCTCCTGCTAATAGTAGGAGGCAATTCTCTTGGATGTATTCTTATCTACTTGAAGAGTAGGAACAGCCAGTTCTCCACTGATTCTCATTTCCAGTCTACTTTAGGTATATTATCTATGGAGCCTTTTCAAGTCAGACTTGAGGGCCTGAGACAGCACAGGTAAAAAGGGTGGGTAAAGAAAAATCCAAGTTTTTATCCTCTCAACCCCACCAGGCAGATTGCAGCATCCCTGTTAATCAGAAAAGTATTTATGTGTCTTCATTTTGGAAGAAATACATCCTTCATATATTTCTACTGTAGAAATTGTTCAGAGCAATTTAGGGCAAAGTTCTTTGGCTTGGTTTGGACCTTGATGCCATGGTAGAGGCAAAGCCCGACTTCATCTCAACTGTCTTGCTAGCAAAACAGTCATGACAGGCCACCAGGTGTTTCTCCCCACTCCTAAGAGGTCCCTGATGTAAAAGCCCTCTCACTATTTAGAGCAGTTTCATTGGACAAGTCTGTTTAGATGCAGTGACGACAATGAAGTATTATTATTATTTTAATGTAGAAACCTGAATCTAGAAGAATTTCATGTGAACAGATTTGTAATGTTTGCAAAAGATGTTTAAGGGCTTTCAGATACAATCTATATTGTTACTGTTCCTCTTAAGGAAAGTATAACAATGACAGAATGTATTTCAAGGAATCTGAGGGAAAACGTAATGGGAAAGCACTGTGAAGTCATGATTGGCGTTGCAGTTCTCCTTTATGTGTAATGATTTCTAAGTGAAAAGTTAGATTAAAGGCAAGGTGAAGAGAAATGTTTAGTTTTTTTTAAGCCTGTGCTCTGTGTAGCTGCTTATAATATACTGCAACTTGACAACATAGTTTGAGGCAATTCTTGTACTGAGTCAGTGAAGATTCAGGAAGGAAGAGCAAGTTCAAGTTGACAGATCCCATAGGGGAAGAATGCTAGTCTGTTACACCGAAGAGATACAAAAAGAGTCCAGTGGAGCCTTCAAGACTAACAGGTTTATTGTGCTATATGTGGGCTCTAGTCAATGAAAGCTTGTGCCACAACAAATCTCATAGGGCTAAATGGAATTTGATGTTAATTGTGTATAAACAACTATTGTGCTCAGTTTGAAAAGGAAGAGCAAGATTAAGGCCTTCTCTTGCTCCTGACATAAATTGTCCCCTCAAACTGCTAGTGCATCATGTACCATGTTAGACCCAGTTGGCCCATAACCTATTAGACTTGGGCCCACCATTTGTTGTTGATACTACATCACACTTTGACCAGTGTGATGAGCTGAGTATTGAGTCTGGACTAAGGATTCTGAGCTCCTGTGTTCTGATGTCCAATCACAGAACATTTCAGGATTTGGGCCTCTGCCATTGGCCCTTGAACTCTCAGTCGTGATTCACAACTTGGAAGTTTAGACAGCCAATCACATTGGGAGTGGGAGTGGCCCAGGCTTTCAGGAATGTATATAAGCAGTTACTTTGCCTTTGTTCACAATTATGTAGTTCAATAAAGGTTCTTGTTGTTATCGCTGTGTCTTTCCTCATGGGAACCCACCTAGACTTCACTTTCCATCTTTTACAGCAGGATAAATGTAACATCTTGTTTTATTTGAAAGACAAACATCAGAGAGTGTAAGTCAATTAGCAATCCAGGTGTTGATAACATGTCTATGATAGGGTTTCTAAAACAGCAGTTGTTTGTCTTTACCTATATGAAATGTTGCTAAACATTTTGCTTTAAGGGAAAAGACACTTAATCAAAGTTCTTTGTAATGAAGCTGGGAAATTAAAGAGAGGAGGTGATAAAGAATAGAAAATACACTCTACCTTATTGTTTTATTAGGATATAAAAAAGGCAAAGTGCTGATACAGTGGTGCCTCGCAAGACGAAAATAATCCGTCCCACGAGTCTCTTCGTCTAGCGGTTTTTTCGTCTTGCGAAGCAACCCTATTAGCGGCTTAGTGGATTAGCGCTATTAGCGGTTTAGCGGCTATTAAAGGCTTAGTGGCTTAGCGGCTAAAAGGCTATTAGCGGCTTAGAAAAAGGGGGGGAGCGAAAAAAAATTGGAACACTCGCAAGACGTTTTCGTCTTGCGAAGCAAGCCCATAGGGAAATTCGTCTTGCGAAGCAGCTCAAAAATGGAAAACCCTTTCGTCTAGCGGGTTTTCCATCTTGCGAGGCATTCGTCTTGCGGGGCACCACTGTATTAAAGTGTAGTTTTCTTTATGGAAAATCCCCTGCTTGTGGGTTAGTAGATCTGGTAAACTTTTAGGAGCAATTATTATTTCCATAAACCATAGCAATAACAAGTCTTTCTATTAACATGTAATAAGCTTTATGATGCTATGTGACTGCATGCTAACTCCCTTTTTCCTTTGCACTTTGAATTAGCATCTGTTTAAGTAAAAGAACATCACTTTCCATCGCTTTTGGTTTAGAATCTGATTTTTATAAATTTCTCATATAAATTTGTCGTAATCAGATGCCTTTTGTATTCTCGCTATATTAGCCTTGGTGTACTGTATCCCCTTGTGCAAGACTGTACACTCACTCACCTTCTTAGTTCACTCTAGGCATCTGATAAAGTCAGCTGTTGCTTATGAAATCTCACTCCAGGTAAACCAGTTATGTCTCTCGCTTGCCACACCAGTTTTATATGAGCTTCTACAGTTTAGCTAACTCAGCATGACAGATAACTCAGTCCAGTCACATTATATCTAGCTGCTGGGATTTAGTTCAGACTTACAAGTGTCTAGGGGTGTGTGTGTGTGTGTGTGTGTGTGTGTGTGTGTGTGTGTGTGTGTATGTGTGTGTAGAGGTATGTGGCTTCTAAGGTTAGAGTGGTTTTTGGATGAAGCTGAGGTACACATTTGACTTTCAGCATACACCCTAATAAGACACTTGCTTGGAAGTCCCATACATACATACATACATACATACAGTCATACCTCGGGATGAATACGCTTCAGGTTAAACATTTTCGGGTTGCACTCTGCGATGACCCGGAAGTAACGGAGTGCGTAACTTCCAGGTTTTGCCACATGCGCAGACGCTCAAAATGATGTCACACGCATGTGCAGAAGCGGCAAAACACGACCCGCGCAGACATGCAGTCGCGTGTTATGTTCACTTCAGGATGCGAACGGGGCTTCGGAACGGATCCCGTTTGCATCCAGAGGTACCACTGTACATACATACTGAAGGGTTTGGAACCAGTTTATTTAAGAGATTGTCATACCCCATCTGTGCCTATTTGATTCTTCCAATCTGTGGAACAAGCACCACACAATAACCATTCTGCATTTGCAAGGATTCCTGCCTTTACTGTGACAGCAGTTGTACTTTATAGCTCCCTGCTTATTGATATTAAGCACCATCACTACATTCCTTTAGATATCTGCTGAAAACTTCTGTTTAAGGGCTGTGAACATACATAAAAAAGGTAGCATTACTTCCTTTTGGTGAATTCAGCCTCAGAATCATTACTGTCAAAGTGAAAAGCAGACCTTTGTCTCAGCACTATTTTCGTCTTTGTAAAACTTGGACATTTTTCCTAGCATTTCTCTCCATCTATCAGTTGCCTTGTTTGTTAACTGACATCCTCATTAGACTTGTTTGAATTCTCATTGGTTTCTTCAATATTTCAGCTTCACTTCCTCTAACAGAACTTAATGAGGCTAGCCAGTGTTTGTTGTGGGTCTCGGCTAAGCTTCATTACAGCTTGGCAATGGCAGCTGGTGAAATGTGCCTTCTGCAACCCATTTCTTCCAGGCTTATCAAACAGAATGGCCTGCAAAATGGTGGACTTCATTCGTTTGATTTACTCTCATTGATTCTTGTATGTGGCAACTTCTGACGCCGTATTGTGCATTTAAAAACTTCCTGAGCCCTGTCTTTGTGAGTGAGTTATGCTGCTGTATCTCCACCTGAGCTGGAATGTACAGCTTATGGCAGTATGGCATGGATGCACTGAGAATTGGCTAGAGATCCAGTGGATCATAACTCTTGTGTTTGCTCCCGTAGTTGAGACATGACTTTCAGGAGATCTGATATTGACTGAAGGAATAGAATCATGGAATCATTGAGTTGGAAAGGACGGTCATCTAGTTCAACCTGCATCAGTGCAGGAATAATACTAGGAGTGTCAGGAGTTCCCAGTATAATAATACTAGGGTACTAGGAGTTCCTTTGCTTACCATAGTTGATGAAGGTTTGAAGACTATGGCTGTATTGGCACAAAACAAGTGTTTGTAGTGAGTTTGTGGCAGACCTAAGCAGGTGGTTAAGCTCTTCAGAGTCAACTTGGCCCCTTCTTTATATTTTCTATCATATATAGATAGATAGATGTATAGATAGATACATATTCTTTTTTCGTTATTACTTCACTTGCCCATTTCTATTATATGCAAGCTAGCCTTGACTGCCTTGAGAGTTCAAAGTGTATTGTCAAGAAGTGAGTGTTGATTGTTCCCCATTTATTTTAGAATAGGGTTCTCTGTCATTAGTTGTGACTCTAGGCCGCCCTAGCAATCCCCAGTTGCTTCCTCGTCTAACATATATTCTTTCCTCACAAAAGAGGAAAAACAGGTAGTTAATATGCAGGGAAACTAAGGGAACATATACCCAGATGTTATGTATGAATGAAGGAGGGAAGAGCTGTAGCACATTAGACACAAATTAACTTATTGACGTATAACCTTTGATAGGGCACAATGTTCTTTAATCAGGAAGTAATGTGACTGAGAAGATAGTGAAGACAATGGGTGTCACACCAAGTTAAACAGAAGTAATGATAACGGGAATGAAACATATTTTTTTCAGGCTAAGCATATCACTCTGGCAAATCATTGTTGTGTATCATAGAGCCTGGAGACAAAGATGTGGGTGTGAGCATGGTCATGCCTTCTCCCTTTCTGAAAACCATTTGCCCAGATTTTAAAAGCTGCAAAGTGTTGCCATTCCTTTTTCAAAAAAGTATTTCTAGCTAGTGCTGTTCTGAGGTCTGCAGTGGACAGGGTATCCCGCCACCCACCCAACACAAAAATGATTCTCTGTGTGTTTTCCTAACCAATGGAGAATCAACCACATTGGTACTTTTCTGAGGAAGTAGTAATTATTTCATAGCAGCTGCAGAGCAGCCATCTAAACAAAGTTTTTTAATACCAAGAAAACTTTTTAATGCTAAGAAAGTGACAACTAGACTAACTGAATATGATATATCACAAATTTATAACTACCCTGCAGCTGGTTACAAAATGAACCACTATTTTCAATATTGTTAATGTCGGCTTATGTTAAGGTGGACTTTACAAAACATCTTATTGTGTGTTGACTGCTGTGTTACAATGATTTCTGCATTACAATGTGTTTCTCATTATTTACTGAAATCAAGGAAAATGGGCTTTTAAAAATATTTTTAAAATGTTTCTATTTTCTTTTGTGAGCTAGTTTTGAAGTATTTTGTTAGACCAAAAAGGTAACAAAAGTATTTTAAATAGCTAGGTTTAATTTTTTAAAAATTATTTAAAAAATTATATCCTTTTATTTTTCTGTTGGGAAAAATGGGTCTTATGGTCAATAGAGAACAAATCAGCAATTAAGAAAGAGTCGCCAGCAGTAGTTCCTCTATCCGTGGGTTAAACCACAGAGCCTAGGACTTGCTGATCAGAAGGTTGGTGGTTCGAATCCCTGTGATGGGGTGAGCTCCCGTTGCTCGGTCCCTGCTCCTGCCAACCTATCAGTTCTAAAGCACGTCAAAGTGCAAGTAGATAAATAGGTACCGCTCTGACGGGAAGGTAAACGGCGTTTCCGTGCGCTGCTCTGGTTCGCCAGAAGTGGCTTAGTCATGCTGGCCACATGACCCGGAAGCTGTGAGCTGGCTCCCTCCGCCTATAAAGCGAGGTGAGCGCCGCAACCCCAGAGTCGGCCACGACTGGACCTACTGGTCAGGGGTCCCTTTACCTTTACCTTTACCTTTAAGTGCATTTCTTAAGTATTTGAGATTGCAATGCTTTCCTCCTGTTCTGCATTGTACTGTTGTAAAAAAAAACTGCCCTTTTTTCCTTATGGGGTATCCAAGAACCCGTATCGAGTCCTTATGTGGGTTCCCTATTGGTAGGAGAAAATAACAGAGGCCAACCAGAGAATATTGAGAAGCAAAGCAGCTAGTAAGCCTGATCTTTATTGATCTGTTGCAACAGGATGCTCCCCTCATACACCGGAAAGGAGGAGGACCTCGAACAATGGCGTGCAAGGCCTTATATAGACATTTTAAATTCCCTGCCCTGGAGCTCAAGACCACCCCTCCGTACATCATACATACATCACAGAAGGGGTGTAACCCAAAACCACCCCCCACAAACATCATACCTACATCACAGAAAAGGTGGTCTACAACAGAAATTTGAATGTTGTTGTTTTTCCTGTCTGCCAGGTTATCTGATAATGCCCTATCTGATTACCTTTCCTGGTAGTCTGTCACCCTTTGAAATGGTGATTTCCCAATTCCTGAGACAATGGGAAGGCTCCCTGACCCCCTCCCTCCTTGCAGAGAAAACATTTGGTCAGTTTGGGAGTCAAAATGGTTTCAGGTCGGTCTTCCTGTGCTGAACTATGTACGTGCTTGGTTGATACATTTATGAACATTTATTATTACAGTACAATGTTTTGCTCATTGCAAACACGAATCCTTGGTACTTTTTTAATATAGTACATATGATGTCCAATTTTTTTAAAAAATTGCTCTTTTTCTTTCTTTTTCATTTGGAAAACGATGCAGGTTTGAATCTAGAAAGGCTAGGTCATTTTGTGAGTAACATGCACCTCCTGACTGCTCAACATCTCTTTCATTGTGATCCTCCCTGCAGGGTGCTATGTCTTGGGGAAAACAAATATTTGAATACAGGTTCAACAAAATGTCCCCTCTGCAAGTCACTTCCAATCTGTTAATGCTCCTTTTAAGAAACCAGGAGAAAATGAAGCTGTTTAATTCAGAAGTGGCACGAACTCCTGTTCATTATTGTGTGTACCCAAAAGGATTCGCCAAAGAGCACTCGATGCAATGACAGGCTGACAAGGGCCAATTTGTGAATAACTTGTCAACAGCTTGAATGAAATTCTAGAAATCCATAACAGGTGCTCTGTAGCTGTAATCGAGTGACAGATGGATTAGATACACAAAACCACAACAAACTGACTGAACGAGAAAGGGAGCAGGAACAAGGGCAAATGCAAGCAGGCTCATTAACTATGGAAGAGCACACAAATACATGAATGATTAAAGATGTTACACAAGACAATTTATGTGTGTGCTTCCTGCTCAACTTCATGCTGGTTGTAAAGGGAACTGTGCAAGCAGGAAAAGCTCTGTAGGTTATCTAGTCCAAACCCCTTAAACAAAGCATCCTTCCAGAACCCACTGCACTCTACATTTCTGGTACTAGGCAATAGTGGGGATGGCGAAAGAGGTAGAATGTGAACAAAAGGCTTCATTGCCTCTCATTGCTGTTGGGGCCACCACTACTATGACTTTTAAGGATGGGAGTGAGCTTCTGGGCCCAATTCACTTTCATCTTCTTCTTTGTCCGTTTGAGGGACCCAAGTGCCTCAAAGAGCTCCTACCTCAATAACAGCCACCTCAGGTCCTACAATCAGCAGGGGAGGCCCTATTGGCGGCGCCACTGCTGGGTTTTGCCCAATCGCTGTTAACCTATAACAGGACCTTCTTGGTGGTGGCTCCCTGTTTCTGGACTGCTCTCCCTAGTAAGGTGCATCTGTTCCCCCTCACTATTAATTGTTGGGAGAAAATTTTTAAAAATCTGTTTACCCAGGCATTTGATGTCCAAAAGTTTCTGTTCCTGGCAGCCTTGAAACTATTGCCGTGAGAGTCTGTGATTGCTTTTAGGTGTTGAAATGAAGCAGTACTTCCAAACACCAGTGGCTGGAAACCACAGGAGGGGAGCGTGCTCTTGTGCGTGAATCCTGCTGGCTGGTTTCCCATAGGTACAGTGGTGCCTCGCAAGACGAAAAGAATTCGTTCCGCGAGCCTTTTCGTCTTGCGATGTTTTTCGTCTTGCGAAGCACGGTCCATTGCAACTACGCCTCTTCAAGCGGCTTTAAGAAAAAAGCGCAAGACGTTTTCGTCTTGCGAAGCAAGCCCATAGGGAAATTCGTTTTGCGAAGCACCTCCAAAACGGAAAACCCTTTCGTCTAGCGAGTTTTTCGCCTTGCGAGGCATTCGTCTTGCGGGGCACCACTGTATCCGGTTGGCCCCTGAGAGAACAGGATGCTGGACCAGGTGGTCTACTGGGCTGACCCCGCAGGCTCTTCTTATATTCTTACATTCTTAAGCCCTGCTTGTGGTTAGTGATGTGAGGTGAGAATATTCTCGAGAGTATTCTCTGCTAGAAAATTCTCCGGAGAATATTCTCCGCAAACTGTAAATTCTAATGTAAGAACCAGTTTTACAACCCACATTTAAAAAATCTAGTAAATAATAAGTCAAGCTGTGATATTGCCAGTGTAAGTAATGAATAATGATTTTTTCGATCCAGTTACATTGCTGGGCACTGTGTCATTCACCATTGGCAGTTCTGAAATGTGAGCTACAGAAAACTTTTTTTTTTTAGTTTTAAAAATGCTATTCATTTAATTTGATGAACATTTGAATTCGTATGTATTTCAACTATATGTAATAGCATTTTTCCCATTTTGGTGTGACCTTATTCTTAGCAATTCTATACCCTTGACCATACAGTGTGATTTTTTAAATTTTTTTATAGAAAGTAGTTTTAATGCTTTATACACTTAAAGTACCTAGGCCTATACAATTATGTGTAATGGCATGTGAGGTGGCCTTGATTTAAACAGTTGAAGTTTCTATATTTTTATTTAGTGCCATTAACTGGTTTTTGCAGTGCCATTCAATGGTACAAAGTGCCATTTACCAGAGATTGACATACAATGGTACCTCGGGTTAAGTACTTAATTCGTTCTGGAGCTCCGTTCTTAACCTGAAACTGTTCTTAACCTGAAGCAGCACTTTAGCTAATGGGGCCTCCTGCTGCCGCCACACCGCCGCTGCACAATTTCTGTTCTCATCCTGAAGCAAAGTTCTTAACCCGAGGTACTATTTCTGGGTTATCAGTGTCTGTAACCTGAAGCGTATGTAACCTGAAGTGTATGTAACCCAAGGTACCACTGTACTGGTAATATACTGACATACTGAAATATATTCCAATGTAATTTATATCAGTATATTCCAATGTAAATTATATCATTTTCAATGCATTAAAATGAATATTCTCCTGTTTGAAATGAAAATTCTCTAATATCATTAATTGAGAGAATATTCTCCAAAAGATTCTTCTCGAGAATTTAACATCACTACTTGTGGTTATTGCAAGAGGTATACTGGTGCTTTTCTGTCACTTCATTAATTGCATTTATATGCTTCCTTTCTTTCAAGGCAGTTTGCAATTTAAAATATTAATTTAATATCTGACAATCTTGAACAGCAATTTTCTTTGAAATGATAGTGTGGCTGCCTTAAGAGCTCTGCTGTACAAGATGGGTCTTTGGTCTGATCCAGCATTCCGTTCCTTGCTGTAGCCTGTAAAGTTCCTTTACCAGTGGCGTCGCAATGGGCGGTGCACCCCGGGTTCCATGTCTGCTGCTGCAGCCGCATGTAGAGGATCCTCCGCGGCTGCAGCCACGAGCAGAGGATCCCGGCACTGTCTATACGGCACTGGAGTGGCGGTGCCAGCAATCCACTATATACAGCGCATGTGCAGCATCGCTACGTACGGCGCATGCGTTGTATGTAGTGACGATGCACATGTGCCCTACGTAGCGACGCCCGCCCCGGGTGTCATGATGCCTGTCTTCGCCCCTGTCCTTTACATCCTACTTAGGGCTGCTGGAGAAATTAGATTTGGTTCACATTAAAAGGCGAATCTCCCCAATTCACACTTTGCAAAATGATGTGCAAACAGAGGTGTAGCCATCGTTTAAAATTCACACTTCTTCTGTTTTTGCAGTGTGGTTCTCTGGCCAAGTAATGTGTATAATAATGTAAGTTCTAAGTGACCATTGCTGCAACTTGTAGTAGTGAGTTTCATAGGCATATGCATTGTGTGAAGAAATATATCCTTTTGCATGTTTTGAACCTCTCGTTATTTATCAGCATTGGGTACCTGCTGAGTTCCAGTGTTTTTTTAAAAAAAAATGTTTTGTTTGTTTTTTAAACATTGAATGTTATCCATGTAACCCAAAAAACAAAAAAAGAATTAAGAAGACAAAGAAATACAAACTATAACAAACAAAACCAAGGTTTGCATAGGATGTTACATTTGCAAGAAGAAATAAAAACACAAAATTCATAACATTGTTTCTTACATTGTAAACTGCCCTGTAATCTTTGAATGGTGGCATATAAATTTAATTAACAATAAAATAATAATAAAATCTGGCTGGCTACTATGGAAAACAGAATGCTGGTCTAGACTG
Source organism: Podarcis bocagei (assembly GCF_964188305.1). Taxonomy (NCBI): domain Eukaryota; kingdom Metazoa; phylum Chordata; class Lepidosauria; order Squamata; family Lacertidae; genus Podarcis; species Podarcis bocagei. The sequence goes on from NC_138133.1 coordinate 52,649,936, forward strand.
GCCTTTGGTCCAATCCAGTAGGGTTCACCGTATGTTGTTATGCTAAATTTCATTCTGTTTAATTTTACCTTTTGTCTTTTGGTATCTGCTCTTAGCTGGAAGGCAAGGAATAGCTATCAATTGAAATCAATCAATAAGCCAACTAAAGCAGTCTCAGAAGGAGTAATAGCCAGTTTTTGTTTTTTTAAAAAGCTCCATAGATCTGGATATGAGTCCTCATAAATATCCTTCATTAAACAACTGCATTGTGTCACCATCCAAAAACACAAAAGGAAGGCAGCTTTAATTCATATCCTATCCTGCTTTAAAGGGAAACATGGAGAAACCAAGGGAATGAAAGCACCAATAACAGGGTAGAAATGTGCGTGAGAGAGAAAGACGGGTGTAAATGAAATCTCAAGCATGTACCCAAATTAAAATTGCATTGGCCCAACTCTTTCAAGACATACTTCTTCATGAGCACTTAAAACACCCTGCATACTCTAGTGTGCTCTTTAACCAAATGAATAAAACGGACAGCAAAAAACTCAGACCATTTAGTTTAAAGGAATGCAAAACAAACTGTCTCATATTGAAATGAGACCAGCTTTGGCTGCAGTCAATAAGTGTATGCCATGTCAGGAACGATGTATTAACTGCACAGACTTTCTTGTAAGCAAGAGCCACAGCCATAACTGGCTGTAGAAGGTCATCTCTTTTACCACTCACACCTTGGATTGAATCCTACAACGCTTCAATGGAAGTGAGCCTCATTGAGTTTAGTGAGGACTTGCTTCTGAGTATGCACACATAAGATTTCACTGTAAAAATATCGCAGTCACATTAAGTTGTTGTTATGCAGTGCATTATTGGGACTGTTGTCAAGGATTGTCAAAGCCCTGCTCATCCAAAGGCTTTCTGACTGGTTTTAGGCAAGTTACCTATTATTCACTCACTGAATCACTTCCTCATCTGTAAAACTAGAATAATAATGGCCGTGTGTGTGTGTGTGTGTGTGTGTGTGTATTATAGTTCTCACGCTGTCCTGAAATGTCAGTATGAGGTAAACATTTGACACCTTCTGATGTGTTGTATGTCTATATCTATATCTATATCTATCTATTTATAGCCATTTCTGTCTATCTTGACATTGATAACTACTTGAGGTGTGCACTGACTCTGTGTGTGGGCCGAATAATGAGGCAAAGTGATGTGAGGCTCTCTCCCCACAGCCCAAGTTGAAACATGATGCCAATAAAACTCCCAAGTTTGAGCAGGACCCCCATAAAGCTGTATGTTGCCCTATTATTTCTCTATTCTTCTGAACCATATCCATATCTTCCACCATTCTCCAATGAAAATAGGGATATCCTATATTTTCTTATATCTCTGTTTCTTTAGCTCCATGAGCATTGAAAGAAGTGAATGGCTCTACAGGAATGTTGCCTGTGGAGTACTGAAGAGCCCTGGGTTGTTTCATGTTAAAACACATCAGCAGTTGGTTGGTTTTTTAACTTAAAAGCTTCATTTAAGGGTGTTTTTTTAAGGAACTTGAAATATACTCAGAGTCGCAAAGTGATTTCGTGCTCTTTATTCAGCTCATAGTGGTGAGGAGGAATGAATGAAAGTCCCCTCAAAGTATTTGCTTATATACATTATTTACACAATGGGCTGCACATGATTGGTTACTTCTGGAATTCTACTGTAAGCCAATCAGGTTGTGGATTCACTTATATCTGGAGCATGATTGGGTGGTTCCTGCCAACCAATCATACTGCTGCATTGTTCTAGGACCAATCAGACTGCTGCATTCTGAATCCTATTGTTCTAGGACCAATCAGACTGCTGCAATTTGGATCCTATTGTTCTAGGACCAATCAGACTGCTGCAGTTTGGATCCTAGTCAACTCAGTACATAGCACCCCTCCCCTCTAAGTTCCAGTCCTGCCCGGGAGGTCGCATTCATAGTCCTCGAGGTACGCCGGCGGCCTACGTGTGCGTTGCGGCCTGTGGTGTTCCCTGGTCCGGGGTTCAGGTTCTGGCTCGTGTTCCAAGGATGCTGGCTGTGAGGGGCCTGTTTGGTTTGGCGCAACCGGCTCGCTCAGTCGTGGTTCTGGTTCCGGTGTCCTTTCGGCCTCGCGGGTCCTCTCTGTATTTACTGGTTCTGCCTCTCCTGCTGGCCCCTCCTGTTCTATGGGCCTCACCGCCCCTCTGTTCCCTTGGGACTCCTCTGACCTTTCCTCCTCCTGGTTTTCTCCTGGGAATCGTCGCCGTATCTGGTCGCAGTGGCGGCGCCAGCATTGCCCCCCATCCGTTAGCACCTCGTACGACACGGGGCCAGTGACCATGGTGACTGTGGCGGGTACCCATGCTGGGCCTGCCCCAAAATTCTTTGCGTACACTGGGTCCTGGGCCTCGAAGGTCCGGGGGTTCCTGCCTTCCCCCACCGCTACCTCATCCTGAGCTCTATCGGGGTGAAGGCGGTCCAATCTGATTGCAAGGCGCCGACCCATTAGTAGTTCAGCGGGGCTCCGGCCAGTCGTTGAGCTGGGGGTGCTGTGCTAGGAGGAATGTGGCAAGGCGGTACTCCCAGTCCCCTTGCGTCATGCGGCGAAGGGTGTCCTTGGTGGTCCGCACCATGCGTTCTGCTTGGCCATTGGTGGCAGGGTGGAATGGCGCCGAACGGATGTGGCGGATGGCGTTCTGCGCTGTGAAGGTTTGGAATTCTCCTGACGTAAATGCAGTCCCATTGTCTGAGATGAGAGTGTCAGGGAGCCCATGGGTTGCAAACAGCCTGCGTAGTACCCGGATGGCTGCGGATGTAGAAGTGGACGGTACCAGTGCGACTTCCAGCCATTTGGTGTAGGAGTCCACCACTATGAAGAATGTTTTCCCCTGAAAGGGGCCAGCGAAGTCCACATGCAGGCGTGACCATGGTGCTCGGGCAGACTCCCAGGACTGGACTGGGGCCCTTGGGGGATCTGGGCGGGATTCTTGGCAGGCCTGGCAGTGTTTGACCCAGGCCTCTATCTCTCCGTCGATCCCTGGCCACCACACATAACTCCTGGCAAGGGCCTTCATTCTTACTACCCCTGGGTGTGTCTCGTGTAGGGCTGTGAGGACCCTTTTGCGGAGGGGCTGGGGAACAACGACCCTGCTTCCCCATAACAGGCACCCCTTGTGGGCCGATAGTTCATGTTTGCGGGTTGTGTAGCCAGCGAATTCTGGCCCAGGGCTGCTGCTGGGCCATCCCCTCCACACCCAGTCCAGGACCTGGGAGATGACCCTATCTTTCTTGGAATGGTGTGCAACTTCTTGTGCCTGAATGGGGCGGTCGGGAAGCAGCTCCAGGCTCATAACCTCTTGTGCAGGTGCTGGGTCGGGGCCTGTTTCCGGTAGTGGTAGCCTGCTGAGGGCGTCCGCATGGCCCATTGCCTTCCCCGGGCGGTGAATCAGTGCATACTGGTAGCTGGCAAGGAAAATTGACCACCTGAGGACGCGAGGAGACAGCACTTGGGGGGTCTGCTTTTCAGGGGCAAACAAGCCAAGCAACGGCTTGTGGTCAGTCACCACGGTGAAGGGCCGCCCGTACAAGAAATCATGGATTTTTTTTACTCCCTTCACGATTGCCAGACCCTCCTTGTCTATTTGCGAGTAGTTCCGCTCGGTTGCGTTGAGTGTCTGGGAAAAGTATGCCACCGGTACCTCTCTTCCATCCGGGAGTTGGTGTCCCAGGACAGCGCCAATGCCATAGGGCGAGGCGTCGCATGCTAGCACCACTGGCAGCCTCTCGTCGAAGTGTGCCAAGACTGAGTTTGAGACAAGCAAGTCCTTGACTGCCTGGAATGCAGCCTCCTGGCGCTGGCCCCACACCCAAGTGGCCCGCTTGTCCAGGAGTCTGTGTAGGGGCTCTGCTACCGCTGCCTTGTGGGGAAGGAAGGAATGGTAAAAGTTCAATAGTCCCAAGAAGGCCTGAAGTTCAGACTTGCTCTTGGGCGCTGGGGCATCGCAAATGGCCCGTACCTTGTCCCCAGTCGGGTGGACCCCTTCTGCGTCCACCATAAATCCCAGAAAGTCCACCTGAGGCACTCCTAGTAGACATTTTTCCCGCTTCACCTTGAGACCCGCCGTCTGGAAACGGTGCAGAACGGTGCGGAGGCGGTCCTCAAACTCCTCTGGTGTGGGCCCGGCAATCAGCACATCATCGAAGAAGGGGGTGACGCCAGGAATCCCTTTAAGGAGCGAGTCCATTAGATTCTGGAATATGCCTGGTGCTACACTGACACCGGATTGCAGCCGCTTTACCCTGAACGCTCCTCTGTGCGTCACAATCGTCTGTGCCTCTGCTGTGGCCTCATCTACTGGCAGCTGTTGATATGCTTGGGCCAAGTCCAGCTTGCCAAAAATTTTCGACCCAGCCAGGGTGGCAAGGACATGGCTGACCACTGGCACTGGGTATGCATGGGCCGTGAGGGCCTTGTTTATGGTACATTTGTAGTCTGCGCAGATGCGGACCGAACCATTAGGCTTGACGGATGTGACGATTGGGGTTTCCCAGGGGGCATTAGGCACCGGCTCCAGCACTCCTTGCTCCACGAGCCAGTCCAATTCCTCATCTATACGGGGTTTCAGGGCGAATGGGACCCGGTGGGCCTTGAGCCTGACCGGTCGTACTGCGGGGTCAAGCTGTAGAGCAATGGGGGGGCCCGTATACTGTCCCAATTTCCCATCGAAAACCCCTGGAAATTCCTTGCAGATGGCGTCCACGTCCACTTGTAAGGTAGTGTGGTTCACCCCGGTGATGGCTAGCCCCAGTGGTCCAAACCATGCCAATCCCAGTAAGCTAATGTAGGGGCCCTTGACCACGAGCAAGTCCAGTTGCCGCGTCCGCCCTCGGTATTGCACCCTGAAGGTCCCCACCCCCATTGTGCGGACCTTACGTTTCTGGAAGTCCCGGAGGGTGAATGGGGCCGGCCTGAGTTTGGGACCCCCAGTAGGACACAGTTTCCTTAAGGTCCTTGCCGAGATTATGGATAGAGTTGAACCCGTGTCAAGCTCCATGCGGCATGGGGCCCCCTCTATCTGTACCTCTACATAAATTTTCTCTACGTTGGGGTGGGGCAACTGGTATACCTGGAAGTCCGTGAGCTCCGTAGAGTTGCCTTGGTGCGTTGGGCCCCGGGACCTGGGGCTCTTGGATTGGTCATCTGATGCCTGGCGTTGGGTGAGCCGAGCTCGACACACCCGGGCGATGTGTCCCAATTTTCTGCACTGCCTGCACTCTGCGTTGCGGAAACGGCAGGTCCTCCTCTCGTGACTTTCCCCGCAGCTTGCGCAGTTCCCTCCTTCTCGTCGAGGCAGCTGTGGTATGTGGGCTGCTTGAGTGCGCTGCTGTACTCGGTGCACCTCCTCCCTGTCAGATCCTGAGTCGTCGGTGAGGTCTTCATGGTGGACCCTCGGTTGGGGTGGCAGGCTCGGCCGTGCCTCTTGCGTCGACCTCTCGGCAGCTTCCGTTGCCAGGGCCTCCTCCAGAGCAACCTGGAACGTTAGGTCCTTCTTGGCGTAGAGGCGTCGTTGCAGCTTCTCATCCTTCAGGCCACCGACGAGGCGGTCACGAAGCATGTTCTCCAGCTCTGAGAAGTTGCAGAACCGGGCAGCTTGGCGGAGAGAGGTCACAAACCCAGTTATGGTTTCCCCAGGGGCTTGCCGCTTTGCGTAGAAGGCATTTCGACGAGCCACCACTGAGGGCTGTGGCGAAAAGTGCCCCTTCAGCTGTTCCATTATTGTTTTGTATGGAACAGTAGCGACGTCTTCAGGTGCAAGGAGAGCCCGGGCGATTTCAAATGTCTCCTCTCCGCAGATGCTGAAGAATATTGCCCTCTTCTTGGCGTCTTCTTCATCGGTGACCCCTTTGGCTTCTAGAAGGAAGGTGAAACGGGAGGCGTACGCTTCCCAGTCTCCAGATGCTGGGTTGAATGGCGAGAAGCTGCTGTCGGTTGCCATTCTGAGTTCCTTGTGTCCCGGAGCTGAAGCCTGGATACACGGTGCGAGGCAGCGATGCGTCAGGTGGCGGTGCTGCGGTGCTGTGTGTGGCAGTCAGCTCAGCGGGATCCCACCTTCGTCGCCAGTGAAATATACTCAGAGTCGCAAAGTGATTTCGTGCTCTTTATTCAGCTCATAGTGGTGAGGAGGAATGAATGAAAGTCCCCTCAAAGTATTTGCTTATATACATTATTTACACAATGGGCTGCACATGATTGGTTACTTCTGGAATTCTACTGTAAGCCAATCAGGTTGTGGATTCACTTATATCTGGAGCATGATTGGGTGGTTCCTGCCAACCAATCATACTGCTGCATTGTTCTAGGACCAATCAGACTGCTGCATTCTGAATCCTATTGTTCTAGGACCAATCAGACTGCTGCAATTTGGATCCTATTGTTCTAGGACCAATCAGACTGCTGCAGTTTGGATCCTAGTCAACTCAGTACATAACAGAACTCTGCAGGCACCATTATGGAGACAGTGTAACATTGTAAAGTCTATTGGCGGGCACAAGCAAAAAGACCAGGCCAGTGTGACCCTTTACTGCTTTATAAAATATCAATTAACAACAATAAAAATTATTAAAGATTTTCTTTGTTTACAAAAGCATGTTCTTTATGTTCTTTAAAGTAGTTTATGTAAACATGTTAATCTTGTGATTTGTCCCCATTAGTTTGGTTTAAAGAAATAACCAATTTTAAGGTTTCGCTGTTAGAATTTGGTAAAGCACATCTACACATTAATTGCTATTGGATTAGAAAATTACGCAAACCTAAAATACAGCATTATTATTTTATTTTAAAGGCAGCAGGCTCTGAATCCTAACTTAGCTTTTTCAATACAATACTGTGCATAACTGTGATGAGAACTGCCAGAGCTGTCTAGCTACATAGTTCCCCTTACAAGACTGAACAGAATTTATTGAGCAGGAGAATGGGTATTATTAATTCAGTATGTATCTGTGATATGCAGTGGTGCCCCGCAAGACGAATGCCTCGCAAGACGGAAAACCCGCTAGACGAAAGGGTTTTCCGTTTTTGAGCTGCTTCGCAAGACGATTTTCCCTATGGGCTTGCTTTGCAAGACGAAAACGTCTTGCAAGTGTTCCGATTTTTTTTCGCTCCCCCCCCTTTTTCTGAGCCGCTAAGCCGCTAATAGCCTTTTAGCCGCTAATCCGCTAAGCCTTTAATAGCCGCTAAGCCTTTAATAGCCGCTAAACCGCTAATCCGCTAAGCTGCTAATAGGGTTGCTTCGCAAGACGAAAAAACCGCTAGACGAAGAGACTCTAGGAACGGATTAATTTCGTCTTGTGAGGCACCACTGTCAAACAGTTTTAATTTTTTTGTAGAATAATTATTCTGCTTAAATTCCAGTAGAGGGCAGTGGTACATAGGGATACATAATAGGCTCTCCTTTTAACCATATTTTCCTATGGACCTTTAAGGTTTTGGGCAGCCGGTGTGTGTGTGTAGTTTGGTAAAGAAGAAGTCCCCAACTCAGCAGGTGAAATTCCCAGTTTGCCATGTTAACAGAAGAATTCTGTCCTGACAGTCTTCTGGCAGAAAGTCACATGGCTAAGAAAGGTGGAACGGGCAGCCGTAGCATTTGCAAAATCTCACATCCAAAAGCTGTCTCCTCTTACAGCACAATTCTATTCATGTTTGTTCAGAAGCAAGTCCACCTGAATCTAAGAGGTGATGGCAGGCTGATGTCAGTGGGGCAGTGCCCCATCAACCTTATAGATCAGCCTCTGTGAAACAAACATAAAACGGAATGTGAACCAGGTGTATCACTTATCCTGACTAGAATGTTCATTCCTACTGCAAATATAGCGCTCTCCCATGTTTAGTTCCTCATTCTCAATCACCATTTCATTCCGATAAATGGTGCACAAGAGAGACTCTAAAGTGATTTAAATCCCAGGCAAGTGATTTGACTGCAAAGAAGACAAAAAATATTCCATTTTTTTTATCTTTCCCTCCCACCTTCTGAAAGATGATCTGTCCCAGTGAGGCAAATGTGCAGCTCCAGCTCTTGACTTTGGCTTCGCAGCCCTGGGAAAAATGTAGGCTGCATCCAGCTGCAGGCACATTTCCTCAGAGTTATGGGAACTGTACCACAAGCCCCACTTCTAGCTCATCCCTATTATAGCCAAGTCACCTGGCTGCCACAAAACTTCCTAAAAAGGTAACTTAGGGGTCTGCTATGAAAAAGGACTCCCTCTGACCCACTATAATTCGAGTGCTGCATTTCCTCTAGTTGCGTCCGGGAGTATGGTTAACGATAAAGCAGTGTTTCCCAACCGGTGTTCCGCGGCACACTAGTGTGCCGTGAGAAGTTGGCTGGTGTGCCATGGGAGGGAGGCGGGCGAGTCGGGCGGTGAGAGGCGGCGGCGGCGAGGATCCGCGTCGAGCCGGGGGCGGCTCCGCGGTGGTGGTGCCGAGGTTTCTCTCTCCATTCTCCCCTCATACACACACACAGGAAATAACACAGGATCAGCTGACAGGACCCAGCCAATGGGGCGGCGGCGGGGCAGCGCGTGCAAAAGGGAGGAGCGCGAGACAGCGGACGAGGAGGAGGCCGGCATGTCCGGGCAGCAGCAGCAACAACAGCAGCAGCAACTCCCGGCGACGGCTCCTCAAGCCCCGGGCAACCCTACTCCCTCACCGGCCTCGGCTGCCCTCCTGCTCCACCCGCCGCCGCCTCCCCCGCCGCCGCCGGCCACCTCAGCCCCGCCGCCCCCTCCTCCGCCCGCTATCGCCGCCACCACCACAACAGCCGCTGCCGCCTCAGCTGCCGCCGTCCCTCAGTCCCTCGCTTTGCTGCCTCCTCCCCCCCCACCCCCAAAGCTTGGAGGTTCCCCGGCAAGGGGGAGGGAAAAAAATTGAAAACTTTCACTTTCGTGCGTCCCTCCCGGCGTGACGCTGCGCGCTGACGTCACGGGGCTGTAATGGTGGTGTGCCGCGAGATTTTTTTCCTCAAACAGGTGTGCCTTTGCCCAAAAAAGGTTGGGAAACACTGCGATAAAGGAAGCATTTTCCTAATGTTGGCTTTGCGTATACTATGAGAAGTTGTCATCATTAACCCAACCCTTATTTCCAGAGTGATATGGAGGGTAAAGTTTGTTATTGAAGCTGAATGGGAAAATCCAAAGAAAATCGCCAACATTTCATTTCTGTGAAATGAAAGGCCATAGCTCAGTCAGTGGTAGAGCAACCTCTTTGCATGTCAAAGGGGCCCTAGACATCTCTATGTTGTCCTGGGAACGTCCCCTCTGAAATCCTGGAGAACTGTTTCCATTAAGTGTACTAGATGGACCAATGGCTGATTTGGCATAAGACAGGTTCCTATGTTCATGGATACACCTGTAAGGCAGAGTTTCCCTTCAGACTGCTTAATTTTCTTCTACCAAAACACCTTATTAAACAGACAAAGTTGATGAACCTGGAGAATTTCTTCTTCATTTTTACACACACAAGGTAAATTGTTTTGCCTTGCTCAGACGTGATTGAAAATGCCATGCTATTTTGTCAAGAACCCCATTTGATGCATAACTGTTCTGGCACTGATAGAGGAGGAAACATATGCTGTTTGCATGCCTCTATGGTTCTGCCTCCTCTGTAACACACACTGTGATTATCATTATGAAGACATATTTTTTTTTGCCTGTTCTCATCGACACACAGCTGGTTGTGGGTGAAATGGAAACTGTGATGGGAATGCTCTGATGTTGCTCTCCTTAATTACACCTGCACGACACAACCAGTTATATGTCACTACCTTTCAGATATCTGCTTCACTTCTACCTTGCTTCATCCTGAATCAGCAAGGGCAAATTTGCATGAAGAAATTGGCATTATGTTCGTGGATAGCTCTTTTGGGTGCAGTCCTGGATGTACAAATGAACCTGAGGGAGATGCTTCAAATCTTACCCCTTTGTTCCGTAAATGGGAAGGGGTCTAGCTCAGTGATAGAGCATCTGCTCTGTGTGTAGAAGATCCCAAGTTCCATCTCCAACATCTCCTAGTAGGGTTGGAAGAGACTTCTGCCTGAAAACCTGGTGAGCCAGCATAGACAATACTGAGCTAGATGGACCACTGGTGTGGATCAGTAGAAGGCAATTTCCTCTTTTCCTATCTTGGTCTGATGACTTGTTTTTGTCATGGGCCAGGAGTTAGCTTCACCTGAAGAAGAGCAGCCCGAAGTGGGAGACAGTGGAGTGACTCCAACTGCAGCTGATCAGCCTTCAAGGACTCAGAGAAGGCACTGATGAGAACCAGCTGGCTTCAGCCTTCTTAAGCAGAGCTTCCAGCAGCAGTCAGATGATGGTAACAAGGCTGGTAATTCCTAGCCTGACCTTGCTGCTTTCTGCTCATCTTGATTCTTGATTCAGGACCCCAAGATCATCAGATTTCCTGAACCCTGGACTGTCTGACCACGTGGATTGCTGTTCACCTGACTCTAGGACTTGACCTACCTTTGGATGCTGACTTTGCTTCCAGGTAAGTACACATCAGAGATTCTTCTAGTTGGCTGGCCTCTCACTCGACATGGTCACTCAACAACAAGACTACTACAGTTTTGAGGGGTTAGAATTTATTTAAGTACCAAGTTGCTCTCATTACCAAACAAGTGATCAGCACTGTGAGAGGCCTGGTCTATAATATGTCAAGGGTGATATGGTTGCTGCTTCCCTGTACCTGGCTCCCACATGTTCTCTAGTTAACATTTGGAAGAAGGAAGATTGTGAGACAGCAGATCACATCGGAAATATTGTCAGTTTTACAGGCCTTCCAGAAAGGCAAAGCACCCAGAAATGTAAGGTTTGCTGTGGTTATGGAGAGGCTTCAGAAAGTGCACTGAACATCTTTGAAAACCCAGTTTGTCATATTGTGTAATATTTGACATGAAAGATCAAGATGAAAATTTCAAGCAATATCTTAAAGAGACTAAATTCATCCATCTTCTTGTTGTTACTTCAACCTATTCCAGGTATGTTGAGACAGGTGGAATTAGAATAGGCTTGTGTTACATGGCATAATAATTTTTTATGGCTTTCCCTGCAAGCGTCTCTGCTGAGTTTGAGAGATGCCTCTTTCAGCAGCAGCCTGTCATGCCACAACCCTGTGATTCTTGCATTGCAAGGGGTTGGACTAGAGAACTTTTGGATCCCTTCCAGAGGGATTCTATGAGTCCGTAGCCCAGGCAGAGCAGAAGAGTCCATTGACCCTTCAGAAAGGCATTTAGGGTGGTGGTGGTGGCGGCTGGACACAGTTCCTACAGTGTATTGAGAGTAATATCATGTAGGGTTGCTCTGGAAACATTCCAGGAAGTAGTCAATGAGAAGTTGTGAAGTTGTGGATAAAGCCTTGTCCCATTCAGACTGGTGTAGGCTTCTGAACAAACAAAAGTTTAATGCATAGAGGAAAACCCTTGGCTACCTTGTAAGCCTGTGTTAGGTAGGTGGCAACCTTCTCCTGACAATTCCAGAGGAATTTCTTCCCTTCCATAATTTTTCACAAGGGTTTTTTTTCCCACTCCCACCCACCCAGCCAGCCAATGGATGAAAAATACGAACTTTCAACATAGCTATAGTTCAACTCATTCTATAGCTGCACATTTGCAACTGAACTCTCTTTTTAAAATGGAGTCTCTCTATACCAGGAGCAGCCAAGCTGAAATTGACAGATTTTCCCATCCCTAGCTACAAGACAAATCATGCTCAATGGAATTATTGAAAGAGTTACCCAATGAAACTGGCAGACTAACCACAGCAAACTGGCAGACCAACAACACTTAGCCATCCTTCACCCTAAGGTCCTAGGGCAAGTTACAATCATGTAAAAATACAATATTAAAACTGATATTGACACAATCTTTTGACACTCCAAAGGTAGGAAGTTCTACTGATAGGACAGAGGTTTCTTCATACTTCTCAACAAGCAAGCAAATGCCATATTTTCCATGCTATATTAATCTGGTTTGTTTTAGACCTTTGTTTTATATTGTTGAATTTTCCAATAACTTTCAAAATATTGGGTATATTTTTAAACAAATAAAACTGAATCCTACTTGAAAACACTTTTAAGTCCTCTTTCGTGAAATGCCAAAAAAGAAGAGAAATGAGGAAAGGAAAATGGTCCCAACAGTTAACTTGTGTCTCAGTGATACATGTGCTCATCTCCCCCTGACTTTCAAACATGCTTTCCATACCACCATTTGCATGCAAAGCTATTTCTCAGGTAATGTGTTCTTGGTCTTTACTAAGAGCAAGATGAACAGGTGGGTAACATTAGTAGAGAGGCCAAAGCCCCTGCATGTGGTAGTACAGCACCTCTAGGAAAGAGAATTTTGGATAAATGGACAAAAAGTGGGTCCATACAACATTTAATGGTTCAGTCCTTTGGTTCCTGAGTGTGTCCTGGAGGTCATAGGATTTTGCAGCTCTTCCTCTTTGTAGACACAAAGGGAGGTCCATCCTGGCAGTGTGGAAAGGACCATTCCCAATGTTCTTTCACCATTGGTGAGAAGGGCGTGTCAGGGCAGATTGGGGAGGTTTTGACTCTTCCAGATCTAAAACTGTTCCATTCTCTTAATACACACCCAAAATGGTGCCTCTGTGTTTGTGCAGGAATACACCAGATATGCTGGATAGGCATTGAAACATTTTGTTGCAGATGTATTTTCACTCTGCTACCCTTCTTCCTTCCTGAGGCGTGCTACCTTTTCCATGTCTCAGAACGCCACTGGAGCCAACTCCAGGAGGCCATGGGTGCTTCAGCACCCACAATAATATATTTGTGGGACTGGGCCCCCACAAATTCAATGGGCAACGTTGAAGCCCTTCATTGTGGGCACCCACAATCTTCGGTGTGAGATGGTACATATGCAAAGTGCCATTAAATACTGGCTGGCAGGGGCTCTGAACAGTTTCTGTGAGGGGTTTGGGGGGATATGCAGCAACATTTTGTTGCTAGACTCCTTTTCTGGCACCAAAGTTTCCTGCAGTTAAGAACCACCTGATGTTTCAGAGAAGTTGAGATCCAGCACACTAAACACTAGATTTCAGAGAATGTCTGAAAGAGGCGGATCTTAACTGCAAAAAACCTTCATGCCAGCTTTTGTGTTTAAATGTATCAGATGCTAAAAGCAGTACAGTCATACCTCGGGATAAATACGCTTCAGGTTGAGCAATTTCGGGTTGCGCTCCGCGGCGACCCGGCAGTAACGGATCGTGTTACTTTCAGGTTTCGCCACATGCGCAGACGGTCAAAATGACGTCACACGCATGCACGGAAGTAGCGAAATGCCACACGCAGATGCGCTGTGCCATCTTACGTGCTGCTCGGAATGTGAACGGGGCTCCGGAACGGAGCCCGTTCGCATCCCGAGGTACCACTGTACAAATTTATTCTATTCTTTCTTTTTTCTTTCTTTTTTTTCTTTCTTTCTTGTTCTGGAGGCAATTGAACTTTGCCCATGAGTGATAGTACAATGCTTAAAAAGTGGTATCTATGGCTTCTTTGGTTGTATTCCCAGTGGATTCTGAAATATTTTCACCCCCTATGTACACACACACACATCTTGTTACAAATTCACACACTAATGATTTCGTTCCAGGGTGTTCCATTAAGATGTTAAAGGTAAAGTTTAGAGGTGTCTGTAGGTCACCGTGTTGGCTTGTGGCTTTTATCACCCCTCGCCTTTGGCCATGCTAGATGGTGCTGATGGGAATTGTAGTCAAACAACTTATAGTTGATACTATGTTGGCTACTCCTGGTTTAGAGGAACCCCACGTTTTATTTTGCCTTGGAAACAACTGGCTGAGTGTTTGTAAGTGTAGTTAGATGTGCACCATACACCCCCATCTATTGAAGACATCAAAGAACTTGTGGAACCTGTTTCAGTATCAATTTTATTTCCTACCATACACCAAATGTACAGCACAGAACACAGTTTTGTTGCTTTTGATGTAAGAAATATTAATTGTATGAAGAAACAGTATACAAACTACTCCAAATTAAAAAAAAAAATGCATACATCATTGCTCTTTACAAAAGGTCTAATTTACAGGATAACTCGTCAATGCAAATTAATCCAACAAAGAAAAGGAAAAGGAAAGGAAGAAGGGAAGGAGGAATCACAGTGCACATTACAAAACATCAAGTACCAAGAAGGCAAATAAATACAAAGTTACATCCTGAGCAAACAATCCAAACACAGATAAATTAACCTGAAGCCATAGGAAATCATAGTAATAAATAGATAAGTCAGTAGGAGATTGTTTAAATTAAATTAAATATATAACAAATTTCTTAAAATATTTAGTAAATTAACTTTTAGTCTCTGTCATGAGTGAACTTGGTTTCTTTTCCCCTGTAATGCATTGAACAGGTATAGCAACCGTCTTTTTTTAAAAAAAAACCAAGTACAATAACTTAATAGCAATTTGGTGTTCTATTTTATATTAGCACATACTGTGATAGCTTCTGTCAAATTGTTTTCTTTAAAAAATAAACACAGCTTCTAAGGACATTCTTGTCTAAACTAAGGTCCGAGGGCCATATCACCGCCGCCCCCGCCCCCCAAAACATTAACAGCAAGCTCCACCTATTGCAGAACAGCAACCACAGCATGACAGCTGAATGATTTGGGAGAAGCACTCTTGGATAGGAACCCTATAATATAAATGTACGAGTGAAGACTGTGAATGCTGTCATATTCAGTCAAAATATAAAGTAGGCAAATAAAAATAAACACTTTCATCGTAGCACAGGAAAATTAAATCACACGCTAGATTCATGTGTACATTTTACATTGAGGCACATATGCACATGAGACGTGTGTGCATACCAAAAAAGGCAGTTCAGCTGGTTGTATATATACCTTCTTCTGAAAACAACATTAGAATTCTGGAAAAAAATGCATTATTACTTCTAATCCCTGAAACAGACACTGGACCCCTGTTTATAGCTGCTTACTAAACTGAGAATGGATACGGGTGATCAAGAGGTCTACCTGGGATGTGTACGTATTTCTGAGTGGTTGCCTAAGGACTGTAGCACTTGGAGACATACCCTTATTATGGGATGGTAATCAACTGCAACTAAGGCTTTCTTTAAACCTCGGCTCCAAACACATGCAACAACCTGATCCAAAGGAACATGGGATTCTGATACGTATGCAGGTCTCTTCTGCAAGCAGAGGCTTCCCCCATTCACTTCTATGCACGAGGCAGCAGCAGAGTTGCACATTTAGGGGGAATGAGCCATTGCACAGTGGTCAAGCGTTTGCATACAAAAGGTCCCAGGCTCATTCCCCAGCATTTCCAGGTAGGCCAGGGAAGTCGCCTGTCTGAAATACTGCCAGCCTGTGTAGAAAATACTGAACTAGATGGACCAGAAGTTTGACTTGGCAGGTAGACAGCAGCTTCATATGTTCAAATGGAGCTGCTGGTGTAGGGGTTTTTTTCTGAGATGTTACGCCTTAGCAGTCTTAATGGAACTTGCAGTAAATCTGCTTGGAATCACAGCACTCATGTACAATTGGAGGTAAACCCAATCAGTGCATTGCTACAGTTCATAGATCCAGTCACCAAACACCATTGCCGTGCAAGCCCACTTCACAGCAGTGGGGCTTAGTCCCCTTTGCAACTGCAGCCTTCTCAGTTCCTTCCACTCAACCTAGTACAATAACTGACATCTCAGGGAAGATTTGCTCGGCTTAATTGTATGTACAAAATCATCAGGTTGGGATGCATTTTTCCAATATGAAATTATATTGATATTGATCCACTGACCAATGTTTTTACAAGGCTCTGTACAAAAAGGGGAAAAAAGCTACAGGTCATTTCAAAGCCTATCACATTAAAAGGGATAAAATTTATATATATATTTTCCCGATGAATGACCATGAAATAGGGGAAAACATATCTTAAATCACTCCAACCTTCCCTCTCGAATGGTTTCCAAGGATTATTTGTGGCAGGCTAAGACACACAGCCAAGTCCAAAGGTTTGCTGATTGCTATATTTCATTATTGCTAAAAAAAATCATGAACTCTTACAACATGCTGCACTTGAAGAGCTTATGTTCTTCCAGCAGAGGGCACCATTCACCTTTGCATCCTTGGTTCATCATATCTCATGCTATTGAAAACCCTTTTGAATTTTTTTTTGTTTTGTTAAAATAAAGCTGTTATAAAAAAGCAGGATGTGGTGAAAATAAAACTAGAATCACAGTTCTGTTATTTTTGTTTCTTTCATAGATTTCCCCCTTCTTCCTGTACAAACCCAGCAAAATGTTAAATTTACACTATAACTTTCAATCTATTTTAAAACCCCATTGGAAAATAAATTAACAAACACATTTGTAAAAATATGGCAGGCTGCAGAAATGCTGTTAAAAGATTAAAAAAACACGCACGCACACAACTCCTTGATTGAAAATAAATTAAAAAAGTAAAAAAATAGTTACACACACTTTTTACATTCACTTTACAAAATGAAAAGAGTGCAAACCATGATGACAACAAAAAGGATTTGTACAGAAATAAATATATTCTATGATCTGAGTCATTGCTGTTAATACAATAGTCTGTTATGTTCTCTGTCCTTTTTATGTCAGCTGGAAAAAAAATAGTGCAATGTTGTAAATTGTAAATGCAGCACAGAAACCAATACTTCTAAAGCAGTCCGGGCTCTCTTTGCAGATCCATCTGGAGTTTGCTGCTGCTAAGTCACTCCTGTTGCCCAGCAGCTTCCTCATCCTACACGTGGATACCCTTCACTGCCTGTTTGATACTTTCCAGCAGAGCCTTGCAGTCCGGGGAATACTCCCGTTCCAGATTGCTGTACATATCTGTGAGTGTATTTACATATGCTTCAAAATTCTGCTCACTGATTGGGCCCTGGAATGAAGATGAAAACACATCACACCTAAACATGGGAGTCAAATATTAGGCAAGGTGTCCACTATGTGACAACTGGAAAGAGAGGGGGGGGGAGCAGCTGGACATGGAAGGACTGTCTACAGGAAAACAGCAAGTGTTTGACTCCTGCAACCCTCCAAATATTGTTGGACTCCAACTCTCATCAGCCCCAACGACGACGGGCAGAGATGTTTGGAGTTGTGTCCAACAACATTTAGAAAGCCATAGGTGATTCCTGTATCACAGGGAGTTGGACTAGATGATCCTTGGAGTCTCTCCCAAACCTATATGGCTCTAGGTAACCCATTCCTAGTTTAAGCTATTGCCTGACTATGGCCTGTTGCTAGCATCACGACCTGACCAGAGAAAAATGACCTGGCCATTTTGAATTCACTTCTTTTCAGAAGTAGTCAAGTCTTTGACAACAGCTCTTTGGATCCCAGCCAGCCAATGGGATGGAGAACTGGGATGCTGTGGCCCTCTATCTGGCACTTGGGTTTCTAGCCACACCATACCCCCTCCCTAGACTACACCTCTCACTGTCCCTCCTTTGCACCCACCTTGAGTGTTTTTGTCTGGCTGGAAATGTGTTCTTGAGCTCTGATCATGCTTTTTTTGCTTGCTTGGATAGAGAGGTGCTTGTGTAGAAAGCAGCCTGTTGTAGAAACAACATTTACATTTCTTCCTCGGCTCACTGGTATGTGGCCCTTGGAAGATTGCCCAGAAAGGAATGTGACCCAAGTCCTCTTCACTTCCAAAACATTTCTCTTCTGTGCTTAAAGGTATGGTCATGGTCTTCTCCAGCAGTAGAGGGGCATTACTCACCTGGTTTCCCAATGCCACATGTCCCTGCCAGTTACCAGGAGGGAGAGTGGGAGGGGCAAATTAATGGGAAGTTCAGCATGGTGCATGCACAGCAACACAGCCAATCCCACCAGCACTGGACAGGCAGTGTGGTGTAATGGTTAGAGAGTTGGACTTGGACCTGGGAGGCCAGGGTTTGATTCCCCACAGTCATGAAACTCACTAGGTGATCTTCAGATGGGCCAGTCACCATCTCTCAGCCTAACCTACCCCACAGGATTGGTGTGATATTATTGAAATTTAGATCCTACTTTTTTCCTTGAAGGGGAAAAGCTTATAGATAAAATGGGGAAGAGGAGAACCATTTACACCACATTGAGCTCCTTGGAGGGACAGAATTAGGAATGTTGGACTGGCCATGTTGCTGTTCCTGCTCTGTACCAAGCTGCCTGCTGCCTTACCACCGTTGGTAATTGGAAAGCCAGGTGAGTCCCCACCACCCCTCTGGCCGCTACTACTATCCATAATTTTCGGCACATCCCAGAGATTGAGAATGTTGTACAGTTTGAGATTCATCTCTGACAGCCCTGCAACATGCCATTGACTAACTTCCCTGGGCTCCCAAGAAACTGCCACATTCCCAGCCACAGACATACCATTTGTGGAAGCTGAATGTCGGCCAGACTGGAGATGAGGGCTTGACTGAGGCCAGCCAACTCCTTTAAGAGGCTCTCGTTGTTCTGCTCGATAAGTTTGTTCTCCTCTTCTATCGTTTTCAGATTGCTCTCCATAGATGTTATCTGAAACCACGAAGCAAAGCAATGTATGGTAGTGTGAACAGCAGAAGTAAACCAACGGCTGAAGAGTTCTCAAAATGCTCCCAAAAATGGTTAGTGTGCCTGATAAAGCCTGACACATTTTAGCGGGGAAGTATGCTTTCGAAAAATCCTTTCACTTTTTGCTTTATGAGAAAGTATATTTGTAGTTCCTGATGGAAGTGGGTTCTTCTTTTTATTTTTTATTTTTATTAGTATTATTTTTCAGAATCATCATATACAATCCAGAAACAAAGATAACCCATACCCAACAGAACCAACCAAAAGTCCCTGGCGACCACCGAAAATACATTATGAAAACTTGTGTTCCTGTATGCATACCCCAACTTACAACATCTGTAAAACATTTTCATATAGATGGGTTCTTTTAAATGTACAATTATGTGTTTTTGTGTGTGATTGATATTGTCCCTGAAGAAGGAAAATTCCCTGCTCCCGCAAAATGCATTGGGCCAATGCACATAATTTATTTTTCCAGGGGATCAGGCTCTTTGCAAAGTTTTCTGTCTTTTGTATTCCTGCATTCAGTTCTGGTTACTGCGAACAGTGGGGTTCTTGGCCTAAAATGCAGCTATCAGAAGTGATAGCCCAAGGCAGTGGAAGTTGCCTATGCAGAAGTGAAGCTCAAGTCCTTTCTGTTCCATGCACATCAATGTCAAAAGGCG
This sequence comes from Podarcis bocagei, assembly GCF_964188305.1. NCBI lineage: Eukaryota > Metazoa > Chordata > Lepidosauria > Squamata > Lacertidae > Podarcis > Podarcis bocagei. The sequence continues at coordinate 52,669,194 of NC_138133.1, forward strand.
CTCCTAATTGGGGCGAGCCATTTTATTTCTAAGTCAGTGGATTCTGCTGTTCTTTCAGAAGAGGAATATGTTTAAATGATGCTCTAGACAGTGACCCTGCTGGATGAAAAGAGCATTGTTTGTGGGAAGCGTGTTCAGAAATGGACGAAAGACTGCAGGCCTCGAGCTGACAACTCAGGAGGAGTGTCTGATTTAAAATGAAGAGTTTTGCCCTGAGGGACTGGGGTAGGTAGGGAGCAAACAAGCTGCTATTTACATTGCTGCCTTTTTCTCACAGCATCGCTGCTGACTCACTACAATAGCAGCAACCCTGGTTTTGGCTTTTGAGCTACTTTCCAGGGCAAGGTTATGCTGTAGAGTGACTGAGTTTGAAGACAGGACAGAGTATAAAAGCTAAAAATAAAAAGTAGAATAGGAAATGAAGGAGCTCACTTTGCAACAATTCATTGTAACATAGGCCAGGCATTATATATTATTTTGAGAGAAGCTGAGTAAAAAATTGAGCTTGGGGCCGAGACCATACATTTTAAAATCTATAATACCACTTTAAACAGTCATGCCTCTCCCCCCCAAAAAGTCTGGCAACTGTAGTTTCTTCAGGGTGCTGCAAATTGTTAGGAGACTTCTATCCCCTCACAAAGCTGTAATTCCCAGTTCCTTGGGAAGGGGGATTGGTTCTTAAACCACTGGAAATTTTAGCTCTGTGAGGGGAATAGGGGTCTCCTAACAAGTCTTAACACCTTAACAAACTACAATCCCCAGGATTTTGGAGGGAGGGTGACTATTGGATGTGACAGCTCTCATAACATACACTTCAGTATACTATTTATATTTCAAGGAGGAAAAATGAATGCACTAAAAACAGTTAACATACCCAGCTCAGCCCAGCTCACAGTAGACTAATTGAAAAAAAATGGACATAGCTCTAAGTTACGTCCATTCATTTCAATGGATCTAATCTGAGTAAGACTTAGTTGAATACTATCTCTGATTTTTAGCATGCCTGAGGAGCTGTGTACATACACACAAACACATATCCTTGGAAAAAGTTAATTACAATTTGAATTTAAGATTTAGCTGGTATTTTTTTCCATTCCAGTTGCCCAATTTTACTTACATTGTGCTCATTCATTAGACTAATTTGATGAAACAATGCATTTTTAAAAGTGGAAAATTTGCCATAATATATATAATTGTGGAAATTTAATTGAGCAAATCATTAGCTTTCCATAATAGCATGATTTTTTTCCCCCAAAAATGGGCTGCAGATTCAGTTAAACAACTACATAAGCAACAACAAATTTGGCTTTCAGTTGGAACATAAAAAAGCCTGCTTGGTCAGGCCAATGGCAAATCTAGTCTAATATCCTCTTCTCCCAGTGGCTAACCAGGTGCCTGGGGAAAACCCACAAGCAGCTTTCAAACACAAGAGCTCTGTCCCCAACTGTGGTTTCCAGCAACTGGTATTCAGAAGCATTGCTGCCTCCAACTGTGAATTTGTCAAATCCTCTTTTAAAACCATCCAAGTTGGTAGCCATCACTGATTCCTGTGGGAGCGAGTTCCATTGTTTGATTATGTGCTATATGAAGAAATACTTCCTTTTGTCTCTCCTAGATCTTCCAAAATTCAGCTTCATTGGAGGTCTGAGTTCTAGTGTTATAAGAGAGGGGAGGAACCCCCTTTTCTCTTGCCACTTTCTCCATGCCATGCATAATTTTACAAACTTCTACAGGTCGCCTCTTACTCGCCTTTTCTCTAAACTAAAATGTCCCAACTCTGCAACCTTGCTTCATAGGCGAGTGGCTCCAGGCCCATTTTGGTTGCCCCTTTCTGAACCTTTCCAAGCTCAACAAAATCCTTTTTGAGCTGAGGCTGTATGGCAGTAAACTAGAATGATCTGAAAAAATTAAAAGCAAAGGTTTGAACCCAGGCATTCTGTGAGACCATGACTTTAAACCAGTGGGTGGAAGGCAGGGAGACCAACAGTAGGTGAAGCTAGACAGATGAAGCAACAACTCCTTTAAAGCTCCAATGAAACCCTCACTGAACCAGAGAAATGGACCATATATGGGTCAAGGTAGAAGGCAAAGGCAAAGCCTCCAAAAAGAAAATTGGGCCATGTTGCTTAGGTTTCACGGGCCACAATAATGAGCTGGAAAGTTGCTATGATTTCCATGCAACTCTGCCCAGTTTGCATGCTGCTACAATGCTGGATCCATGGGTGCAGCTATGGGAAACATAGTATATGTTAACAACAGCTTGCAAACAAAATTCTCAATGGTCAACATGCAGTAGCAGTGACATAGCATAGGGGAGCACAGGGGTAGTTGCCCCAGGTATAAGATTGTTAGCGGGTGCACATTTTCAACACCCGGTGCTGTCTCAATACAGCCATGTGCTTCTGTTACTGGGCTCTGTTGAAAACAGCTTCTTCATGTGAACCAGGCTGGCAACCCACTCTACGCTACTGTGCAGTAGAGTTCACCATCATTGCAATGCCAGAGATTAGTAGGAGCTTTTGATGTTTGTTTTTAAGGGCTCAATCAGAGATTTTCTTCCTTACCTGTGTCTGAAGTTTCATCATGTCAGCTTCAATTTTAAGGTTGGATTCATTCAGTTCTTTTATTTCTTCATCCAAATGTCTGATTTCCTCCTCATTCTCTAAACCTGCACAAGAATGACCCAAGTCAAGTGTAAAATCACACCTGACTGAAGAGATGGGCAAATGCTAACCCCTGTGTAATGGTATGTTATAGAACAAGCCTCTTCAGTTAACCTGGTCTCTGGAATCAAAATTGCACATTTGCAATTTAATTCTACACTTAACGGGGTCAGTGTCAAAGCTTCCATTATGGCATGTCAGGGGCAGAGAAGCAGCCATGAAATTTTCCCTTTGCACTGATGGAGCTCAATAGGCCTTCAAGTGGCTGAAAGTGGCCCACCTGGATTGAAAGGATCAATGCAGTACTGATATTTGTTGAAGGGCAACCCTGGGAACAGAGCGCAGGTCGCCATAGCTCAGGATGAGGGAGAAATTTGGATTACATGTCAATGCAGATCCTTTTATTTTGCAGTTTCTGAACCAATGAGCACACAGAAAAGCAGTGACCCCTCCAAATTTGCACTTTCCCAAATTTTGTTGTGCAGCTCCCCAACCACAGCATGTGCATAAAAATGCACCTGTACAGAAATACGTTACGGGAAATTGCTTGAAAAATGTGCGTATTGGGAGAAGCACATATCAAAGGGCTGATGAATTTTGGTGAGGCCTATTGTCATTATTAAAATTGTTGTTGGTTTTTATTGTTATGATTGCAAATTTGATGTGGAAATCTGGTGGACTGGAAAGATGAGACACGGATATGGGCAAATTTGTCCATCTCTACCTGTGTCCTGTTCATTGTGAGGCAGTACAAAGTACTTTTAATTAAAATGTTCAAATGAAAGGCACAATGTAATTATATATATTTTTAAGTAAACCAAACATTAAATTAATTAATCCAATTATGTGTCTTCATGAGGCAGGCAGCAGAGGGGCTGTAGCTCTGTGTTTGCAGAAGGTCCTGCTTTCAGTATACAGCATCTTCTGTGAAAGAATATCTGGTAGCTGGATGGAAAGACACTTTTTCTAAGACTCTAAAGAGCTGCTGCTGGCCAGAGAAGACAGTACTGGGCAAAGACAGACTCATTTCCTTACTCCCAGATTCCAGTGTCATATTTGTACTGCTTCTTACCTCCACTTGCTTTCAATTTGATGGTCATCAGTTCTTCCGATATTTTGCCCTTTTTTAAGGCTTGTGCATTCAGAGGGCATCCAGACAAACTGAAAAGAGTAGGAAAGGGGACCTATTTGAAAATTGAAACACATTTTTGATTGCTGTATCTCAGCTTCCAGGGTCTTGGCAGTACAAGTCCAACCGAACTGGTTGTGTAGTTACTAAAATCTCTCTAAGACAACAAATAGGCAAATTGTCCTCAGTGCAGCTCCTGACATGGCCCCATTTGAACTATGTAGTGGGTCATCTACGGTGGTGGCTGCTACCAAAGCAGAAGCTTAAGCACACCTTCGGGAAAATAGTACATTATGGTGCAGCAGTGGTAAGTCGGTGCTCTCTACTGGGAAGGAGAGGCAAAGCAGTGATGAGGTCAATGTGGCACAAACACACTGCAGGAGTGCTGGATCGGCTCTGCAACTGCATTTGCACCATGCTGAATACCCTTGCTGCTTTGCCCTCTACCTCTGTCATGGTATCTGCAACTAGAGACAGCAGTGTAAAATCCTGGACCAATTACAGCACAATGTCTGTAATTGTACTATACATGTCTACTCAGACATAAATTCCATGGGATTCAAGAGGGCTTATTCCAAGGTAAATGTGTATAGGATTGTTCTATTAAAATCTGTGACTGGTAGTCAACTAAATTTAACTCAAGAGCAGACCCACTGGAATGAATTAACATGACCAAGCTAGGTCTATTAATCTCTGTTGGTCTACTTGGAGTAATACTTAGTTGAACATCACCAAATTTACAACTCCTGGGGTCAGCTTAGATACGCAAATGAACATAACAGCTCAGTAATTTGCTACTAAAAATACTTGGCATTTTAAACAGGACTTTAAAGCAATAAATTATATTTGCATTCTCAGATAAGTGAATTTAGGATTGTGGTCTTAAAAGTCTAAAAAGCTTGCAACTCAGAGTCAACTTCGAAATGTACATGAAAAGAAGAGTTCAGTAATATGCTGCTAAAAATACCTTGCCTTTTAAAAAGAGCTTTTAAGGCTAAGCAGTAAATTGCATTTGCAGATTTCTCACCTATTCTAGGTTGATATATGAATGTTTAGACAGCTAAAATAAAACCAAAGACATCTCGAAAAATCCTGGACATCTCTAGGAAACGAGTTGGGGTTAATTCAAGGACTTATACAAAATCCTAACAAGATTTTTCCTATCAGTTCAACAGCTTCATTTGTTAAATTCACACAATTGCAATACATTGTAGGTATTTGTTGGGTTAAAAAAAAGTAAAGATACAAAGTGATACCTTCTATGGGTGACAAAAACGTTATTAACATGACCCAGCCCGTTGCAGCCTGGCAAAGGACAGTGTGGCAGCTCCTGCTTGTTCAGTCTCCAGGGCAGCGAAGACCCATTGAGAGGACTCTCCTTCTGTCTCTTGGCAGCCATAGGACAACCCGAAGCAGTGCGATGAGAAGTGTATTTACCTGATATGTGACCTTGGCCATCACAGCCTAGCACCGGACATCTACAGAAGCACAGCAAAACTGATGTTATTTTTAGGAAAAAGAAAAGAAAAACCAAGAGGCAGAAGGGAAAAATGTCCATGTACCAGCGACACCTCAAGAAAGATTTCCTCCCCATAAATAAAATAAAGCCTAATTTTTTTATAATATTAACGTACTAATAGCAAGGTTTTAATGTGCTTGGGTCCTTCTTGGAGGTTTCCTGTAGGCATCTGGTTGGCCACTGTGAGATGCTGGACTAGATGGGTCATTGGCCTGATCCAAGGGTTTCTAATAGCCAAATGCCTTGTTTGATGCTGGATTACTGAATTTTGGGCTACTGTATTTTACTCTTGTTTTTAGAGTCATTGATTGATTTTATTTATATGCACTATTAAATAGTGGGGGGGGGGGTTGGCAAGCTGCTCTGGAAAGTTTTTTTAATTTGAAGGAACAAGGGAAATATATTTAAAAGAAAAAGGAAACAAGTAAAAGGCACCGTTTGAGGAAAATGGCCAAGCAAGCCAAACTAGACTCCTTGGTGTGTCAAGATTGGCCCACAGGCTGCTGGTTCCAAGCTGTCTATACATTAGGGCTGCGATATGAAGACCACTTTAAAAAATACAGTCCAATACACCGTTATTGAACTCAATGGACTTGAGTGTATGCAAAGGATTGCACTGTGAAATACTTTAAATATGGTGGCTTTAAATATGAAGGAGGCTCGACTAGCTTCCATTAGTGATCTGCCATAGTGTCATGAGTCCCATGCTATGGATCACTTTTTCAGCAGGTACACTCACTTTTGATTTTCAAGCATCTCTGAAAGACCTTTTTATGTAGGCAGGCCTATGCAACTGTTTAGATGTTTTGATCAGTAGATCATTTTAATGATCATTTTGCACTCTTCTTATTATGTTTTCTATTTTATTGCCTGTCCTGCCATATGCTATCTTGCTATATATATATATATATATATATATATATATATATATATATATATTAATAATAATGAAATAAGGAGGTCAAATCTTCACGTGCAGAGGCACCACATGCAGACAATTGTCAGCCCCTGTAAGCATCAGCCAGTGAACTGGTAGGGGAAATAATGTATGATATGTAAGCCTTCCCTACATGTGGGTGTACAGGACTGGCAGAAGGGTGAGGTTACTGGTCATAAGGGCTCAGAAGAAGAATTATAGAGGGTCTAAAAAGGGTCTCTGCCTAAAGTTTGGCCCATCTGGGCTGGGGGATGAGCCAGATAAACTCAGAGACTATGCTTCTCCTTTGTTTCTTAAGACCTGGGACCTTTCCAGAGCTGTGCCATCTGGTTTACTTCAAGGACAGCACAACAGCACCTGAACCATAAAACCATCCTTTGGAGGTTTTGTTTGGATTTATTGTTAGGAGAGGATATAAGTTAGTGAATCTGAGACCAATCTTCCTGTGACGTATCCAATAGCGAGGCATAAGTGACAAGCCTTTGCCACTCCACTTACTTAAGTTCAGGGTCTTCTTTTTCTTCCTTGGTAGGAGTCACTTTGAGACCACCTTTCCTGGCTCGGGGACAACCAGACAAGCTGAAAGTACACAGAGCAGAGCAATATAGATTTCGCAGGCTTTTGCTTCTGGATGATTCAGGGGTGATGATCCTGTGGCCCTCCAAACGTTGGACTCCAACTCACACCAGCTGCAGCCAGAATAGCCAGTGGTCGGGGTGATGGGAGTTGTAGTCCTGCAAAATCTGGAGTGCCAAAGCTCCCTCCCCCTCAAAAAATAAGCAGAAGATTCTTACCTTCTGTGTGAGGCATAGTTTCCAGTGACATGACCAGAGCCATCACATCCTGGAGTTGGACATCTATAAAGCAAAGTGCAGAGAAGATGATGGCCCTTGACATTACATAAAATATCTAATTTAGGAGATTTTTGCATTGGAATTTCCCACAATCCTGGTTTGACATGACCGTGTGCAACTGGAAAAATAAGAAAGGGTACCCAAGGAAAGCAACTATTTTGGGGTGTACAAGGGCTGTGTTGTACATGAAAACTCAGCCACTGATATAAACCTCACAATTTCCCCACTCAGTTATTTAGATTTCTGGGAAGGGGAAGATGAAAATGATCATTTGATTTGTTAGAATCAGTGCATTTCAAATCTGAAAATATATATGGTCAGGCTCAAATATATGCACTGAATTAATTCTTAAAAAAAGAAATATAACCCCCTGTATACCCATTACACACAACATTTGTTTCTCTTTCTCCTAGGAATAGGGATTTTATAGTCTGGCTCAACAGCATTTTGTATTTCTTTTGTTAATACAGTGCAGTGGAGTTAATCATGCCATTAGTCCTGGATCTTCTTAGAGGAACTTATAGTAGATGTGCAATACAGGTGTGATGGGAACATCTTAGTAGCCTCATATAGAATACACTCAGTAGTGTCTCAAAGAGGCTTGCAGTGGTTGTACAAAAGGAGAATAATGTTGCTGGAAGTTTTATTAACCTGGTTCAAAATACAAATTTAGCATGTTAGGAATAGTTGCCTATATTCAAAACTCAGTGTCATTTCTCTGATTGCGATCTGAGCCAGGGAAGAATCCCCATAAGGCACTGTAAGGGCTCAGGTATCCTAGGAAAATGACATGTCCAGTTTTCCTGGCAGCTGAGACACTAATATTCCAGCATTCTCAATGCCAGAACCAGAGGGGTGAGGGAAGGGAGGAAGAGCTTCCTGTCAGACCTCTTAAAGGTAAAGGTAAAGGGACTCCTGACCATTAGGTCCAGTCGTGGCTGACTCTGGGGTTGCGGTGCTCATCTCGCTTTATTGGCCGAGGGAGCCAGCGTACAGCTTCCGGGTCATGTGGCCAGCATGACTAAGCCACTTCTGGCGAACCAGAGCAGCGCACGGAAACGCCATTCCTGCTGGAGCGGTACCTATTTATCTACTTGCACTTTGACGTGCTTTCAAACTGCTAGGTTGGCAGGAGCAGGGACCGAGCAACGGGAGCTCACCCCGCCGTGGGGATTCGAACCACCAACCTTCTGATCGGCAAGTCCTGGGCTCTGTGGTTTAACCCACAGTGCCACCCGCATCCCCATCAGACCTCTTACTCTGCACTTATTGTTGCCACCTCACCAAACCAAAGAGAGTGGGGCAGAACGCAGCTGGAAACATAAAATGAAGTGGTTGTTAATAGCATACAACAGTTTCCAGCACTGCTTCTTGAACGAAGAGACAATGCTGGCAGTAGTGGTGGTAAGAGTGTGTTGCTCAACAGTAAGAGTTGAGGTGAAGGGCCACAGCTCAGCAGCAGAGCAACTGTTTTGCATGTAGAATGTCACAGACTTAATTCCTGGAACCTCTAGATAGGGATGGGAGATAATCATGTCTGAAATCCTGGAGAGCCACTGCTAATCAGTGCAGGCAATACCGACTCAGTAGAAGGCAGGTTCATATGTTCCTAGCAATTGCACAGGCAGTAGCCCACAAGTTCCAATGGCCCAATGACGTTATGCACAGCGCTCACTATTGCAACCAATGCACCAGTTTTGAAGACAGTCACATTTCCTCAAGATGCTACAGTGGGAATGCGGGAGGAGATGTGATTAACTCTCAAACAGAAATGCTGCCCTTGGGAAAGATGTCTGCATTCCTCACAACAAATTAGTAACCAGCTCTGTATTTGTTGCACTTTTTCAAGCTGCACTACACAAGCACAGGATTCTGTCAAGCATTCTTGGAAGCCTTCGCCAGACTTTATCCAAGCATCTTCATCAGCCAAAACACTCCCAATGATAACTGGGTAACTGCCTGCCAACCTTCCTCTTCAATAATAAGGCCAGATGCCCAGATTGCTCAGGCCTCCTTAAGAACCTCCACAGCCACTCTTTTGTTTGTGACTTTTCTCTGCAGTATATGGACTCATCTGATTTAATGCTTGCCTCAACCACATGCAGAGGGGTATGTCTAGTGGCAAAGGATAAAAAGGAAAGATTTGCAGGCTTGGTTTGGATAAACACTCACATTTTAAAGCTTAGCCCAAGTACTTTGATCTGAAAAACCAGACTGCGTATTTTGTGAGATCCAGCCATCTTGCAAGACTTGGTATTTCCAGCTGGCTTTCAAAATTTGAGAATAACATTTTCTTTCCCAACATTTAGACACATCTACTTCAAGACCTGACAAACAGTCAGATTCTCTCCCCTTCCTCTGATTTATACCTGCTGGGTGGGATAAGACTGCTCCCAAATTTCCTTAGCCGGGGCAGTTTCAACTCCCTGCTGGTGCAAACCCAGCAACCTTGTCCCCGTGGGAGGTGACTATTACTATAGCTACACTTCTTACACTGGTAGGATTGCGTGAGTGAAAGGGGACAAACTGGACAGGTATGGGGCAGAATGGCAGAGGTGTAGAAGTTAGACAATGACTAGTGGGATCTGCAACAAAATATTCCACTGTAGAGTGTTTCTATTCAAGTTATGCTTTTGGGGTCCCACAGTAAAGTATTTTCCCTAATCTTTTCTGCACTTCTGCAACCCCTGGAGTTTCCCCAAGCCTGTTAGTATCTCTCTTTTGGACATGGCTGTCACATGTGGAAAAATAGTTAACTATGAGACCTGTAACAAAATATTGATGTGTGGAGTTTTCCTGTTTGAAATTAATTCAGAAGTGAATTAATAATCATGCAGTCCCTGGACAATAGGGAGTCAGACATCTTTAGGCCTGCTTTGAGAGCATTTGTAACTATCCAGGCTTATTCCCCTGCCTGGCTACCTGTCACCCTTTGCCACCATATCCAGGACACCATATCATGTGTCCATGACCAAAACCTAGCACTGGAGCAAGAGCTGGACTAGTGCATTCTACAGGAAGCTGGAGTTGTTACCCCAAAGGCTGAGCAAACATCTGCTCCGCAGCTCTACTGGTTCCTGTTGCTGAACAAGCAGACTGGGTATTGAAGTAAGTAAAATATGTAGGAAGAGAACAGCAATGAACCCCTCCCTCTCCTTTGATACTAATACTCACTTGAGCTCTTGAGAGTTGGCAGCCATCAAGGATTTTAGGGTCTTGTCAGCCAACGGGCAGCCAGAAACACTAGGGAAAAAAACAAACGTGAAATAGGCTTCCTTGAATATACCTCAGCAAATATTAAAAGATTGCACTAAAAATATTTAACCATTAAATTAAAAAAAACAGATCACAGACCAACCGCTTGTAAAGAAATCCCTTCTTAGTTCCTTCATCCCCATAGGGATGTGAAGGAAGAGTGTAGTAGTTGATACAGCTGTGTATCCCTCATAGGCCACAGAGCTCCTTCTTGCTCAGATGATGCATTTCAACTGCTACAGGGACTTGTTTGTAAGCTGGACCTTGGTCATCACAGAAACCATTGCATATGGAGCTCCATTCAGCACAATGTAGGAACTGGGCCTTTAGTAGCATTTACCCTTTGGAACACTCTCCTGTTACATATCCAACAAGCTCTGCCTCTGTTATATTTTTGGTACTTATTGGAGACCTTCCTTTTAAATGGAGATTTTTATCCCCATCTACATCTGTACTGGATTTCAGCTCTGTGTTTTTATATGTTTTTATTGCTAAATTGCTCAGGGTTTTTTTTTATGGGAACAGGTTTGTAAGTAAAAAGTCCACAATGTCATGCCTTCATTTTGTTATTAATTGCTCTCACTTTTTACCTGCGGTGCGATGCATAGTTTCCTGTCACATGACCACTGCCATCACATCCTGGTGTTGGACACCTAAGGAAATAAAATGGAAATGCAGACACACATACAGTTGTTGTACATCTCTCTTATTGAACTGTGCGATAAACATACAAAGATGGATAATTGTTTCCCACATGAATGGGAACACCCCTCTATTACATACCCATAGATATATATGAGGTGTCCTACTGTGCCAAGAAATATTAGTGTGAGAGATACCCTCAGGCCTTTCTGTGATTACATCAATTTTTCTTCATGCCATTGCAAACAAAAAAAATGAACTTAGGTGATAGTCAAATAAATTTTACTCAGAGTAAACCCGCTGAAATTAATGAACATGAGGAAGTTAGGGCAATTCATTTCAGTATGTCTACTCTGTGTAAAATTTAGTCAAGTACCACCCAATGGTTTCCACACTACATTTCCTAATTTGTGCTAATATTTCTCCAAGTGTATTACGATTCATTCATTTATGTACTGCTTCCATGCTCAAATGCTGTCTTAAGTGATACACAATAATGTGGAGAGGCATGGGAAGATGATGCTTATGTGTATGAACCATCCTTACATTTGTCTGAAATGATACATTTCATAATAGTACCTTTTTCTTATCACATCAATCATATTATGACAGTGAAGATGAGTTCAAAGCTGAGCTGAAAATTCTCAGAAGGCATGGATGCAATAACTTTCATATTCTTGTAAAAACGCTATACTAGTTCAGCATTGGGTGCCCATAGACACTTAATTCACCACAGGATATTTTTTTTCCAGGGGGGAAAGTTCAATTTAATGTTTTTAAAAAAGGTTGTGTATGGATCTGGATTCACACCCCTTGCTATATATTCACAATATATGTGATATTAAAAGCTGATGTGATCTCATGATTTAGATGGCCCAACTTCACCAAGACACTGTAAGGACTAACAATCATGAACCTGAGGGCCCTAGGATATGAGAAACTGCCCTTTTCTAAAAAGGGCTCACCTATTCCAATTTTCTACAGGTTAATTGTTAGCCCCCCCCCCCCCAATTACTTTGAAAAATCCAGAGACTGCATTTTGGTCCCAGCTACTACTTTTTTATTTCTTCAGAAGCAAAATTATTCTCTTAGTTAATCCTCCCAAAACACTGCTGATGCATGGACCACAAAGTAATATTTTAAAAACAAGCATAGAATGCACCATATTTTTTTTTAAGAACTAGTGTATCATTTAGACAACTTATTCCATTCTGTGTCATACAGCTGCTTTGGTATAAATATAATCATCAGAGAGACCATTAATATTTAAAAATATGTAATCTATATTTATAATGAAGAAAGTTCATTGTAATTGAACCTCAGAGGTAGAATTTTTCTTTACAATTGCTATTGTCATTATAGGTGCTTCCTCATGATGGAGCCATTTGTATTGCTCACTAAACTACCTATTCTGCCGGTGAATATTTAGTAAATGTCCTCTGCCCTCAGTGTTACCTTTAGAATCTTTAAATGGCGAGTCTTAAGTGTTTATGAATTAAATTGTGTAGACAAGCACATTTTGGGTACACATCAGCATGCAGAGCAAGTATTACGGATTCTTTAAAATCCCATACAAGGCTTGGAATTATTGTAACTATAGAGAGAAGAAATTATGTTCAGTTATTAAGGTAGTAAATGGCTGTGTGGATCCCTGGAATTAATGTCACACAGCAACAGATCTTTAAATAGAAATTTAATAAATAGTAAAAAATAAAAATAAAGTGTCACTGGGGAAATTATTGCTTTTCCTTCTGCTAGCTTCATCAACATTTGTGTTCTTAAAAAAGGCAAAGCTAACACATAAGTGTGGATACAATATGGTGAGCAGTCTTTAGATTTAGATTGAGGCATGCTGTGTCAAAGAAGATTTGGCCCATGGGAACAGTAATATCTGGAGGAGGGCTTCTAAATCCATAAGGCAAACGTCAGGCATAGAATTGATATCAAAGTATTTGGTGATGAATAAATGAAATTATAAAAAACAGAGATGGCTGTTTATTCCATTTTCACAACTTCTTCCTATCTATTAAGTTCTGCATTATGTTTGAGCTTACACATGGTGTAAAAGCCAGCTCTGGAACTATAGTGGAATATAGCACAAGCTTAGTGCTCATTTCTGTGTTATTTGCTTCCAGAAAAAAACCCGTTGACAAATCATGTGGAAATGAGTGATAAACTTGTGCTATATCCCAGTATATTCTAGACGTGGCTTATATATCATGTGGAAACTGAAATATAATGTGGCAATTAATAGTTAGGAAAGCATTGTGAAAACGGAAACACTTCTCAGCCTTTTGGCTAAGAACAAGTGTAAAACGGAATAAACCATCTTGTGAATGCTGCCAGAGAAAGATAAAGAATATCAACTATTAATGATACGTTGATCATATGAAACTGACTGATTAGGAACTGCTCTATTACATGTCAACAACTGCTCTATTAGAAACCTAGCTCTTCTTGGGCAAAGTTAATTTTTTTGCAACGAACACATTCTGTTGTTGTTTTGTGTTCCCACAGAATTGTAGCATTCAAACAGGCCTGTCTGTAGACTGATTTCAGGTACAGCAAACAGGAACTACTGTATTTTCCATCTGTAAGATGCCCCCATGTATAAGACACCCCCTGTTTTGGGGGATTCAGATTTAAGAAAATGGTGGGAGATGGCTCAGAGTATAAGACGCTCCCTAATTTTTGACATTATTTTAAAGGGAAAAACCTAGTCTTATACACGGAAAAATACGGTAATTATTTGTGGGATCCAACCCCATGCAGGATATGGATGACCTGTTTATGAAGTGATCATTTCCCTGAAGTTTTCATACTTGCTACGTGGCATGAGCCAAAATTAAAGGAGAATATTGCCCCAAATCTACCCAGAGATTTAAAGTCCAGTGCTAAAAAGGAAGATGTAATGGCACCCAATATTCTGCAGTATATATTAGGGACGAGATCCAGCATTTCTTCACCCTGGGCAAATCAGCAGTGTGTGGACTTCTCAAGCCCATAGACAACAAGAAGGAAAGGAATGTTTTGTGACTCACGTGATCAGTTCCTTTTTGAGATCTCTTGAATGGAGCTTAGATTTTGGACTAGGAACCGAGACATCTGAGTATCTTTTTTCATCCAGGCTTTCAGGACAGCTCGCAGGATCTTTCTGAAATAACAGAAAAGAATGAGGTGCTTCTATCTTCAACACAATACTGGTAGCTAGAGCTGAACCAAAATTTCTCAGAAGACCTATTTCTGAATCTCTCTCTCCCGCCCCCTTTTCCCCTAGGAATGTTATTACAATTTAGAATGTTATCACAATATGCTCCATCTTTTGTTTGTGCAATGGCCACCATTCCCATCTTAGCAGGGTGAAAAATGGTGCCCAAACTGCCAACATAGCAGCTGCTGCTTGCAACATCAGCAAGACAAAGCCTTGGGATGGGCAGAGTTAAGGTGCCAACCTATGGCCCCTGCTAATGGAAAGCCTCAGCCCTAAGAAACGGTTTGAGAATTTCTCCTGTCCTTGGGGAAATTTAGTGAAAATGCTCCCCTAATTCATCTGCTGATAATATCTCTGATGGAGCCCTTCTGGAGGTTTACCTAGCCCAAAACTAGCCACCCACAAGGCAAGGTGAGATGGCAGCAGATCCTAATCTTCATTCATCTCTTCTTCCCTGGTAGCGAGGGGCCCCCACCATATTGTGATTCGCTGCAGGTACCAGAATGTCTTGGGCTGACCCTGCTTCAGCCCCTAGGGTTCAGTTGCCTTCACTAGGAACCAAGGCTTTAGCATAGCAAGCCCTGTCCTGTGGAACTCATGACCTGTGCAGCTTCAGCAAGAACTGCCCCTGCTTTCTTTCAGACATCTCTTAAAAGCTGTATTTTTTACGTAGGCCCTCACATTTTTTTCTTTTTAACCAGCCGTTATCTATTGCTGCTTTATTGCTGTTTTAATTATGTTTTACCTAGATTGATTGCTTTTATTGCATTGCATGCTGTAAGCATGCTGTATTGCATGCTCTAAGCCACCTTAATATATTGCATGAATGCCAAGGTTGCAGGTTCAATCTGTGTATGGGACAGCTGCATATTCCTGCATTGCAGGGGGTTGGATTAGATGATCCTTAGGTACCTTCCAACTCTACAATTATAGGATTCTATGAAAGTGCAGGTCACAAATATTCAAACAATAAATAGGAAGGAGAATCTTGAGAGGCCATTCATGTGCATCACAAGTGCTGACTACTATGGTCAGTTGATTCAGAGAAATAAGGTACCACTGATAACAAGCTTACTTCCAGTTAAGAGCTCTATTTTTTTTTTAACAAAAGTGGGGGGGGGGATGTGTACAAAAGCTGAACTTCCCCATTATTTCCAGAACAGTCTGCCAAACTGCAGACTGTATTTGTGTGTATGTGTTGGGGGGGGGGGCGTTACTGGGGATGGCAGGGAAGCTCCACTAGTTTCAAGTTGAGTTCTTGCCAGTGCGCATATTCCTATGTGCACACAGGACGACAAAAATAAATGAATGAAATTCCATTAATGTGCAGATGGACATTTATATTGATTTCTGCAAAGACCAGAACATAATGACAACACGAATAACAGATAATAGCATCTGGCACTTTCAACATTTTAAACCCTGGAATCTTTGGAGAACTGACAGTTGAACTAAACTGACAGCTCCAGTTATTTCTCAGCACTTTCCTTTTGGAGAAAGTGTGAGCCTCTTCCAAATTCAGGATTATTTTTTTTAAGGGGCATCTGGACAGGCCATTTCTCAGTGTACGAGGGAGACAATATTTTCTAGAAATGACCAACAAAATCAGCCAACTGTTGTGCATATGAACCAGAAAATAAATTAAAAATAGATTATTTTATTTTACTTTGAGGTAACTTACACCCTTATAATTTGAGAAGTTTCTAAGACTCCTGCTGTTATCTAGTGTTGGAAAAGCTGTAGAATTAAAAAAACCCAAAACATTTCAGAGACAGTAAGTTGACTTTGGAGGATCAGGAAGCTTGTGGGTTGGATGATGCAAGCTTGACTTGTGGAGGAAATAGTATTCTGTTAAAGTTTCAGATCTTTTTTAAAAGAGTGGTGCACAAAACCCACAACTTTTAAGCTTAGAATGTCTATGTGCTGAAAATCTTGGCAGCAATTTTTGTATACAGTATTGTCTCCATCAAGGTTTTATGTACTCAGATCCAAAGTCTTTTGTTTAATTCACAGAAATGTTTTGGGGTTGTTATATTTTTTACTTCTACAGCTGCAATCTATTGGATAAACCCCATAACTATCTCCAGGGATTTTCTAGATTCACTATGGAACAATTTGCCCTTTTGGAAACTTGGCTCATACCACCAGCAACAGGACCCAATTGTGAGTTTGGTTCATTGGATGGGTTCAAATCAATACCAGCTGAATCGAAGTAATTTTATATTGAATTCACTCATTATCCTGGTTTAGGACTTCTTTATTAACAAACGTTTTAGCATGTCTTAGACTGAAATGTGAGCATCTGTCTCACAACGAACACACTCCTCTTCCTCTTCCATCACCACAAATGCAACAACTGCTGAAGACCCAGGAAGATAAGGCACTTCTTTAGCAAGGTCAGTCTCAGAGATAGGAACAAGCACAGCAATCTTGTCTTGCAATTACTACCCCTGTCACAAGCTAGGAACAAGATCGGCTTATCCTTGTCCTTTTTCTCTACAAGCACCACAAGCTGCCACATAACTCTTTGGTGGTTTATTTTCCTCGTGGCTTCTGTATAGTCCTCTGATCATACCCACTTGCATCTAACATGTTTCAGCCAGCCTCGTGTTCTCCTAACCCCTTTGCCCTGGGTGCTGCTGCCAGAAATTTAAAGCAAGATGCTAAACAATAACATCAACAAAAAGTGGGCCTGTATGGCAATTGTCTGCCTAAGGAGAGTGTCACTTCAGCACAAGGTGTTTTGTTTTGTTTTTGTTATCACCTGTGAGATTGCTCAGGACCAGAAGACACACACATAATGACTAGCATGAAGGCACAGCTTTAAAATGGTTGCTTGTTGCAAGTGACTTATTGCAGCATGTTATTTGAGGAAACAGTCATGGCTAAGCAAGTAGAAAAATACTTTCTGTGAAGAAGGTATAAGGTTCATTTCCCTGTATCTCCCAAGTCAGGTTGGGAAACCGTGGAGGGTCATTGCTAGTCAGTGCTGACCATGGGAGTCAATGAAGTGGCCTCTTTTACTACCACCACCATCCCTGATCATTGACTAGCTGGGGCAGGTCAGAGTTAAAATATACGTGTGTGGTAGAGGGACCACCAGTTTGGCTACCTCTGGTGCAAGCAATATTAAGCTACATGGACCAGTGATCCTCTAGAACTGAAATCTGAGCAGTTGTATCACAAGTTTAAGTAGCTGTTCTGTGCTTAATATTGGTATGCAGCAGTTATCCAAAAGATTCAGGAATTTTGTCCCATACTATGTGGGAATTAGTTCCCGTTTGCAGAGTATGCAGAAGAAAGCCCTGGGTTGTTTGGCCCTTTAATTAGTTCTCTTTTTCCTTCCTATAAAAATTACGCAAGACACTCTGTTTTAAAGTTCAAATAACATATAACTTTTTGTACTTGCAGTTACAGATTAAATATACAATGCAGGTAGGTGATACTTAAGTTGCTAAAACATCTTACATAGATTTGTATCTAAGGCTGACTAACATTTACAGACTGACTGAAACTCTGAGGCAGACAGCAGCCTAACACAACATACCTGCTGCTCTAACTGTTAAGACTCTTAAACTAACTGCCATAACTGAAATAACTGCCAGAACTGCCTCAGGCATATGACATCGCAGAGTTCTACATCTCTTGCAATTAACCCTTTACGTATGCATTCCGGATGCTAACATCCCACAGACTCTTCACTCCCAAAATTTTCACTGACATGGAGAGGAAACTCTAATTTTCTGCTTTTTGACCACAAATAGCTTGCTCAGTATGAAACCACTATGGCAGCAAATAGTAATATGGCCTCCACCTGGCAGCCATTTTGTCTGTACCGTTCCTAAGTTACAGGGATATATAAAGCTGAACAAACTGTTCTGATTTCTGTTAATTTATCAAAGTGTCAGTCGGTTGGCATAAAAGGGTCAATGCTGATTTTTTATTTATTTTTTTGTCATAAGAGAAAGTCCAAATAAACCTCCACTTTGCCTAGCTCTGGCAACAAGTTCCTATGGAAAACATGGCCAAAAAGATGGAGGGGGGAAGAAAACAAACAAACAAGCAGAAAAAAACACCCCACAACATCCTGCCAAAGCTCAATAAACACAAAAATGAAAAGAACATAACAAAAATCAAGGAAATCACCAGGTTTAAATTATAATTTAGTACAGTATCTCTTACAAATGATGAATTACTTTATGTAAATATTTGTCTTATTTATGAAGGGGTGGGCAGGAGACCACAGCTGCATTTTTTGTTTTCTATTCAGTTTCTATTGTAGGCCAAATTGATGTGCCATGTTGACATGCATATTGATGTTCTCTTCTAGTGTCTTTGTGAGGAACACAGAGGAGTAAATGGGATGCGGCTTATGTGTGGGTTGTTTTTTTTTAAATGTGCTTGGTTTCTTTAACGACTAAATCTGAGCATTAGCTTTGGGTCAAGCTACAGATGACAGCAGCAGATCTGTGTCTTTAAACATGGATCTATACCAGTTTAATAATAATAATAATAATAATAATAATAATAATAATAATAATAATAACAACAACAATAATAATAATAACAATAATAATAATACTTTATACCCCGTCCATCTGGCTGGGTTTTCCCAGCCACTCTGGGTGGGTCCTAACCAATGATTAAAAACACAATACAGCATTAAACATTAAAAACTTCCCTAAACAGGGCTGCCTTCAGATGTCTTCTAAAAGTAAGATAGTTGCTTATTTCCTTGACATCTGATGGGAGGGTGTTTCACAGCGCAGGCACCACTACCAAGAAGGCCCTCCGCTGGTTCCCTGCAACCTCACTTCTCGCAATGAGGGAACTGCCAGAAGGCCCTCGGCGCTGGATCTCAGTGTCCGGGCTGAACGATGGGGGCAGAGATGCTCCTTTAGGTATACAGGACCGAGGCCGTTTACGGCTTTAAAGGTCAGCACCAACACTTTGAATTGTGCTTGGAAACGTATTGGAAGCCAACGTAGGTCTTTCAAGACCGCTGTTATATGATCTCGGTGGCCACTCCCAGTCACCAGTCTAGTTGCCGCATTCTGAATTAATTGCAGTTTCTGAGTTGCCTTCAAAGGGAGCCCCATGTAGAGCATAATTTTATGCTTAACAGGCAGCAGAGATGCAATTTGAAGTGTGTGGGGGGAAGGGTGGATAGTCAGGGGCTCTTGCTCATTGCTTGCCTTTATGGCCCCTCCCTAGCCAGATTCACTTCCAGTGTCAGTACCAGACTGGATAAAAAAATGACCTTGGGGGAGAGGCTGCAGGATGCCAATGGGAAGCAGTGGACAGAGGTTGCAGCCCCTACATCATTGCTTTGTAAGTGTAGCACCATTTTACATATGATTGGGCAGGCCTGCACATTAATCCAGGAAGTCTGTACTTCACAAATCTTAGCCTTATGAGTTTGATCACAGGATAGCAGAGACTTTTATATTTTGACCTCATATTTCCCTAGGGATAAGAGATGTGTAGCCAAAGGGTTGGACTGAATAAAAGTATTTTAAATGCTAAGATTTAATGTTGAGTTTGCTGAGAGAGAGAAAAGCCTTTGGAAGAGCTTCATTGTTCTATCAAATCTCTTAAAGGAGTGATATTGCTAGCAAAGCAAAAATTACCATTTCTCTAAATCATGATGTATAAAGAATATGAATGCATAGCAGATCAGAGATAAAGCATTGTCATAACTTCTTAATTCTTAACGACTATCATGGAAGTGTGAACTTTAATTATATATTGATCATATCATATATACAGAGCTGGAAAAATCTCATGCAGTTTCTTTCTTTTATTTTTTAAGGATTTAAAATGTTTTCATTATTCCCTACATAAACTGGTTCCCAAAATGCGATGCTACTTTCTAGGAATACTGATCATGCTTTCTAGAATGCATGATTTACAATGCAATCCTGTATGCATCTAATCAGAAGTAAGCCTCATTGAGTTCAATAGGACTTATTCCCAGGTAATTGGATACAGGATCATAACTTCACTGGCTTTCATAATGGTTCTAACTGCACATCCTTCCTATAGGCCAGGAAGGAAAAATCCTCATTAGCACCCTAATTCTTAGTACACTGTCTCATTCTTACTCCCACCAAAATGAATGGTGCCATTGACTTGCACATGGCGTTAGGAGTGGAGTACTAGCTGCCATAGCTCAAACTGGGTACTGTAAAATAAATTATTCCAAGAGCAACAATTCCCTCCATGGTGTATTGTGATAAACAAAAAATATACCTCTTTCTCCTCCCCCTTTCTCGCCTGGCTCTTGCTATAGTTGATTGGCGTATCCCATCCTTCCTTTTCACACAACGCCTGGTAGAAGGTGGCATTGACCAGAATGCTGCCTGTTTTGAAGGGAGAAGAGGCAGGAGTGGGAACTGTTGTACTGAAAGACGTTAGCGGAGTACCCTTTTCTTGGTGCCGGTTCTTTTTCATGCTCAAATCCAGGGTGCCATTTTCATCCACTTCTATATCAGCTCCCTGATACGCAAGGGGAAAGAGAGAAATGTTTAGAGTGTGAACAGTTTGCAGCAACAACATAATAAGACTTGCAGAGCTTTTAAGGGATAAGTGGAAATGCCTGCTTTTATTTAAATTTATCTAAATCTAAAAAACCAGCTTTTCGATTTATACCCGTTAATATTTAATTCTTAGGCAGACTTAAGAGATACCTCTATAATGCTCTTTCCATGTTTCTATGCTTAAACACAGTAAGCAGAATAAGATGCTTCTTAAATGTAAACTATATGTACTAAATCTGAGGGGGGTTTTTTACAAAAAAGTTTAGCATTAAATCTCCTGAATCATTTCACTTTTACAGAGAACTATGATCCCTTTTCAGATAAAAGCATTAATTCACTGCTTAGCTCATCAACAGTATTATTATTACATTTCATCCACCCCCACTCTCTCACAATATTGCAACATCTGTATCAGAGGGGGAGGGGAAACAAATGTACAAATCAGACCCAAGGGGAGCATTTGTCATGGGTCTTTTATATATCAGTGACAATCTCACTTTATCTCAAATGGAGCTTGAATTATAAAGAACTTTTAAAAGGTTTACTGTAATCAAGAGGTCCAGACTGTGTCCTTCCCTGAAATGCAGAGCTCCCTTGTGGACTGAGATGCAAGCTATTATTCTTCATGGTCACCCTTATTCTGCCATAAGGCCAAACTCTGTCATGCCTCTGAATGTTATGTGTGAATCATATTTCTCATCTGCTGCACTTTATTAAGAACATAAGAGCCTGCTGGATGAGGCCAGTGGACCATCTAGTCCAGCAGCCTGCTCTTGCAGTGGCCAACCAGAAGCCTACACAAAGCCTGCAAGCAAGTTCTCGGTGCGAAAGCACACTCTTCTCATTTGTACAGAGAAATCTACCAGTTAAGTTAGTAGTTGTACAACAGTGTCTACACAGGTTAGAACGTCTGCCCCCTGCACCAGTCAAATAGCATGTGCCTCCCAGGACGTTATAGTACAGAAAGCTGGGGCACTGCACTGGATTATCTGGTTATGATTGATCAGGGCCAGCCCAAGACATTTTGGCACCTGAGGCATACCACAAAATGGTGTCCCCCACCAAGGAAGAAATGGTGAGTGAAAATCTACATCAGGAACATGGAGGCAATAAAGATCCACTCTGGGAACAAGGGTAGGAGGAGACCAACAGATCTGGCCTGCAAGGGGTGTGCCATTGCAGCAACAGTAACAGCCAATGCATTCATTGGAGGCCAGATCTCTTGCCCCTGTGGATCCTGTCACTTGAGGTGGTTAACTCACTTTGCCTCATGGCACAGTGCTTCATCAACAGTCAGGCCAAAGAGCTTCAGAAGAGGCAAGGATTCACTATGGCAATAGTTTCCATAAACCCTTGCCTGTTCATTTGTATTGTATCTGACAGAACAGCCAGAGAAATTCACTGGGGAAATCTATATCACACATCCAAGATGTGTGGACTAGAAGAAGAGGAAAGTTTTTCTTCTAACTGTGGAAGGGAAGAGGAGGAGCAATTAACCAATGGAGAGATTCAGTAGACAGCCAGATGCTGCTTAGGGATGGATGGGTGATATGTGGAATAGTGTTTCGGGTATGCATCTCCTTAAGAGCAGAACTATGCAGAACTCCAAAGCACTAGTTACATACCAGGCATACAATTATAATAAATAATAATAATATTTTTTTTATTTGTATCCCACCCTCCCTGGTCAAAGCCGGGCCCAGTCATCTTGGATCAATTATTCCAGATATTTCTTTAAAATGCAGAGTAAAATAACCAACACCTGGAAATGAAGGGTCAAGTGAGTCCATGTGCAGCCTACTTCTCCCCTGGGATGACTAACTTGTTGCTTGATGGAATCCTGTGGCTGTGCCTGGCCTTGGAGGTCTCATATTGTCTAACAGTATCTAGCCTAACACTTTACCTCACATGCCTGACAAACAACTCAGCTGGTTGGCTAGAAAGGGGAGGGAGTTTTGAACATTGCCCACAATCAAAAGGAGAGTCAAATGTTCCTCAAACTTTGTACAGTCAGCAAATATCTCAATGGCATCCAGTTGTGAATGTAGATGTCAGGTACAATGTTGATTGAAAGAAGGCCAACCACTTAACATAGACAATCCTGGTAGCAGCATCCAGTTAGCAGAACAATTCCTGAGAAAAATAACTCATTTTGACATAATGTGATCCAGCTGTAGCACTGTATGCTGCTTCTCAAAGCACTAGCCAGGAAATGTTATGCCTGCATGATGCTTAGACACAGGCCTAGAAAAAAAGATCAGTTCATCTCAGTTCCTTTTGAAAAGTTGAAAATAATCAGGCCAATTGCCTGAGAGAGTGCAAGTTAGAAACTCTTGCGTTTGTTCCTCTCGTATGACAAAGTCCACATTTTCAATCCCCCAGCTTAAAGAGAGATATGCTTTATTATACTTATGGGAAGTAAATACACTTCTAATATGTTCATACACTAAGATGCTTTCGTTATATCTTTTTGCCCCTTTTTAGTAAATAGTTTAATCTCCTGTGATAGTTTTAAGCCCCGACTTTGACAGTACAGCTTATCCTGGATAATAACTTAGTAACCACAACATCTTATGCCATCTGTATAATATCAAATACATTTTTATATCAGCATTAAAAAAAACCTTACTTACAAAAATCCAAGATATTAACTGTATCACTGCCAGCTGAACTTCCCAGGACCTGAGCACATTGTTGCCATGATTACCCTTGTGTTTTTTTGGCTTCATAGCTGATATATAAGTACAGCCATGAAACAGAGCTACAAGTAATCAAGTTTAATGGCCACTGTAAAGTAAAATGCTAAACATTGTAGTTGCTGACATTTTTCATAGGGGAGGAAAAAAAAACTTGGGTTAAGTCTGCCTGACCAACATTCACATAAAATGCCAGACCTCTGTGACAGATGGCTTAGGAGAAGATGCCATGCAATGGGGGATGCAGTAGTTTTATAGTGCAAAAACCATAAATAGTGCAGATTTTCTGTCACTGACAAAATACCAGCAACTCAGAAGGCAGGAGACAACAGCAAACAAATTCCATAAAACAGTCAAAGTCTTCTCAAATTAAATCACAGATCCAAACATGTCAGGAAACACATCTGACAGTTGGGAATCTGGCCTCATTTAGCAGCACCAAAGAGGCTTGGTTGGAAGACAATACACGTTTGTTGATGTGAATATGAAGATACTGGCGAGGGCTATCTTCTGATGTGCAAGGGAGTTGGGTTGGTGAGTATGTACCTAATTCAGATCAAAAAATACCCGGGTTGTGTAACAAGAGTGCAGATGGGGTTTAAGTGAGCTCACAGATGTACACAACAATCAAATACAGTCACAGAGAAATAGCCCCTTGTGCTCACAGGAGGATGGATCCCATGTTTACAGCATGGCCTTTTTATTCAGTCCAATATAAAATTGCTATAACTTTTGCTGCAGTCTCAACCAACGCCAGGTGGAAGACTATCAGATTCTCTCTCTCTCTCCCCCCACCCACATCCTGCCCTTACTAGTAGATCTTTCAGTGTTCTTTATTGTTCGAATGTTTTTAAATATCTGCATTGAAGTGATTATAAACAGAGAGTAAAGAACATTTCTAAAGGATAGAATTGCCTGCTTTATTTATACAGCTTATTTTCATCCTGTCAAAGTAAAGATGTGTTTACATTAGTGCTATGCTGAAAATACCTTCTGCTTTTTTTAAACATTCTCTACCAAATGACAAGAAAAGAAATTGCATTCAAAAAAATTCAAGGAGACATTGTTGGTGAAACTCTCCTGGGTGGGTTGCCAGATTTTTGTTGCAATTGCTTTACTTCTGAGGTAGCTCAGAATTTTTTAGAGTGTCCTTTCATCCTATGGCTAATTTATCCAGTGATCTGCATTCAGCAGCCTTCCTGGGTGCCTGCACTTCCTGAAAACCCCATAACATCCTTGACTGGGTTTCCCGTAAGCATGGGAAGATGGGAAGGCTTCCAACTGAGCATCTGTCAGCTGTTCATTATTATTTGTTAAGTGAAATCTGTTTACTTTTAAAGAAATCTGAAAGGAAAGTTTTTTTCTAAGGCACAAGAGAAAACTTTCCATTTAAAAACACAATCAGTGAGAACTCTTAACTCAGACACAGATTAGTCAGGCTTCCTGCCCTTCAGTTAAAACCCAGGGGAAAGTATCATAAGGTACCTCCCTCCCAATGGGGCTTTTTCAGAGCAGAAGATGTGGGCAGCCAAGGAGGCTGCTAGACACTGGAGAAATGTTTATTGGAAAGAAAACACACACACCACCTTCAGATGCCTGGACTCAATCCCAAAGCATTCTGCAAATGAGGCAAAAAAGGGAATGTTCCTTTTGTGAAGCAGAAAACTCTTAAGAAATTGGGGGCAGGCTTTGGCCCAGCAGTATTTTGAATGTCTTTAGGAGGTAAGCGATGCTTTAAGAAGAATCACGAAGTTTCTTTCTCGAGATTAGAGTCACTTAGAGTGTGTGAGGGACACTGTATTATTTCTGGTTTATTTTTTATCTGCCTGAAAGAAAGACGAAATCATGCAACTTTTATTGTGTTGAATAGTATTTTTAAAAATGTTTTGGTCATTTTATTTTTTGGGAACTGCCTAGAGAACATGTATTATTGAGTGGCCAATGCAAAGTACAGTGGTACCTCGGGTTAAGTACTTAATTCGTTCCAGAGGTCTGCTCTTAAGCTGAAACTCTTCTTAACCTGAGGTACCACTTTAGCTAATGGGGCCTCCTGCTGCTGCTGCACCGCCAAAGCATGATTTCTCTTCTCATCCTGAAGCAAAGTTCTTAACCTGAAGCACTATTTCTGGGTTAGCGGAGTCTGTAACCTGAAGCGTATGTAACCTGAAGCATATGTAACCTGAGGTACCACTGTATAGCCAACAAACAAACAAATATTAATTCTAAATATTCCTTTCTAATTCCTTTCAAGCAGGAGTGAAGCTCTGGCCTGCAGGCCAAATGTGGCCTACTTGGCCAACTCAGTCAGGACCCCTGAAAGTGCCCCCAGGTTATCCCTCATGTACTCCTGCTTTAAAGACACCTGAGCCAATGCCCATCACCACAACTTGAAGCAGTAAGTTCAGTGACTTAATTATGTACTATGTAACGTATTTCAGTGATCCTCAGGAAGCAGTGCTCCCAGGGTTCTGACCAATGGGCCCAAAAACAATGGGACCACTGACAAGAACTTAGCAGTTCTTTTTATTTTATTTTTTTAAAAAAAATATTTTCTGTGGTTTTTATGGTTGTATGCAACTAAGTGATACTCAGAGTAGACCCACTGAAATCAATGGATTCGAGTGAGTGATAGTGGGTCTACTCTGAGTATCACTTAATTGGACATCACCATTAGTGTTTAATACAGTGGAATAACTTTAAAATTAGATTACCTTTCTTTTGATTCTGGCAGCACTGCTCTCTCTCTCCCTCTCTCTCTCTCCCTCCCTCTCTCTCTCTCTCTCTCTCTCTCTCTCTCTCTCTCTCTCTCTCTCACACACACACACACACACACACAAATGCCCACATGCACACACACACACACACACAAAAAAAAAAATTATCTTTGGGTACAGTTCTGATTCACTTGTCAACTTCACTATTACTAATACAAGGAAAGAGAGAAAAAACAAATATGTTTTTCATCCTAGTTTGTGCTGTTTGCTTTTCTGGTTTGTTTTCTTTCAAGGCACAGTATGTATATGTCATTTTGTCCAAACATGTTGGGAGGAAAACACGCAAACATTAAATAGAATTCTTGGCAAGAGGCAGCTCAGAGGAGAAAGACAGAATGTACGGCTTGTTTCTTCCTCTTTGAGTGGCAGCCACATAAGCCATAAGATAAAACTGGGGGAAACTGTGTCTTGATGTGATTGATATGTGATACTATATGACATGACACAACAACTTGCATTAGAGTAGAAGTTGTGAATCTTAAACAGCTCCAAAAATCATTTTGCCACATTGTTGGACAAGGCCACGTGCAACAGGTTAATCTGAAAGGTTTCACTTCAACCCTTGGTGTTTAAGGCTGAATCATTGGTAAATCCCTTATTTTTCTTTCAGTCACCCCAAAAATGAAACAAGAGAGATAAGCTCTTGTTATTTAAATGCATCAGGATTGTCAAAACCAACTCTAATTTTTATTTTTAATTTTCCTGGTAATTAACTATATTTGCATGCAGTTGATTGTAGACAAATGTAGAATATCTGCAATCTGATTCAGTTATCCAAATTAATTTCTAGAGGTTTGTACACAATATATGAAACATCACATGAGATCTCTGAGCCTTTCCTAGATTCCACTATCGCTGCCATTGTATTTGGGGAAAATATATTTGTGATCATTTTATTTATGCTGCTAATTATACCTTTCCCTTAAAGCATGTATTGCCTTAAAGCATTGTGTTTGGTGGATGTTCCTAGTATAAATGTGGATTGAATTTTGTACAGCTATGAAGTGGTACCGTCCGGAAACAGATCCTCTGAAAACAGATCCTTCCACATGGCATGTTTCTGGCAGGAATTCCCACCAAGTGAAAAGGTCACGAGGAGTCACTAAAGTGCCCCTTGCACTTGGGTGAGAATTGCTGCAAGAAACATGCCCTCGAGGGAGGAAATGATTCTGAAACATGTTGCACCTGAAATAAATCTCATTTCTAGAGCCTGGATTTTTTTCCTTTTTCTTTTTTTGCCATTCAGATGTGTTCCCCCCAGATTTAATAAAAAGCTGGATTTTTTTTAAAAAAGAGAGAAAGAGACTGATGCCCTGACCCAAAATGCATACTAATAAGGAAATAAAACTGACAGATAAGACAATCTGGAGACAATGAGGGATGCTTTTTGTCCTGATCCCTGGGGTTCAAATTTGAAAGCTGGCGAGCATCATTTCTACCCTTCCATCCATTCCATTCTCAAGACCCAGAATATATTTTCTTGCATTATGGTGAGCAGAATAGATAACATTTAAAGAGAGGATAGTTATAGGCAAGGCCAAAAAGAGGATATATTAATGCCAATTATGTTGCTGTTCCCTTTTTGTTTTATTTTAGTAGATATAAGTAGAGCTATGGTGGGCTTCAGGAAGAATAACTGGATGTTGGCAGGTTACTTCACAGTCTTTGTTTAAAAACTCATGACTCAATCTACCAAGAACTTTTCATTGACAAGTAACTCTGAAACAAATAGAATTTACACAAAAGCACTGCTGTTCATTCATGTTTACAGAGGAGATGTCACCAGTAGGGGTTTCTTTTCTGAGGGGCTGGGAGGTTCACATGGAAAAGCTGGATTGGAGAGGAGAGAAAGTTATACCCTTTCAATTTTATTTTATTTTTAAATCCAAACTAAATGAAGGCATTTCTTGAGAAGGTGGTGCGCAGGCTTGAAATGCATCTTTGCAATTAAAAGAAAAATAATGTGCAGTGTGAACAAAAAAACAAAGTGATCATCAAATTAAAACCAAACAAGTTTACAGTATTTGATTCACTTTATATTTTCAAACCTCAGTAATTTGTTTTAGTTTAGGCACCTGCATCCATAGACTATTGCAGTATGCATTTCTCTGTTTAAAAATCTCAATTTCCTAAAAAGGCGCACTATCCAAACCAAATAAAAAGAATGTGTGTGATTTTGGCTACTTCGTCTCTTTGAGCTTTGCTTGCCTTCACTCTGGCCAGAAGCTAATTCTCATTCTTCTGTCAGATATTTTGTACCACTGGTTGTCATCGTGCCCTGCTGGAAGTTTGGCAAAAGTGAAGGCTGGCAGAGGACAATGCCTGACGACCATTTTAATACACACAAAAAATTATTTCTGGATGAAAATCACACCCACCCACCTCCTATATGCCCCAAATGCTGCCATGAGTGGTTACGATTGCCTTCCGCTTTTTTGGCAAACGCAAAACAGGTGTACAGCTGAAGAAGAAGAACAATAATAATCTTATGCCTGGTCCCTTTATTACCTTTCTTTGGCAAGAAAGGTCTGTTTCTAAGGTCAGCCAAAGGTAGGGGAAGCAATTTAATACAGCCTCTGGCACCAGTCTCCTTTTCAACAAGAGGGGGTGGGGGTGGCAAAGTAATATCTGCCATAGCCCAGCACTAGAAAATGTCTCCGGCCAATATCGTGAATAAAAGCTGTGGATGCAGAGATAGCCAGCAACACACCCTGGGCCCTAAAAATGGAGTTGTCTTGATAGGCAGGCTTTGAATGCAAGGATGTCACTATCGTTGGCTCCGAGAACCTGGCTGCTGCAACGGCAGTTGGGTGTGAGGGGGGCGGGGAGGAAAACCAGAAAATTCTACTGCACTGAAGACAGGCCTCAGATATCTGATCTGATTTTGCCCGTGCGATAAAAAGATGAGCTTTCCCACTAGGCAAAGCAGTCAGTTATGTGGAACAGGAGTCCCGCTGAAGAAGCATCTCTTCAGCCAGAATAACTGCTCTCAAGATCCTGTCGTTATGAGTCTGCTGCGGCATTACACAGTGGAAAGCTTGCTAAACAGACATCTCTCTGTGTCCCAGAGAATGTCTCCAAGTACAAAGGCAATGTTGTATGTGCCATTCTATAACACTTTTCATTCATCACCCATTTCCATGCCCTGCTCCCGTCTATCTTTTCTACAAGATGGATTATGTGAGCTTCTGCCAACACCATGGTCCAGTTCCTAATGGTGCTATAAATGGTATCCAATGGTACTAAATTCAGCTTTCAACAACAACGGGCCGAAGTTGTTTGTTTTCCAGGTTTCATAGCCAGAGGTGTTTCATACCCTGTGGAGCAAGGTTTTTCACAACACAAAAGTTACTTTTGTAACTCTTAATGCACCCTGAAAATAAAACTTGATTACAAGGAAATAGGCAGAGTTATCAATGGGCTATTCAAATGGTCTTTCCCTATGTTCATCACGCATCACACACACCTTTTATTCACCTCTTTAAAATATTCAGTGGAATTATCAGTAGCAAAAACAGCAAAACAGAGATCTGTGATAGCCCCTCCCTATCTCATTTCTATTAATTTTAATAACCAGACTAATGCTGGTAACTTGCAGTAGTATTTGCACCATGCAAATAAGCCTCATTTCAACAGATTCTGCACCACTATCTCCAAAAAACCATTTCTGGAGTCAGAGTTCCCCCCTCTTTCTTCCCTTATTATTATTATAGTGACTTTCCACAGCACAGTTTTTGCATTTCTTTTCTTCCGCTATCTCCCCCTACCCCACCCTCTCATCTCTCTTCAAAAGAACATGCAAAAAGGGGCTGCTCTTTTTCCCTCTCTCTCTTTCGCACTTGGAAGGGAAGGAAGGAATTGAATGCAATCACTAATATGAAAGACAGTTTATTCACACAGTTCAGTAGCTAGCACACCCTCCAGGTTCTTGGACTTGCCTACCTTGGCAGACAGACTCTGTGGTTTGTTGGAGAGGATCTCTGCTGCTTCCCTGCAGTGGGTGGAAAGGTTCAGGATTGCAGCAGCTGCTGCTATGTGGGTGTCTTCACTACATTGACCGTAGCCATAAGAGTTGGCATGGCAAGGGCTCTGTGTGTGGGCGCTAGCACTAGGCAGCCGATTAGAAAATTTCCCTGGATTTGAAAAATGCTT
Source organism: Podarcis bocagei (assembly GCF_964188305.1). Classification (NCBI taxonomy): domain Eukaryota; kingdom Metazoa; phylum Chordata; class Lepidosauria; order Squamata; family Lacertidae; genus Podarcis; species Podarcis bocagei. The sequence goes on from NC_138133.1 coordinate 52,699,565, forward strand.
TGCTGTTGAAAAGAGATTTGATTAGAAATAGCTCGAGTGCAACTGTCCCTCTGTTAAAGATACTGGGGTTTTATGTATTATCATTTTATACAATAAAAACAGGCAAATAATACATTAAAGTAAGTCTGTTTTTTTACTGGGAGCTCTACCATTGCTATTAAGAAGCATCAGAATTGAATGCATTTAAAACATGAGATCATGAGATTAGTTAAGAAACCCAGAGTTGCTTTATAAATGTGCAGGTGCTCCCATTTTCAGTGAGAGCCTAAATTGTGGGTCCTTTCCTCAAGACTTAATCACTCCTTACACAAGAAATCTTTCACTTTCATCAAGTCCAGTGGTGGATGAATAAAGAACAAACAATATTTGGCTCAGCTGTAATTTAAACACAAATGGGCTTGGAAACTTTATTAACATAAACATGATGAATTCCATGGAGTTATAATATATAAAACCAAAGCAAAATTAATTGACCTAAGCTATAACAATGCTGGGTTGTAGCCAAAAATGGTTTGCCTCAAGTTTACTGCAATGTTCTGCTCTTCTTGTGAAATCAGTTTGAATCTTAGAAGGCTGGAGCAGTTAAATAAAATATAATTAACAAATGTTAATTATAGTATACATAAGAAAATGAATATAGAGCATACCGTAAGTGTCAGCTATATTAAAAATCAAGAAAACAGAGCTAGGGTTCGCCAACAGCGCGCCCCATGTCACCTCAGAAGTAAATTCAATTACTTCAGTGGCACTTCCTTCCTTTTCCTCCACTGTGTTTCCCTTTCAGAAGGTATTCCCATTCCCAGGACACCAAAGCATCTTTTTAAATTCCTTGGCTGCTATTATATTATTATTATTATTATTATTATTATTATTATTATTATTATTATTATTATTATGAAATGGTTTAGAAATTAGGCATATGAGCAATTTAAACAGAGAATCTTGGGCAGGGATGAACCTTCATATATTGTTGGACTCCAACTCCCATGAGCCCCAGGCAGCTTTGCTGATGGTCAGAGATTATGGGAGCTGTAGTCCAGCAACATCTGGAGAGTTAGGTGTTCCCTAACCCTGATCTAGGGGAAATGTTTCGTGAAGAGCAGCAGTAGTGGCAGGCTTTGGGCTCTCAAATTTCAGCAGCGTCCTGTGTGACACTAACATTTGGCACCCCCACCTCTCCCGCTCTGTTTTACAGCATTGGTCTGGCGTGCCCTGCAGCATGGCACCCAGTATGACCGCACCAGTCATGCCACCCTGAAATTGCCTCTGGAAGCAGTCTTTTTGTAAAGTGCCCATGCACTTTGTTGTCACAATGCCTATTGACTTCACACCATTTTAAAAGGGTGTCTTTCTGAAATGGCAATTTGGGTGTGCCCACAGCTCATGTGTAGTTGTCTCTGTGGACCCCAGCCAAAGCTTTAAATTGCCAGATGATATTGCTTCAAAGCCTCTGGACTCAAAAATTATGTGAACAGCTATTTCTTAGGGGACTCCAAGAGTCATGTAGTAATGACATTTGTGCCAAGATTTTTGGCAGCCCAAGAAATGTCAGAAATATTGTCCAGGATCTTGTTTGCTGTTTCAATACAAAGATATATCAGAGGTTCTCAGGAATAGTTTCTTCAGGCCTGGCAGATTACAGGCAGGATTTTCAGTTCAGAGGGGATTGACTTTGAATTGAGAAAATACAACCTACCAGCCCTATATTTTGACAAGGAGTATGCATAAAATCCTTTAGGGACAGGATAACAGTTAAAGTAGACCTACTAAAATCAATGGGGCTTAAGAGTAGATTCATTGAAACCAATGATGACTAACTTAAGTATGAACAAGACTGGATCTAACCCATTCAGACAAATTGTGGTGTGCATAATCTAAAGTAGTTTCTAAATTCAGGTAAACCCTCAACCCAGCCTTTAAAAAAAAAAAAGGTTTGGGGTTTCTTTGGAGACAGGATCGTGTGCAGGAAGGTGAGGGGTGGAAGAGGCAGTTTTGTCACACAGCTCTGCATGCAAATTCAAGGAGCAACTTGTGTGCCAGCTGTGAGTCAGGGGCCACTAGCAGAAGCAAAAAAGCAACCTGTCTCCTCTCATATCAGTACAAATATCACACCACCCGTCAGACTAGTGTACCCCCCGTTATGCAATTCAAACCTGAACAATAGTTTGAAACTCATCTAGTTTTTCTAAATAGATCATGAGCAGTGGCGGATGGTGACCATTGAGATTGGTGGGGCAGAAGACAAGGAGACAAGCAGTAGGGGAATCCAAAGCTAATTTAAGACAGAGCTATTCCCTTACTAATTTTAAGTCCTGCAGCAGACTCTGGGGGCTACCTAAGGGCAGAGTGACGTTGCTGGGGCAGTGCCCCATTCACCCTAATGGACAAGCCCACCACTGGTCATGAGTGTAATATCACAACACTATTTTTAACTGACCAGTGGATCCTGTCCACTTGATTTTTATGGGGTTATTTTCAATATAAATCATTATGAACAAGTGTCACAGATTTCAGGCAATAAGCAAATATCAAGTGCTACATTCCATATATAGGTTTGGTGCTGCGTTTTCAAGTAAAAATAAATAAATACTGGACACCTCAGTCCATTAAGCAACTCATAGATTACTTGTATTGGATGCACTGAAGTTTTTAATGTTTGATGTTTTATCGCTTTTCTATTATTATTATTATTATTATTATTATTATTATTATTATTATTATTATTATTATTCTGTTGGGATCCATCCAGAGTGGCTGGGGAAACCCAGCCAGATGAGTGGGGTATAAATAATAATAAGTAGTAGTAGTAGTAGTAGTAGTAGTAGTAGTAGTAGTAGTTAACTGTGCATGTGTGATTGAGACCAGCTATTCCTTTACTATGGTAAGGTGAGGAACCAAGAGCTCTCTATATGTTGTTAGACTTCAGCTCCAGTCTGCATGGCCAATGGTCAGGGATGATGGGAGTTGTAGTCCAGTAAAATATGGTTCCCATCACCCTACTATGGTATATTTGGAAATGTTTTGGTCAACCAGTGCTGCTTAGCTATGCTAGGCTATGTCCAATTAAGGTTGGATTGCATTGGTTTTAGATGCTAATGTGCATATTTTTTATGCTTCCAAGAACGTTGTTATGTTATTATCCACCCTGAAACAGTTTTTTTGCAATGAAAGGCAGAATATAAATTTTGGAAACACAATAAAATAATATTTGTATATTCATGCAAGCTGATATAGAAATAGAGATTGAATTTGTCTGCCTTCCACTTACATTCAAGGAACTGTGGCGGGGTTTGTCCTTGCATAGCTGGCACCAATGTATGTTTGCCAAAGACTTGGGCATCAAAACTAGCATAGTCAAATGGTACTTTCCCACATTTCTCTTGCTCTCTAATGAAGGAGGTTCTGGGGGATGGTGCTGGTTGAGCAGATCGGCAGCTATACTGAGATATCTCAAGTTGCTTCACCAAGTTTGTTCTGCAGAGAAAATGAAGGGAACAATAAGAAAGAACAATAGTGAGTATGGTTTCAAAAATGCTGCAGTCCTGAGTGCTCCTGTTTAGTACTCCAGCTTGCCATCCTTGCCATCCTTCAGGATACTCCATCCCATTCCCCCTCCCACCTAGTTTTCCCATTTCCATTCCCCACAATAGTTAGCATTCTGTGGCAACTGAGCATGCACAGTCCTTACTGTGCTAGTTTTTACCCCATTTACTAACTGCATGCATAATGCATTTTGTACTCATGGAAAAGGAGTCACAAAGTTAGTTCTCCATGCAGGAAAAGCCACTTGACCTGCACAGAGTAAAACAAAACACCAGAAATAGCTGGCTAAATTTGCACCTCAATCTGTTTACTCATTCCAAGTTTCCTGTGTCTTCCACAGGGCACTGGATTTGATTTCTTTTTTTTAAAAAAAGCAAACAGGAATATTTTAGGGCATTTCACATTATAATGTTATAATGTAAGTGAGGCTTACCTGTGGACCTGATCATGGCACTGCCCTGTTTTGGGAGACTCATGCTGATTTTTTTCCTGAGACATTGCCATTTTTTCAGCTGCAGCAATTGGACAACCAGAAAGACTGTTTAAAAGAGATTTGCCACATATGAGGAGCCGTGAACAACCTGCATTTCTTCTCTCCAAAGATCTAGGATCTTTATAGTGCATTTTGGCAGCATAAGCAAAATACTCCCCACATGATTCTGTGGTTCATCTAGATCTCACTATTCTAGCTTATGGAAGTCCAACCATGTCTCTTTCCAGAGCTAACTCAGGCATCTCTTTCCTGCTGGGGCTTCCTCCCCCCTGCATTTTTTGAGGATCCCTTGATCGTTGCAGGTTTGGGCAACTCTTGAGCAAGATGTTCTCAATAGGAAGGTCTGCCCTTGTCCTCACTAGCGGCACTGCTGCCCATTCATTTGACCTCTCCCTCGGTGTCCAGTGATGCTGAATCTTAATACCTGCCCTGTTAGACTGCCCTTGTTCATCCACTCATACTTCAGCCCTGGGCTGTGAACTCCTCACCTGCCCGTCGCTACTACCACCAGTAGTAAAATTGGCTGTGTAAATATTATATTCATAGTATAATGCTCATTTCTGTATCTATTTCTGTTGGGGTGAAGTCAACCCAAGCCAAATGTATCAATGATTTTGGTGTGTTGGATAAAATCATGATGAATCATAACCTGAACATATGTTGAGGAAGTGAGAAGAAGTACATTTGGGGTTGAAGGGAATCAAATCAGATTGCTTTCACCACATAAAATTGGTTTTATCTGTGTTCCTTTGGAATTTGCTTTAATTCCTGTTGTTCCTAGTTATTAATTAAGGTGAAGCAACACGACTATTTAACTTATATACAAATATGCAATTCAAAGGAAAAGTAAAAAATAATATCAGAGACTGGGCAGCACACATTTATATAGATCTTCCCTGTCTCTTCGGGCAGAAGTGATGAACTGCCTGCCTGTTAGCCAAGTCTCCCTACCCTCACCCAAGCAATTTCATCTGCCCTCCAAGAACTCAGAAATGCAAAAACGGCATCTGCAGCAAGTCCCTCTGCTGCACTGGGCTGGAAGGAGAGAGTTAAATCATGCCCTCTCTGCTCATCAAATCAATGATCTGTAGAGCAGAGGGCAAGATTTTCCCCTCAATCTTGATACTGGACAAGACAGAGTTTCCTCTCTGACCAGCACTGTAATGGGGGGAACGAACCTTTGCTCTTCTTCTGATCTGCAATTTTCAATACTGCACTAAAGTAAATTGGCACAATGCAGTCAAAGTTAAGCACTTTTAACTCTCAAATATGCCACTGGGACCATTAAATATGTGCTCAACTCTCTACCACTGAAAACACTGAATCTAGAAGTGCTTCATTTTGGCTGGATTGTGTCCTAAAATTGTACACACTATACAGATACCACTTGTAGGGTATAAGGGATGGTTTTATGGGGGTAGGATTGCAGAAGCCAAGTACCTATGCTGCCATTTTGATATAACGTGAGTGACAAATATTAATTAAAATGTTCCCTTCTTGAACAGGTTAGTTCAGGGATGGGGCAACAGTAGCCCTGCAGATGTTATTGGGTTGTAGTTCCCATCAACATTGAGCATTGGCATGCCAGCTGTGGATAGAGGGAAGTGGATTTCAACAACATCTGGAGTTGACTGTTTCTGCATCCCTGGCCTAGTTTATCACCAGTGGTAACAGACTAGGATTTACCTTCTGTGAGTGTTGCGGTTGCTGTTGACATGTCCTCTTCCTGTACACCCAGGAGTGGGGCACTTTAGAACATTTTCATGCATTGCAAGGACTAAAAAAAAAGAAGAAAATAGTGACCCAAACACATATCATCATGACAGTGCAATTCCTCACTCAAAACTTGGAGACACTGTACAGAAGTTATGATCACATGGTTATAGTCATAAAAGAAAACTAAGAATTTTCTACATGAACAAGAAGTTCCAAATGTTTGAGCCATCATGAGCCTTCATGGAACTGTGAACTCCATACATCAGGGATAGCAACCCTGCTATTTTCTATATGGTCATGCATCTCTGGAGGAAGGGGAGATGGCAGCGTCTCTGATCCTGCCAAGCTTGTTGGGTCCTTCAGCCTACTTTAACCTTGGTGCCAACCTCCCACCACTGGCGGAGGAAGATGAGTGTGGTGGGAGTGCACCGCCCCTGGCAGCCCAATCCTGGTGGGGTGCCATCGCGGCTGCCCCCCCACCAACGCTTGGTGACATGCCTCTGCAGGCAGCGTGCCACACCCCCAGGATGTGCACCACGCCCCCAGGGTGCGTGCCAGCCCCGCTCCCGCCTGCTCTCTGTCCCCTGGTGCCGGAGCATGAAGCTCTGCCACTGCCTCCCATCATGTAAGCACATCAGAGGCTGGTGAGAACAACTCATGTCCCAGGATAAAATATAGGTGCAGCCAGGCCTTTTTTTCCCTAAAAAAAATGTTTAGGGGTACTCTCATTTTGACTTAAGAAAACCACCATTTTATAGTTCGAATCAGGAAAAATAAATACAGTAAATGGACAAAAGTACAAAGATTCACAAAATGTTTAGGGGTATGCGTACCCCTGCATCCCCCAGAAAAAAAGCACTGGGTGCACCTTCTCACAACCCTCTCAAGCAGCAATGTTTTACTCCAAAAGTCATTTCAGAAGTAAACTGCTGTCAGCCCTAGCAGTGCGGTGTGTGGTAAACTGCTTTGTTCACTTGATTGTGCCTGCTGCTCCTGAGATGAAGTACTGCCACAAATGACTACTGTTTGGGAAGGTAGGTGCTAGGGCACCCTGAGGAGCCAGGCTTTATGGCTGGGGCACATAACTCAGCTCATTAAAGCACCAAGGTTTTCCTCAGCTGATCTCCAAGTCACTGTTTCTTGATAGTAAGTTCCACTGATTTCAATGCAAGCAGACTGCACAAATGCATGTGCAGTTTATCTTTTTTAAAAAAGGGGGGAGGGTAATAGTGCCACTGGAATAACCTTAGATGGAAAATGTTTGTTTTGAACAGTGTTGCTTGATGCTGGTGCGAGAACACATTCAACAACAGTGACAGATCTAGGTTCTGTAAATGGAGTGTCAGGAACATTTGGCCCTCCAGATGTTGCTGGATTACCGTTCCCATCATAACTGATCACAGTTGATGCTAACTGAGGCTGATGGGAATTGTAGTTCAGCAACATCTGGAGGGCCAAAGGTTCCACACCCCTGCAGTAAATGTATATACACATGTGTGAGAAAGAGTGAGCAAGTAAGAGAGCTTAATGAGTTATACAGCTCTGAAAGGCTGTATGTTGTTGTTGTTTAGTCGTTTAGTCGTGTCCGACTCTTCATGACCCCATGGACCAGAGCACGCCAGGCACCTCTGTCCTCCACTACCTCCCGCAGTTTGGTCAAACTCATGCTGGTAACCTCGAAAACACTGTCCAACCATCTCAACCTCTGTCATCCCCTTCTCCTTGTGCCCTCCATCTTTCCCAGCATCAGTGTCTTCTCCAGGGAGTCTTCTCTTCTCATGAGGTGGCCAAAGTATTGGAGCCTCAGCTTCACGATCTGTCCTTCCAGTGAGCACTCAGGGCTGATTTCCTTAAGAATGGATGCGTTTGATCTTCTTGCAGTCCATGGGACTCTCAAGAGTCTTCTCCAGCACCATAATTCAAAAGCATCAATTCTTCGGCGATCAGCCTTCTTTATGGTCCAGAAAGGCTGTATACAAGTATTTAAATCAGGAGTAGCCAACTTGGTACTCTCCAGAGGTTGTGGAGTACAGCTCCCATTAGCATTAGACAGCATGGCCAGGGATTATAGGACTTGCATTCCGAATTACTGGGAGGGCACCATGTTGGAAACCCCTAGTATGAATGAATGAATGAATGCCATGTAAGAAGCCCTTATACAATTAATTGTACAATTGTATAATACAAATAATTGTATTATACATTATACAATTGAATATAAATATAGATGGGAAACGGCTATGTATTGTGAGTACTTATCTACTTTAAAAATTTTTCACTTATGATCTTTTTCTTTTATTTCTTTATTCTTTCTTTGTTTTTTTGTTTTTCTGATATCTTATCTTTCATTTCACTGCTTTATTGTGAATAGCATTTTATAGAGGTATAAAAAATAACTGTAAATATGAAAAGAGACAAAATATTCTCTAATTTTTTTCCCTTGGTTAGATGTATTTTCTTTTTCTTTTGTATTTTCTTTTGTTGTGAATATGTATGTTTTCTAATTTGTAATTAATAAAAATATTAATAATAAAAAAGAAGCCATTGTGACTTCACTCTCAGCCAAGTAGCTATATAAGTTCACAAAGCACTACAGCCATGCTACTAAGAGGCCAGTGGATGGAAAGAGATCAAGAATGCAGAAATGACCACAGTCCTCAAGGAATCACACACAGTTTTTGGCTGCAAATTATAAAGAAATTGTACTTACTTTCAAGTGGCACTCTAACTTTATGTGGACAACCTGAAAGACTGCGGTGGTGTGGATACAGTCCCGTCACATGCCCTGTACCATCACATCCTGGAATGGGACATTTGGTCTCTCTCTTTTCAGGCCTAGGCAAATCTGCAGAAAATAGCAATGAAGTCTTGTCACCTAGATGGAACATTGCATGCGCTCTCTCTCTCTCTCTCTCTCTCTCTCTCTCTCTCTCTCTCTGTGTGTGTGTAGAGGGAGAATGGTTTTAAGAGGTGGCGGTTCTCTGTCAAGGTGCTAAGTACACTGAAATCCTACACACATTTTAACATTCTTAAATCAATTATTTTAAGCAAATTGTTTAAACTGAAGGTTTTGGAATGGCAAATATAATTGAGTCATGAGAAAGAAAATTGGAACCATCCATGAATAAATAAATAATAATAAAATCTTTGGAGAGCCTTGAATATTAAAAGATTTTCCAGGGGCAGGTATCAGAAAACAAACTGTTCCTGGTAAATTGGGACAGCCGAAAAAATGTGAGCTAAGGTTGTCACATATTGTATATGTTGATGAGTAGTTGTATTTTCTCCTTATATGTTGTATAGCTGTTTCCTTATATATCTAATCCACATAACAAAAAACTAACAAACTTAAGCACAGTGTATCCATTTGCAATCAGGGCAACTGTGATATTTGCAAGTAGCTTGCAAATAGATGTGTTTATAGACAAAGCCACAAGGAAAGGTTGTGTCTGTGTTTCTTAAGTTTTTCTCTTTGTAGCTTCCCTGATGTGTTGCTTCCCACCTAGTTTAGCCAGTAACTCATTTTCAACCATTCTTCATGCTCTTGCCTTCATAACACTTTATGGAGAAAACACCATCAGATAAAGCATCATCAAGGGCTCAACCTTCTTGAAGAAAGCCCATAATTATTTTTCAAGGCTTCCAGTTCAGGGACTTTTCTAACCTCAGTCCAATGAAGGGGATATCTCTCTCAAGAGTCTTGCTGTATGTTACTGGCTCTCATCTTTATCCTTCACATCCTATAACCAAGCAGCTTTGGCTTCACCTAATGTTCAAGACTGGACACAGTGGGATCTTCCTGTGCTCATTCCATTTCCAGGTCATCAATGCCATTACTAGCCACTGCAGCACATAGCCAAACCAGGAGAGTCTATGGGTAACTCAGCATCAGAGAATAAACACCCTCCCTGATGCTGATCACACCATTGGTTTAACAAGGCTCATACTGCACAAGAAAGCATGGCAGCAGGGGCTAAGAAGACATTGGCTGCCGGAAAAACAGAGAAATAATAGGAGAACTGGCTATGGAATGGGGAGAGGAAGAGAATTGGAAATCAGAAATGTTCAACAGGACCTATGTGGCCACATGGGAACCTGCTATTCTCAATAGGGGGTTATTTACTCTTAGTATACATAGACCTGCATCACCTGTTAAGTTATGTAAAGCTATCTAAATATAATATATAGAAATAATACAATATGAGATATTTATTTTGTAATATGTTGCACTGCATTTAATTAAGTACATCCATTCATTCGCTGAGTTTTTCCTAAAGTATCCTCCCTTTACTTAACAGTTTGGTATTCTAAATCCTGAGGCATCATTGTTAAGCTAAGATCAATATAGTGGTGAGTATTAAAGTCTAACTAGGAAGACTTTGAAATTCATTTTATCTGCAAATGACTCTGACTACTAGGAGCTGAATTCATTCCATTGCACCCAGTACAAATCTACGGTATCATATGTGTCAGAGCTGCTCGAAGATCCTAGCTCACAGAGGATCACGCTAGCCAGCGATCATTAAGTAAAAGTCTTTATTGAGTTACAGTTTCCATTTTCCAGCTGCTGCGTGCAACTCTACGTCTAGTAGCTAGATCGGCGAAGCTCCGTCTGATTCTCCGCCCCTTGTGCACCAACTTAATATCCTAGCCCTGCTCCACCTTTTCCGCCTGACTGTTCTCCTCTGGGTCCCTCTGCCCCCCGGGGTTTCTTCCTTCCGGGATTCTTCTGACGCTGACCCGGACCCTCCTGCCTCCTTGCGCCGGGCTTTAGGACCTGGCTCCCTTTCCGGGCTGCTTACTGCGCCGCCTTCCTCTGCATTTGAACTTGGCGCGCGCGCCCAACCTTCCACTTTCCGCTTAACCGTTTCTTCGCTCCCCGATGGAGGTGTGGCCACTCCTGACTCATGCCCTCCCTCCTGTGGTGAGCTGCCAGCGCTTGCCCCCTGGCTCCCTTCCTCCTCCCTGCTCCCTAGCAGTGACGCTGGTCCCGATTTCCAACTGCTCTCCTCTGAGTCCCCTCTGGCTCTATCTTCCTGGGGTGCCCCCCTAAACTCCCCCCTTGCCCTGGCCACTGGTGCTCCTTTCTGTGAATCCTCTGATTCACTGGAAAGACTCGGAGATCTCGGGTCGTCGTCATCACTCATCTTTTCTTCTGCCTCCTCCCCTTCGCTCTCTGTTTCCTCCCTTGCCCTTGCCTCTGCTCCTAAACCCCTGACATCCATCCCCCCTCGAAGCCCCCCATTCCCCCCTCCCCTCCTTCCGGTGCTGGAGCTGGGTGCTGCTGTTGCAAAGGGACGAACGTCGGATATCGTTCGCTTCCCGTGGCGGGCCTCCATCTGAAGGCTCCCGGGTCTTCCTCCCTGCTCCCGTCGACGACGGTCACCTCCGCTTCCATCTCTGTGCCGCCGTGCTCGAAACCAGGGTCGTCCCCGAAAACGTCCATGTCCGTCTCTCCCTCACTTCCTCCTGGCGGCGTTGCTCGTCCTGGGCATTCCAGCCACTTTCTGCGGAACTGCTCCTCTGGTCTATCGTCCCACCAATACGAGGGTTCTGATGCAGATCCCGAGGGTGACCCCTCCGGGGAACGGACGTCTTGTGTCGGGTCCTCGTCCGAGTCGAACCCCCGGAAAGTGCTGGCCGAAAGCGTGGGCGTGAAAAGCCAGTCGTCGAAAAAGTCTGCTGGCATTGGTCTATGTGGGAAGAGGGCGTGAAACTCGTCTTTGAGTAGAGGTTCGTCCAAGGCGTAGCCCGGCACCCAGCTGTTCGCACTGGCCGGGGTGCCCTCCTTGGCGAGAAAGTATTCTACCCCCTCCTCCCCCCATCTGGAGTCCAAAATCTCCGTGACTTCGTTGATGCGCTCCTTCTGTGCCACTCCCGCGTGCCCTGTTCTGTCTCTGACCGGACTCGGCGCCGTTCCGGGTTCCTGGAACCTGTGCGGTGCCTTGTAGGGAGTGAGCACCGATCTGTGGAACACCGGATGCATTCTGGAACCCTCCGGAAGTGCCAGTCTGAAAGCTACCGGGTTGACCTGCTCTTCGACTTGGTAGGGCCCCAGTTGTTTATGCCCTAGTTTCTTCTTGGCCAACGACCTGGCCGGCACTGCGTGGGCTGCTAACCAGACCCAGTCTCCCACGTGGAGCTCTTCGCCAACCCTTCTGTGCTTGTCCGCTTGTACCTTGTATGCGTGTTTGGCCAGCTCCAGGTGGCGCCTCAGCTGATCGTGGACTTCCTGCAGCTCCGACGCGAACGCATCTGCTGTCTGCGGCTCCCCCTCCCCCATTCTTTCCAGTCCCGGGAAGGTTCTGGGGTGCCTCCCATTGTTGGCGAAGAACGGCGTGACTCCCGTGGACACGTGCTTCATGTTGTTGTAGGCGAACTCGGCAAGCGGCAGGTAATCCACCCACGTCGCAGGCTGTTGATTTGCATAACATCTCAGGTACTGCTGCATGATGGCATTGACCCGCTCCGCTTGTCCGTTGGTCTGCGGGTGTCTCGCCGACGCCAGGTTGATCTTGACGTTCAGGAAGCCCATCAGCTTCTGCCAGAAATTCGAGATGAACTGCTGCCCCCGGTCGGACAGAATAGACCGTGGCAGACCGTGAACCTTGAACACGTGGTCTATGAACAGTTTGGCGGTTTGCTCCGCCGTGGCCACCTTTGCACACGGAATGAAATGGGCCATCTTGGAAAACAGGTCCACCACCACCAGCACTGCCGTCTTGCCTCTCGAGCTGGGCAGATCTGTGACAAAGTCCAGGGCCACCCTCTCCCATGGTTCGACCGGAGTTTGCAGCGGTTCCAACAGTCCGGCCGGCGGTCTGTGCACTGGCTTGGCCCTCTGGCAGGTGTCACACCTCGCCACGTAGTCTGCGACCTCCCCTCTCATTCCAGGCCACCAGAAATCCCTGGCTACTAATTCCACCGTCTTCTCCTTGCCAAAGTGCCCGGCCGTGGGCGCGTCGTGCAGCTGCTGCAGCACCTTGGCGCGAAGGTCGTCTCCCGGCACGTAGATGGCCCCTTTACGGATGAGCAATCCATCTCGTAGCTGGAAACCGTCGGCCGCAGCCTTGCCCCTTTGCACCTCTGCCATCTTTGCTTGCGCGAAGGAGTCATCCTGCAACGCTCGTCGCACCGCCTCCAGGTCCACGGTGGCCGCGGCGCACGCCCACACTGTTGGTGCGAAGATGTGCATGGCGGCCGCTGGCGTTGCGTCCTCCAGATACTGTGGCTTACGGGAGAGGGCGTCCGCCATGATGTTAGTGTCCCCCGGGACATACTCTATGCGGAAGTCGAAGTTCGCAAAGAACTCAGCCCAACGTATCTGCCTCTGGTTTAGGAACTGTGCCGTGCGCCAGTGCTCCAGATTCTTGTGGTCCGTGCAAACCTGCACCGTGTGCTTGGCGCCGATCAGGAAGTGCCTCCACGCTTTGAACGCTGCATGAATGGCCAGCAACTCCCTGTCCCAGATGGTGTAGTTCTGCTCGGACTTGCTGAGCTTCCTGGAGTAAAACGCTCCCGGTCGCCACACCCCCTGCTGGTCCTTCTGCAGCAGGACCGCCCCCACGGCTCTGTCCGAGGCGTCTGTCTCCACCCTCATCGGCCTGCTGGGGTTGACATGAAGCAGCTGTTCTTCCGACGCGAAGAGACGCTTGAGTGCCTGAAAGGACTGCTCCGCCTGCTCCGTCCAAACGAACTTCTTTTTCTTGGAGCTAAGCGTGTCTGTGATGGCCGCTGTCTGCATAGCGAAGCCTTTGATAAACTTGCGATAGAAGGTCGCGAAGCCGACAAACCGTTGGACCTCCTTCCGGTTGCGTGGACTCTTCCAATCCAACACCGCTCGAACCTTGGCGCTGTCCATGGCGAGCCCCTTGTCAGACAGCTTGTAGCCCAGAAAGTCCACCTCCGTCACGTCAAATTGGCACTTCTCCAGCTTGGCGTAGAGCCTATGTTGCTTTAGCCTGCTCAGCACTTCCTTGACGTGCCCGTCATGCTCCTGCTGCGATTCCGAAAAGATCAGGATGTCATCTAAGAAACAGACGCACGTCTTGTAGAGAAGTCCCGCCAACACGTGATGCATGAAAGCTTGAAAAACGTGGGAGCCATTTTGCAATCCAAAAGGCATAACTCTATATTCGTAGGTCCCCAGTGGCGTGAACATGGCCGTCTTCCACTCATCTCCTTCCCGCATGCGAATGAGGTTGTACGCCCCTCGCAGGTCCAACTTGGTGAACACTTTTCCCTTCCGCACCTTCGCTAGGAGGTCGTCGATTCGGGGCATGGGGAAGTCCGATGGCTTGGTCCCACTGTTTAAAATGCGATAGTCCACGACCAGTCTTTTTTGGGGCGTGTCTCGCTTTTTAACAAAGAATACAGGACTGCCCCCCGCTGCCTTGGACTCTCGGATGAAACCGCGCTCCAAATTATGATCTATGAACTCCTTGAGTTCTTGCAGTTCGTCCTCTGACATGGAATACAGTTTTCCTTTAGGCAGCGCCGCCCCCGGCAGCAGGTCAATTTTGCAGTCATATGGTCTGTGAGGGGGTAGTCTGTCCGCCTCCTTTTCGCAGAAAACTTCCAAAAATTCTGCGTACTTGTGGGGAATCGCTTGCAGCGTGCCTAGCAGCAGCTGTGACTCCTCTTCCTCTCCTTCCTGCCGGGGCACGATGCAGTGTTCAGCACAAAAGGAAGAGCCGAAGATCAGCTGCCGCTGGTACCAAGCCAGCGTTGGGCTGTGCTTGTCCAGCCAACTCATTCCCAATACAATGGGCGTATCCGATAGTTGAGTGACATTGAAGCTGATGACTTCTTTGTGATTCCCAAGTCGCATCACCATCGGTGGCGTCTGCTTCACCACTTGCCCCCCTAGCAGCTCCCTGCCATCCACCGTGACAACCTGCAGGGGCAGTGTGGCCGGCAGCAACTGTATAGCGTGTTTGTCGACAAAGTCCTGCCCTATAAAGTCCGCGTTGCTGCCCGAGTCCACGGTGATTGGCACGTCCATGGTGATGCCATTGGGCAGCTGGAGAGATGCGGTGAGCCTCACTACTGGTTTGGGCGGGAGGGGGTTCACGGGCTGTAAAATCTCTGGGGACTGCGTCACTAACACGTCTGGCTGGGCCCCAGTGCCTCTTCCTCCAGCCAGACTGCGTCGTTTCCCTGCTGTGGTCCACCTTGCTGCGTCGCTGCAGTCACCATTGCTGAGGCTGCAGTGAGCTTGTGGGGCCTCTGGGGACACTCTTTCGCCATGTGCCCTGGCTCCTCACAGACGTAACACTTCCTGTTCCCTCTAGGAGGCTTCGCTTTCACTGCTGCCGGTGCTAGGGCTCTGGTTGCTGACTGAGCCCTTGCACCTCCCACCTCCATAGGTTCCGCTCCTCCTCCTGGTGGAGGCGTGGATTGCGCCCGCGCTGCGTCTCTGGGAAGGAAGGAGGGGCCCCTGGCTGGTTCGCGCCCTCCACGCCCTTCGTCCCTGCTCCACGGACGTTCTTCCAGCCGCACCCCCACTGCCAGTGCCCTCTGAACGACCTCCTGGGTGGTCCGGGGTCTCTCCCCCCTCGCGATCTCATCTTTAATCGAGCTGTGCAGCCCCTCCCAAAAGAGGTCTCTCACAGGGGCCGAATCTCTGTCCCATTCCAGGGCACTGACCAAAGCGAAAAAGCGGGCATGATATTGCCTTACGCTGGCCCTCCCTTGCCTTAGTCCATGCACCTCCTTCCGTGCAAGATCCACGTCAATGCTTGATAAAAAACACCCATCCATCGCTTTAATAAAGGCATCCGCATCTTGGAGTGCCGGATCCTTATCTCTCCATAGATTGCGCAGCCATGCTTTAGCATCCCCATGCAAATGGGACATGATGAATCCCACCTTCTCTTGCTCATCTCTAAAGTCTTTATTCAGCAGTTGCAGTGCGCACAGTACATCTGCTCTAAAGTTGGGATACTGTTGCAGGTTCCCATCGAAGTGAGAGACCAGACCGCCTGTTCGTCTCGCCAACCCAATTCCCTCCTGTCTGGGTGTCTGCTTTGTAAGCACGTCTAACCTGACTTGGAGATCCCTGCAGGCGGCAGCTGCCTCCTCCTCTCTCTTCCGGGATGCGAGAGCCTCTGCATTCAGTTGTGACACTGCTCTTCTGAGTTCCTCTATCTGCTGCTCAGCCGTCATGTCGGCTGCCGTTCGTGAGCTAGCTGGTAGGCACCTGCTTCTCTCCCCTCCTCGAGGCTGTAGATGCCCACACTTAAGAGACGGAGCTTACTGTCAGAGCTGCTCGAAGATCCTAGCTCACAGAGGATCACGCTAGCCAGCGATCATTAAGTAAAAGTCTTTATTGAGTTACAGTTTCCATTTTCCAGCTGCTGCGTGCAACTCTACGTCTAGTAGCTAGATCGGCGAAGCTCCGTCTGATTCTCCGCCCCTTGTGCACCAACTTAATATCCTAGCCCTGCTCCACCTTTTCCGCCTGACTGTTCTCCTCTGGGTCCCTCTGCCCCCCGGGGTTTCTTCCTTCCGGGATTCTTCTGACGCTGACCCGGACCCTCCTGCCTCCTTGCGCCGGGCTTTAGGACCTGGCTCCCTTTCCGGGCTGCTTACTGCGCCGCCTTCCTCTGCATTTGAACTTGGCGCGCGCGCCCAACCTTCCACTTTCCGCTTAACCGTTTCTTCGCTCCCCGATGGAGGTGTGGCCACTCCTGACTCATGCCCTCCCTCCTGTGGTGAGCTGCCAGCGCTTGCCCCCTGGCTCCCTTCCTCCTCCCTGCTCCCTAGCAGTGACGCTGGTCCCGATTTCCAACTGCTCTCCTCTGAGTCCCCTCTGGCTCTATCTTCCTGGGGTGCCCCCCTAAACTCCCCCCTTGCCCTGGCCACTGGTGCTCCTTTCTGTGAATCCTCTGATTCACTGGAAAGACTCGGAGATCTCGGGTCGTCGTCATCACTCATCTTTTCTTCTGCCTCCTCCCCTTCGCTCTCTGTTTCCTCCCTTGCCCTTGCCTCTGCTCCTAAACCCCTGACAATATGTTTCTATTTATTTATTTATTAAATTTCTACACCACCTTTCATTTGAGAATCACAGGGTGGTTTACAGTGATACATAACATAATAACAAACAAAAACTGTACCCCTCCCCCGGTATAAAAGGCCATAGTTTGTTTAATTAATTAGGATTGTTTTTGCCTGGTACCTAATGATACGTAATGAAGGTGTCAGGCAAGCCTCCCTGGGGAGAGCATTCCACAAATGGGGAGAAACCACAGAAAATGCCTGGTCCTTTGTTGCCACCCTCTGGACCTCCTGTGGAGGAGACACACAAAGAAGGGCCTGAGATGGTGATCACAGTCAGTTCAGTTCATATGAGGAGAGGTGGTCCTTGAATTATTGTGGCTCTGAGTTGTTTAAGGCTTTATAGGTCAAAGCCAGCACTTTGAATTGGGCCTGGAAAGTAACTGGTAGCCAGTGCAGTTGCGCCAAGATTGGTATTCTATGCTCAAACCATTTTGCCCTAGTGAGCAACCTGGCTGCTGAATTCTGCACTAGCTGAACTTTCCAAACTATCTTCAAAGGCAGTGCCATGTATAGCACATTGCAGTTCTTGGATGTGTATATGAAACATTGTATGGAAATTTTGCTAACTCTCACAGTATTTTCAGACCACAGCAGGAGCACAAACACATAGGGTTTTTGGGTAACTGCATACCATAATTTTTATATTATTCTGTCAGGCTGAACAACCTTATGCATTCCTCACTGAACCACATAGTCCAGTGGTTTCTCACTTGGGAATTGCTGTCCCCTGGCAGTGACATCACCGCAGTGTACTAAATGGTGAGCTACCAAAGCAGGGTAGCAGTTTGGGAACAGCAATGGAAGTGCCAGATTGGTTTTGCCCCTCTGCCCTACCAATAAACTATGCTGGAATTCAATTGGACACCGCTGCCAGGCCAGGTTCATGGCAGTCACTTCTCCCAGCTGAGCGCTGTTGGTGTGGAGAAATTACCAGCTGTTTACACAAATGCACAATCCACTTTGAACAAGGAAAGTGAACTTACGTTTGTTGTTATAGATTGGTCTACCACAAAGATCAATCACTTTGGCTTGTCTTCTTTCACCAGCAAGATGCTCTAGTAAGAACCTGTCCAGTTCTTTGTAGGTGCTATGAAAGACATGGCCCTGCTCTGCCTGCAGAGCTATTGCTCGTTCCAGCAAGCTCAAGTTATGTTTTGTTTTATCCAAGTCAAATGACATTTCTGTATTTTCTGATAGACACTCATCTTCCTCGCTGTCTGGAAATGGATTTTGACTCCTGTTGCTGAACGATTCAACATGCGACTCCTGTGATTCTTGAGGCCCTGTATCTGAGTCACAAATGGTTTCAGAGTTGTTGAAATCTGCTTCTTCGGTTTTGACCCCTGGCACTTTTAGGACATCTTGCTGATTACATCCTACAATATATGTTGTATTTAGAGGAAGTTTGACGCTTATCTCTTCAGAGAAATTCGAGGAGCTATCCCATTCATTGTCCAGAATTTCAGAACTACTTTCATTATCCTCAGAGGAGCAGAACTGTGGGTCTGAAACACAAATTCTGTCTTTTCTTACTAATGAGTTAATCATGTAACATTCATCAACATTGTTATTCTCCATTTCTAAGGACTTTCTGCTACTGTCACTCAGTTTATTATTCTCTGGGGAGTCTGGAGTTTCTTCCTTTGTTTTTTCAAAGTTAATTAAAGATTTGGCCATTAGGTCCTGGTAGCTGGCATAATTGTCCGTCATTTGATCATTTTCTTGCACATCCAAATTAGGGGTAGCTTTTGCTGGTGTTATATTAGTCTCTTCTGGAGGCAGGAAAAAGAGAGAAAAGCACAACATTAAAATAAATTCCTTCTTCTTTGACCATAATCCACAAGCCACTTATTTATAAATTAGTCTCATTCATATTAAGTAATCTAAGATGATAGGTTTGCTCAAGATAAATATCTGTTTTATGAACATGAACTAGAATCGTATTGAGCAAACATGCTCTGTAGTACAGCAAACTTCCCCAACCTGGTTCCCTCCAGACTATAATTACATTGTCAGTATGCCTCTGAATATCAGTTACTGGGAATTATGTGGGTGGAATGCTACTGTGCTCAGGTTCTGCTTGCATTTTTCATATAGTGGTACCTTGGTTCTCAAACACCTTGGTTCTCAAATGCCTTGGTACTCAAATGTCTTGGTTCCCCAATGCTGAAAACCCGGAAGAAAGAAGTTTTTCGGAAGCCAAATGTCTGATGCAGCTGTCGGCTATTGTTTATAGGGCACCTGCACCA
This sequence comes from Podarcis bocagei, assembly GCF_964188305.1. Taxonomy (NCBI): domain Eukaryota; kingdom Metazoa; phylum Chordata; class Lepidosauria; order Squamata; family Lacertidae; genus Podarcis; species Podarcis bocagei. The sequence goes on from NC_138133.1 coordinate 52,718,627, forward strand.
ATTAGAAGCTGTGTCTTAGTTTTTGAACATTTTGGAAGTCAAACAGACTTCTGGAATGGATTAAGTTTGGCACTTTTGTTTTTGCTATTGATTTTGTGTTTTTGTTTATGCTGCTTTTTCGGTTAATTTGTTTTTGTGACTGTGTGGAACCCTGTTCAGCTACTGATTGATAGATTGTGTGAATGGATAAAAGCCCCCAATCCAAACAATGACTATCATCAGTGCAGGTAAGAATTTTTTTTAAAAAAAATTGTTATCTACAATATTGTCTTCTTTATTTTATAGTACAGGACATTGATTATTGCTTTCATTTTATGGATCAATGGTCTCGTTAGATAGTAAAATTCATGTTAATTTGCTGTTTTAGGGGTTGTTTTTAAAAGTCTGGAACAAATTAATCCATTTTGCATTACTTTCTATGGGAAAGCATGCCTTGGTTTTGGAATGCTTTGGTTTTGGGATGGACTTCTGGAATGGATTAAGTTTGAGAACCAAGGTACCACTACATAGGCATCTGGCTACTCTGAGAACAGGGTGTTAGACTAGATGGGTCACTGACCAGATCCAGAAGGCTCCTATGTTCTTAATTCCCATCATTCCTAACCATCAACTAAGGTAGCTGGACCTAACGGGAGTCATACTCAAAAACATCTGGAGGGTGCCAACTTGGGGAAGGTTGCAGTAGAGCATACTTAAAATATATACTATAACTGACCAATTCAAATGCCCAGAATGTTGTGAATATACAGAGCAGATTCATGCAACAACTGTGCAATCGTTTCAGCATGTACCCATTTCACACATGAACACCTTACAGTAAATAGAACTTTGGCTGTGACTCTGGAACATGCCTAAAGTATCACACAACTACTTTACTACATGACTCTCTTGTGTTTGAAGCTGGCATGTTAATTTAAACATTACAAGAAAAAGACATATTGCCTGTGTATGGTTTGGAATATCATATATAACAAAGTCCTTGGATGCTGCTGCACTAAATGTACTTGTGAAGCTGCTCCTAGTTTCATTGACATCAGTGGGGACATGTTTCCAAAAAGTGGGCCTTTAGTTCTACCATAGTCTGAAAAGCTATGGGGGAAGACGAACATAGTTCCTGCAGTGACTGAACTGCTTATTCCTCCAGTATTCTAATGTAGTTTGAAACATGTGAGGGCAGAATAAAGCTATCCTGAACCCAGCTAAAGGTTTTGGTAGTATTATAACTTTATGCTGAAGAAGAATCTCCATACTGGGTAGCAGCTTCACAGCGCCATACAGTATTCCCATCCATTCTCTCCCTTCTGCTTCAGACTACAGTGAACATGCAAAGATGGATTGATGGCAGTAGTGGCCCTGAAGTTAGGGTAAGGAATCTGCTCTTCACTGAGGAGGTGTTGACTTGCTGCTGTGATGAAACAAAGCTTTCAAAAATATCAGATAAATATAACATTGTCACCTACAGTTGCATCACTTGCTTTTTAAACTGCTCTTAGTGTTTTATTTTAAATTGTTGTAACCCACCCTGGAGTATTATGAAGGGTGGGTAGTAAATAAATAGGAACAACAACAACAACAACACAACAACATTCCTTCTCTTCTTCATAGATTTTTTAAAATATATAAAATGAATGCTCTGGGTCACTTTTGGTTTAATGAAAGACTGTAATTCTGTAGCTCACAGGATACATGTTAGAAGCAGTCATGGTAGTCATAGAACTAAAGAATATATTAGATCACAAGGGAGATTTTTTTTTAAAAAAAGTAGATTTCTATTTTTACTAAAGGATGGCAAAATACGCATGTATCTTGTGTTAAGAAACAATTTTTTTCTTTGAAATCACAGCAGGAAACAGAAGGTAGTAAAGGCTACTGGAAAGGGGTGTCAAATGCTGAAATACAATAAATCCTTTGTGTCTCATTTAGTTTTTTTTCTAAACATTTTCCCCCCTGACAAGGACACTCCAAAATACATCTCCATCATCTTTCTTTCTGGTAATTATCTCCCTAAAATCAACACTGGTCTGCCAGGATCAAGTAAATATTACCATAGTAACTAAAAGCATTTTTGGATGAAAGGAAGAATTTAGCCACAACACTAGCCCCTTCAATAATGCTGATTATAGGGTGCATTCTTTAGTTGGGATGTATTCAACATAAACTGGAATGGTCTACGTTTTACTTCCTAGAGGGGGGAAAATTGAGATAAACAAGCTTACAATAAAATAGATAAGACAGTCTGGTTCTTTGCAGAATCCATGTCAGACCAACTCCGGGTTTAAATCATAAATTAAATATCATCTAAAAATGCAAATGAAGTTTTGTCTCAACAACAGTGAGCTATTAAGAGAAAGTGTAAAGGGTTATCATAATTTCAAAGTATTATCAACTACAGAAAACAAATAAAAAGCATTTTCAGTGAATATGTCCAATTCATTGAACTATTCTCTCAATCCACTTAACTACCCACATGTGTACAATAATGATTTATAGACATTATACCTAATTATGCATATTTGGGCTATGGTGGAGTGCCTAACAAAAGCTCTAGAAAGCAACAATTACCTCTGTTGCTTAGCTACATAGTTTAAAATATTCCTATTAAGTGCAGATTATTGTGGAAAGGAGGAGGAGACACAAATGCACATGTGCCACCACAATGCATTTCACTTTACGGCTGCCAAACTGTTAGCATTCTGGGTCATTTCCAGTTTACATAATTGTTTGGTTCAACTGTTATACATTAAAGGAAAATATTTATTAGTTATTTCTTGGAGCTTTTCTTGGGCCCTAGAACGGAAGGGTCCTAGACCCTTTTCTTAAAATGTTTTACCATGCACTCGTTTTGTTGGTGCATGGCTTGTGCCACTCTGAGGCAACTTTATTTCTGTTGTTATTTTTTAGAAGTTCCACCAGAATAGATTGTTTTTTTCTGCAACAAAAACAGCCAGTAACCACTCGAGGTTTTTACCCAATATATAGATGTCCACTGGCAGAGGAAGAGGAATGCGGGGAGAGCGCACCGCCCCTGGCAGCGTGACCCCAGTGGGGTGCCATCGCGGCTGCCCCCCGGCTGCGCTGGGCACTACGCCCCTGGAGGCAGCACACCACGCCCCCAGGATGCCCCCTGGTGCCGGAGCATGAAGCTCCGCCACTGAGCTAGGTGTGTGACACCAGCCAGGAGGCATAATCCCATTTGTCCTCTGCACATTAGGCTGTAAAATCAAAGACAGGTAGGGAAAGAGTGTGGTTTGCCCATGTGCCAATTCTCAGAAAAAGGTGCTCATAGCATTAGACATTAAGATGAATAACTGGAAGCATGATTCCGAGCAACGTGATCAGGCGATCTCACCCCCAAATGAACAGGCCAAAAAGTAACTTTTCTAGGGGGCAGATTTGAATATATATATATATATATATATGAGAGAATTTTCTTGAATCCAGTCATCAAGATTGATTGACTTGACATATAGAAGTATTGCGAGCCTAGACAAAATATTAATATTACTCACGTATTAACTGCTTGTGTTAAATGTTGGGAAACAAGCAACATTAAATAATGCAGAGAAAGAAGCTGCTTCTCTCCCCCCCCCCCCCCGGTATGGTTATAATAGTGGCAGATCTCCTGAGCGCATGTGTTTTTCAAAAAGCTAGTGGACTGTAAGTGTGGATGGATTTCCTCCATTCTTATTCATAAGCCTTCTGTGGATTGGCTGTGCCAAAAGTTCACCTTTCTTCATTTGTGTTTTCAGCACAGTATTGTATAATTAATTTCAACTGTGGTGCCTATGCAATTTACTCTTCCCACAGCTTTCCAGCTTGTTCTTCCGTGTTTATTAAGGTTCAAGAGTGGAGCTTGCCCTTCTGTCCTCCTGTTCTCTGCTATGATTTTTTCCTCTCCACAAAAGTAATGCCCATGAGCAAATTGGGCGTGTGTCGTTGCCCCCCCCCCCCAATTTCTTTCTTTCCATGCAGTAGTGTGCACATTAGCATCAATAATCCTTTTAGGCAGCGGAGAGCTAATACAACCTGAAACTGATATGGATATTATCACTTAAAACTAATGCTGACCCAGATTTTAAGAAAAGGGGATTAAAATCTGACTTGATACCTTTGGTTGTCATTGCTCATGCTAGCTGGGACTGATGGGAGTTAAAAGACCAACAACATCTAAAGGGTCACAAGTTCAGATCAGTGCTAGGCCTACTCAGAGTTGACCCATTGAAGTTCATGGACATGACTAACTTTCACTAATTTCAGTGGGTCTACTCTGAGTAGGACTTAATTGGCTACAAACCATATTTCTATTTATTTCTCAGTCTCATTATTCACATTTTGTCCAAATGATCTGCCTTTTATTGCTAGTGCCCAGTGAGATTATTCTGCCCTTTGTTCTCTCAGGAGCATTAGCTTAATAATAATAATAATAATAATAATAATAATAATAATTTCATTATTTGCATCCTGTCCATCTGAATGGGTTGCCCCAGCTACTCTGGGCAGCTACCAACATATACATTAAACATTAAAAAGCTTCCCCATCCAGGGCTGCCTTCAGATGTCTTCTAAAGGTTTTATAGTTACTCATCTCCTTGACATCTGATGGGAGGATGCTCCACAGGGTGGGTGCCACTACAAAGAAGGCCCCCTGCCTGGTTCCCTGTAGCTTCACTTCTTGCAGTGAGGTACCACCAAAAAGCCCCCGGAGGAGGACCTCAGCATCTGGGCTGAATGATGGGGGTGGAGTTGCTCTTTCAGGTATACAGGGTCAAGTCATTTAGGGCTTTGAAGGTCAGCACCAACACTTAGATGCTTTTTACATTCATCTGGAGCCACTAATATTTGATACCTGCTTTGAGATCATTGCTGTTGTCTTGCAGGTCAGTCTTGTCTTCATTTTCCCCTTTGCCTTCTACACTTGGACTGTAGTGACGGGGTTTCATTAACAGAGACTTCCTTTTGTTGACTGGAACACCCAAAATCTGCTCTTCAGCTTTTCTCTTCTTTGCCATGGAGCTTTTGTAGGCACTACAGTTAATGAGAGGAGAACATCAAGACAGGAAGAAATGATTGTAAAATACATTGCACAAGTCTTTTGTTTTGTTTTCATGGGGGAAAAAGAAAAATTATGTGGACTAGTATAATAGCAGTTCTAAACAGCTGGATCTTTTGTGTGTATTTGGTTTTAGCTGTTGGAGCTAAAGAGCGCAAAACACAGATGAACCCCTCCACACCATTCCTTTTCAATTGCTACCAAAAATCTGGATACATATATTTTTAAAGCCTGAATCAACCTTAATCTTGAGTAAATATATGCTAATATAAATATATGCTAATCTACTCTGTTCTGGACTAGACTATATCCACCCAGGGGATAAGAAAAGGTGTATAGCGGTTTGCTAATTCCCTGAAATAAAAAGAGCTGATGTAAAAATTGCACTACCAGTTACATGTGTCAACTTTGTCTGTTCCCTTCTTTCCCTGTAAAAGGCTTTCGCCCTGCAACAGCAGAATCAACTGTGTTGCAATCATGGCCACCATTTTGCATTAACTACAATACAAAGTACCTAGAGGAGTTAGGGAGCATTGTCAACAGAGTGTATGGGGAAATAGTAGCCACCACAAAAAAGGTGGTCAGTAAATAAAATTCTTCATAGTGGTCTCTCCCACCCCCCCCAAAAAAGAGTAAGGTTAGAAGAAGAAGATCTCAGGGGAGTTTTCTGGGGGGAAATGTTTTCTGATAAATTTCGGGTCCCCATTTCTGTTCCAGAGGACTGAAAGAACCCCCAGAATAGATGTAGGGGCATACAGGCGAAAGAAAGGGAGAGACCATTCTGCTGCTCAAGGCGAAATCTGCTTAACACGATGTTGAATACAAGTCATGGCACTCCACCTTAGACTGACTGTATCAAGGGGTTGATGCAGAGATTGGATGGATCCAGTCTCTACTGGTGGCATACTCACAGGACTGAGTCTCCTTTCATTCCTTGTCTGTATACCAAACAGTTAGGCATAGACTGTGTTCGCTGGAACCAAACGTATTGCTGGCAATGTACAGCTGTACTGTATCTCACTTTCCACAAGATTATGCATCTCGGTCAAATGGGTGTTAACAAAATCTCCCAGTGATAAGCATTGCCTGGATGTGACTATGTAATAAACTCTGTTTTCTGAAAACTCTGTTGTCACCTGCTGCAAAATTCTACATTCTCTCTTTTTAATTTTTGCATAAACAATAGTCATTGTCGGTGGTTCTCTCCCAGTTATGCAATATGAATAATAGCATTTATATTATATCTGTCACAGATGAAAAACTGCATTTGTGGATCAGTGTAATCCACTCATTGGTTGCTGGACCCCAGCTCCCCTAGGGAGCATGACAAATCTACATGATGCCCCTGGTTACCAGATTTTGCATTTGGCTCATTGATCTAGCTGAAAGATTTGCAAAAATCCCTGTCTCCAGACAGCTCCCTGTTGGTTACACATATTATGAGGCTCAACAGCAGAAATTAATCCTTCCAAGGTAACTTATGTGCACTAAATTGGCTCCAATTGTGATTGTTTTGGATGGTAGCATATGACTAACTTAAGCTTTTTGCTTTTTTTTTAAAAAAAAGCATTTTGGTAAGGCATCTTCTTGGCAACTCACCATTGCAAATATGAAGGACATGGAAACAAATGTGAAGATCTGCACTACTGAAGACGTTACAGTACAACCAATGTGCATCTTAAATTGTGAACTCGCTTGATCTGCCACAAGGCTGCACAAAGCACGAAACCAATATGACGGATACTTTCCAATCCCTCAATGTAAAATGGCTTAGGTTTATGCAGCATATTTATCTGTTGTAACAAAGTAGATGCTGAAATGCCACAATGTGGTAATCATAACAATATAGTAATGCTATCTGGTGTACATATTACAGGAGTATGCAGAATGCATGTGAATAATAATTAGCTACTACCAAAATAATTAAAGTCACACACCAAGATTTTTTTCTACATATTCCTTATGCACACCATTTCACTCTAAACTTAATTAAATTTGTTAGTTGCTTTGCTTTGCCAAAATAAAAAAATTCCTTCCAGTAGCACCTTAAAGACCAACTAAGTTAGTTCTTGGTATGAGCTTTCGTGTGCATGCACACTTCTTCAGATACACTGAAACAGAAGTTGCCAGATCCTTCTATATAGACTGCTTTGCCAGTTAGGTTAGCAAGTTGAAACAAGGCAGTGGATTCATGAAAGTGTGGATACATGAAAAATATTTGTAACATAATTAATGGAATGTTTAAAGAGGTCATAGAATAGAATCATAGAATCATAGAATCCTAGAGTTGGAAGAGACCACAAGGGCCATCGAGTCCAACCCCCTGCCAAGCAGGAAACACCATCAGAGCACTCCTGACATATGGTTGTCAAGCCTCTGCTTAAAGACCTCCAAAGAAGGAGACTCCACCACACTCCTTGGCAGCAAATTCCACTGTCGAACAGCTCTTACTGTCAGGAAGTTCTTCCTAATGTTTAGGTGGAATCTTCTTTCTTGTAGCTTGGATCCATTGCTCCGTGTCCGCTTCTCTGGAGCAGCAGAAAACAACCTTTCTCCCTCCTCTATATGACATCCTTTTATATATTTGAACATGGCTATCATATCACCCCTTAACCTCCTCTTCTCCAGGCTAAACACGCCCAGCTCCCTTAGCCGTTCCTCATAAGGCATCGTTTCCAGGCCTTTGACCATTTTGGTTGCCCTCCTCTGGACACATTCCAGTTTGTCAGTGTCCTTCTTGAACTGTGGTGCCCAGAACTGGACACAGTACTCCAGGTGAGGTCTGACCAGAGCAGAATACAGTGGCACTATTACTTCCCTTGATCTAGATGCTATACTCCTATTGATGCAGCCCAGAATTGCATTGGCTTTTTTAGCTGCCGCGTCACACTGTTGGCTCATGTCAAGTTTGTGGTCAAGCAAGACTCCTAGATCCTTTTCACATGTACTGCTCTCAAGCCAGGTGTCCCCCATCTTGTATTTGTGCCTCTCATTTTTTTTGCCCAAGTGCAATACTTTACATTTCTCCCTGTTAAAATTCATCTTGTTTGTTGTCAGGTGTCAGGGATGCGGGTGGCACTCTTGTCTAAACCACTGAGCCTTTTGGGCTTGCTGATCAGAAGGTTGGCGGTTAGAATCCCCACGACAGGGTGAGCTTCTGTTGCTCTGCCCCAGCTCCTGCCAACCTAGCAGTTCAAAAGCATACCAGTGCAAGTAGATAAATAGGGAGCGCTGTGGTGGGAAGGCAAACGATATTTCTGTGTGCTCTGGCACTCATCACAGTCCTCTGTGCCAGTAGCAGTTTAGTCATGCTGGCCACATGACCCGGAAAGCTGTCTGTGGACAAACGCAAGCTCCCTTGGCCTGAAGCGAGGTGAGCACCACACCCTATAGACGCCTTTGAGTGGACTTCAAAGTCTTGAAAGTTCAACTAATTTTTGGCCTCATATTTCTAACAGGGTTCAGCAAAGAGCCCCACTTCAATCTATCCTGTGGCATCTGGATTGGGGAGAATGACCCAGTGCCACCCATTCCACCCCAGATCCTTCCACAAAACAATTTAGGGGTGGGGATTTTTAAACCCTATATTAACAAAAAGTTAAAATAGGGTTTTTTAAGAGTCTGGGAATGAGCCAGCACTGTGCAGGACTGGATCCTTCCTGCAGGACAGACTCTTGAAAAGCAGCACCCACACCCTATAGGGGTGTCTCTACTCAACAGGTTTCAGGCAGGAAACAGAGCTGTAGCCCACCTTCTCCTGAGAAGATGCAGCTGCAAGTCAGGTATGTCTTGGAGCTTTTCCTGCAGTTTTCCACCCTGCCTGCCTCTCCTTCCTGCCTGATGCCCTGCCCCCTGACACCCAGGGGGCCCTGGGCTCCCCCAACAAGACTCACAGTGGTCTGTGTGCACCCAGCTTGTCCAAGGCCCAAGGTCCTCTGAATACATCCAATTTGGCTCAGGATCTGCAGCTTGGCTGATTCCCCAAGTTCTAATCCAAATCAAAATTCTTGTGAGGTTCTAGTTTGTGCACATCAGGGGCTGCTCATGGACTTTGATGTTAGGCCAACTTAAGCAAAGCTTGAACTGGGCAGACCTCAAGACCCTCTAGAAACACATTGGAGTCTCTGGACTGGTCTTATATTCCCATTCAGATAGGGTTCTTCTATTCCTACATCACAGTAGGCATCATTTTACTCTACCCCAGATAGCATGTGGGCAGGATGTGTGCAAAACAAAATGACTCAATTTCCTTCCATTTGTGAGCATATTTTTTTAAAGGAAAAAAAATATATTGTTCAGTCTCATCATTTTAGTCACCCCCTTCTGTACCTTTGCAGCTCTACAACATGCTTTCTACAGCTGATAAAGTAAACACTCACAGCAATATAACAAATAATGCTTGAGAGAAAGGGGTAGTACAGTGGTGCCTCGCAAGACGAAATTAATCCGTTCCGCGAGTCTCTTCGTCTTGCGGTTTTTTCATCTTGCGAAGCACGGCTATTAGCGGCTTAGCGGCTATTAACGGCTTAGAGGCTTTAAGAAAAAGGAAACAAACTCGCAAGAACTCGCAAGACGTTTCGTCTTGCGAAGCAAGCCCATAGGGAAATTCGTCTTGTGGAACGACTCAAAAAACGGAAAACTCTTTCGTCTTGCGCGTTTTTCGTCTTGCGAGGCATTCGTCTTGCGAGGTACCACTGTAATATAAGTTTTATTTTGTATCTGAAAATTGTAGAATATACATTTGAAATGGACCAAAATTTATTTTTTGTCAGGCTCATTGTCCAAAGGCAATACAAATTATCTGATCTATAGCTGATTCTAATTATACATACTAATTATTTACACTAGGAGTGGCTAACCCCCAGTTCATGAGCGTGATGTGTCATTTCCCCCCAAACTCCACCAACTTTGGTGGAGGAAAAAGGGATACGATGGGGTACCATCTTATTCCCAATGCTATTTAACTCTATATGAAGCTATTGAGAGTGATCATTAGGAGGTTTGGGGCAAGGTATCAGTATGCTGATACTACCCAGCTCCATTTCTTTGTAACATCTAAATCAGGAGAGGCTGTTCAAGGCCTGGACTAGAGCCTGGACTCAGTGGTAGGCTGGATGAGGGCCAACTGAGTCTTAATCTTGGCAAGACAGAGGTGCCATAGGTGAGTGGTTGCAGAATCTAGATAATTGGGCAATTGCCGGCTTTGGAAAAGGTCATACTCCCACTGAAAGAGCAGGTTCACAGTCTGGGGGTGTTCCTAGATTAATCTCTGTCACTAGAGGCCCAGGTGACCTCAGTGGTTAGGATAACCTTTTACTAGCTTTGGCTGGTAAAACAAATTTGGCCATTTCTGGACTGGGATATCCTGACCACTGAAATAGTTGTCCATGCACTGCTAACCACCAGACTGAATTATTGCAATGTGCTTTATATGGAGCTGTCCTGAGACTGCCCTTGACCTTGCAGCTAGTGCAAAATGCAGCAGCTCTACTGCTCACTGGGGCAGGATATCACCATCATGCTATGCTGTTGCTGAAAGAATTGCACTGGCTAAGTTCAAAATGCTGATACTGGTTACAATCTCTCTCTCCCCTCCCCCCATGATACGTTTTGGTCATTATTTCAAAAACAAATATAAACCAAAGCCTCATTTTAACTATTCTTAGAAAATTCTTTAGTCCTGAAATTATGAACTGGGAGGAGAGGGGGATGAACTGTAAAACACAATCCCATGGAAAGCAGTTGGATGGTTTCTGTACAATGTGCCAAGGGGTCATGAGGTTAGAAAAGTTTTTCTCTCTTTGAGATGCATACACATGCATTTGCAAATATATGTCAAGCTGTAGTTTGTCAAACGGTAAGCCTATAATTTAGCATCCCTATTACTCATCTCATAAATTCAACCTCTAATAGTTTTGTTGCTATTTATCAATGGTCTGCTTGTTGTCATGGAACACTGGTTCAGCTGTCAAGGTTATTGGTGAATCAGAGTCATAAAATGGATGGATTTTTTTTATGAATCAAGAGTGAATATAACTCATTCTCACAATTTCTGATATGAGCAGACTTCTAATGAAATAGTGGTACAAGTCAACTTTTTGGACACAGGAGACATTTTTGCTCGGCAATGAAATGAACCCCAAGGAGGTTAAAAACTAAAACCAGTGACTTGAAGATGCCAAGATGTTTGGCACCCATAGCTTTTTTGTGTGAAAGTACTCCCAGTGTGGTGTAGTGGTTAAGAGCAGTAGTCTTGTAATCTGAAGAACCGGGTTCGAGTCTCCGCTCCTCCACATGCAGCTGCTGGGTGACCTTGGGCCAGTCACACTTCTTTGAAGTCTCTCAGCCCCACTCACCTCACAGAGTGTTTGTTGTGGGGGAGGAAGGGAAAGGAGAATGTTAGCCGCTTTGAGACTCCTTAAAGGGAATGAAAGGCGGGATATCAAATCCAAACTCCTCTTCTTCTTCTTCTTCCTCCCCCCTGGTACAGAGTACCAGCACTTCTTCTTTGCTGCACTTTTCTCAATATACGAGTACTGGCACCTCATATTTTTATCATCTTAAATAAAGCACTGGTTGTACAAACACATGAATCCTCACAATGGAGTGGGACACGTCTTTCTCTAGTGCCAGCCTAATTTTTTAGGTGAGAGATAATTACACTGAAATCCTTTTGAGTCACCAGTGAATAGAGTTTGACCTGAATAGAATTTGCTCGGATATAAAAGTACTTAAGCTAAGAATGCGTGTAGATATAGGCTAAATTAGATACAGGGAGCTTTAATATGTCATCAAACCATGTAGGCTATTCAGGAGCAACTAGTGCGGAGGTACAAGGTGAAGTCAGGCCAATTCAGGCAGAAGCACCAGATTCTCTCTGCTGGTGTGTCCAAGATGTCCTTCCTCAGTGCTGCCCTGCTCCATCACCAGCCAAGTATGTGGCAGTGATACTGATGCCAGGTGGTCAAATCTGTGGCGCCATCCCCACTACCCATTGCTCTTGAGCCTAATACACTGAAGGCATATAAAGTTATCAGAATGGTAGTCTGATGAGTATACCATGAATTGGGTTGACAAACAATTCTTGGGATGTTGTCAAAGAAAAGACCAGCACCAAATTTATAATGTTACGCGTCGGCAAGCACTAATATGTATTGATTGGCTACTTACCCAATGGTTTAGGACTTGGAAATCTCAGGCCTGAAAGCCTCCAGAGCTCTTTATTAGTCCCTCATCATTCTTGCTAGGTCAGTCAACTAATCAGCCTCAGGGTACTACTACTACTAATAATACTATGTTTAATGCTAGTATTTATGTTTTATCTTTTAATATTGATATTCATCCATTTACTATCCCCAGCAACATAGAACTAATTCCTCTTCAAGGCTTGCACCTATTACTTTAGCTTATGTTGTCCACTGAGTACCACCCCCCCCCACACACACCTGCAATAGAGGTAGTGGTTTGGCTAGTTATGGTACAATAGAGCTATACAACATGATTTGGAGGAGGGGTAGTCAAGATGGAAGAAAGGCTACTACTCAGCAAGAATAATGCTCTCTCCATCCCAACTGAAGTCCTGAGGAGGAGTTTAGCTTAATCTACTCTTGTATGACGTCAGGGCAAGCACGCTGACCAAACAGAGATGAAAGGAGTACATATAAAGCGTTGGATGGCAATGAAGATAAAAGAGGGAAATCAGAATTGATTAAGACTAATTTTAGGGCAAAATAGCAGCCTGAAGGTTATTAAAGTGTGCAAACATACAAATGAAAGGCTTGGCGAAGAAGAAAGTGAGATGATGCTAGGACGAGGGGTATATATAATAACTTAGAAGAAAATATATTATGATGTAATTGGAATCAGGCTGGAATTTCAATATCAAAGGGGCAGCTTCTTTTAAAATAAAATAAATAAAATAAAATAAAATAAAATAAATACCATAGAAAGCAGGGGAGGTGGTATAGCCTTGTTGGGAAAAGAGAATTTATTAGTCCTTCTAAGAGGAGGCTGGGGAGGAATGCGTAATGCTGTTGAGTCATTATGCTTTGAGGCTGGAGATGTTTCAGACAGTAAACTAATGTTATAGGCCACCTGACCAAAAGGAACGATTCGACTGTGAAATGACTGAGGAAATAAAAAGAAGCATGTAAAAAGGCCAGAATGATAGGAAGTTGGTAATAACCCAGGAGAAGGCATGCAGCTATAATGAAATCTATGCGTGCGTTGAGTTCATTGTGAAACATGGTGGGGGGATGAAACCTCTTTGGACAAACAACAAATGCACACTGTTTGCTAAGAAGCCTTAGGCTGCAATCCTAACCCCACTTACCTGAGAGTAAGTTTCATTGAATTCAATAGGGCACGTCTACCACAATATTCTAAAGACTGCACTGAAAACAAGGTGCTATAGGAACTGCGTCACTGCTTTTTAAAACAAGCCTGCCATTTTTTTTAAAAAAAGCCAACTGAAAAGTTATAATATACCACGAGGACTATTGAGATTTGAGCATTTATCCTTCTTGAAGGCCCGGGGCTAGTAATTTCTTGGGTGTGGGGGGCAATGAGATTATTTTGGACAAGGCAATGGTATTTACTAGTTTATTGTTCCAGGTTTTTGGGTGTTTGGCATTTTACTATGAAAATAGCTCAAGAACATTCATTAAATTTTTAAATAAAATGTCTGGAACCTATTTTTACAATCTGGTGATAATTCTGTACTAATGAGGTGCTGCTTATTTTATTACAACAAAAAAACCCAAAGGCAGCACTGTACATTAAATTGCACACTGTTGTCTTGGCTGCATCAAAGTTAACTTCAAAATTATTGATTCCTTTGTTTTGCAATGCAAGTTAGCTAAAAAGTGAAGTGTAGGTGGGTTCAGGCATGACCCAAGACCAAGATTCAGCTCAAAAAGGATTTATTGGAACAAGAAGAAGAAGAAGGACAAACAGGAGCACTTGCCTGGGCCCGGTCTTATTCAACATCTTTATCAACGACTTGGATGATGGACTCAAGGGCATCCTGATCAAATTTGCAGATGACACCAAACTGGGAGGGGTGGCTAACACCCCAGAGGACAGGATCACACTTCAAAACGACCTTGACAGATTAGAGAACTGGGCCAAAACAAACAAGATGAACTTTAACAGGGAGAAATGTAAAGTATTGCACTTGGGCAAAAAAAATGAGAGGCACAAATACAAGATGGGGGACACCTGGCTTGAGAGCAGTACATGTGAAAAGGATCTAGGAGTCTTGCTTGACCACAAACTTGACATGAGCCAACAGTGTGACGCGGCAGCTAAAAAAGCCAATGCAATTCTGGGCTGCATCAATAGGAGTATAGCATCTAGATCAAGGGAAGTAATAGTGCCACTGTATTCTGCTCTGGTCAGACTTCACCTGGAGTCCTGTGTCCAGTTCTGGGCACCACAGTTCAAGAAGGACACTGACAAACTGGAACGTGTCCAGAGGAGGGCAACCAAAATGGTCAAAGGCCTGGAAACGATGCCTTATGAGGAACGGCTAAGGAAGCTGGGCATGTTTAGCCTGGAGAAGAGGAGGTTAAGGGGTGATATGATAGTTATGTTCAAATCTATAAAAGGATGTCATATAGAGGAGGGAGAAAGGTTGTTTTCTGCTGCTCCAGAGAAGCGGACACGGAGCAATGGATCCAAACTACAAGAAAGAAGATTCCACCTAAACATTTGGAAGAACTTCCTGACAGTAAGAGCTGTTCGACAGTGGAATTTGCTGCCAAGGAGTGTGGTGGAGTCTCCTACTTTGGAGGTCTTTAAGCAGAGGCTTGACAACCATATGTCAGGAGTGCTCTGATGGTGTTTCCTGCCTGGCAGGGGGTTGTACTCGATGGCCCTTGTGGTCTATTCCAACTCTATGATTCTATGATATATACCTTAAGCCAGCCCAGGCAAAACACACACACCGCCTGTGATAGGTCGCCTTAATGCTGCAATTAGCGAATCACAACACTGGCCCTATCTCAGCATGGATTGGCTGCCTGCCAGCTACTAACAGTGTTATTGGAGGGTTTTAGAATCCTCTCTGTCTTTTGTTATGCAGATGAAGCTCCAAAGCTCTGTGGGCCTGAAGGACTCGGCCTGCATTGCATGCGTACAGCCTGGCTTTGGTCTTCAATTCCTGCATACATAAACAAATAAGATGATTTACTCGTTTCATAAATTCTGTTTCACTCTCTATTTGCACTGAACTAAGACTGCATTTATCCAGACTTCCCACTTACTTGGTTGGTCTAGGTACTATATATGTGTGGGCATGTGCAAAGCCTTAACAAACCATGACCATATTTTTAAATTAAAAACTCTGAGGTGAGGCCTCAGAGGTACAGACCTCTGAATCTCTGGAAAGAATCCAGAAGGTGGAACCCTGGTCATTTATTTATGAATGGATGGCAACCATAGTTGGAATGGATGGTGACCTACCATTGCAGTAAACCTATGTTCAGTGATACTGAACATAGAACTTCCCCACTTGGAGTTTAATCATGACCCAGCCAACATCCCATGTACAAACTAACACCCAATGTGCTCAGAGGATCCCACCACCTCTTACACAATCATATTTGCTCAAGGTAGTGGTACACCATCAGTGCAGGCAAGTGGCTACCATGTCATGTGTGCCTTAACCTGCATGTCAGAAAATCCTGCAGATCAGAACTCCTATCTACTAGCAGTAACAGAAAAGGGTGTCATCAAATTGTCACTTTACTAGATAAGGCTATTAGAATTACTAGATGTTATCAAAACTGTATCCCTGGCTTTTAGATATAGCTAATTAAGGAAAGATTTAAAAGATGGACAAGAAAGAAACAAGGGAGGATCCCAAAAGACTGCAGGCCTATAAAGTTTATTACAGTAATGGTTTAAATTTATAACTGATTTAATTAATGATGATATGAATGGTTGACATACAGGATATAGTAATAAGGACAGGTGAATTTTAGCATAAATCCTTTATTAACATCATGAATGGCATGCAATGTAGAGTAGCCTCATTAGAAATACCAGTGCTCTGTACTGACATAACTTCAGGGTAAAATACCAAAGTATGTAATTTACCACACTGTTTACTGCTTTAAAATGCCCCCTGTGACAACTCCAAAAATGTGAAAAGCCATTGTGTTGCAAGTCGAGACCCCGAGACCACCCCCTCGTTGATGAATAAGACATAAGGACACAGATATTAGGTTAATGTTATTGGGCAAATTTAGGCTACAACTTTATTGGCTACAGAATGTGAGCAGTATTGGCTTAGGCACTGGAATTGACCAGACTATATCTGACTCCTGCCTGTCATGCAGGGAGTCCAGTAAGGGTCAACCACCTGTAGGAGGAGCCCCGTTGATGCAAACCGACTCAAGCTCCCCTGGGTTCCCGACGGGGTCGTGGCATGGCCCTAGCCCCGCCCCGGGCTTTGGACCAGATCCAAACCCCCGGATTCCTTTAACGGAATACCCTTAAGCTTGGAGGGGCAGGTGATGGCCATACCTCCCCTCCCCCATCATAAGATCAACCAATGCTGCAGCAGAAAGCTGAGAAAAGAGTCCGCAGAGTGAAGCCAAGGAACTGTGCAAAGAGATCGAGGAAGTGAGCCAAGAGGAAGCTCTCCGGCTCGCACCTCAGTTTAAATGGGGCCTGGCCGCACCCCTCCCAGCCAGCAGATTGGCTGGCTGGTGAATGACGTGGCTGGGAACCTCCAGGTGACGCGGGACTTCGTTCCTCATCCCTGTACGGGAGTGGGTGGCCACCTGGTCCACCACAACTCCTCCCCACTGGGAAGTGGAGCGGATTTGCCAAACTGTAATAACCCAGCTCAGAATGTGACATTTTCCAGCTTGTAATGTTCACTTGGGGGGGACTATGTTTCAAGATTCCTTGTGCTTTGAGGGCTGAAGACTGAATTCCTCCAGTGAGACCATACAGGCTGAGGGACACCCCATCATTTCCCCATTGATTATCAGGAGTGTGAAATGGAACTGGGGTGTTTTTTTTGGGGGGGACACCTCCAAATCAAGCTAGGAAAGTTCACTCAATGCTACTTGGGGTACTTGTCTGATCTCATAGCCACATTCAACACATCAGCTGCCCTCACAGTTGGCACCATTGCTGGAATGCTTTAAGGCAGCGATAACTGCCTCCTCCCAATTCACCTCTCACTAGAGATGGGGGATAAATTTGATTCAGTTGACATTTAAAGGCGAACCTACCAAATTAGCATTTTCCAAAGAATACATAAACACAGCCATCCTTGAAATTTGCAGTTCTGTGAACTATGCAATGCTGTTCCACAGTTAAACAATGTGTACAAAAATTCATATACTGGGGTAAAGTGTCCATAAAATTGCACTGATTAGGGAAAACAGCATAGCAAAAAACGCATTAGAATAGGGAAATTGCTTTACAAAAATGTGTATATTAGACAAAAATATATTTAGGAGAAATTCATAAACAACACTCGTGAATATTTCATAAACAACACTCGTGAATATTTATGAGGACTTTTTTAAAAAAACAAACTGATGTGGAAATGTAGAGAACTGAGATTAAGATTATAAAAATAATAGAGAGAAATAAAAATTGACAGATCCACTCATCTCCACCTCCCACTTCTCAGGTGGCGAATGGGGTTTGGTATTTCATGTCACCAGTTGCTTGGCCCAAATAGGTGGCATTCAAAATAAGCACTTGTCTTTCCCTGAACCACAGCAACATGATCCAGTGGTGAAACCTCCAAAATTAGGCAAGTATCTTGGCTCAGCTCTTGCCAGTGCCTGCTTAAACCATTTTCCTTTAGGCAAGCCTATCGAGGTATGTAGATGTTGATGTGTCTGAATATTTTTACTGTTGATTTCAATAATTTTAAAATGTTTTTAATTGTTATTGATAATTTAAATATTTCTTGTAAACTGTTTAGAGGTTTTATTACAATCAAGTGGTAAAGAAATAAATAATAAAATCATGCACCCATTTCCTAAAACCACCACCTGAGGGGAAGGAGTTCAGTTTTTGTTTCTACCTAACATGCTAATTTTGTATGTACAGAACATTCCCACCCCCACCCCCATAGGGAATTTTGAATCATTTAATCCTCCCCAACTACCTGCAATCTGAAGTGGTAGAGTTCGGAAAAATATATATCACTCGATTCCACTGAATGGGCAAGCTGGCCTTGTCTCATAACCATGATGGTCCCTCGCATATTAATATGATATAATGCAGATTAATGAAGAATGATACCAGCACGTATTTAATCCCCTGTGCTATGAACCCAGGCACCAGTTGTCTCAGATAAAATATTCCCCCGAAGGGTGATCTATGCCCTAAAGTCTATGGAGTATGGCCAGATGTTCATTCTACTGCTGCAAGACTATTGGCATCCTTCGTCATGACTGATAGTGCTGTTGGCCTGCTGCCTCACTCCTTCTATTTAGTTGATTGTAGAAAGGGTGATAGGCAGCTGCTACTCTTCACCATGGGATCAGCATTGTGGGCCTTCATAGGCTTCAATCCTGTCATTACTCACTTGCCATGAATATGTTCATCATTATCATAATACCCTTGTAGAAAGGTGGCTCTACACAAAACACGAATATCCTTACCACAAATAGTATAAGCAAACATTTGAAACAACTTAGTTATTGATAAGAAACCCCTGCAAGGTTTGGCCAATACACTCTGAAATGATGAAATCCTGGTGAGATCTTCACACTTTTCACACCCTGCATAGGCATTCATTCCTCTCCTATTTCATGAGGGGAGAACCTGGACACTTATGCTAGTTCCACTGCCTTCCAACACATTCCTGTTACTTGGTCCCACCACTGTCCACTCATTGGGGGCTCTGATCACAGAGGGAGTCTCCTTGGTAGAGCAGGCTTGCTGCGTACTTTGATTTGCAGCAGTGGGGTGGGGTAGGGTGGTACTGGAAAAGCCAATCTGGTGCTCCCACCACCCTGACCTTTCTCCACATTATCCTGGTTTACGGTGGTAATGCTGCTGTAAGTAGGCCAGGTCTGTGGCACTACTCCTTCCCCTCCTACTCCCCCCACTGGAGATATTTCTCCCCACTAACTTCTGCTGGGCATCTTTAATAATAAAATAACAACAATCAGAGAGAATTTAAAGTGGCATCCACCAGAAGAGGAGTAGTCCAGCCCATCTGGTTAACAGAACTGGAGTGTGTGTACAGTTTAATGCTCAGCTGCCTACTTACAAAACTGCCTACTTACAATAACAGAGGACAGGTCAAGAAAACATGAGAGGTCAACTTCAAACCCAGCTCAAGACATACACTGAAACTATCTGGGCTAGAACTTGAAGGTTAAATAAATTCCTTCTCCCCCAGCCAGTGCTACCTAAAGCAGAGGCAGATTTAGGGCAGCAAAACCAATTTCCACACACAGAGTACAGGGGTCAAGGGAGAGCCTGCCTGCCTCCTTCTCAAAGTCTTGTAAGCGCTTGCCCAGCTTTGGCAATCTGGAAGGCCACAGATTGACCAACCTGGACCTCTGTGAAGTTTTCCTCATACAAGAACCTCTTGATAGGTTACAATATTTTTCTGGTGAACCTTAGAAAGCCTAGAGGCACTTAAAAACAACAACAACTTGAATTACTGTGAACACACCATCTGTCCTGGCTATGTTTGTAAGAGATGCAATAAATGTGGGATATAACAGCACTTCTTGTGACAAAGCTGAAGCTTCGTGAATCTTACCTGAGCTCCTGTGCTATCGAATCCACGTGTGCTGTTGGTAAAAGAAGGGAAGACTGCATCAGTTTACATTTAAACTTCTGTGCACCTGCCTATTTCTGATGAGAGATGAGAACCTGGGAGAACACAGGTGACTCTTTATTTCTCCCTAACCACAGGATTATTGCTGCTCATGGCAACTGCTAAAGTTGATGTTCAATTCCCATGGTTACTTATCTGTTAAAAAACAAAAACCCAAAACAACTCAGCACACAAGGAAGATGATCTTCAGCAGGGAAAAAAAAAAGCCACTGTACCTTTCCTTCTTCTTTTTTAATTGGATGTGCAGTGAGAACATTTTCTTTTCCTAAGTGATAATTTGATTTGGGAATGAGGAAAGCTGGTGTTTACAAATACCTGCCCACACAAGGCTATGCAGCATATTGAAACAGCCAACAGGTGGTTCTAAAGATTACTCATGTTGCACAGGCAACATCCGTTGTCCCACTTCTGGGGAAATCCTGTTGCTCTATTAAGCCTGTGTGTGCAAGAGAGAGGCATTTTAAGCCCTAAATATGTTTAACTAGCTTGCTAAATGAGAGAGATCACCTTTTAAATGTTTA
The DNA here is from genome assembly GCF_964188305.1 of Podarcis bocagei. Classification (NCBI taxonomy): domain Eukaryota; kingdom Metazoa; phylum Chordata; class Lepidosauria; order Squamata; family Lacertidae; genus Podarcis; species Podarcis bocagei. Next base: position 52,739,031 of record NC_138133.1, read on the forward strand.
AAGAAAGTATGGCAGTGCATTAACTCTGATTAGAAACTGCTAAATGAAACCCAGCCAGTTAGTCAGTAGCTCCCTGCAGACTTGATCTAATGGAGGCTCACTACAATGTTCAGATATGCAGCAGTAACTTCATTATGCTGTTGCAATTACTCACTTCATTTGGGGATTGATCCTGATCTCACTGAACTATATAGAAATGCTGCCAGGGGAAGGCAGGGTGGGCTCTTAAAATAATGTCTATCTATCTTTCTATCTATATCTTGCCCTCACCATTTCGGGCTTTTGTTATTGAAAGGCCCATGGATATTTTTTTTTTTTTATGACAGTGAAGGGAGATTGGGTGATTTAAATCCCTTATTCCCTTGCAGTTGAATATATACAACATCTGAATGCTTTTGGCTGGTGGCAGGAGGAGTAATAGGAGTAAAAGCAACAGATTCAATAATCTCTGAAAAACAGCCATCTGCAAAGCAGCTCTGTGCTAAAACAAATTTTGAACAGTTATGTATTTCAGGAGGAAAGTTTTTGATCCTTCAGGGTGTGTCAAAATCTTGGCTCACCTTTAACTATGATACATTTATTTTGAAACATCTCAGAGATAGATTATTTCAGTTTTGTAATTTAGGAAGATAGCAATCTATACACTGAATCAGACCACTGGCACATCTAACTCACTATTATCTATGCTAGAAGCTGCTCCCCAGGGTATCAGACAGAAGTCTTTCCCAGAAACACCTGGAGATCCAGGGACTGATCCTGGGACCTTCTGTTTGCAAAGCATCTGCTCTACCACTGAACTGCAGTTCTTTCCCTATTTGAATAAAGACTTCCAGCTATCCTTTGGTGCAGTGAGTAATCAGCCAATAATTTTTTTTAAAAAAAAATAGAATTGCTGAATACATTGTATTAGCCACAGAAAAATAGCCCAAATTAAGGATCCCATCACTATAACCATCTGCAAGCCACTTTGCTACAAGCAGCTTCTGTGTATCTTGGGTAACATTTAAATGACCCAATCTTGTGAGCAGAATTACAGCTTCCAGCCATGGAGTTGGCACCCCACTAGGTGTGGGGTGCTGAGACCCACATGATCAGCTCCCTCCCAGCAATATGGGTACAATGTGGACACCTCAGTTCACAAGGTTGGGTCATTAAAATCTGACCCCCTCTATGTGACACCCACACATATGTAAGGTCCCACAAATGCAGTAAGGAATGTTTCCCTACACCCCTCCCCCACATTTATTTATTTTTTACAATATCATGATTGTGATTCACAACCCAACAGTAAGCTAGAAGGAAAGCAGTATGGGCTGAGTTGCTCCAGCTATAGCATGCCTGCCTTCACTGTAGGATTTGGTATAATGGGTAATGAGAAACAAAATTTGTACATGGTAATTAGCGCTGTATATAAATTAGTACATCATCCACATATAGGTTGTGATCATCCCTTGTGTAAGGATTACTGTACAGAGTGAAATGAACACTTGCTTTGTGATTATCTATTCATTACTTCCTATGTGGCAAGTGCTTTCCATATAAGAATGTGTGAAGTAGTTCTAAACAGTCTTAAATGGTCAAAGTGTTTCTCTTTGTTTGCCCAAAACGTTATGAGGAGTCATGGCTAGTTGGAATGTGGGCAAATCATAGCATTTAACAGCCCAGGCACCCCTTCTAGAGAAGCACAGACAACTTTACTATAGATATTGTCAGCCTACTGAGATAACTTTTACCTATAGTTACCTTCGTAGGGGATAGTTTCAGCTGCCAGGGCTCCCTTGAAGCTGTTATGGTCCTGTTTTGCCTGCTCTCTGTATAACAGTGTTTGCCCCAATGGGACTTTGTCTACCCTGACCTAACTTGGCCTGATGTGACTTGATTTGCCTATCTTGACCTAACCTTGCTTACTTGACCTCCTCTTGCTTACTGTGACCAGACTTGACTTGACCTTCCATGTGACCCTCAAGTGTCCATGGAACAAGACAACAATGGGCTGTGCATTGCAGTCTACATAGATCGCTGGTTTTAACCTCTCCTGGTCCCCCACATAACTACACAGATAACAAGGATGCCTGTGAGATCAGATCTGGCTCTGCTATCTGAGTAGCTGGCTTCCCATTCTCTTCCAGCTCTGTACTGCTCATAGGGCATTTCCGCAAGTAGTGGTTGAATCATTTTTTGCTACTATTTGCTTAGGATGTACACTTGATTTAAAAATGGACTCATCTATACTGCATTTGCAACATTCATACAGGGCATAAGTAAATAGATACTTCAAAGGCACTTTAGAGAGTCATGTGTAAAAACACCCTTAGGGCATATGTGGTTAATTAATTGCACTGGCAAATTAGACTTGTTAGCATTACATCTAGTCATTTAAGTTTAGCTACAACTTCATAAGTAAAATCTGCTTCAACTGGAGGTAAAATATCTCTATTTTATTTTACATATGCCCATTTCCCACTCACAATCAAGGGTCACAAAAAGCATTACCAATTATAATAAAAAGTTATTTTCCTTAAGGGGTTGTATGACTAGTCGATCATGTTTTCCAGATGTTTAGGTCATTAAGGGGCCTTTTAATCTCAATATTACATTGCCATCTGTTCTTTACCCAATGAGAGAAAAACCGAAAGTTTAACTTTTTTATCGTACATTTGAACAGATAAATACAAAAACATTAGGGACATTGCAGTGTTTTGGGATGGAAGCAGATCCAACTTTATATTGCTAAGTTTTTTTGTTTTTGTTTTTCAACTTGCCAATAGCAGATTTGATTCAACAAGAAGCAGACAAAACAGTAAAATGTATTCCCATGGTTTACCACAGTTTACATATAATTGGAAGAGGATCATTCTCGTTTGGGAGACAATACCTATTAAAATCACCGTCTGCATGTTCAAGGCCATTCTGCATCAACCTATCCAACAGCATTAGTTGTATTTTTAGATTATCTCTGTGAAATGATTGCACATTTGTGAGATTTTCTTTCCATCTCCACTCTCCCACACATCTAAATAACATTTCACTTCCTAATCTCTGCAGTTTGTGTCCTGGCTTGATTTAAAATGAGCCCTCAGGAAGGTGTAGACTCGCTGATGACACATTTGGGACCATGTGCAGAAATTTACATTTCATGGTGTGATGGGCACAGGGTCGTAGAAGGGGTCTTCTAACTCACCCTTGGTTCCTCTTGAACGTGTGCGTAGCTTTTTATCTTCACCATCTGCATCCATCTGTAACAGTAACAGAAAGTCTATTCACCATTGGAGGCGGTGGTGGGAGAATCGTTAACATGTCTTTACAAAGTTTCTATAGGCCAAGAACTTATTAATCTTGTCACTCAGATAAAATGCCATCTGTGAATAACTTTTAAGCATAGTTCAGAAGATATTTGTAATGGAAAAATATTTAATTAAGCAAATGCTAATTATTCCTTTTGGGCGAGTGCCAATGTCTGCAAGCGATCAAGATTTATGTTCTGATCCCAATGAGGTTAAATAACTGCTGAGGATGGGATCATGAGAACATATGAAGAGCCCTGCTGGATCAGAGTAAAGATCCACTAATTCAGCATCCTTTTTCTCACATGCTTCTGTTGATGCCCTGTAGCAACTGATATTTGGTTGCATACTTCCCTGGAAGATGAAGGCTCCAATTAGTTATCAAAGCCAATGAGAAATTTGTCAGTCTAAGAATTTGTCAATCGCCTTTTAAAACCACACAAGCACCACACTGAATAACACTGAATTCAATGTATTAATTCTTAGGCATGGGCTCCACAGAGAAGTCTGTCCTGAATCTACTGCCATTCATATTCAGTAACAATAAATACTAGTGTCATGAAAGATGGAGGGGGAATCTCTTTGTTCACTTCCTACATATTGCATACATATACAAATTGTATGCATCTATCATGGTTTCCTCATTCATCTTCCTTCACAACTAAAAAAATCCAAATGCTTTAGCCTTGCCTCCTATGGAAGATATTCCTACCCCTTGATCATTTTTATTTCAGTTGCCATGGGGTCATACTAGTAATAAAAGTGGATTTGGAGCATCAACACATTGGTTCAATGGGAGTGCCAAGTGCTAGTAAGCTAGGAATGGCATTACTAGAAATGCAGCATGTTTTTTTCTATGGTCTATGCACAAGGTTCTAACAAAGCATGGAATCTGGTGGAGACATAGCATGAAGTTGGTCAGTGAAGCTATAAATAACTTATTGATGTAACTTCAAAGAGTCATTTTAGCCACCACTTAGGATGGATGAATCGCTCCATTTTGGTTTTTCTGTTTCTAATTTTTCTCATCATAATATAAAGGTAAAGGTAAAGGTAAAGGTACCCCTGCCCATACGGGCCAGTCTTGACAGACTCTAGGGTTGTGCGCTCATCTCACTCTATAGGCCGGGAGCCAGCACTGTCCGCAGACACTTCCGGGTCACGTGGCCAGTGTGACGAAGCTGCTCTGGCGAGCCAGAGCCGCACACGGAAACGCCGTTTACCTTCCCGCTAGTAAGCGGTCCCTATTTATCTACTTGCACCCGGGGGTGCTTTCGAACTGCTAGGTTGGCAGGCGCTGGGACCGAGCAACGGGAGCGCACTCTGCCGCGGGGATTCGAACCGCCGACCGTGCGATCGGCAAGTCCTAGGCGCTGAGATTTTACCCACAGCGCCACCCGCGTCCCTCATTATAATATAGTTATCAATAATTCCACATCTCTCTCTGTGTGTGTTCCTATTTCAGTATTTTAGTGAAAATTTCTCCAGATTCACACATTTTTGCAAGAATTCTCCCCCAATATAATGCGATTTTATCTATTATTTTCACTAATACATATGTTATTAGACTCCCCCCCAGACACATATGCACATATTTGGCTACATATTATTTGGCTAGAGAACTGCATCACAAAATTCAGAAAAGTGTGAATTTTGAAGGATAGATGCTCTTTGTATCCAATTTTGTTGCATGAAGTGCAAATTAGGGAGTTTTGCATTAAAATGTATGCCAAACATCTTGAGAACATCCCATATCTAGGCTAAAGTCCCCACAATCCAGAGCAGCTGGCTTCCAGAAATGCCCTTTGCCTCCAAAGATGCCTTGGAGTGTTCAGCTGTTACCTAACTTAACTGTAAGCTTTCCCACACCTCCCTGCCAACTATGTGACTAATGCAACCATGTAACCAAATAAACCCCTAAATACCACCACCTCCAAATCCAGTACAGAGTAGGTGGGGGTGGGGGTGAAACACTGCTTGAACAATGTACAGTCAGGTTTAAAAAAATCCTAGGACTCAGCTACATTTGTAAATATAAAGTGCTTTATATGCGTGCTATACAGTCATACCTCGGGTTAAATATGCTTCAGGTTGAGCGCTTTCGGGTTGCGCTCCATGGTGACCCAGAAGTAATAGAATGAGTTACTTCCGGGTTTCGCCGCTCGCGCATGCGCAGACGGTCAAAATGACGTCACGCGCATGCACAGAAGCGGCGAATCGCGACCTGCGCAAATGGGGATCCGGAATGGATCCCGTTCGTATCCAGAGGTACGACTGTATATAACACTGTGGCACCAGATGGCGCTGTGGAGTCCCAGCTTTTGCCAATGGGATTTCCCTGCAGGAAGTTTACAACGCATTTAACTGAATTGCTTTTGTGATGTGTGTAGATCCAGCCCTGGACAGCCCTGAAGCAACTGGTGAGCTTATAATGGAATAGAGAGTGGGCTGGTTGCATGCAAGAAAACAGTCATAATTGTATTGTATTATACGAAAATCTTAATTAATCATCATCATCATCATCATTTATTTCTACCCCGCCCATCTGGCTGGGTTTCCCCAGCCATTCTGAGTGGCTTTCAACAAAAGATTAAAAATACATTAAAACATCAGTCATTAAAAACTTCCCTAAACAGGGCTGCCTTCAGATGTCTTCTAAATGTCATATAGTTGTTTATTTCTTTGACATCTGATGGGAGAGTGTTCCACAGGGTGGGCGCCACTACCGAGAAGGCCCTCTGCCTGGTTCCTTGTAACTTTGCTTTTTGTAGTGAGGGAACCGCTGGAAGGCCCTCGGAGCTGGACTTCAGTGTCCAGATTAAAAAAGAAAAGAAAACAGCCAAGTAGGACCTTAGGGGACATAGTCACAGAATAGAAAGCCTGTGACCACACGCTAGATACCAGTGTCAATGTGTGTGCATTTGCAGACAGAGCAGCTTGGTCCCCTCACCCACATCCTGGGCTGGCCACAACAATGCTCCCAGATGCTTTATGCAGCTGGCAGGAACAGAATTGGCTACTCTAGATTAATCTTTTGTTCTAAAGATCCAACTGCAGAAAACAAAGAGCCACAAACAGCTATTTTGCTCCAGATCATAACACAGTTACACAGCCCACTAAGGGATATTTCACATTGTTGAATGACCTCCCATCATATGTCAAGGAGATAAGGAACTACACAACTTTCAGAAGGCATCTGAAGGCAGCCCTATATCAGGAAGTTTTTAATATTTGACCTTTTATTATGTTTTTGTATATGTTGGAAGTTGCCCAGAATAGCTTGGGCAACCCAGCCAAATTGGCAGGGTATTACTACTACAACAACTACTACTACTACTATTGTAGTGGCATCACTACCTCTGATTGCTGTGAAGGAGTCTGGGTTTTGGAAAGAAAAAGTTGGGACAGAAAGATAATTGAAAGTTCTTCAATGATCAAGAGCTAAATATGCCAGCCAGATCCTTAGTCTGTCAAGTGGCTGAGCTAATGGACTGGAATGGCTGGTGTATGTTTTTCTCAAAAACCCAGGAAGCAGCTGGATCCTCCTTGAGTGTTCCTAAGGGGAAAGGTGACACCTCTCTCCCTGCTTCAGCCAAGGATGATGTAATCTCAATCTCTGTGTGAAGAAAAGAAGCATGTTTTCCTACATTTATATCCTGCCAAGGGAGCCAAGGAAGTATACATTTGGTTCCCAGGCACTGACCAGATCCAGGTCTACCTTATGTCAGCAAGCTGGTGTCCTCATGTGCCTTAAGACAAACTGAAACAGGTGGAAAGATAGTTTTGAGCACTAGAAAGCACTTGGAGGGCTGCCTCTTTGGGGATTTGATATGGAGCAATGAATTTCTTCTTTGTAGGATTGCTATGCTTTCTGCTTCCACTCAGCTAGTATATATGTAATAAACTCAATATTTCTACAATTCTACACCATGTTTTTCAGTGATCTCACAAAAACCAAAGTGAGTAGTTTCACTGTAACTTCTCCCTACAATCTTATATGGAAGGTGTACAACAATATTATGAAGTAGCTACACATGGAACGTGTGCAAATGAGGATAACCAAGATGATCATGAGTCTGGAAACCAAGTCTTATGAGAAACAGTTAAGGAAGTTGGGAATGTTTAGCCTGGAAAAGAGGAGACTGAGAGGAGATATGATAGCCATTTTCAAATATCTAAAGGGCTGTTACATGCAAGATGGAATGAGCTTGTTTTCTCCTGTCCTGGGGGGTAGGCTTTGAACCAATGCCTTCAAGTTACAAGAAAGATTCTGAGTAAACATCAGGAAAAACTTTCAGACAGTAAGAGCTGTTCAACAGTGGAACGGAAGGTGGTAGAATCTCCTTCACTTGATAATAATAATAATAAACTTTTATTTGTATCCCGCCCTCCCTGGCCGAAACCGGGCTCAGGGCGGCTTGAGGTTTTTAAACAGAGATGGGGTTCTTTAGCTGAGATTCCTGCATTGTAGGAGGTTGGACTGGATGGCCCACAGGATCCCATATATTGGCAGCATATGATAGCATGAACAACCAATGAAGTACAGTGTCCAAATGTTTCTTTCCATGACATTAGCATGACTGTATTCCAGTAAGGTCAACCAACATTTGGGCCCACTCAGTGTGGTGGGTGGTCACTGGATATACAGATTATATGAGAATTGGAAAGTCTGCTAGAGAAGAGGAGAAGTTAGGTTTTCGACATATTGACATGGATATCCAGGTGGAAATAACAGCTAGGGAGTTGAAGATGCAGGAGTGTCTATTGGAGGCAAAGTTCTGGGTTAAAGAGTAAGGTCAAGTGTCATCAGCATATTCATGGGACAGTGGGTCAGGAATAGATAGTGTGTGCTGAAAAAGAAGCAGAACCCAGGAATGGGTCTGTGAGGGATCCCAAGGGAACAAGTCCCTCTGATACATGAACCCAATACTAATGAGTTGAGCAGTAGTCTGGTAAAATAAGGCCGTACTATTTATTTATTTTAAAAAATCTGATTCTAGGCATATGATGAAACAACTGCACAATGACCTCACAATTTGTTCAGAAGACAAAACCTCTGAGAACCTTTTAGTGATCAAAGGGATCCAGACTGAAGCTGCTCCTACACTGGGTCTCTTCTATGTCACTGCAGTAATATGTAGCACGGTTCATCGTGTGGTTTCACATTGCATGGATGTGCCATATGGCGAGGGTGATGTGTACAGTAGGCCTCAAATTTCAATCACTCACCTCATCATCTAAAAACAGTTGGGTAAACGATAATCTCTGCAAATGCAAATTTATCTAAATTATACTGTTAGCATGTGCACCAGTTTTTCACATTTACCCAGCAGCTTCTCTGCATCATTTCTATTTGTGTAGAAAAGCAGTGGCTGTCTGAAGTGCAAACGGGGCTTCTAAGTATCTGCTGAACATGGATATGGATGGAGTTTGCTCATGACATTTGTTCCCTGTTTACTAAACTGCTTTTTGTTTAGTGAATGTATTTTCCTCCATCATATACAGAAGGATACAACTACATAATGTTGAGATTTATGGTTAAAGTCCGCATGAAACAAGGGGATACATTCCTCTTCAAGATTGTGAGGAAGAATAAAGGGGGCCAAGTTAACTAGCTGAAGATGAAACAACATTTGTATGCCTCTCTATTTTTCCCCTGCTAATTATTACAGAGGGCTACATGAGACACAGAACATATGGTACATGACATATGACCCAAATAGCTCTTTACAGGAATAAACAAGCAGTCAAATGCTTGAACAGATTTTTGAAAATGTTATGCAAATACTTGAATAACTCTGTTGCTGCTGTGTTTGTCTCATGCAATCAGAAACTAGAAATATACTATACTATATTTGCAATTTCCAGAAACTGAATGTCATATTTTCATCTGCTTGATTTATAGCTAATGGTTCGCAACACAGCGATTAAAAATAAGGTGTCTGTTTGATCAGAAATGAAAACTTGCCCATGGTTGCTTGTTGCCATTCAAGCCTAATACAGGATTGGTTGCAATGTGACTGCAATGGTAATGGGGAAACGTAGCTCTGTTCTCTGATGCTGAGTAGTGATTGAAGGCACTGACCTGCCATAGACTTATAATAGGGGAGCAGGTGTGGCAATGATGGACTTTAATTTCCTTTAATAAACCTTTTATGTGCCACACTTTTACTGCCATTCTATGCTCTCCAAGGTCCTGCACATAATAGGTTCATTACTTTTGATTACTATAGTCTATTGAGACAAACAACTCCAGAACACACTATATATTATGTTCAGTTAAACCAATACAGACTATTTATCCAATGTGCATTATTTCACCTGCAACTCTGCTGACAAAATTAACAGCCGCTCCTGTAAGCTAAAACTGTTTAAAACCACTGGTACTCCTTTGTCATCATTTCATAATAAATACCGCACCAATCACTACATTTCTCTTTTAACTGTGTAACCAAAAAAAGGGGGGCTGCCTCTTTTTAAGCAGCAGTTACTTGGGGTTTTATTTTGTCATGAATATTTAAAAACCACACAATGGATGAAAACCAGCAGCCAAATCAATATAGGTGATTCTTTCTATTGATTTTCTTTCTTTAGGAAAATCATTTGAATTTATGACAGATGTTTAAACAGATTAAGATTAAACTGGCTAAGGCCTGTTTAGTATGATGAGCATAGCACTGTAAACCCATCATCATGGGCTGAGGGCGTCTGTTGCATATAAAACAGTCCACTCACACACAACTAAAAAAAAGAGGGGGGAGCTTTATTTCTCAGGAAACTGGGTGTAATCCACATAGTACAACAACTGTGCAGTTTTCATTCATTTAAGTGGGTCTTTTGCAGGGCTGTCAAATGAACTTGAGGGATTATTCTTGCTGCCTATGATAGAGACTGGTGCAATCTTATACTTGGTCTCCTCAGAAATTAGTCCCCTGGAGTTCAATGGGACTTACTTCCAGGGAAATGTCTACAGAACTGAAGCCTAAATTTCCTTCATATGACCTAACTTCAGTTACCTTACATTACCATACACCTTCCTAAAAAGGAAGTTGTGAAATAAGCCACACTTCCAGGTAGGGCGGTTAGAATGTGGGTGGCACAACAACTTTTCATCATCAACTCTGGGAAGAATCTTTTATTTTTATGTTCAAAGGATATATCACTTTGCGTTTAATTCAAGGAAGACTGGTTAACATCAGTAGCAATAAATATGGCATAGCTAGATGTCATCATGACCCAACAGCCCAATGCTCTGCTATAACCAGCATCCTCTCACAATCCATGACAATTAATAGATGAATATTTCGTCCCATCGCTTTAATTCTTAATTCTACATATTTGCAGAACATGTACTACTAGTACGTAGAAAAGAATCAATTTACCATGACTCTTTGGGTGAACTTTATGTAGTACTGAAATTATTGGAATAAAGAGTAGTCAGCCTCTCACAATATGCTTATGCTACAGGATATTTTCCCAAATAAGGCCCATGTTTCATTGCACCTAATTTATGCTGCAGTGCCTGGACCATTTGTTGTGGCCTCAGTGGGACTACTATGGAACTTCACTGAGGTGGACATCCCTTAAATAGCATGGACAGGAGAAGACAATCATGCATGTGTTCAGTCAACACATGGGAGGGTCAATGAGACAACCATCTCCTCTTTGCAGACCTCCTTTATTATTCCAGTTTAAACCAGGAACTGTTTCTTTGCTTACTGCATCAAGGAACAGATTTAGGCCTAGTTTTCTAGCCTAGTCATCTTCTCAAATGTACTTTTCTATATGCAGGTATGAGTTTCTTCATGCATGTTTGTATGTATTGTATGGAGGCACTGAGGTGAGCTCTATCTCCAGTTTGAAGTGGTACAGTCCAAGTTTACCAGCTTTGCAAGAACTTTGAGCAAATGCTGCAGTGATGCAGCCGTCTCCATAATGGTCAAAATGCCACACTGGTAAGTTGTCCAGAATCCCATCTACTATTTCTTCCATTGCTCCCTGGAGTGGTACATGGCACCACAAAAGTGACCAAATGAATACCCTTCAAGTGTGGAGGAGAAAGTGGGATCATCCCCAATTGCCAAGCCCCACATCACCAACTTGCATGCCAGCTGTCCCCATATGCTCATCAAATGTAAGAAAGATTCTTGCTGCTCCCCCCAATAGTCCTTGGCTCACTGTGTCTGGGCTCGCAAAGCAGGTTGAAAACTTCTATTCAGGTGGTGGAGGTGAAGTAAGTTCAGTAAGATATGTCATGCGCACCACAAATTTAAAGTGTTCTGTGCTAAATTCAGAATAGGAAAAAACAACTCTCTCCAGTAGAAATAGAAGAATTAGAAGAAATAGAAGAAAGTAATATATTTCACTAACATTGTGCAGAAAAAAGAAGACAAAAATCCAAGCTTACATGGCTCCTGGACAGGGCCGTCTTTACCTGGGGGTGCAAGAGGTGCGGGGCACTCGGGCACCGAATTCTGGAGGTGCCAGGCACCCACTGCTGAAGCTGCCTAAGCTCTTAACTATCTACCTGTTATGAAATAATAATTTTGATCAAGCTAGAAAAATAAAATACATATATACAGTGGTACCTCAGGTTAAGAACTTAATTCATTCTGGAGGTCCTTTCTTAACCTGAAACTGTTCTTAACATGAGGTGCCACTTTAGCTAATGGGGCCTCCTGCTGCTGCTGCGCCACCAGAACGATTTCTGTTCTCATCCTGAAGCAAAGTTCTTAACCCGAGGTAATATTTCTGGGTTACGGGAGTCTGTAACCTGAAGCGTCTGTAACCTGAAACGTCTGTAACCCGAGGTACCACTGTACGTAGGTATTACTGAAATGTATACCTACCATTTCACTAAAGGACTTTTGACTTTGTGCGCTCATTTTCCAAAGACACACCGTGCCAGCGGCGGCACTTGTCATTCACAATGGGGCACTGGGCAGATCTTTGCACTTTGACAGTGCATATGCTAAAGACCCCACTGCTCCTGGAGGAGTAGCCAAGTTAGTCTGTTGCATCAAAAACAAGGAGTCAGATTTATTGTCGCATTGTTTTCTGCAGAAGAGCTACTTCATCAGATACATGTTGTTTTTACTTTTACAGTACAGTCTCCACCTATTAGAAGAAGCTTTTCTGTTCATTAGAAAAACAAACCTAAAATTTGATGAATACCACTGCAGGGGAAAATGTTTTATTTTATTGTTGAGGTTTAAGAGATATAACATCACTAGAGTTTATATATTAATATGAATGTTAATTATTTTTATGTAGAGTTTACAACATTATTCCCAATTTCTAAGTAAAGGCTGCCATATTAAGAATACTTACTGGGATGCGTATTTTGCAAACAGACATAAAATATATATTATGATTTAATCAAGACTTCCTCTAAGTATGTGTTCACACAATGGAGCATTAGAGTTCATTTGACACTAATGATTTTCATTTTAATAAGACCTTCAAAGAGCTTTTATATTCGCTGATGACAGGTAGTGTTTTATGACGTCTTAAAATAAAAATATTATGCTTTGCCCTGAGTTTCTGGGAAGAGCCTTCATATCATTTTGGAGTGAAATGCAAAAAGATTATGTACAGTTAAGGTCCCCCCCCCAAAAAAGGTGTGCATTGTGGTTCTCCCATAAAAATCTATTTAAAAATGTCCATCTTTTCTTAATGGACAATATCACACACACACACACACACACACACACACACACACACAGAGAGAGAGAGAGAGAGAGAGAGAGAGAGAGAGAGAGAGAGAGAGAGAGAATACAAATGGATCTGCCTTGCCGACAGCAGTTTCAGCCGATTATCACTGGATAGGCACAATTTTGGTACCAGTGAACTTTATACAGTAGTTCTAATAGCTTGAACCTAATATGACCTGTCTGCTTGTCTTAATTTTAGCCTACATAATCAAGGATGCAGTTCTGTAGTATGTCCAACTAAAGTCAATGGAACTTCTAAGTAGACATGTAAATAATTGCATCGCAAAACACAAATGTTTGTGCTGTGTTGGAGCTCTTAGTGGGTGATCCCAGTGTAATTTTAAAAATAAAATAAAGACAGTCATAATCTGACCTAGTTTGGATTGAAGATCATAACATAGGCATAGGAGTCCAACCCTTAGCCAAAACTACAACACCAGTCTAGATTTTTTGAGAAGCTACAGAAGGGGAAACTTGCAAGCTAAACTTTCATCAGAAGCTCTAAATGCACAACTCCTACTTAACATGCAGTATGGCCCTTGTATAACTAAGAGCCTCCACACTACATGTTAATTTATTTTATATGTATAAAGCTAGCTACTAAAAAAGTCCTCTGCTTTTCCTCAGCAGTGAAGTGCTTTCCTGAGTAAAGTGGCCTTCTATCACTTTCAGAATATATCCAGAAATGGTCTGCATACATATGAAGATCTATTGATGCCTTACTTCTAGATTACTCAACACTTGGGACAAAGTTCCTTCAGCATGTGCTTCTCACATAATGCCTCTGGGAGCAGCTCCCATGTTTTATATGATCATGGCAGTCTTAAGAAAAGAGTTGCTACTACCTCACAAGGTGTTGGAGCCAGATACATGGAGATCATAGTTCATGTCTTCAGTTCCTTATGTCATCCCAGCCCACTCCTGAGTCTACAGGTACCCAGTTGCAGCCTTAGAAACCATCACCCAGAAGATGCTAGTTGTATGAGCCAACACTCAATAACTCATAGGCCAACTACATAAAATATTAAAATGCAATCCTAATAATGTCTTACACAGAAGTAAATTTCATTCATATCACTGGAGCTTAGTATCGGATAAATGTGTGTGTTTATAATATTGCAGTTTAAATGTGTGACTGTATTTGTGCACCTTACTCCCTTTTTTAAAAAATAATAATCACAAAAAATATCAAGGGAATGTGTTAAACCAGATCAGGATCCAGATCAGGATGATTAACCCTTTCCCATACCCTTTCCCACTGAAAATCAGCTCAATTGAAGCACCATTTGTATTCATATCATTTCCCCTTCCTTGGCAAATAGCAGCTGAAGGGAGAAATGCTATGGGAGAAAAAGTTGGTTCTTATGTTGTACCATGACCATGATCCGGACTGGAGCCATCACTTTTTTAGATATTAAAAATGATATTCAAGTATGATTACATATTTAGTGTGTCATCTAGTTTGGCCATCAGTCCAATGCCCCCATTGAAAAGGTTTGGGTTTGAGCTAACATGTGGTGACGCAAACATTTTATCTGTGGTGGTTAATGTGATGGCTCATTCACCTCAGCAAAAAAGAGATGAAGAGAAATAATTAAAAAGAAGAGACTAAGTTTCAACTGGTACCACTGAAAGGATGATTTATTAGTATTTGTAAATTGATTGGGGTATTCAGATAAAAACTGTTCAGGAGCGCTGCAAATCACTAATATGTGAAATATAAACATTACAATGAATTCAAAATGCTGAAGCAAATCAATAAATGACCCCATGCTTGCAAGTCACCACTTGATACTACAGCCTGTGAGTGATCAAAACCTTTTTGGACTTTGAAAGAAAGTCGTAGAGCTGGGTAGTAGCTACCAAGCACAACTCGTTAGATTGAAAAGAGGGTAGTCCAAAAGCTAAGTCCTAAATGTTTATTATGTGTCCAGGGCAAGATCATGTGGTGCTGGAAATGGAGAAAAGTTCTGCTGCCAGGGATCAGGTTGTAAATCGGCATAAAATTTACTGGGTTATTATGAATAACAATGGTCACTTGTATATGTATGTCTTGGTTACAAGCAAGATGTCAATTCACTTGCAATTTATACAATGTAGATCAAAAGGAAATTGTTGCCTAGAGGGAAGACTGAAGCCAAATCAACAAAATTGCATATGGAATCTTTACATCTATTTAAAATAGGATGAATATTATTGCTTGGATAGGAGACTAAAGTCAAATCAACAAAATTGTATATGAATTCTTTTAATCCATTTAAAGTAGGAGAAATATTATACTTCAAACACACATCCCACTCTCTTAGTAGAAATTATACATTGTTATCTACAGTGCAAAGGAAGTTGTTGAACAATGCAGACTATTGCTTCAAAAAAGGTCTATTTTTTTAGCACTTGCCAAGAAACAATCTTAAGTATTCTTCTCTCCCCGCCCCTCCGTCATGAATTCTTTAGTCATGTTTCATCCCCCCCCCCTTCAGCACGTATAAAATGTAAAAATGGGATTGAAGGATCTTTTCAGCGAGGTGTAGCTTTTTGGATTTTGATAACTTCTTTTTCAAACACAGTATTTTCCATTTCAACATTATTGCTGGTGCTTCCCCAAAACGAAAAATGAATGGTGCAAATTTGACTGCTTCAGCTGTGGTACTATCCTCCCAAACTAAAATAAATAAGTCCAAACACTAAATCTAAATCTGAAAACAGATTCAATTTGAGACTACATACCGTGTAATCCATTCTAGGACACCATGATTACTGATGGCCAAATGCTATGTATATTTTTGAAGGAGTATTTTTCAAAGGGGGTCTAATATTTGAAAATGCATAACGGCGGAATAAACGTTAGACCAGAGACAAGCTTGGATGGTTCTGTAATGAGGATGATTTATTTTGATTCTCACTTCTGATTTCAGAGTTGTCACTGCTGTTGTGTTCCTCATCCATGCAACTTTGCACAACTGGCAGTGCTGAATATAAACCAAAGCCATATGTTTATGTCCTTTTGCCAAACGATTACAGCAAATAGTTCTATTATTCCCTTAGGTAACTAATGTGTGCCAAGGATTTCTATTAGTCTGCTTTACCAAGGCATCAGAGGGTAAAGTCGCAGCTTTATGAAATGAGGGGGCAGGTGCCAGCTTTATATTTTCAGAACAAATATGTAAAAAAAATATTATACCACATAAAAGATTGGGCAGCACAAGCCGAAACAGAATCTTAATTTTTAAAAAATAAATAAATAAATATCTGTAGGATTTCTTTTACAATGAAATGTGTTTTTTGAATAGCCTATGACAGAAAACCATTTAAAATATAAATAACAAACTATGTTTACGTGCAGTCAAGCACATGATGTGCACTGCAAACATTAAACATGTTAAACACATGCAAAACATGTGTGACTTGCAAACATGCAACATTTGGTGCATGTTTTGTGCTGTATTATTATTTTTAAATTCTTATAATGAAAATGGTACATATGAAAATATATTTTCAATTCTGATGTGTACATGCAGCTCTGAAAATGTTGTTGCTGCTTGCTCATTTCAGAATGAGAAAGCATCAGAAGCGTCGGTCTGTTGTAGTGAGAAGATGCTACATGGCCCTATCAAGTTTTGTTAAGATTTTAAATGAAGCCAAAGTTTGGAAGTCATAATGAGATTTCCAAATGGAACAGCAGCTCAACAAATGAAATCACATACTTTCCACTCAAAACTAAACACTGAATGCATTCTCCCACCTTTGCTTGCTTCGGAGCAAAATTATGTGCAAATTCCAAATGACCAAATCCGTCTCTCGGACCAAAATGTCTTGTTTGACTTAACAGATAATCCAAAAATTCATTCTCTGTAAGAAAGAATGCAAAATGAATGAGCAAAATCACAGACCAAGCAGGAGGAACGTGTGCTAAATTTCTACTCCCCTCCTGTCCTGCTATCAGTGTACATGTGAAGAGTCTGCCCTGTGCTTTTCAGTGGGTAAACTTCCATTACTTTGAAAAGAATTATAAGTGCACCTACACAAAATTCAATCCTCCTCTTGAAATAGTTTTATATTTTGAGGATTTGATGCTAACATTTGAGCACACATGGTAGATGTGAGCATTATAAATTTAAGTTATGGAGAATTAAATTGTTCTGTTTAAAACTAAGAAGGAAATCCATGCTACTTAACTGATACCTACATTATTTATTTGGAAATAAGATGCATAGATTTTACAAAAGAGTACATAATTTTACATAAGAGAGCCAGAGGAGAGGGGAGGCTAGAAGAGGAACTGACGCTGGAAGAATGGCAGACACAACTGATGACTATATGGAGTTGGCTGAAATGACTGGCAGAATTTGGGACCTGGGAGAAGAGACAGTGGAAGAGGACTGGAAAAAGTTTAAAGATTACTTACAAAAACGCTACAAGTTGTATGAATGTTAAGAAAATGCTCGATAGAAAATAACATGGCATCAGTAATTTAGTTGAAGGATAAATGAGAATAAGTGATGTTTAAGAAAAAGATGAAATTTGAAGTGATATTATGTTTAAACCAAGCAGTTAAGTATTTGATAAAAATATTCAAAGTTTGAGGCATAATATTTGAGAATTACAAAATAAGAATTGAAACAAGGGAACAAATTGCTGTTTATAACATAATTATGGAGAACGCAGGAAAGGGAGATGTGAGGAAGTCCAAAAGTTATGAAAATATGATTTACGGATAGTTGTTTTTGTTGTATCTTTTTGATTCTATGTTTATCTTTTTGTTCACCTCTGTTTTCTTTTGTTTGCTATTTCTTGGTGATGGTATTTTATATGTTTGGTGATTCTTTGTTTAAAACTTGTAATAAATATCTTATAAAAAAAATAAATAGAAGAGGAACTGATGCTGCTGGAATCAACTCCCATCAGTCCCAGCTACCGGGACCAAGGATGATGGGAGCTGTAGCAAAGCAACGTCTGGGGGGCAATGGGTTGTCCACTCCTGTGCTAGAGGGTTAGACTTGAAAGACATTCTGTGACGACTCATTTAACAAATACTGGTCTTTCTTTCTTTTTGCTGTATATTGCAATGGTTGGATGAAACGACCTTGGATAAGGGATACTTATACAGTAGCCCAATGTTACTGTCCAGTGCTCCATCTCCATAGAATTAAAACTTAAACCGTTCTTTAGCGGTTCTATCGCTGTGCAGAGTAGAACCTGTTTGAGAAAGGTAGGGGGCACCAATGAGTCTTTATAGGCAACGACAGCTGTAAAGCAGGGCTTAATAATTTGTGCAATGGCTCAGTGTTAGAGCTTAAACAAGGAGGAAGTGCATTATGTAGGAATAAATAGAAATATCCTGAGCAGGCGCAGAGTGCATTTCCTTCATCACTGAATTAATGACAAGGAGTCTGCACATATCAGAGCTAATAGGTAAGAATGTCCAAATCATAGCTCAAGGTAGACTTGAGACCCAACGTGACTTTTTCTAGAAATTAAATGCTCATGTTACAAAGGGCACACCGATATAATGATGATGATTAAATGTACCACCATCAATATATGCAGCATTTTACAGAGTAGCAACATAGTGTTAGGCAAACACAAGGAGTTAACAGTCTAAAATTCCACACAAAGTCAGCTATAGAAGAAAGGAAGGAAGATGATGCTTACGCTAGAAAAGAGAATAATATGCTGAAGGAGCATATCTAAGGGGGGAAATAAGGCTTTCTTGGTTAGAGATCTAGGACCAGCAAGTATGCCTCACCCCAAGGAATGAGGTCAGGTTTTAGTCAAGTTAGCATAAGTCAGTATTTATGTCACTACATCTTAAGTTGATTCATGGGATTGTTTTGGTTATCATATTAAATCAATGTCTGGTTTAACTATTTGCAACATTCAGTCCCCCATCTTTTACATAAGCTTTATATAATGATTCATTACTGGAAGACCACCAGCTAGATGGCTTTAAAAGGGGGTTAGATAAATTAAAGGTCGATAAGGTTATCAATGACTATTAGTCATGGTTCTCTCCAGTATCATGGGTAATATGCCTCTGAGTACCAGATGCTGGGATTCACAAGTGCTCTTGTGCTCTTGTCCTCCTTGTCGGCTTCCCTTAGGCATCTGGCTGGCCACTGTGAGAACAGAATGCTGGACTGTGTAGATTTTGAGTATGATGCAGCAGGGCTTGTCTTATGTTCTTATTTTCTGACAATGCACTACACCAGATAAAATGAAGCTCACTTGGTACATTAAAGTTGTCATGTAAATTAAAGAAGCCAGAAGTGCTAATGTTAATCCCTCAAGATATACAAGCTACATTAACACTTAAGGAATCAAATTGAATAATTTGCATTTGCGTATCTACCTGCAGCACCAATGCTAACCTGAGAGTTTTTGATACTGAGTAGTTTGCTTACTGTTCTCTAAATAAGAAGACAGCAGCAGAAGATGAGTGCTCAGAAATTACTCTGAATCTAGTTCTTTGAGAAAGTTCACATTAGTGTCAATTTGTTCTCTTATTATTGACAGCTTAAAAAAAGTTATTTAGTAATGCCAAATTTTGGGTACCATCACTAGTCCTGGAACTATTATTATTATTATTATTATTATTATTATTATTATTATTATTATTATTATTATTATTAGTTCAACTGGACATGACAGGACCATTTCAACTGTGCAAGAAAAGTTCTTGATGGACTGTGATTAATTTGTCTTGTTTTCAGAAATGGAAATGCCTGTGTCCTGGCTGCTTCAGATCAATTCTGCCTGTCCCCCACAGAATACAATAACACCTCTTTCTTTTCAATTTCCTAGATTGAATATAGTCTATTATCTGTCCTTTTGACATGGTAGCTTAGAACATTTTCAGAAGTCTTCTGGAAATAATACTCTAGAACTTAACAATTAGGGTGGTTTCCAACAAATTGTACTCAGTGTAGACCTACTGAAATTAGTGGACTTGGGTAAGTCCGTTGCAGCCAGTGCAGTTCACCGTAAAGATCTGCACTTTAACATTTATGCACAAATTTATCATGGTATGAGTTTACTTTTTTGTAGTTTGACAAGTTTGATACAATCATATTTATAAATTATATTTCAGCCACTGAAATAAAAAATTCTACTTTTCTGAGATATTACACATAGACACACACACAAAGACACAATTTTGGCATGGTTCTCACTGCTCCTAGGCTTCTAATTCCTCACATGTCAAACAAAGAAAAGTTTAGCAAGTACACACAGCACTGAGTGAATATTACAGCTAAGAGGAGGGAAATGATCCAACTAACTAAAAGGATGTTAATCTTATAATAGACATGCTACTCAAAAAAATAGGTTGTGTGCCCTGATAAGATTTTAATTTACTAATCTTGTTCTGTACAAGAGCCACTTTGCACCTGCCTCTGTCCTTTTGTTTGCAACACATTATCCTAAAACAAAGGATCCCTGAATGAAGCCCTTTCTATATCTTTAAATTTAGCAGCCTTTTCTCCCTCTCTAATGCTCCATCAGGTTATATATTTATTAGTGATACATTTTCCACTTATTTTCTCAAAGATTGCCAATAAAGCACTAAATCACATAAGGGAGTAGCTGTAAACCCTTGGAGTTCCCCAATGTCAAACTCATTAGCATCCGAATAACCACACAGCAGCACATCATCTGCACAATTGTAAATTTTACTACTTTTAAATAGCATTTCTCAAAAGGCTCATTTTCAACTTTCTTCAGTGGTTGGCTCTCAGGGGGCAAGGCGCTTCCTGACGCTCACAGCTTCAACTCAACAACCGGGCCGTTTACTGTCAGAAGCGTCAGTCCTCTGCCCTAACCCCATCTGCTGTCTCTTGCATCCTAAGGGACCGAGAGTTAAGACAGCACAGCTGAGATCCACTTAGGAAAGTGCACAGAGGGCAGGGGCGGGTGGAACTTTGCAGACTGACTACAAAGTGCAATAGATTTCTGACTGAGGCAGCGATGCTGCAAAAATGGCTCTGGAAAGTATCACGAAGCTGTAGGGATTTCCTAACCCCTTGACATTAGACAACATGATGAGCTGGGTTTCATCTTGATTGAAGGCCTCAGTCATTTCAAAGAGACTCCAGTATTTTGCTCTTGATGATGGACCAGTGCAGCCCGCAAGACTTACGGATAAAAGAAAAACCACCTCTTTGATGGAAGATTAGCTTTTGAAATGATATTTGATGTATTTGTTAGCTATTTTCACATCCTTCACATATTTAGGCTATGCGTGTGCGAGCCTCAAAAGATGGCAATTGTTTTGAAATGTAGGAAGACGTGTTGTACCAAGTCAGATACCTTGTCCACCTTAGTTTAATATTGTCTGAATAATGTCAAGCAGTGGTTCTCTAGGATTACAGGCGGATGTTTTCCCCAGCCCTCCCTGAAGTTTCCAGGCACTAATAGGGTGCTCTGCTGTTGCACCGTGGACTTCCCCCCAAACACATTAAGGCCTTCATACAGCACTGGGCTTTTCTCTATTAACCAATGAGTCAATGTCACAGCACCTTCAATCAATCTTCAGACAGATTGGCCCTCCACTCTTTTCATCATTAAATAGACCTGGGAAGATTATTGTGAGTTTTATATTCATGGTCACAGAAGCAGCAGATGGAGACAAGCCAGCACTCCTGCTGGTGTGCTTGCACCAAATCACCCCTTCCTTCCCAGTAAGCAACAGAGACCCACCTACCAGGAAGCTAGCACAGCAGTTCCGTCCCACCCAGCTTGCAGCTTATGTATGGTCATGCTTATGGTACAGTGAAACAAGCAAACTGGCCAGTCTCCTATTGAGCATGTGAACATCTGAGCTGGAATAAATGAATATGTTTTTGGATGCTCCCTTGCCATATTTCATGATTGTGAAGATTGTTTTACAAATATTGCTGTATTGTTTGATACAGTTGCATGCTTGAGGCTCTCACTATGACATGTTCTAATGAACATATGCAGTGCTTTTTTCTGGGGGTAAAGCGTGACACTTACTGTAACAACTTTGTGGTGTCCACCGGCACCTTTGTTTTTAAAAAGGGAGGGAAGCACTGGTGGCAGCAGGAATGCCACAGCAAAATAGTCTCTTGCAAGGAGAACAGTGCTTCTTCCCCATCCACTTTCATCCTTAGGTTAGGTGATTAGGCCTATGGACCTGTTATAGGCCTGAGAGTATAGGCCAGGGGTTGGCAACCCATGAACACTGGCCGTTTCAAAAGTTCTCTGCAAGCTATCACTTTAAACCTCAGGAAAACAAATATACATCTGTCCCACCACCTGCAGCCTGTTGTGTGTAAAGGAAGGTGTGGGGAGACAAAAGAGGTTCACAGAAAAGAGAGAAAAGTGGGTAACTCCCACACTTTTATCCACTACTGGCTTCAACCCTACCCACAGCCAGGGTGCATTATCCTGGAGGGAAGGTGGTCCTCGAAAGACAAAAGGCTCTTCATACCTGGTATAGGCCTCAGAGTCCAAAGCTTCTATGAACTGCCTATGGCAGTTAGATTGCTTGGCATGCTGAGAGGGCTCACTCCTTTAACTGCTCTGAAATCAGAGCCAGTGTGGTGTAGTGGTTAAGAGCGGTAGTCTCGCAGAATATGGTTGGATGGTGACAGAACTTTTTTGAGATTTGACGACCGACATAAAGGATTACCAACAAGACCGGCGGAGAGGGACTGAAAGAGACTTGAAAGCCTCGGACGTGAGGAACCCAGGCTAAGAACTGATATTTTGGATATGTATTGGGAAGGGACGAAAACCGGGGATGGGAGGGATGGAAGAATAGAATTGTAAAAACACTCAAGACCTTTGGGTTTAGTTAATATGACTTTTATTTAAGACAAATTGGGAAATCAATGGAAGAGAACTTGAGTCCAACTTAGAAAAAATTTACTTTTCTTTATAAAAGAGGTAATTTTAAGATGATTTTGCTGACACAATTGAATTTGCTGACACAATTTTGGGAATGGGGATGCATGAAGGGGGGTGGGGGGAAGTCAGGGAACAAGGTTAGGAAAGTAGGATTTTCTGAAATTATACATGTTTTTGTCTTTCGTCTTATTTTGTGTGTATTTGTCTCTATAAAAGGTGAAAAACCAATAAAAATTTCTATAAAAAAAAAAGAGCGGTAGTCTCGTAATCTGGGGAACCGGGTTCGCGTCTCCACTCCTCCACATGCAGCTGCTGGGTGACCTTGGGCCAGTCACACTTCTCTGAAGTCTCTCAGCCCCACTCACCTCACAGGGTGTTTGTTGTGGGGGAGGAAGGGAAAGGAGAATGTTAGCCGCTTTGAGACTCCTTAAAGGGAGTGAAAGGCGGGATATCAAATCCAAACTCCTTCTCCTCCTCCTCCACTCCCAAACCAGCCAGCTTAAATTTGCCTTATCCCAAGTGAATAAATAGGTATGGGAGAGGTATCCCAAGCCAAGCTCTTTTTCAGCGACCATAGCTTCCCATTTGGATAATATATTCCAGAGAGCTGTGGCAACTGACTACCCTTTGGCATTATATTTTTCCCTGTCCTGCTACCTTGTTGCATGTCTCTAATTTAAGCTGCTCAAACCCAACAGGCCTACTTTGCACCCTCCTCAAGTGTATTTGCCAGGTTAAAATGTGTCTGGTCATTCTTGCTTGCCTTGATACATAGGATATTTGATGATGTCTGGAACAAGCCTATTGTGCAAAGGTAACACTAACATTTGTTTCTCTGTATACTTTTGCTTCTGGACCATTGCAGGAGGTTGTGCAGAAGGAAGGGAATTCATCCTTCATCCTTACACCCTGATGTAAAGCCAGGATTGCAGTGAACACATCTATCTTAAGGGCGGCGGGGGGGGGGGAAGGTGTGATACTTGAGAAGCTGGCCCTATGCACATCACCTCTCCAAAAGTTTTGTATCTATCATAAATTCAGCTTTCAGTTTGGTAATGCAAGCAAGTGCCATGAGTGTGCTGATTGTTTTCAAACATAACAAGGGAAGGGTCCCTGTCTGAAATAATACCAAAGATCCTTCACAATTCAATCCTTTCCCTATCCTCAACACCAGCAGAAGACACATCATTATTATTTATTTAATTTATATACTGCCCTATACGCAGAGGTCTCAGGGTGGTTCACAGAATAGGGCCAATTCACATGATCCCCCCATATGAGTTGATGATGCAAACTAGCAGATTCCAGAGCTGGGCTCTGCTAGTATGTACTGCAAATTTTGTTTTGTCTTTCTTAATAACATTTTATTGATTTTCCAAAAATAACAAAAATAAAAAACAACAACAATACAAAAAACAAATTGATGTCCTTCTAATCCCTTCATTGGTTCTTTCTTTATCAAGATACTGCATGTATTTAAATCACCTATTATAAATTCATAATAAAATTACAAGCAATCGTAAAACCCTGCTAATGTATTAACCTGTGTACATTGCTTCTGTATATATGCAATAAATATCTACTATTCTTCCTTAAATTCATTATCATCTCTTCCTCTTAATTTCACCATCAATTTTGCCATTTCAGCGTATTCCATTAGTTTTACTTGCCAATCCTCTTTAGACGGGACGCCTTCTTCTTTCCAATATTGTGCTAATAAAGTCTGTGGGGCCAATGTGTACTGCAAATTTTCAGTGTGTGTCAACATAGCTGCCAGTATGATTTGCCCTATGACTACATGTTAACCAAATGCACAGTAAGTTGCATTCAAAAAGTCCACACATTTAGGTGTTTAGATGACAATAGTGTTGAGGGAAGTTGAAAGATGTTAATATTAGTTAACCTGTATCACTTACATGATATGGGGTGGGGCATGCCATATGGCATGTATGCTTTAAATTCTGCATTTGTTGGTTTGTTTGATTGTTTTGGAGGGGTTGCCTATATATCAATAAAAATCCTTAATAAAAAGCGGCACATTTCATTATGGGTTCAGCAATGATCTAAATAAAGGTGTGAGATAGGTGAGCAGTGCAACTCTGTCATGTGCTGAAAGTTCTCTATACACCCATCAAAGAAGCATTAGGAGATTCTTGTGGATCAGCTATGGCTTGAGTTGTTCTCTACATTTCTTCTACTATTGCTACCTGCAAAGTTGTAGCTTAAAATTAGCAATTTGCTCCCCAAGTAATGGCCCTGAAAAGGAAGTTTGACCCTTTTTCCACCATCATGATAGACATGGCAATGGAAAAATTTCACATACTTTAATGTTGTAACCTGCCCTGTGGCCTTAGGATGAAGGGCAAATAAAGGAATAATTCTGTTTGGGGAAAATAAAACCATTTTATATGAGGTATTTCTCTTCCGCTTTCTGGAACACCCATGTATAATGTGAAACCATTAACCAACACTGAACCATTTTTTGAGTTATGTGAGCTTATTCCCACAATGCATGTTCCTTCCTATATGTGACAGTTCCTTCCATGCCATCTCAAAAACTGAGTTTGTGCCCCGTAGGGTGCTGTTGTGATTGGTTCCAATCAGACACTGGTTCAGAAATCTGAACCATTATTTGTGCTAACTGTACCTTTTATTTCAAACTGTATGACTTTGCATAAGATAAAACGTAAAAAACTACAAAAGTGTAAATACTCAGAAAAATGTAGCTTAACTGGAAATGTGTATATTTCAAACTTTATGACTTTGCATAAGATAAAACGTAAAAAACTACAAAAGTGTAAATACTCAGAAAAATGTAGCTTAACTGGAAATGTGTATATGGTAAGAAAGACACAATGGACATATTATACTTATTCTCCTGAATCTGTTAGTAGTACAGTGAATCTCCTGGATATCAAATATCTCACCTCTACGGGGTGAGCAAATATCTCACCTCTACGGGGAGGAAACCTTCCAGCTGACAAGAACCTACGAGAAACTAGAAATCCGAAGAGCCACCATCTTAAGCCGAAAGCACCAGCCTGAAGATGACGAGTGAGACCTCGTCGAAACGTCGCCTAGACACCCCAACTCTTACACGGGAAGACACCCGAAGACACCAAAACCTACATTCCTGTACCCGTGAAAATCTACGAAAGCAAATATCTCACCTCTACGGGGAGGAAACCTTCCAGCTGACAAGAACCTACGAGAAACTAGAAATCCGAAGAGCCACCATCTTAAGCCGAAAGCACCAGCCTGAAGATGACGAGTGAGACCTCGTCGAAACGTCGCCTAGACACCCCAACTCTTACACGGGAAGACACCCGAAGACACCAAAACCTACATTCCTGTACCCGTGAAAATCTACGAAAGCAAATATCTCACCTCTACGGGGAGGAAACCTTCCAGCTGACAAGAACCTACGAGAAACTAGAAATCCGAAGAGCCACCATCTTAAGCCGAAAGCACCAGCCTGAAGATGACGAGTGAGACCTCGTCGAAACGTCGCCTAGACACCCCAACTCTTACACGGGAAGACACCCGAAGACACCAAAACCTACATTCCTGTACCCGTGAAAATCTACGAAAGCAAATATCTCACCTCTACGGGGAGGAAACCTTCCAGCTGACAAGAACCTACGAGAAACTAGAAATCCGAAGAGCCACCATCTTAAGCCGAAAGCACCAGCCTGAAGATGACGAGTGAGACCTCGTCGAAACGTCGCCTAGACACCCCAACTCTTACACGGGAAGACACCCGAAGACACCAAAACCTACATTCCTGTACCCGTGAAAATCTACGAAAGCAAATATCTCACCTCTACGGGGAGGAAACCTTCCAGCTGACAAGAACCTACGAGAAACTAGAAATCCGAAGAGCCACCATCTTAAGCCGAAAGCACCAGCCTGAAGATGACGAGTGAGACCTCGTCGAAACGTCGCCTAGACACCCCAACTCTTACACGGGAAGACACCCGAAGACACCAAAACCTACATTCCTGTACCCGTGAAAATCTACGAAAGCAAATATCTCACCTCTACGGGGAGGAAACCTTCCAGCTGACAAGAACCTACGAGAAACTAGAAATCCGAAGAGCCACCATCTTAAGCCGAAAGCACCAGCCTGAAGATGACGAGTGAGACCTCGTCGAAACGTCGCCTAGACACCCCAACTCTTACACGGGAAGACACCCGAAGACACCAAAACCTACATTCCTGTACCCGTGAAAATCTACGAAAGCAAATATCTCACCTCTACGGGGAGGAAACCTTCCAGCTGACAAGAACCTACGAGAAACTAGAAATCCGAAGAGCCACCATCTTAAGCCGAAAGCACCAGCCTGAAGATGACGAGTGAGACCTCGTCGAAACGTCGCCTAGACACCCCAACTCTTACACGGGAAGACACCCGAAGACACCAAAACCTACATTCCTGTACCCGTGAAAATCTACGAAAGCAAATATCTCACCTCTACGGGGAGGAAACCTTCCAGCTGACAAGAACCTACGAGAAACTAGAAATCCGAAGAGCCACCATCTTAAGCCGAAAGCACCAGCCTGAAGATGACGAGTGAGACCTCGTCGAAACGTCGCCTAGACACCCCAACTCTTACACGGGAAGACACCCGAAGACACCAAAACCTACATTCCTGTACCCGTGAAAATCTACGAAAGCAAATATCTCACCTCTACGGGGAGGAAACCTTCCAGCTGACAAGAACCTACGAGAAACTAGAAATCCGAAGAGCCACCATCTTAAGCCGAAAGCACCAGCCTGAAGATGACGAGTGAGACCTCGTCGAAACGTCGCCTAGACACCCCAACTCTTACACGGGAAGACACCCGAAGACACCAAAACCTACATTCCTGTACCCGTGAAAATCTACGAAAGCAAATATCTCACCTCTACGGGGAGGAAACCTTCCAGCTGACAAGAACCTACGAGAAACTAGAAATCCGAAGAGCCACCATCTTAAGCCGAAAGCACCAGCCTGAAGATGACGAGTGAGACCTCGTCGAAACGTCGCCTAGACACCCCAACTCTTACACGGGAAGACACCCGAAGACACCAAAACCTACATTCCTGTACCCGTGAAAATCTACGAAAGCAAATATCTCACCTCTACGGGGAGGAAACCTTCCAGCTGACAAGAACCTACGAGAAACTAGAAATCCGAAGAGCCACCATCTTAAGCCGAAAGCACCAGCCTGAAGATGACGAGTGAGACCTCGTCGAAACGTCGCCTAGACACCCCAACTCTTACACGGGAAGACACCCGAAGACACCAAAACCTACATTCCTGTACCCGTGAAAATCTACGAAAGCAAATATCTCACCTCTACGGGGAGGAAACCTTCCAGCTGACAAGAACCTACGAGAAACTAGAAATCCGAAGAGCCACCATCTTAAGCCGAAAGCACCAGCCTGAAGATGACGAGTGAGACCTCGTCGAAACGTCGCCTAGACACCCCAACTCTTACACGGGAAGACACCCGAAGACACCAAAACCTACATTCCTGTACCCGTGAAAATCTACGAAAGCAAATATCTCACCTCTACGGGGAGGAAACCTTCCAGCTGACAAGAACCTACGAGAAACTAGAAATCCGAAGAGCCACCATCTTAAGCCGAAAGCACCAGCCTGAAGATGACGAGTGAGACCTCGTCGAAACGTCGCCTAGACACCCCAACTCTTACACGGGAAGACACCCGAAGACACCAAAACCTACATTCCTGTACCCGTGAAAATCTACGAAAGCAAATATCTCACCTCTACGGGGAGGAAACCTTCCAGCTGACAAGAACCTACGAGAAACTAGAAATCCGAAGAGCCACCATCTTAAGCCGAAAGCACCAGCCTGAAGATGACGAGTGAGACCTCGTCGAAACGTCGCCTAGACACCCCAACTCTTACACGGGAAGACACCCGAAGACACCAAAACCTACATTCCTGTACCCGTGAAAATCTACGAAAGCAAATATCTCACCTCTACGGGGAGGAAACCTTCCAGCTGACAAGAACCTACGAGAAACTAGAAATCCGAAGAGCCACCATCTTAAGCCGAAAGCACCAGCCTGAAGATGACGAGTGAGACCTCGTCGAAACGTCGCCTAGACACCCCAACTCTTACACGGGAAGACACCCGAAGACACCAAAACCTACATTCCTGTACCCGTGAAAATCTACGAAAGCATATATATATATATATATATATATATATATATCTCATATGATTTCACTTTCTATGGGCAAGCATTTTAAAGTCCCAAACCTAACATACACATATTTATGAACTTCCAAAAAGTTTCAGTGGTGCATTGAATGAACTGAATCCATTCCATCTTGCCCAGCATTTTGGAGTGGATTTTGCAGCATTTGAGTTGGATTCTACAACCCATTTCTTCCATGTGCAGAGGTCTCAGAAAGGTGGAAGGATGCCTGGTGTGGTTTGGAGAGGTCACTTGACCACACTAGGCTTCCTTGCATCTTACTAAAGCCTATGTCAAGTGGGCAGTAGCCTATCGTTGCTATGTAGGGGTCCTCATAAAATAGGAGATTTAGGTCTAGCACAAACCATGGGAGACCTTGTGTGCCAGGCCAGCCATCAGAGGGAGGCAATAACGCCAGGCACATATTGAAGGGACAACAGTGGCAGCTTCCCATGACCACTCCCCTCTGTTTCAGGATCAGACCTATGTATACCATGCCACCTTTTCTCCATCACCCTAAAACTAGCCAGTTGGCCTCAGATGCAGTGGAGGATGCTAGCCTTTGCTAGTCACAAAGTAAACTTCACATGTAGAGTCAGTTTGCTGTATGTGAAATGGGAGGAGGGGCAGTACTATCTTCTTCTTTCATCATCTAGTGCAGGGGTCAGCAAACTTTTTCAGCAGGGGGCCAGTCCACTGTCCCTCAGACCTTGTGGGGGGGCCAGACTATATTTTGAAAAAATAATAATGAAAGAATTCCTATGCCCCACAAATAGCCCAGAGATGCATTTTAAATAAAAGGACACATTCTACTCATGTAAAAACACGCTGATTCCTGGACAGTCTGTGGGTTGGATTTAGAAGGTGATTGGGCCAGATCCGGCCCCCGGGCCTTAGTTTGCCTACCCATGATCTAGTGTAATGTCTTGAGTCAGCCCTGGTTCCCATCATGATTTGGGGCCAACTGCCAAGATTTCTGCCTGTGGATCCCAAAGTCAGTGAACTCTTTAACCATTACTTTTAAATGGTGACTGTCACACTGAATTCAGAGTACAATTGCTCCCTGTGTTTCCTGACACCTGGCTTAACTTTGTTTTAGTTACCGCTGTGACACAATGAGAACAGATTCCCTTTGCCTCAATGAGAAAACCTTTTCACCTCTGTGCTTGTCCTCACAACACCTGTAAAAAGCAACCTCCTTTGCGTTCTTTTTATTTTATTTTAAATACAGTGCAGCATTTTCTACTGCCTTGTGCAAGATCATATTTTGCCTTGCAGAAAGGTTTAACTTTCACCTGATTCAAGCAACAAACTATCTCACAAAGATGCCTGAGGCCTCACATTAATTAACATAACTGCATTTAGATGCTATTCATGGCTGATAGTTCCAACACCTTGTGTCAAAAAAAGAAAAAAAGAAAAAAAGGAGGGGGTGCCTGCTGTAAACATTATAAACATATTCAAATAAGCTTAACACAATCTGCCATGCTTATTTCTGCCTAGATCATGGACCAGCGAAATGGTTAATGCAAATGGATTTATAATTTGCTTTGGGGGGCCAGTTTCTTCTCCTTATTTATTAGCCCAGCTGATGGGGCAGATTTGATGAGGCACTTCTGGAATAATTGAGTCATCACACAAAGAAGGCTGCTAGCATTCAGAGTGGTTTTATCAGCAGCAAGCAGGCCTGATTACTGACAATTACACTCTGATCCGGTGATGGAGGAGAAAGAGCCAACGAGTGGGAAATGTCCGTGTTTCTATCCAGGAATAATTTCTACATTCATTTTACATGCTAAGTGTTTCCTATCTCTGCATAATAAACTGTAAACAGGAATAGATGGCACAATGTCCCTTAATATTTCCTGGTAATGAAGACACAAATGTACAGTGAGTGCTGATAAATATAGATGAAACATAAGCTCTTCTCCGAGTCTGTATTGTTACCTTTAAAATAAATGCATTTTGGTGGTAAAAGCATAATCATAGGTAATGCAAAAAAATGACAGAAGATTGAAGCTGTCCTTGTAACTACACAGAAACTTTATAAAAGTCCTGTTAATCACTGCAGCTTTCAAGCTGAAGGTGAAATACACGGAAGTACATCATTTTGGTCCTCAGCAGTCAACTATGCAAAAACTCTTTTGGTTATAAACAGTAAAAGGAAGCTACATTGACCTCCATTAGCACTTTGTGGAGAGCGTAACTCAGTGCTAAACCACACACGCAGATTACCCTGAAGCTGGAATACATCACTAAAATAAATTCCATTTCCCTCCTATTGGGCCTTTAAAGAGGTAGTATACATTAATGAACAATAAAGGTGGACCTTGGAGAGCTTTAGTTCAGTGTAGGTTGGTCCATTAGGACAAATGGGGCACTGCCCCACTTTGCTCAGTCTGCCCTTGAGCAGCCCTTGTTTGCCTACCTCCTTACTTATAACCAATCAAAGGGACGGCATTGATTGTCACCTTCCTCCTCCTCTTCCTCCTCCTCTTCCTCCTCCTCTTCCTCCTTGGTGTCCATGCTGCCCTTGTAGAACTCATCAGGGAGGAGGATGGGACAAAACAAGGATTAGCTGGCTCCACCTCTCATTGACTCTGACTCCACCTACCTTCAGTCTCTCTGCTTTATGCCCTACCAGTCCCAATGGGCACCAGCCACCATTGGTTTTGGGAATTTCCCCTCTTTAGGATGCTGGGGTTTTTAAAGAGATACTTCAGAACTTTATAATCAATTATGGTAAAAGTAGGAAATTTTACAACCGCAAAGAGTCTCCCGCCCTTGCTTGAAATGGGTGGTGATGAACAGCTGAAACACAATTCGGCATTTGGAGAAATGCTAAACTATCAATACTTCTGTTTTCATTCCAGAGTCTATTAGTATGAAAACCCAAATAATAACCTTCTGATGCTTTGTTCGCCTCTTTTCCTAATTTCCTAAGTTAGGTGGAATCTGCACACATATTAAAAACACTGTGAAAATGCTTTTTTTTAAATGTCTTGAAAAATACATAGAATTTTACATAGCTCACTGTCATCATCTAGTGTCACATCTGTATACTGCACTTTACAACACATTTCAAATGTTTTATTTGCAGCTGTATAGCTGAGTCCTTATTCTCTGTTCTCCCAGGGTAACTATGACAACTGTGTGTTGCTGAAGTAATTGCTTAACTTCAAGACCTGGGTTAGAATAATATGCAATATTTTGAATACAAATGTACACAAACAGCCCTGTGATTTCAGAACAATTTCTTTCAGAACCACACATTTTTTTATCCAAGTGTTCTTCAGGGTAAAAAATGTGCTAACACTTACCAAATAGTTTTCTTTGCAAATTTGGGTTTTTAATTTAGACAAGAGAAAAATGTATACTTATTTCAAAAAGGTACTGGGCTTAGATTGCAATCCAAGAGCAAGGCCCATTGAATGCAGTGGGAATTACTTCTGAGTAGACATAGTGAGGGTTACAACATTAGGCTACATTCACAACATACATTTAAAGCATTAAGATACCACTCTAAAAAGTCATAGAATTGTAGAGTTGGAAGGGACCGTAAGGGTCATGGCTTCCCCAAAGAATTCTGGGAGCTGACAGTCGGTAGGAGATCCCCAACCCCGAGCTACAATTTCTAGCGAAGTTTAACCAATCAATCCTTTTTCACAGGGAACTCTGGCAATTATAGTTCTGTGAGGGGAATAGGAACCTTCTAATAATCATCATCAGCCATAGCAAACTACAACTACCCAGAATGCTTTGTGGTATCATGGCACTTTAATTGTATGGTGTTAATGTGACCACTATCATGAAATAACTCAGAGGCTTTAGAAGATGCTTGGGAATGACCAGTATGATAGCTATGTGGCACAACCCACCAAGTTTTCCTGGGGCAAACATTATTTAAATGAAGAAAAGCTGTGAATATCTATGCTTGGTGAGCTGCAATAATAAACAGTGATGAAGTAGCACTCAAAAAAACAGAATGAGGAAGTGGAATCAACAGAAACACTCCAGAGTCAATGTCATGCTCACCATTCCCCACCAGGAACTAATTGGCCTGAAAGGAATTCTACGTTTGCTATATCTATAAAAGTGTGCCTTTACATACTTTTGTCATCACAGCACCCTTCACTTTGATGGCCTGTGTCAGGGCAAGTGAAATGAGAAGGCCCTTGTCATATCCAGCTACAATGAACTGAGCGTGTGAGGAATGGTGCTGATCAGTCTTGGCTCTCTGCACTGTAGGAAGAAGATGATGTGAAGGAAGCCCTTGCACAGCAGTTCATTACCACAGAGTGAAAAGGGCAACCAACAAGGCTCTACTTCTAACTTATTCAATAGTGGCAACACTGCAGCAGAAACCCTAAATAAGGATGGGAGGAAGATTTCCCCTTTAATATAGGAACCTGCTCAGCTACAGCCACGAGAAAGTGGTAGGGACTTGCCCTACCACAGGCTTGTTCATAGCAGTAACTATGGTGGAACCTACACACATATAAAAAATGCTGGGAATTTTTTTTAAAAAAAAAAAGTTTTGAAAAATACATTGACCTTTGCATAGTTCACTGTTACCACCTAGTGTCACATTTTATATTGCACTTTACAACACATTTAAAACGTTTTATTTGCAGCTGTGTTGATGAGTCCTAGGACTCTGCTGCAATGCCACTATGAGCTGTAACACTTCCACCACAAAGGGAGGGGATATCTCTGGGAACTTTATTTGTAGGAATATACCATTTCCCTCTCCTGTGATCATGCTTGTGCATATGGTGTGTGTATGTTCCTGCTCTTTAGGATGGAAGAGAACACTGCTTTGGAAGCAAAGTGTGTGCTATTTTATAGAAATCCCAAGGTATTGTGGTTCTATATCACTTATCAGTGTGCAAAAGTTTTAAAGACATTTTCTCATGGATTAACAAACATCTGAGGTAGGCTAGGATAAGAACATTGAAATGCCTGAGGTTATTGAACTGCATGTACATGAAGGGATTTGAAGCTTGGTTTATCCGTGTAAGAAATAATGGAAAGGGAGGGGGAATCCCCTTTTCTACCCATTGTATCACTGGGATACTTAAGAATTCTTAGCCTTTTGTCTTCTAATTATTTCAGTTATTTTACTTCTGTCTCCTAACTTTTGATCTTACAAGACAAATGTTTCAAAATAATAATAGTAAAATAATTGTAAAGCGCCTTGTGCACTGGAAATGCCTTAAAATCACCCTCATCTTCAGCATCAACAAGAAAAAAGCTATTCCTTTCAGGATTCAGCCACAGTCCCGTTCTTCTTTGTGAACAAAGGTTTCTTACTTCAATAGACATGACAGACATACCCCAAAGGAGTGGGGTGGGGAGGGGATTGAGTCACACAAAAGAAAGGAGTGTGCCATCTTTGAGCATGCAAATCACATATGTTCATTAAATTCAACAGTGCCATGTGAAATGCAGTCTGCCACCTCTAAAAGATTTGTAACTGCCCTAACAGTTAGAGGCAGGCCTTCCCAGCATTTACTGCATTGTGCTTATGGACAATCTTTGATGACCATGCATAAGCTATGCATGTGTTTGACATTATAATTGGAAGATATAAGACACTTAGTCTAGGAGAGTTTCCTCAGGCTCTGAGGGCCCAGTTCAAGCAACATGACTGGGCTCCTGAATAATTTGACATGTCGCAGGTTCACGGTGAGATTACAGCCTTGCACAATCAGACTTAACTCTGATTTTATATGTTTTCTGGGAAGATATGAATCCTGTTCGCACTACTTCCCCAAGACCTGCCATTCAAGGCATAAAAAACAACAAAACAAAACAAAGAGTAACCAACATATGCAACTTTTCACTATACCAGTTACCACGTTAAACTGGTTAAATTGTGTTGATTCCATCTTGCTTCTCGGGCCCCTTAATGGTGTTCAAAAACGTGTTTTGAAAACTGCATCTTTCTTTTTAACCCAACAATTGTTGGTGCAGCCAACAATTTCTAAAGCTGCACCATTGACTGTAGAGTGAGGGTTACAGATTATGTATCTGCAAATATCACTAGCTAGAAACACAGTTACATAGTTGAAAACAATCACACACACACACACACCCCGCAATTAACACACACAAGAAAACAGGTACTAGTTATCCCAAATACTGTTAAAGCCTGTGATGAAGTAAGAATAAGGCAAATAAGGTTTTATATATACTATGTCAAATTTAGTTCCGCTGCAACCTGTTTTCGCTTACTCTTCTTTTAACGATGCAACATCTGTATAAACAGTCCCCAATATTGGGCTGTTTATAAAGATAAGATGCTGACAAGTAAAAAAATGATTTCCAGCAGATGCTAAAAACAATCTACACGATCAACGTAAAAGTACACCAATTCCTTCCTTTGAAAGAACAATTCCCTGACTTAATATGTATTTGTCTATCTATCGTTTCAAGCGTTCTTCACATTGTCCACAGATTTTAAGTGTGTCCTCAAAACATTCAGTGATCGTAATTAGAAAACTCCGTTGGGAGCCAAACAGGTGTGTGGTGTTTTCTCAAACAGCCTTTTTTTTTTTTTTTTAGATTAATGACCTTTTTAAAAACAGCAGCCTGACGACACCGCAAGTACCATTCCAGGCCCTTTTTCGGGGGGCCACACCTGAAAGTGAAAGTGAATTATCAATGACATTTTTTAAAAGAATCAGTGGTTTAACACTAATTTCTAATCAGATCCTACAGAAAGGAACAGCTCGCATGGCAGCTGTACTTTTCCCAGGGTTAATTACCTTTCACTGCTCTCTACTAATGAGTCAGCTGTTCCTGTCATCACACAACTACACTGTGTTCATCTGTAGCTCTAGCTGTGGACAAACACAGGAGCTCAAGCCTTGTTTGTATATTGGGGATGTTTGTTGTGCAATGATTTTACAAAGGAAAAAGTACCACAACCCTTTTAAAAATTTTTTATAGAAAACCCATACAATGTGCGTGCGCAGTGACAAAGGAGTGGGGCAAAAAAAATAACAGTCAAATGACTCTGCCCCTGCATTTTTATTTTTTACTTTTACTACTGCCTTAATGTTGCAAAAATCCAATAGCTTTACAGTTTTTGGGAATCTCCTGGTTGTATTTTTTTTTAAAGTACGGCAGCATCCACTGGCACATGAAGAGGTGATTATATCTGCATGGTAGAAGGTAATGTAAAATGCCATGTAAAAATAGTTTGAGAAGGCTTTATGGCAGACGTGTCTTTATCCGGGCATCAGGAGTCTGGGGTTACTGAATGCATGAGGCAGCCTTTGCCAACCTGCTGTCTGGGGCTGATGGGAGCTGCAGTCCAAAATATCTGGAGGGTGCCAGGTTGGCATGGAAGGCTTAGCACCATTGGGGTAGGTCCTACCTCTGCCACCCAGGCCTTCACTGGCCCTTCTGTACAAAGAAAGAACTTAGGTATGTTTGTTGACAAGAGTTGATGGGTGTATGGAGGTCAAGGGTGGGGTCTGTTGCTGCATCCTGTGCCCCTCTTCACATGCTCAGTGACCCCTGGTGGCCCTCATATGTAGGATGGACATATCCCAGTTCGCCAAATCCAGGTAGCTTAATCTTCATGTTATGCAAAATGTTTGCTAATTATGCAAATTTTTAAAAAGGCAACTCCTCTGCACATGCCTCACAATAGCAGAAGGCATCTGCATGTAACTGTGCTTGATTTGTGTTTGAAGAGGGACGAAGGGGGCATATAGAACTGGGTGACCTAAGATGCAATAAGCAGCTGGTCCATACGGAGAATTATAGGCCCACCTCTAACCTCATACATTAACAGTAATCTATATTACGCTGTTGTTGTATGTCTCTCTCTCACACAAAGACACACGCATCCACCCCACCACCCAATACAGTGGTACCTCATGTTAAGTACTTAATTTGTTCTGGAGGTCTGTTCTTAACCTGAAACTGTTCTTAACCTGAAGCACCACTTTAGCTAATGGGGCCTCCTGCTGCCGCCGCGCCGCTGAAGCACGATTTCTGTTCTTATCCTGAAGCAAAGTTCTTAACCTGAGGTAGTATTTCTGGGTTAGTGGAATCTGTAACCTGAAGCATCTGTAACCTGAAGCGTATGCAACCTGAGGTACCACTGTACACAACAATGCAATATGGGGATAATTGACTATGTTGTCGTCAGCACTATTAAAAAGTTTTAAATACTGAAAAAGAGAAAACATTTATTTTCCACAAAAATAACACCTGACTTAGAAAAAACACAAAGGCAGAGGAGGCAATCGGTCCCCTTATCCCAGGTACATGAAATCATTGATTTCTCCATAGTTTTCTCTGGGCATCTCTCACTTAAACAGCTTCAAAAGGAATCAGGAAATTCCATCTCTGAACAATGTTTTGTTATTCGCTACTATCATTGCTTCTCTTACATACTAAACCTGACTGTGGTTTTGTTTGTTTGTTTGCTTGTTTGCTTGCTTGTTTTATTAAATTTTTAAACTGCTCTTCATCCAAGGATCACAGTGTGGTTTACGGTATAAAACCACAACACTCATAACACAGTAACAAACAAATATCTCAGATCTATAAGGGCTAGACTTTCTTTTTAAAAACTGTTCCTAATTAGACAAATGGTTTGGTTGGATGGTGTCAGGATTAAGACGTGTGCTACTCTGGAGTCTAGGATGCTTTCAGAGGATGTGGCCCTGGCAGATCCCTGCACTACTATCAACTCCCAGGCATTCCAACTGCCCATCCATTGCTAACAGCCATCCACTTTCAGTCCACTCCCTCTGAAGGGAAGGGTTTGGAGGAGAATCTGGTTGATGATATCAGTGGCTGACCACACCCCAAATATATATTATACTTTTATGTGCAATATCAAATATAAGAAACTTTGCTGGGGGGGATCATGCCTGAAAAGCAGAATATTAATAGCATAACATATAGATAACATAGACCATTGGCAGCTTTCAATTCCACCCCCATCATGAACCAGCTTAAATGTATAGACCATCTTCAAGGACAGCCCTACATGTATTACTCTACAGTAGCCAAATCTGGATGCCATTACAGTAAGAGTGCCAGTAGCATGATCTTTGTATTGTAGCTGTGGGTGCAGTTGGTGAATGAGATGAAGCCTATAAAAAGCACTTCAGGCAACAAGCACTACCTAGTTGCAGAGGGGCAGCCAGTTTATTCCATTTCAGAAAACTCATCAAAAAGACTTGTGGCATCTTAATAACAAATTTGTTTTGAAATAAACTTTTGTACATCTGATAAAGTAGACTCTGGTCCATTAAATCTTATGCTGCAGCACATTTGTTAGTTTTTAAGATGCCACAATATTTCCTGTTGTAAAAGCACTACCTGGGCATCCTGGAGCAGAGCTGGATCCAAAAGTTCTCAAAAAAACTGTTCACCTGTCCTGACACCTAAAAGCGACTGTGACCCCACCCAGAATAGGCAATTCCCCCGAAAGGAATATGTTTGATTCTTCCTTTCATAATCCCTCTTTTGTTTAGATACAGCATCACTTTGTTCACCTTTATCCAATACATCACCATTTGCAGACATTCATTCAGGGGAGCTACTGCCACACCTGGTTCAGATGAAAAGAAGAAATGGAGCTGGGTGTCACACGTGTTCTAATGACACTGCTTTGTAAATTACTCAGCAATGTCTCTCACTGATTTTATGTGCATATCAAAAAGCAGGGGTGGCAATACTGGGCAGAGAGGAGCTTAACAAGATTAACTCCTAGGGGTAGTGCTTTTTTCTGGGGGGACGCAGGTGTACACATACCCCTAAACATTTTGTGAATCTAATAGGAGAAGAAACCAATTTTAATAATAATAATAATAATAATAATAATAATAATAATAATAATAATAATAATAATAATTTCTTCTCTAGCACGGTGAATCATCAGTTCCATTGCCACCCCTGATGGCAGCCTCATTTCCTGTCACAGTGTTTCCTGAGTCTCATATGGAATGATAGTACCCCTAAACATTTTTTTTTTTTAGAAAAAAAGCACTGCCTAGGGGAGTGAACAAATGTCTCCCAGCACCACCTTCTAGAATCTGTAACACAGGTAGGAGCAGGTAGGTATGCTTCTTCCCCTGTTCTTGAACCTTGGACATTGCAGGAAATGCTCAGAACAGACTACAGCTCTTGAAGAATGCACAGGCACCACACATTCTCACATGGGGCAGGGAGACAACGAAATAAAATGAGGAGGAGGACAACAAAAAGGGGAATTAAAAAGAGGGAATGAATTAAAATGGGTTTTAAGGGAGGGAATACCAAGAGAGGGGAGGGAAAGGAAGGGAGGGGGCAGGGCTTAAGTCTCAAATTACACCTGATACCACAAAGGGGTGGGGCACCTGTCACTTTGGCAAAAGGTATGCATAGTATACTACTAGTGTTCTCTCCAAGGATACACACTCAAACTTCTGAAGGGGATGGAACTACAAAGAGGGCCCCCTCTGCTGATCGTAATACCAGAGTGGGTCTGTAGAGGATTTGGGGGCTAAATCATTTGGGCTTTAAACACGAATGTGAGCAGCTTTAATTGGGCCCAGAAATGAATGTGAAATCTGGTGCTTTCCATTTTGGACTAAATGCCCATCAGCCCCAGCCACCACAGTGAACAAAGAAATTTCTAACTCCAAAGCTGGTCAGAAACCTGACTGATAAGGATACAGCTAAGCAGATTTACCCAAGATACTGTGCACCTAGTCACCCACTGCCTGTTAACCATCTTGTCCCAAAATGGAAAATCAGGACTGGTCTATAACTACCTAGGTCACTAGATGGTCACAAATCTATCAGACCTCCTTTAGGAAAACAGGAACAGATCCCTCAGTGAATGAGAAATCTGTTAACCTCTAGCAACTTGCTATTATTAGAAAGTTCAAGAGTTGAGCAGCCATATTATGGCACAGACTTTCCTAAGTTCATCCTCAGGGTTAATAATCTGAAAACTCGCCCAAGCAACTGTGACTAATGGATGCTAAGCTGATTGCTGGTACAGACCCTGACATAAATGGAGCACCCAAATAAAACAGTTGTGACAAGACTTTATCAGGAAAATATGGAGCAAACTATCCAGAGTGGACTACAGATAGTTCTATGTGTTCACCCTCACAACTGGAAAAAGCTGTGCTAGGTAGCTGTTTAAGTGTACTTGTGAAAATGTTGCATATAAGCATTTTGCTGGTTCACTGTCACCTTCTTAACAGAAGCAAAATTGCTCACTGATTAAATGGCTAGGACCCTGCATACCTCAGAATGTATCAAGGCCACCTCCCTGATTCTGTCCTCCATATATCGAGTAAGAACAGTGGGAGAAAGGAGAGGGGCATCATTTGTGGTTGTTTCCAAGTGGAAGTCTGCACTTCTGGAGGTTTGCCGTATCCGAGCCAGGTTTTTCCTTAAAGTGATGTATGATTATTTTACAGATAAGGTTGAATGAATATACAGTAGAAAGTTATGTCATGTGGAATATGTTGCATAAGACGGCTTTGCAGATGAAAAGTCATGTAAAATGAGCACGGAAGGGGGTCAGGATCGCACCAGTTGGCACCATCCCCAACTTATATGGAACCATATAATAATAGAATTGTAGAGTGGGAAGGGAATGTCAACTAAAACATCAATGACAGATACCCATGCAACCTCTGCTTCAATGAAGGAGGGTTCACAACCTCTTGAGGGATCCTGTTTCACTGTTGAATAGCTCTTACTGTCAGAAAGTTCTTCCTAATGTTTTGTTGGAATCTCCTTTCTTGTTACTTGAAGCCATGGGTTTGGGTCCTACCCTCTGGAGCAGGTGAAAACTAGCTTGCTCCATCTGCAAGCTTGCTTCCATGTGACAGCCTTTGAGATATTTGAAGATGGCTATCATATCTCCTCTTAGTTTCTTCTTATCCAGGCTAAACCTACCCAACACCCTCATCTGTTCCTCTTAAGGCTTGGTTTCTAGACCCTTGATCAAATTGGTTGCTATCCTTTGCACACATTCCAGCCTATCAACATCCTGGATATCTAGTACAGAGTTTAGTGCATGCTTCTGTATGCATGTCGGCCAGATGAATGCACAAAGGTGAGTCTCATCCTGACCTGCATTACATGTCATATACAAATACAGTGGTACCTCAGGCTACAGACTCCGCTAAGAGTCTGTAATTGTACCTTGGGTTAAGAACTTTGCTTCAGGATAAGAACAGAAATCGCACGCCAGCAGCAGTGTGGCGGCGAGAGGCCCCATTAGCTCAGGTTAAGAACAGTTTCAGGTTAAGAACGGACCTCCAGAACGAATTAAATTCTTAACCCGAGGTACCACTGTAAGGTTAATGTGAAAAATGGTGTTTATTCATTTATTTGCAAAAAAAATTATATACCATCAGTGTTAACAAAAAGAATCATAGCAGTAAACAGCATAAAATAAAAATAAAATAGCATTCATAAAACAATTACAAAATACATCACAAATCAGTAAATCAAATTAACACATCAACTTAGCTAGATCAACATAGCCAGATCACTCCTCAGGGGGAAGTGTTGGTGACTAAATGCCAATACAGTAGGTGCTTGTCTACCCAGTGTTCATTGAAAGCACATTCTAAGCAGTTGCTGCCAGATGGCAGTTGCTGCCAGATGGTAGACCCTGGTCTTAGTTGACATAAGAGGGACCTAAGTACAAAGTAGACATAAGATGAGCAGCAGTACAAAGAGTACCTCTTCCAAAGTTTCCAGGCAGAGGTCTACAAGGTACCGTATTTTTCGCTCTATAACACGCACCCGACCATAACACGCACGTAGTTTTTAGAGGAGGAAAATCCGTAGGCATGCCACCCGTAGGCATTTCCTCCATAACACGCACAGACATTTCCCCTTACTTTTTAGGAGGAAAAAAGTGAGTGTTATGGTGCAAAAAATACAGTAAGTCTTTGCTTCCTTTGTTCCATCCCAACTACAGAGTCCCACTGCTTCTCATTCTCTGCCTGCATACATTGTTCCTTTCCCCCCATAATATGGGTCCCCACATGTACTGGTTAGAGTGTCAGACTACAACCGTGGTGGCCCAGGTTTGAATGCCCATGTTCACTGCCTAACCCTGTATCTTAGGAAAGGACTGAACTCTAGTAGTGGAGCACATACTTTGCATAATGTAAGTCTAAGTTTCAGTGCGGGGCAACTCCAGACATGACTGGGAAAAGCCCTTGTCTGAGACCCTAGAAAGCCACTGCTAGTCAATGTAGATAACATGAAGCTAGATGGACCAGTGATCTGAGCACAGCTTCCTATGTTTTATGGTCAAGTCATGATCTTTCTGCCCAACCTATCTCACAGAGTTGTTGCAGGGAAACCAGTAGAGATGGCTGAAACTTTCACTCTGCCCTATGCTCATTAGAGAAAGAGCAGAATCAACAAATGCAGAACAAACAAACAAACAAACAAACAAACAAACAAAAACAAATATGGAATCCACCATTAATGTTTGCTTCACTTGTCATCTCAATAGCCTTCCACTGGTTGCATGGGTTGTTTACACCCCACCCCCTAAAATCTAAGTTCACCAACTCAAAGTTGTGTTATATATGCTGAAATCTCCAGTACAAAAACACAATTCTGTTGCACCCATGGGGCTGGACCCAGACTTCCATGAGTGGTTCTACTCTCAGAATGGAATGTTCTCAGGATTGCACTTCTCTTTTACTCTACAGAAAAGTCTGCTACAAAGGATTGGGGACCCTCTGAATCACTATGGGAGATGGGGTGGTGCTGCATTGGATAGGAAAAACAAAGGAAATACCTCTCCACATCCATTCAAAGAAGGCCTCTGACAGATCCTCCAAACCATTATTTATTATTGTGTTTCTTGCAAGGCAATCAGGGTGATTCACTATTTAAAATACTTTTAAAAAAAATTACAGTAGAGAAAAAGCAGCAGAGTTGTTCAGGCAGTTGGTGGTCTCCTTAGAAGCTAATGGTGTGAGCTGACCATTTGTTACTACTACTAGTAGTATAACATTAGGAGGTATATCCCTGGGTGCTCAAAAGGTGGGAGGGAAGTATACAGCTGAACAGTTGGTGGCTTCTTAATATACATTCAATAGCATAATGCCTGTGATTGAGTACAACATGTGGGTTAATTGGGGCTTAAAGCCCACAATTCATCTGCTGACACACAGGAAGGTAGTGATGCTCTATCACATTTAGTATTGCCAGATTCCCCCCCCCCTTCCTTTGGCAGGTCAGCTGTGCCTTTAAAAGAGGCCTGCAGAACTTGCGATGCACCAAGGCAAATGCAACCCGCCAGTAATGAAGAGTGGCCTACAAAGGACTTGGTAAACTTCCAAAATCTGGAGGATTATGAACCAACAGCATCTATTGTGCACTTTTCTTTTGACAGTGTTTGTACGTATCTAGTTATGAAAATTGCTATAACGGTGTTTATTATGATACTCTACCACAATCTTCAAGTTCAATACCTTTAATAGCTTGACTCGATTATGTACTTTTTCTCCATTTCATTCAATTTATTTATTTTTAAATGAAAATTAAATGAATATCTATGACAATACACTTTAAGTAGATTTTTGGTTGTTTTAAACATTAAACTGCATTTTTATACACTTGCAGTTCCTCATGATATAACACAGGACAGCCCAACTAAGCGGGCCACAAGAGTACTTTGACATGGAACCTGTGGACCAATACACTGCCTTGTCATGCACACATGGGAAGGGGGAAATGGGACCAAAATTTGACAACCCCACAGCCCTCATGCTGCCTTCCCAAAGCTAGCTAAGCAAGGCACTGAACTTTGGGAAGGAGGTGTGAGGCTCTGGCAGGGTCCTAGAGCCCGTCCACCTCCTTCCCTAAACTGGGCTTTGGGAAGGAGGAGGGAGGACTCTAGAACCCTGTCAGAACCTTATGCCTTCTTTCCAAAGCCCAGTGCCTCAATTACCTGGTTTTGGGAAGGCAGTGTGAGGGCTGCAGGGGTTTCAAATGTTGCTGAGAGCTGCCAAAAAAAGGTCTTGAAGGCTGCATGCTGCCTTCGGGCCACGCATTAGACCACACTGAACTATGTTAGTTTAATCAGATTGTACATGACTAGTTTTACATATATTTTTATTGTCCCCCACCCTGAGATCTTAGGATTAATGATATTATAACAGTCACATCATTTTCTTATGGTATGATAACCATTTCAGTACTTTTGCCCATATCTATGATGAGGAGTTAGCACGTGTGACTTCTAAGAAAGCCACATATAGATGGTAAAAAGGTAAAGGGACCCCTGACCATTAGGTCCAGTTGTGACCGACTCTGGGGTTGTGGTGCTCATCCCGCTTTATTGGCCGAGGGCGCCGGTGTACAGCTTCCGGGTCATGTGGCCAGCATGACTAAGCCGCTTCTGGTGAACCAGAGCAGCACACAGAAACATCATTTACCTTCCCACTGGCGTGGTCCCTATTTATCTACTTGCACACTGAGGTGCTTTCGAACTGCTAGGTTGGCAGGAGCAGGGACCAAGCAACGGGAGCTCACCCCATCGCAGGGATTCGAACCACTGACCTTCTGATCGGCAAGTCCTAGGCTCTGTGGTTTAACCCACAGCACCACCCTATATAGATGGTAACTAAACAAAATTCTGTCTTTCAAATATTTTAGAATCATAGGAAACTACTGTCAAAACCACGACAGAATATTTATATATCTAATTCAGTTCTGTCAACTCCAGGGGGTCATCAAACTTTTTTGGGCATACAAGCACATTTGCCACCTGCCCTGGAAGGAAATCCTGTTCTTTAATCCTGAATAGGAACCGGAATCTGGAGAAACCAC
The DNA here is from genome assembly GCF_964188305.1 of Podarcis bocagei. Classification (NCBI taxonomy): domain Eukaryota; kingdom Metazoa; phylum Chordata; class Lepidosauria; order Squamata; family Lacertidae; genus Podarcis; species Podarcis bocagei. The sequence continues at coordinate 52,783,952 of NC_138133.1, forward strand.
AAAATATGCTGTAATTAAGCACACTCCACAACCTATTCCATTAGCTACAACAGACTGCTTCTTTTAAGCCCACTTTCAGTGGGGGAAGGAACCTTACAGGTGCCATCAAAACGGCACACGTGTGCTTGAGAGTGCCACATTGGCAACCCCTGGTCTATTCTGGCTGGCTGCATCTTTCTAGGGTCTGGGGCAGAGGTCTTTCACACAACCAGCTCCCTTGACTCTTTCAACTGGAGATGTCAGGGACTGAATTGGGGGCCTTCTTCATGCAAAATATATGCTCCAGCATGAAGTGAAAGTCCCTCTCACTTTGAGTCTCCACTTAGAACATCTGCCAGTCAAAATGTATGAGTATTTGTGATAATGCTAATTTCTGTGATATCCAATAAAAAGGGCAAGAAACTATGAGTTGTGTCCAACTAAGTTAGAGTAGACTCATTGACATGAATGGACTGAAGTTAGTAATGTCCATTATTTTCAATTGGTCTGCTCCAAGTAGGAATAACATTGGAAGCAACCTGAATTTGGCAGCTCCCATCTTCACATTGCCTCCAACTTTCTTCTGAGGAAACTACACATGCGAAGTAAGTAAGAAAGGAGTGCTATATTTATGGATGTGTCCACCACAAATGTAATGGTTAGCTTTGCAGCTTCAGGCTGAGACCAGAGTAGTAAAACAAATGCTGCCTCACACATTTAATGACTTGTATCAGCAGCTTAGAGTTTCTATAGCCCCCCTGAGCAAAACAGCATGAAACAGTGGAGGCACTAAAGTAAGGAGACAAATAGTAATAATAACACAGATGCTTTGGGTTTTGATCTACATCCTTCTGCTTGTATCCATGGCCTTTAGCAAAACGTGATCTATCAATAGCCTCACTCCTCCTTCCCAAAAAGCAGATATGAAAAGAAAGTAATTTATAATAAAGAAAAGCACTTCTCGGCATATATAAAGGACTTTTCCATCCCACTGACAACCTGTTCCTGTCCAGGATTAAAGAATAGGATTTCCTCCTAGGGCAGATGGCAAGGACTGAACTGAGCCCCACTATCGTCCTTTCAGGATCAGCTCAGAACAAGATTAAAATCATCCCCAGAGGAAGCCCCTGTCACTAGGCCTACCATTTATGTCTGGAATAGGGAAGTGGTGGCCTTCCAGATGTTGTGTTATCATTAGTCTCAGACATCATTGCCATTGAGATGGGGGCTGTAGTCCATCAATATCAGCTGGACCACAGGTTCCCCATCTCTGAGCTACAGGCAGACCCTGAACAATCACCCAAAGAAATCTTGTGCTTGGGTATTCAATGGACCCAGCCAACCCTAAATTGTCTCAGATGCCAGCTCCAACCTTGCCAAGATTACACTCAGAAGTGGAGGCAGCAGCATGGGTTGAGTGAAAGCCCAGAACCAAAGGCATAGTGCCTGTCTTGAAGCATCCTTAAGCCACACTCAAGAGGGAAAAGCCCATCCTTAAACCATACTCAGGAAGGAAAAGCCTGTTTCAACATTTGCTTGAGCTAGGATCTTGCTGACACTTCAGAAAGTAGTGGGGCAGCGATCAAGCTGCTTATTTGTTACTTAGCCAGTGTTGATTTCTCACCATATCCTGTTCTATTATCAGTGTCTCATAAACTGGACAGCTCCCCTGCTATGTTGAACACTTCAGCCCCTGGACAGCTCTCTAGAAAAATGCGTATCTGAGCCATATTTAAGTGGTAGTGCAAACATGACGCCACCTCCTTTCTCAACATTCTAAGAACATAATCCAAAAGGGTGTTGGCTTTTTAGAGATAAAATGAAAATAAAATATTTCCAGTGTTAGCCATTTACCACTGCTAAACTTCATTCCTACACTCTCCACTTAGCAATACTTACTTGGAAGTGTTGCAGTCACAGCTTTGAGAAAATTCCTAGCCAACAAATTCTGTTTCCCTTACCATTTCCTGAGCAGCATTGCACTGACAAATCATTGTCGGATCCCTAAAATATTTGAAATGAACATTTATGTGAAATACAGAGCTATCATGAAGATGATACATTCTTGTAAGCGAATACCTTAAAAAGACCACCATGGGGCAATTTCTTGGTCAAGATTTTAAAAAATGCAAAAAAAGTAGTGAGCAAGCTTTTTGAGTTCATCATAATAATTCTTCAGACTAGATGTTTTTTTTTTAAAAAAAGGAGAAGGAATGGAGAAAAAGTTGGGCATAATGAAAAAGCCCTGAAGAGGAGCCATGTTGGATCAGATCCTAGAACTGTTAAGTCCAGCAACTTCTTCTCCACAGTGGCTGACCAGATGCATAAAGGAAGCTGACAAGCAGGATATGAGGGCAATAGTCATCTATGAATCCTCTGCAATTTGTATTTAGAGGCATGCTGTTCCTGATCCTGGAGGATTGTAACATTCTTAAAATTGAATGCAAGGGAAGTTATGAAGAGTTAATTATATTAGTATGTAAAGTGCAAACCAGATTTCAGGTTGCACCAAGGACTGTTGGGGTAAAGAAACCTCAATGGCTGCTTCCTTGGATTTTGGAAATATAAAAATCAGAGGTTAAGTGGAACACACAAGTCCCTTGTGAGGAAGAGAGCAGAAGTAATGAGAAATGTATTTACCTTTACATTAGCAAAGCTGTAGCTTAAGTTTAGATAGTGCAGTAGGTAAAGAGTCAAGAGAAGTCACATTGGGTAGCATTACCTAGTAGCTGGAGGGCATATCATCCCTAAAAGCTAAATCTCATTATTAGGTGACAAACGGAATGAAGAAAGGGCACAGAGTGATACCACAAATTTAACAACCAGTAAAAGTATTAGAATCACAATAAGAATACAAGAAACCAGAGGCCTTCCTTCTGGGCATTGTCAGCCAAATGGTGCCAAAGAAGGACAGAACTTTCTTTATGTATGCAACAACAGCAGCAAGAATACTCATCGCAAAGCACTGGAAGACACAGGATTTGCCCACTCTGGAAGAATGGCAGACGCAACTGATAGACTACATGGAACTGGCCGAGATGACTGGCAGAATTCGAGACCTGGGAGAAGAGACGGTGGAAGAGGACTGGAAGAAATTTAAAGACTATTTACAAAAACATCATAAGCTGTATGAATGCTAAGAGAATGCACGATAAAAAACAACATGGCATCAGTAACTTAGTTGTAAGATGTATGATTAAGTGATGTTTAAGAAAATGGTGGAATTTGAGGTAATATTATGATTAAGTTAACCAGTTCAGTATATGATAAAAATATTGAAAATTGGAGATATAATATTCGAGAACTACAAAATAAGATTTGAAATAAGGTAATAATTTGCTGCCTGTAACTATATAACTGAGAACGCAGGAAAGGGTGATGTGAGGAAGTCCAAAGGTTATGAGAATATGATTAACGGATAAATTGATTTTGATGTACCTTATTTTTTATTTATTCTTTGTTTACTTTTTAAATTTTTTCTGTTTTCTTTTGTTCTGTCTTATGGTGATGGTATTGTATATGTTTGTTGGTTTGTTTTGTGTTAAAAAATGCAATAAATAATTATATTAAAAAAAATAGAATCACAATAAGAATACAATTGCATGCCAAGATCCTGTGATCCACAGTTCCCTAGTGGATAATAAACACATGGACATGAGTATTTGGGTTTATGGGTACAAATAGGCCACAACTTTATTGGTTACAAATGTGAGTGGTGTGGCTTAGGCACTGAAGCCAGGCTATATTTCAACTCCTGCTCATCTGCAGGGTTTCCATCTAAGGGTAAACCACCAATAGGGGGAGCCCTGTGACTTGCATCAAATAGGGGTACCCCAAGGGGTCCCCCTCAGAATCATGGCATGACCCTAGCTCACGTCTGGGCATTGGACAGAATCCACACCCCCAGATCCCTTTAACTGGATATCCTTAATAAGGAGGGGTAGGCGGAGGCTACAACCTCCCCTCCATCCAAACAAAGGCTTGCCCAATGCCTAACCTCACAAAGTTGTGATGATTGCCACAAGGTTGGTGAAAACCAAATGGCTGGTGCCAATTTGCCAAATGGGAAAATTCCTATCCAGCCCCAACAATATGGCAACCAAAATTTGTCCATAGCAAGGTTGTGTCGTTGCACAGCATAAAAAAGAGGGTGGGTGGGTAGGGAGATCCGGCAAAGGGTGCGAGAGGAGGTCTCCCTGGCCATGCAGCAGTTTAAATTTCCCATGGCCACACCTCCTGCCGGTGCTGATTGGTTCGTAGGGTCACCCCTTGGCACGGCTCCACCCAGCGCAAACAACATGGCTCAGACAGCAACAAGGACAAAGTCAAGCTCTGCCCCCCCCCCCCGCTGGATCACTGCAGGGGCCCCGATGCCTGGCTACAATGTCGCCACCAGAAATGGTGAGCGGACTTCCGTATACAAAACAACCAAGGGGATTTAAATCATATGCTTATAGTGTATCACTAAGAACACATTTGGAAGCTGTTTCAGTTTTATGCTCCTTATACATATTCTTGGTTTATTTATTTCAATCTAAGAGTCTAGAGTGCAGGTGTTATTCAGTGTTTCCTCAGATACAGTACTATCATTCTTTACTAAAACCTATTGCTACCCTTCCCAGTTTGGTGTCATCTGCAAATTTGATGAACATCCCCTCAATTCCTTCATCCAAGTCATTTGTAAAGATGTTGAACAACAATTGGCCCAGGACAAAACCCTGCAGCACCTCACTGGTCACATTTTTCTAGGATGATGAGGAACCATTAGTGAGCACTCTTTGGGTTGGGTCAGTCAAGTTGACACAAATCCACCTAACAGTTACCTCATCCAGCACACATATTACCAGCTTCTCCACAAGAATATCATGGAGGATTTTGTCAAAAGCCTTACTGAAAACAACTTACTGAAAACAACTTACTGAAACTCCCTAGGGTTTCAGACTGGGATCTCTCCTAGCCCTACCTGTATTGAACTTGTGACTCTCTGCAGGCAAAACAGAGATGCTAGCACTGAGCCAGAGTTCTTCCTCGAAGTCAACATCCATACGTCAACATCCAGAAGTTATCACCATGCATATTGATTAGCTACTCCATTCAAATGTCAACACTGTGCAATACCGGGGCCAGGGGGCAGAGAGAGATGGATGTGATTATTGGGTTGGGGTAGTAGACATGAACCTCAGTTACAAGAGAAGGAGAAAAATGAAATATGAAGTTCTCTCTCTGCCTGGCCTTAGAAAACTCCTCCAGAAATGCCAATCTTGTTGAGTTCAGCTGATTTTACCGTCATCTTTTAGAGCTCTAAATTTTAGCATTATGAATGTGCATTTATTGCACTGAGGACAACACATTTCAGCTTATAAAACACAAACCAGAGGTAGTCTTTCTGGAACAGTTGTAGAGACAGACTTTTATGTGTGAGTGAAGCTTCAGTAAGTTATGCTTCAGCAGAGCTAAGTGAAAGAAATAAAGGTTTCTGTGTGTGACAAAGGTACAAAGAGAAGAGACTTGGGGAAAGAAAAGCATGAGTTGGTCTCTGAGTTTGAAAAATAAGCTTATTCAATGAATGGTGGATCAGATAAAATACATTTATATATGCAAACTCTGAAGTATGCAATGATTACCTTTCCCTTTAACACTTGGTTTAAAAGTAGACCAAGATTTGGGAAAAAGCCCTGAAGCTTTAAAACAACTTTTCCTTACATGTGTAGTTAATAAAAGCCATGAAGATACAGAACACAAAGGTAGAGTTGAAAAGTTTTACACATTTTCCTGAATCCAGCATCTCATCGCATTTTGATATTTGTTCTGGAGCTTTTTAGTTCTCCTATGGACAGTTTAGACAAATAAATCCCCTTAAATTTTATTTACTGACTGCTGTACTTGAATCCTGAACTTTCACTCCCAAAGGACCACCTCTACCACCAAAGTTGCTATTTTAAAGTGAGTTAAAAGAGAAAATTATGAAATATCCAGCAATTTCTTAAAAAAAAATCACCCAAGAACAGCAGCATTATAGCAAAAAAATGAAATATCAAAGATCCTGCAGGAGACAGTATCACCATCTGAAAACCAGGTTGCCTATGTTTACCAGTCAATGCACTTCTAAAATGTAATAAAATTTAATCTCAGCTAAAGGGACAGTTTCTTTACACATTACTAAGTCTACTACTTGATGCTTCGCTGTGACAACAGATGTCTGTTACAGATGGAAATTTACAGGAACTTTTCATGTCTTGCCTCCATCACTCTATGAATGCCACCCACCCACAGCTGCTTGGAATGTAGGCAGGGGCATGGAAACTCGACACCATGCATGTGCAGTAAAGACAACTTTGGGCACACACATGGGAGGAGGACGTTTACAATATGTGTTTCAATGGTACTGGTTGATTTTGTGTGTCAGGCAACTTGCCAGTTTTCTCTCATCTGCAGACTCCATGAAACTATAATCCCATGCAATCACAGTCCAACCTACTTATGATTTTGTTTCATTTTAAAGCCGTATCTCCTGCCATTACACTCCTCTCTTTGCACCAAAGTAAATACTCAAGGACTACAATTAGGGGTTGAGTTCAGCCTGTAGCCACACCCCATCTATTTCTGAAAATACCTCCAGAAGCAACAGGTGATCATAGAGTACTTCAGACACCACCACAGATCCACTTTCCAAAATATATGGTCAGGAGTAGCCTAAGAGTGAAACTATTTCCCCTTGAGGTCTCATTTAGAAAGGGATTGTTTCAAGAGAGTTTCCCTGGTTATCTTAATAAGGCAATGACTAATTGAAAGCTGGAAAATGCAACTTCCTTACACAAAAAGCAAATATAAAATTGTAAGAGCCAAAGTACGGCAATACTTTTATTATGTCAAACAAAATGTCACAAAAGAGTGGCCAAGAATTCAAAAGCTTGCTCATTATTTTGTGACATTTTGGTTAGCCTAATAAAGGTATTGCTCTACTATGGATTTAAAAAAATTCCTTATATAGCTCATTTCAGGCTTTGGGGACAGGATTATGAGCTTGAAGAACAAGATACCTTCTTTCTTTCTTTCTTTCTTTCTTTCTTTCTTTCTTTCTTTCTTTCCTTCCTTCCTTCCTTCCTTCCTTCCTTCCTTCCTTCCTTCCTTCTTTCTTTCTTTCTTTCTTTCTTATTTGAACATATTAGATTTGCAACTCATGGACCAAGAGTTTACTGGGTACCATTGATTAATCCTATCTTATCTTTCTTTCCTACAGAATAAGAGTGACCTACCTTTACTGTTGTAAGTGTACATAAGATATAAGGCCCAGAACTTACTACTTATGTGGAACTTTTGTGTGTATGCCAGAGCTCTGCCCAAAACTTTGTATGAACTGTGCTATAAATAACAGGTAGCAACCTTTCTTGCATGCACAATGTGTGTGTTACAGGCAACCACAAACAGAAACAAACTGTGCTTTAAAAAAATGTTGCCTGTGGCATCAACTTCATGGTGAGGATATGGTCTGAAGGAACATGAAGCTACCACCTTGCTGCAGGTTTGGGTCTGGTCAGTGCCTGGATGGCTGACTGCCTGCGAACCCCATAAATACTACCTTGGATTCCATGATAGCAGAAAGGTGAGATACAGGTGTAAGAAAAATAAAATCACCATTGAGGTCAATGGGACTTACTCCCAGGTAAGTGGCTCTATGATTATAGCCTGATGACAACGTCCATTTTAGTGGGTGATCATGATATTTCTGTGCCTGAGTATTTGGTTTTGCTCTCCACACCCGTAAACCCATCCTCACAAACACAGCCTTTTAAAATAGTTTCTATTAACTTGGTACACAATCGTCTTGATTTCTTAGATGATCATTTGTGATTACCACATGAAAGACAAACAGTTCAAATAACTCTATGAAGGGGGGAAGGGAGCCTTGGTTTCCTGTGTTTCAACAGATGTCGTACTTAATTGGTTGCAAAATAAACCAGAGCTACATTCAGTCAGTTTCCCTTGTTTCAGCTGCACAGACACTTTCAAACATGTGCATTCACCTCCTGTTTCTCTGTAAACGGGGGTGTGGTGCAAGAATCAAACTTTCCAAAAGGTGCAAATCGATACGCATGCTGCATATATCCCTTTTATGTATTACTGATTAAACAGAAGGCAAAGTTTCAGCTTATGATACAGTGAGAATTCTAACAAAACAGGTCGAAAGTATGGCAACATTATGTTGGGATTAATTGAATATGGAACAGTATTTTAATATCAAACAGCACTTTTAATGTACTCCAAATTTTACACTTGCAAATTTCAGTCACTTCACTACCTCACCCACCCCTCAACGTTTCTCCATGTTTCAGGATATTCAGATAAAAATAATAATTCCAGTATCATTCAAGTTTGATCACCCACAAACTCTCTGTTGCCTTCCCAGCAGAAGCCAGAGTGGATGACCCCTGACAAACAAAGGCAAGTGGCCAGCATGACACAAATATGTGGACAGTTAAGGGAGGCCAGAGGGAATGTTGATGAGGTGCTACATTTTGTGTATTGCCAAGTCCAGTCTACAGAAGAAAAGTAATGGCCTCTGATCTTCATGGTGAAAGGCAGGTATTAGGACAAAATGTACAACCTATTCTCCCCATAAGAAACAGAAGCATTGTTATTCTAAGAGCATCATCATCATCATCGTCACAATTATTCAAAGAACTTCACTATAAGGTGAATAATGTTGCAGATAGAAGACTGAGACCGAATTTTTCACTAAAGACATTTATCGAATTCATGGTAAGATCCAAACCTGGGACTTTTCAGTTGAAGCTGAGTATTTTAGCTGCTTTGTGGTACCAGTTCTCCAAATAAAATGTGCTTCAAATACAGGCAAGGTCAAATGTGTTTCAATCACCTGTGACAACTAAACTGAGCAATATTTGTTCTTTTAGTTTAAAAATGGAACCATGGTCCCAAGAGTGAGAGAAAAGAGCTTTAATCCCTAGCAAAAATTCAAATTCCCCAACTGCATGATAGAATAATCTGTTCCTGGAGATAGAATTTTAAAAAACCAAAAACACAATACTTTGGGAGGGGTAGATACTTTCTTTATGCTTAGGCCCAGGTTCTCTAACACAGAGGGATTTTTAACAAATCTGACTTTCGGCAGATGACCTCTCTTGTTTGTTCATATGTGTTTTCCAAAATATAAAAGTGAAATAGAGTCCCAAGGGCACTGTACTTGAAAGGTTATGAGAGTTAGAGATTTTAACCATGCCTGCCAAATCAGCAGATGGCTTGTGATTATAATTATATGCATCAATAAAACGAATAATCTTACAAAATTTGAATTTCTACTAAAGTAAGGGATTTAATAAGCAGATGCAACAGAATGCGTTTTCTTTAACCCTTTTCGCTGAGAGCGATGGTTCACATACAGAGCAGCTAAAGCTCTGCTCAAATAAGTTGACCACAAACTTAAACATTATGCACTTTTCCTCTTTAGCAAGGGTGATCTTTTACTGAATATGTATTTTGATCGTACTCAGTCAATAATTCATCTAGTCTACTTTATGATGTTTGCTTCTTATCATAGTGGAAATGTCATTTGTACAAAAGACATGATTAGCTGGACAAAATCTGGTAAAAATGGCATATTCGAATGATCACTTGATTGTTGCTCTGGAATTTCATCCAGCAAAATTTGTATAGCTTCTAGTATCTTGTCGTCTGTATTGGATGGTAATTTTTGTCTGTTTTTGAAAACATGATATTATTACTATCATTTATTTATGAAAAATTAATTGTTAAACCGTTCCTTTTTGACATATTTATTACATGTCCTGATAGAGAAATATGTATGTTTTCTGGAATTATTCTGATGTTAATATGAAACGTAGATGGGTAACAAGAACCTAGCATTCATACTTATATTAAATTCTGGATGCTCAGATTTGTAGTGTTTAGTGATACATCTTATAGGTATCATATAAGAAGCTGCAGTTCTATCCACACATTCTTTAGGAAAGCCTCATTTAAACTCAGTGGGTCTTACTTCTAAGGAAATGTGTTTAGGATCTGGTTGCAAGAGACAAATGCAAAAGACCACATTATGTTTAAATTGCTTGGCTATTTTTACAAGCACAAAATACATAATTTGGAAAAAGGGCAATTTTGTTTGCAAATGGATTTATATCTTCATACTATAATTAAGGGACAAGAAAATGTCACTGAAGTACAATTTTGTTCAGCACTCTGAAAACATAGTCTCCTTCGGGGAGGAAAGTCTCATTTAAATGTTAGATTGTATTTGGACATTGTAAATATCTGTTTGGGTCTATAAATGCACTTTTTGATAATGCAAACTATTTCATTTAATATCACATATCTGATGCTGGCAGGGCAAATAATTCTTTGATCGCTTTTAAAGTGGCTTGTGGGGGTTGGGGGACCCTGAGAATCAACAGAGCTAGTACTCTGTATCATGTCAATTGACCTGATAGTCCATAACAGTGCCTTTGGAGCTATTACTGTTTTGTCGTGCCGCTCCAACTGCTTTATAGGTATCCTGATAACAGTAGGTAGAGATGGGATGTCTGTTCTATATAGGTGATTGCTATATGGTAATACATTTCCTGTTGCTTCATGAAAAAAGTAGGAAATAAAGTTTTAACTGGAGTAAACTTTCAAAGACAAAACTTTTTTGGTTCATCAATGACACTGTGGGGAACTTTCACATGGTCTCAAATGAAAGTATATTTTAGAAATACGTCTCTGATTGAAAAAAATTGGTTGTATTTTTTTAATTTGTTGGCCTACAAGAGCAAAACCAAGAGCTAATGAAAAGATGACAAAAAGTTAACTTTGAGAACAAGCTTTTGCCATAGCTAAAGATCTTGCTTTTTAGTTGTTTCAAAAGTTCGTTGTCCAAAAGTAACTTAGAGCATAGAAATATGGGTAGCTGCTCTATACAGGTTCAAGTAGTTTTCTCATTTTCTTAGCCTGGTCTAGTATGACAAGCTCCAGCTCTCCAGGGTCTGAGGCAAAGGTCTTCACCATCACCATCTCCCTGGACATGACAAGATGCATTTTATTTTCATTTTGGCTGAGAGTTGTAAGGTTATATTTTACAACCACAAAATATTTTTTGTTAAAGTTCTTCAAGTTCAGTGCAGTTGATTAGACTCTTAAAACCCGGCACTACTTTTTGGGTTTTTAATGCAATCAGCAAATGCTGTTTATAAACATGGAGGGACAGGATCGTCTGTATTTGAAGCCACTCTTCATTTACACCATCAGATGCCAACCTGGAGATTTAGATTGCAACTTGCTGACCTTATGATTTGCTACATTGCATGTCACTAAACTACACTAGTGTGCCAGCCTGTTGGTAATTGTCATGAAAAAGATTGTTTTGGAGAAAATTATGAAGCACTTGTCAGCTTCAGGCTTCTGAAATTAAAATAGCAAAAATCTCAGTGTTGGGGGGGGGGAATGACCCAAGAAAGCAAACTCACAGAGTTAGGAAATAAAAATATACACTGATGTGAGCTGGCACTGCTGAGTTGTCTTAGCCATGGTGGGGCATCTTCCTGCCACAGTAGTTTTTGAGCACTATGCCTTGTCCCAGATGAAAAGTGATAAAATGATGGCCGGTCTTAAAACTCATGCGGGAACGGTTTTCTGTTTATCTGTCTTTGGGAAGCGGACATACTATTGGGGTGGGGAAGTGATGATCTTATGGAAATCATTAGACTTTTAAATTGTTATCGTAAGGATCTGGTGTGTACGATTTTTCTAGATGCAGATTGTATGTACAATACTTATGAAAGCATGACAAGAAGTTTAACCAACACATGACCATGAAAAGCGACTGGGTAACTTACAGGTGCCTAAACTTAACTAATGTAAACACCATTGTTTAAAAGTGCCTACAATGCAAAAGCAATACAGTAAGAACCACTTGATGATTCTATGAAAATTCCTAATGAAAAAAGATTACATCTATAGGTAAGAACATCACCTTGCAGAGAAAATTGAATTACGCATTAATGTTAATTACGAAAGTTCAAAATAAAACTCTAGCTGATACTTCATGTTCTGTAGTGAATTTAGTATTGCTTACTAGATACTTTTACTTTCTCAAGATAGCTGTTACTAAATAAAATAAACAGTTGTATTCCATGTTTTAGGGAATTAAACAAACATATATGTTACTGGGATACACACTTCCAAGAACATATGGTAAAATCATAATTATCAAGTGTTCACACACTTCTCATTCAGCTGTCCAAGCAGAAAAAATTGAAGGTGTAAAGCACAGTTGCAGATGAACAACCTGGTACTAGCCATGTACAGATTGCTAATCGTGCTATTACCACTGTTTACAATTTAACTTTTAAAATGTTCTTTAGAGAATATAAACTTACAGCAACTGGTTTGTAACAAATGTCACACACAAATTACACCTTTTGTGTGTGTTCTGTTATCTATGTCAAAATTATTGTTAACTTCACTGTAGTCTGGTTTGCAGTTTTAGGTTACAATGCCCAGTACCTGTAAATATTTGCAGGTAAGTTTGGCTGAAATGAGTGACCAAGTAAATGCATTACAATTTAGGAAACCTTTGCTGAGTGAGAAAAGTTTGCATAAATAATCTGATTATTCTGACTTAGTTTTATAAATCACATGAGCGATTTTTGTTTTCCAAAATGTAGTAGCTTCTAAATTATGAAAGGAAGATTGTGGGACATGATAATGCAAAAACAACACTCTGGTCTGTATATTTTAACATGTTTATCAAAGGAAAATATATTATCTGATTATCACTGTTATCAACATATTTCAGCAACTTTAGAAGAAAATATGGGATTCACCTGAAATATTTTGTAAGTATAACTTGCCACATAATACCCTCCCTGACACTTGTAACTACATGTGGAAGTAAAAGTAGCAGAAAATATCTTAAGGTGCATAAGCAAGACTTCATTGCAACTTCGTGTTGCCATTTTTTTCCCAGAATAAAAAAAGAGAAGTGTATGAAAGGGATTCTTTGATCTGCTAAACTCAGTCATCACTAATGTACATAAACATCACATAAATAGGCAACCACAGCTATTTTCCTCTGTATGTATTTTTTTAAGACCAAAACAAAAACAAAACAGCTACTGGTGTTATGCTTGCAATCAATACATCTTCACATCTTTATTTTCAGCAAAAGCAAGTGGGCAACTGAGAGCAAAATACATCATGATTTAATACTGTGTCTGAACATCCAAAATGATAAAAAGCTTCATTTTGGTACACATCATTCTAAATGTCATGCCATTTATTCAAGGGAACAAGCAGCTGAGAAGGAGGTTGAAATCTGAAATTAATACACAGTTATTTCTATATTGTATCTTTAAAAGATTTTGGTCCTCTAAAAAGCTAGGAAAAGAGTGGATTCTTGTAAAGTTGGTGATAGTGCTTACTGTATTCAGATCTGTCAAAGAATGCATTTCTTCCCACAGCATCCTCTTAAGTCACAGCAACGTTAAGTTCACTGAGCATTCCATTCTGCTTTACTTTAGAAATTCAAAACTTTTGTAAAGATGACACACAGAGAAAAAGGCACTGATTCCACAGACACCCCCCGCCCCTGTTCGGAAGTGGCACAAAAGCAATCCCTTCATTATGACCTACTTGTCCAAAACGGACTTTCAAGCTATGGTTAGGCTAAGATTTGCTCTCCTTTCCCCCAGGGCATAATTGTCAGACTGACTTACCGTGTGCCTTTTAGCCTTTGTTCTGCCTCTCGCGCTGACATCAGGGAAGCAGTGATGTAGAATAAAGCAGGGGTGGGCTAGGTTAGTCCAGTGTTTGTGTCGTTGTGTGGTGTGCAGGGACACTCTGTGATACTCTAGTGAGCTGCTAAGCTTTTTTTGTAGGCTTTGTGTCATTTACTTAACGACCAATCTCATTAGCTGCCAGGGTACAATGGGCTGATGCATTTTCTATGTACATACTCTACACAGTGACCCTCAAGGTTGCCGAAGGTCTATTTAATCAGTCAGATGCTGAATATATTTGCAGTAAATCACACAAAAAAAATGAGACCACAGAGGTATCTCATGAGGCTTTAATGTTTCTTGGGAGTTTGTTGAATGAAAAAGGCAGCAGATTTAAATGCAAAAAAATGAGGAAGAATGAGATGGGACACTCTGTAAGGTTTGCACTAGTGACCTTTAATAATTGCAATAACTTTTGGAAACCCTGCATGTTCCTGCACTTTATTGTTATTTCCTCCATCCAGTTCATGCTTCAGTGTAACCACATTATCATCCTAAAATCCCTTTAAGAAACAGCAAAACAACAAGATGAGCAGCTTTTTCACAGGTTGGCAAAGGTGTATTTCCACCCCCACCTCCTGTCTTTCCAGGCAACCTCAGAGTTGGCATCTCTGTATTTCTACCCTCTCTTCAGTTACAAGGCATAAACCCTTTTAACTCCTATGAAAAATGAAAATGCTGAAAAGCCCTCTGAATGACGACAGCTGTCCATAAGTATCAGGGAGAGTTCTATTGTCCAACTTGTCCCTGGATAAAATGAATACTTTACAGCAGAGGCTGTTCAGCTTGGCTAAAGAGTATGGGGAGAAGGGGAGGAGGTCACTGGAGATTTCGCACACTAATTTAATCTGGGAAAAGGACAGGCACTGCATCTCACTTGAACAGACTGGCGGCAATCTGGGCTCTCACAGAACTATCTCCTTTTGCCTGTGCTCTATTTATTCCTTATCTCTGTTTACCAACCGCTAGGTCCCTTTCATTCACACCACGAGGCCGTTCTCCTACTATCAGTCAGCAGCTGACACTGTGGAAGAGCCTCAAAGGCAAAAAAAAAGGGATCAAAACTAAACCAAAGCTGTATAAACAATGCAGCAGTAGAAGTAAATGCATAAATCCTAATTCTTAACCCAACCCACAGGGTGCGAACAGAACCTTTATAGTAAATCCAAGAAACCCACCACAGTGAGCTATGGGCTACAGAGGGAACAGGGGAAAGCCAAATATCATTCATGAAATCATCATCTGAGGCAGAAACACTCGCAAATGCACACATTTTGCATGCTCAACCTGGTTTGTATTATAATTGCTTTAGCGACTAAACTTTGTCACTCAGTACATTCGTCAGCAACTAATGATCATCTCATTTGCTTATACTCATATGGTTAAAAAATAAGAAGGCTAAATAAAACCAGGCAATTCTTTATGGGAGCCCCCCCCCCCCAAGTTTGGATAACTTTTCATTCACTAGTGGATTTAAAAAATAGATATAAGGAAAGACAGGAAGATACATGCCAAGTTTTATATCTTTTTTCCTTTTTTAAATTTTATTAAATAGTTGTAATTCTTACTTAAATCAGTAAGTTTTATTAAAATGTCACTAGACTGTAATGTCTAACTCCTGCACAACTTTTTATAGTAGATAGGCGCAGATAAGAAAGAAGTCTCATTTTTTTAACCACAGTGAAAATTAGGGATACACTCACTCACTCACACTCTCTCTCACACACACACACACACCTTTTGCTAGCATTCTGGGTGAAAGCTGGTGTGAAAACTGACTTTTAAACTTGTATATTATATTAAGTCTTCATCCTGAATGCTAAAGGAAATTCATCACTTTGAATAGATAGGGATAACAGCTTATGTGTCTTACTGGCAGAATGAACCTAAGATGTGTTTCAGAGAGCAACAGCAGACTTTCAAAGTTATATAAAACAAAGTTACCAGACAAGGAAATGGAATATAAGCCTTAAGACACAAACTGCTAAGTTTAGAAAGAAAACTATACTCTTATAACTACAATTAATTCTTAAAAATGAAAATAGTGGTTCACATAATTCAAAACATGTTAGATACATTTTCAGGATTGTTGGAAAAATAGTGACAAAAATATTGCTCATTATCAAAGATGATCTATTATGCCAAATTTCAGTTCTGATTTCCAC
This sequence comes from Podarcis bocagei, assembly GCF_964188305.1. Classification (NCBI taxonomy): domain Eukaryota; kingdom Metazoa; phylum Chordata; class Lepidosauria; order Squamata; family Lacertidae; genus Podarcis; species Podarcis bocagei. The sequence continues at coordinate 52,799,889 of NC_138133.1, forward strand.
CTATATGCATTATGAGCAATGAAGTCTTTACTACTTGGATCCTTTTTTCCAAATGAATTAATGAATTAAATTTATCCTTTCACCAGCTGCTAGGCAGCAGATGGAACCATTTCTGAAGCCTTGTTGAATTCAATCCATAAAACTCATTTCCTAGGATTAGCAGTCCAAAGTTTCTTTTAATGTTTATATACCGCTTGGGATTTTAAATTTCACGATGCTAAACTTTCTGCTTAATAATTGTCATTCTCCCATCAATTCCGTAGGAAACAAACTTGAAAGAAACACTGTACTTTCTACCAAAACATAGTAGGTCACATAAGGACAAGATTACATTTCAGGAGCAATCAGGTAAAACAAAGTGGGGTTTTTTGTTGTTTACACTGTACTAGTACCATAGAAACCGTTTATTTTACAGTCAAACATTAATTTCAGCTAGATGCTTTATAGGTCGCAGTTCATTTTAGTCAGCTAATAGAAAAGCATCTTGTAGAACTTTCTTATGCCATATAGTCAGAGCTAGGGAACCAAACTCTTGACAGTCCCAAACTAATCCAAGGTGTCACGTCGTTTTAAAACTATGGTAAAATAATTTTGTCTACACACTCATAACTTTGTGAAATTTTGGATAGTTATGAGTGGTTTGTGCTTTTTCGCTCTTGATTACATAATAGGAACATTCATAATATGCTTTCAGTAAGTCCTTTTGCTAACCAAAGTAAAATTTAAGATTGTTTATGTTACTACAACTTCAAACATAACAAACAGTGGAGTGTAGCAAGTTTGTTCCATGAAAACCTTTTTAAAAATCATGTTTGAAAAAGCCACCATGGACAGCTCCATGCCTGTTCTTTTCTTACATCTATAACTAGTCTCCTTACCAACCATTCAAAGGCCAAATGATTTTAAATTGTATTTGTACTGAATTCCCCACCACCACCCCAGACTTTTCGCAACACTGAATTATAAAGTGTTGCAAAGTTTTAGTCCTTTGGCAATAACCAGAACAGGGGGAATCATCAGCACTATACTGAAATTGTAAAGCTAGATCTGTTTGAAAGGCCTTCAAATAGTTCTTTAGTAAATAAGAACTTTTTAAAAATCCCTGCTTGGCTGTTCTGTACACAAATGATTCCCACTAATTTGGCACAAGAAATCTATATTAATCTAATAATACAGTAAGCCAAGAAGGCCACATAGTAATAATTATCATTCAGTAATTGAATATTTAGGAGGAGGAGGAGGAGGAGAGAGAAAAAGATTGGTAATCTTAGCTTGCAGGCATGAAATTACTACAAAACAAAACTGATATTGTGTATGGAGGGGGACCATAAAAAGATCGGAAAGTAGAAGGCAGAGTCTAAATTTAGAAAGTTTCCATTCTAAACACGATCTATTCCTTAAAAATCTCTTCAGCAGGAAGGCAATTCAAATATCATAATAAAGGCATTCACACACAAAAAGCTGTAAACGTAGTCAATAACTTTCCAAAGCACACAGAGGAAACAAAGATGTGAAATTATGAGTGTACATATAGCTTGGTTTGTTAACAAAGAACTAGTTTCAAATGTGTATTTACATCTTAATAACTATAAGTTTAGTCCTTTATAGTACAGGATTAGTGAAAGAGTCCTGTGCCCTAATTATCTATTAGATGAAAAATCTACACACGCCTTGCAACTGAGAGTCTTTTTATTTACATATGTGGGAAGCCAAACATCTAAATGCTTTGTTAAAGACAAAAGAAAGTCAGAGAGACAAGGAGAGAGAGAGAGAGAGAGAGAGAGAGAGAGAGAGAGAGAGAGAGAGAGAGAGAGAGAGAGATTCGTAGACTTTTTCCAGCATCAGAATATTTTGCCATAATATCTTTTTTTCTTTCTCTCATTTCCTGTGACTATCATTTAACTTTCAGAAGATTTCACTGACTCAAAAGGTTATCATAATAAATACAATATTCCTTATTATTTTCAGAACTAGAACTCATTGCAACATATCCACATTTAAGGTGTTAGGACCAATATAGTAGTCTAAGTGAGGTACTTCTATGTTTTAAATTATGCTATCATTAAAAACTATTTCTATTT